>NC_088983.1:11186558-11875771 GCF_963932015.1 Anas acuta
CAGACTACAACTGCGCTGAAGAGGCAATTCAAGAGGTTGCAACCAGTACACGAGATGAGACGTGATGCTGAGAACAAGAGTCTTGGAGCCAAGAAGGTTAAGAGAACTGCCATGGGTGAGAAAAGAAAGCGGCTAATTAAAGTAGCTTAGCATTAGAGATTGCCCAACTCCACTGGCATTGCTGAACATCTTGTGTATGACTGCAGGAAAAGCTACAATTCAGTTTTCTGTGCTTTAAAATGTGCAGACAATAATTTCTCTTTCCCTCTGCAACTCCATATTTTTTTGTCACATTTGAGACTTCTACCATTTGGTCAACTCTTGTAATCAACAACCAGCTTCAAGCACATTGATGGATGAGAACAACAAATACAAGGAACGCGATATTCCTTAGAGTGCCAGAAAAAAACAAGACATGGCCTGATTCTGACCCACAGAACAAAAAGAGGCACTAAAAGAGATGCTGCAGGGAGAATTGGCAAGTCAAGACAGCACAAAGTTCCTGAACTCATATACCATATAAAACAACTATACTGAACGTTTGTTTCCTCATCCTGTTTCTTCAAAAACAAAAAGACGCTAAATATCGGATATTTAAAGTCTTTCAAAAGCATTATTTTTTTCATGGAAACTGAAGTAATTGGTCACAAGGAGGCAGGGGTGAAAAGGAGAATGCTCAAGATTCAGCTGAGAAAGAGTACTGAATGCCAAATGAACAGCAGGTGAGAGTTTCACAGAGATATGAAACTGCTCAGTGGCTGAACTGTCAGCTGGATAAAGAGATTTCATACCAAAATAAGCTGCACAGTGCTCCACATGACTCCCCTTTTGGAATTGGCATATTGAATATCATGTCACAAAACAACCAGAAAGCACACCGATAAATAACATTTACTATGCAATATGCTTAACGGTGAGATTTGTGTGCTTCAGCTTTTCTATTTTTGTTTCATGAAGAAGTATGTCAGACAAGAAAAGCTAAACAAGTGCAGCACTACAGCAGCCAGCTTGCTGAGGAATTCTCTTCCACAGTGCTCTGAACAGCCAGCATTTTCTTAGGCAGCAAAACCAGGAAGCCATTCATGAAGCGCTGCAATAAAAATACAACAGAGAACTGAGCTTAAAAGAACACCAAAACCTCTTTATTACAACCCAAAAGCTGCATTTAACAATGAGGTGGGGAGACTTGATGTTCATCGCAAACCGTACACACAAATCAAACTACTGCATGCACAGAGCTACATCCTCAGGCATGAGTTACGTGCTATTACACACGTAGATGAGATCAATGGTAAATGCAAGTGCAAATACTACAATTCAACTGCCATCCCTTTGCAAACAGCTTTCTATTATGGGTTACATACCACTACAAGGTGAAATCTGCAACATCGCCTTTTCCTTTTCAGGACTCTTACCACTGGGACTCAGGTTATACCCCCATAATCAGGTTTTAAACTGCCAACAAGAGGCACTTCTGAAGTCACACCTCAGTAAGATACTACGTGCTTACAGTAGTAAAGATAAGCACTTCTAGAAAGCAGGGAGGTGATCCTGGCTAGAACATTCAAGATAGTTCTGGTGGGAGCTGCAACTCCTAAGGGCATGGCAAGCTGCCATCAAGTCGAAGACTTCAGTCCTTGTTCAGCAAGCTAAATCTTCACTATCCTAATTCACCACTGGCTACTTCCTTAAGCTCCAGCTTCCTTATCCCTGGGAAAAGTCATCACCGTAACAAGAATGAATTTTAGATGTCTTAAAACTCAGTCTGTTGGACAAACTGTTAAATCTTGAGCAATCATCTTTCAGGACAGATCAGCACACAGAAAGAAGGCACAATCTCCAAGGTTGGTTCTGTCCACTATCGATTACAATTCTTTCAGCCGTTTCTCATGCAGTCAGCATATGCTTACAGTCGCACTTCTTCAGAGGAACAAAAGTGGAGATTCTCTGGTCATCATGTCTGTGACACGGCTTGCCCCCCCAACATCGGTCACATCTCACTGAGCTCTATTCTGTCACTCCTCTTAATACAAGTGAGGTCCAGCCTCAGATACTAGAGTGTCAAGTAGTATTTCAGGCTGCACATACTGCAACAAAGGTTAGTACAATTTCTTCTTTCTTAACTCATACTAATATTAGAAACTGGAAGCAAAAGTAAGTTTACCGACAAAGATGTTCCAAGAATTAGACAGCATGGAAGTTACCAAAAGAGCAGTTTGCTCTTTCCTTGTCTCTTTCCTTGTTTAAGCAAGAATGGCTGTTCTTGTTGCAGAGAGGGCAGACATCCTAGAAATCTGCACTGAGGTTTTTGAATTATGCCACATAGTTGCCTTTTGTTGTTGGGTTTATTTGCTCTTTAGGAATAAAACTCGTTTACAATTTAGAAATAAAATAAAGCTTCTAATAAGTTTTAAAATAAATTTACAGTTGAAAAAACACAAAATCTGTAACTCTTACTGAGCCCCCAAAAAAGTGATTTAGAAACGGACCACAGGATTTACTAGTTCAAAAGCTCTGCATGAAGACAGTTTCAATACATCGACAATATAAAGCAGATAAGCTTTTACCAAAGCTTTAAAAATCAAAAAAGGTCAAGCAGTTATTTCAAGAAAATGTTTTTTGTTACAAAGATAACAAAAGATGCAATCTACTTTTGTTTTACTTAGGACAGAAAAGCTTTTCCATCAAATTGCAAGCTACACCAATGACAGAAGTTACCCAAAGAGAACAGTGCTGCATGCACAATACCTAAGTTAAGCTCTGAAAAAAGAAACCTGAAGTTGGATGGGAGCTAAAGATCGCAACAGAGCAGTGACCAATTAAGATGATTCAACCTTTCTTCTTCAAAGAGCAGTATTATATTTTTATCTAGGAAGAACACACAAACTTTAGTGTCCCATCCTAACTAGGTCATTTTTTGGTAATATGGAGTGTTTTCTTTTTTAAACCTAGTTTTTACTGAAATAGGGCTCCTTGTTGTTCTATCCATCCTTCCATTCATGTATCAGCCTCTCCAAAAAAAATACAACACAACCAATTGGGAACCAACTGTACAGACGGGTCTCATGAAAATAGGCAGCTCTGTGGGGAACAGAAAGAGAAACTTAATGTAGCATCCCAGCGAGTAAAAGGTTAGGAAAGTGCAACCTCAAACACCGCCTGTGTGGTCTATCAGCTGGTCAGTCTGCATAAGCTATGTCTAAGCCACCTGCTCCCCATTGTCTAGATAAACTGGGTGGTCTTTATCCCCTTTAGTACATGAATGGGAAGGTAGGGTGTTTGAAGGCTTCTTTTTTCCTCTGTAATTACTGAGGAAGGGGGAGAATTGGGTCAAGAAGGGGATCTAGCGCACAGATTTGTAGGAAACCAGACAGCAGACTTCTTCAGTTTCAGTCTTCGCAGAATTTTCTTTTGTAATTTACAGGATACCCTCAGAGAACCAAATAATAGTTTACTTGGAGTGGTATTTCTAGTTCTACAGTCTTCCTAGCCCACGCTTTTCTATCACAAAGTTATTGCTTCAAGTTATCGCACAGAATTACATTAAACGATGAAAAAATTAACTTTGTCTTTCAGCATTTTATAGCTTCTAATAAATTCCTAGTACATACTTATTGAAAAGAACATACCCCTCTTTTACTATCTTTTAGACAGTCTTCAGACTCAGTTTTGCTTCCACTTCTGAATGCAATTATAATATACAGCATACTGCCATAACACGATGACTGGTTAAAACAATAATGCAAGCTGAAAGCAGTATATTGGTGACAACATATTATCAATTTACCCAATGCAACAAATGTCAAAAAAAATTAAAGCTGAGCAGGAAGAGTGCCATGGGTATTTTGACTCCAGAGCTCCTGAGCATGAGCTACCTCCCTGCAGAGGCCTGGTCTCACAGCATCCAGGCACCACCTCGGCCTGCTGTTCAGACCAAAGCCCCACAGTTTTTGAGTCTGGATGGGCACAGAAGAAGAACTGAGAAAATAAAATGTAAATAGTTTGACTCATGCCACAGAAGTATCCAGGCAGTGACCAAAGCAGCACTGGAGCGGCAGGTTTGAAAGCAGAGGCTCATCCATTGATTTTGCCTCGTACCAAGTTCAAAAGTCACTTCCCTCTTCTTGTTTGTACAGGGAAATTAATGATTTTTCCCCTCCATGCGCTTGTTCTGTTTGATGCACTGTTAACTGTCTCTGTACAACACGTACAGTGCTTTGGTGTTTCTAGTGTACGTTTTATGGGGAAGTTCTGAGGGGTACCAGGGAGGACAGGGGAGGGTTGCGGTCACCAACTTCGGGTATAACTTTACACAGTGAAAAACGAGACCATTCCTCATGTTGTTTTTTTTTCATGCGACAGATTCAAATACTAATTCCTATACAAAAATAAAAGCAGCGCTGGCATGTAAAATTTTTTCATGTAGTAAAAAGAACCGTGTATTTTTTAACTGCTTTAACCTTCATCTTACACTTGCATAAGTACCCGCCTTCCTTGCATAAACTAACGAAAACTGACTTTGAACATGACCTTGAGATCACATGCAAAACAGAAAAAAAATCAACAGGGGGTGGGGGGAAAGAATCCCTACTTGGATATAAGCAGGTAGGATACTAGCATCTGAAGGCACACAGGAAAGACTGAGCACTCTCTGCATGAGAAGCTTTGGCCAGTCACAAGCTCTTCACAGACAGTTATTAGGTGCGGTACCCTGGAATCATTCAGCGTGGAAGAGACCTCTGGAGGTTATCTAGCCCAACCTCCTGCTCAGAACAAGGCTGACTTCAAAGACTGGGCTGCTCAAGGCCTTGCCCAGCTGAGTTTTCAAAACCTTGAAGACTGATGATACCGCAGCCTCCCCGAGTGACCTGTTCCAGTGCTCAGAAGTCCTGCTGTGAAGAAGTTATTTTATAGCGATTACAATATGATCTTGTCTAGAGAAAAGGCCTATCCTTATACATGAATGGCTATGCTCTCAAGCAACTAAAGCAGATTTCACCATGTTTAAGGGCTCGATGCACTAAAAATTATTGAACCAGTAACAAAACTGTTTTGGGGTTGAATGGTACAGACTATTCCTTCTTTTCCTAGGTGAACTGGGAAACCGTAAGTATAAAAAAAAAAGATCTGGTATCTTGAAGTACTTGCAAAAGAACAACCATGCATGTCACTTGAACCACAGATATTACAACACTGGGTCTTTCCTGTGTTCCAGTTTGCATTACTGAGTAGCAGAAAGTGAGTGGTAAGTTAGTTTCATATTTTATTCTTTTAACTTTTTAACACTTTCTTTGTCTCCATTTCTTTCAACTACACATTCACGTGAAGTGACTTCCAGCATTAAACAAGACAGTACCCCAATACAACAAGCTCAATTTAGCAACGTACTAGACCGTACTTTCATGGAAACAGTTCTAATATACTCATTACACTGAGCAGTAATTATACCACTATTAAGAGTTGAGAATAGGAGTATTTATAAGTAATAATGTAGTATTCATTCTTTTTGGAATCCAAGAGCCCAGAGACTGACAATTTTAATAACTACTCGACGTTGAGTAGGATAATTAACATCCAGTCTAATATAAACTGCAGCAAGGGGTGGGAGTAACAACTCAAAAAGAGATTTGATTTTAGGTTATTTAAAAAAAAAAAAAAGGCAGCAGAAAAAGTAATTCAGTGTAATTTAGTACTGCTTAAAAAGTCAGTTTTTCTATGTATAACTTAATTTTTTGAAAGTTAACATTTCTTTCCAATCATGACATATGTGATTGCAAAACAACCAAGATTCAGTTTGAGGCAGTAGTAAGAAGTGCTTGTATTCCAACTTGCACTTGCTATCTACAGCTCTTAATAATTACTTCATAATCCCAGTGGGCTACCAAAACACAGTATAAAATCATCTGAAGTACAAGAAATCAAAAGCCTCTTTTAGAAATCAAAGATCTCTTAAGCTTTGAAAGCCTGGTTCACAGGACAACAGATAAGAGACATTCTGTCCAACCTCACCATTCATAGGTCAGAAAAAGAAAACTTACCAGGCTATTGCATGTCATTCATCAAATTAACTCCCAGCTGGGACCCACAGCCCTTTAACAGGTTTTTAGTAGAAGCATGTAAAGAACAGGAAAGATCAAAAGACGACCAGATAACCACAGGACAAAGTGCAGATCTTCCTCTTCTGTTTTGGGGAAGTCCGCAATTGAGATATGCCAACCACACGTCAAGGAAGTGGATCAACACCCTGTATTTTCATAACTTCTGTCTCTGTTTCTAAAGGAAAGACACTCACCTATCACAAGAGACTGAATTCTCTGGGAATGCCATAAAAAATCTGTTTCAAGTTAAAGGTAGTTTCATTTCACAGAACTGTTTTACCTATGCTCTGAAGAGAGCGCCAGCAAAACCTGTTTATATTTGCATCATGAATACTCCGTCTTTATGGAAATCTGTTTTATGGAAATCTATTTTCATCAGTCCAGAGTTCCTCCATTTCAGAGCAAGTCTAACGTTTCTTCTACCTTTATTGTACAGCATAGAAGTCATTCCTCCAAATCTTACAAGTAGTAATGAAAAATCAGATGTATCCAGGTGAAAAGATGTATGCCACTTCCCAGTTACGCCGATTATGAGGAGGAAAGAGTAGATTTGAACTACTCATGACAAATCCTAACAAGGATCAATAAGGATTAAAGCGGATGCCCTGTGCAAATCACTTTGGCTGAAGCACATAGTCCTGGAAAAAGATGTCTCATTTCCAAGTGACCTAAAAAGTCATTTTTCCTACTGAGGTATGACTTCAAGAAAGACAAACAAACTGCTGCATGATTTAATCAGAAATGATTTTCAACTACATCAGCTCAAGACACCAACATCTTTTAATCTGACATCACCAAATAAGAATCAAGAAGTCTTGCTGTCTTTTAGTCTTTTTTTAAATAAGCAAACAACAACAAAAAAACACCGTCATTGGATGCTGTTCTCTTCCACTGTTAATCATATAGATCTCCAGTTTCAAGCCTCATTAATACTCTTCAAATCAGAGTCTATCTAGTCTGCTGACTGGCAAGTACATGAAGAATACTCTCTGCATTGCCAGTTTCTGGCAGAATACATCTGTGCTGAGTCTAAATGAAACCATCTTTGAAATCTACGCAGCAGTACTACCTATCTTAAAATCCCTTACCTCATCTTCTGCTGTTGTTTCCAGAAGCAAAGGTGTCAGAGACCAGCAAGTAAATAAATAGAAGTGCTGCAAGAGTCTTATAGTAAATAACTATAAGAAAACTGCTTTTTGTCAAGAATCCTAAAGATATTAGTCAATCTAATTTTAAAATGCAGCTGATGTTTAACAAAATAACATTACCAGCTAATTCTGAACACAGCAGAGTACAGAGCATGCTAGTAAATGAAATAAATGCAACTTCAAGTATAGCTCTGCACTTCTTGAATTCAATGCTGAAATTAAATGCTGTGGAACTAGAAATGGGTGTCCAAGAACACCAAGATGACAGCATCTCATGGACACAAGAAATTCTTTCCAGTCTAACTGAGGTAAGTTTTCTAAGCCTACATCCAAAGCTCAAAAATCCATTCACCTATGTTTTATTCACATAAAACATTTCCCACTCTTCCAATCCAATTGACTACTGCATGCCTATACTATAAAATACAGGTAAGAATTAATCTCTCATTGGAAAAGCCTTAAGTATTAATCAAATTCCAGAACCTAACAATAAATGACATCAGAATATTTAATACTGAATTTCCTGGAAGACATTCATTTAAGCACAGATTGCTCTCTTACTAATCTTAGGTGCACTTTTCCCCATTTTAGGTAACAACCTCAGCTTTGTCTGACATCATTGATTCTTACTCAGGAAGCAAGGGGAGGGAGGGGGGGAGATGTAAGGTCAAAAAGTGGGGAAAAACAAAAACATTGTCCACTTGTTCAATGATACAACCACAGGGTTTATCATCAGTGTTGACATGGCCTACTTCAGTGTTGGCGTTGTATTCTTCATGACCACCATCTTGAATTTTAGGAAAAGAGAGAGGTTTTTGTTGTGAAGATTATTGTAGTAAAGAAAAATCCCAGCAAAATACATTTTAAAATGGAATCTGAAAAGAACATTTATGCTACTATTTCTAGTTATATTGAAGCACACTCCACCTTCTATATCTCTAGTAAAAATGCATTACTGAAGTTCAGTTTTCAAGAGCAAAAAAACACTTGGAAAAAGTCCTAAGTCAGGCCTGTCAGAATCTGAGGTCATAAATTTCTAGAAAGCAATGAGATTCTGTTTAAAGAACTTATATTTTAAAATGTACTCATGTAAGAAGCTGAGTTTTTTTGTAAATGAAGACTCAGACTCACAAAACATGTTTTCCCATCAATGCAAGAAAGAACTAACTTGTTGCTTTCTCTTGCAGTAAACTCAGGCTTTGGGAATGTGCTATTTGAAGGCCAAGTCTATACAGGAGAAAGATACGAGTTCCTTCTGGTGTTATGACAGTGTTTGTTCTACCAGCTGCAAAGTCCTATTAAAAGATTCTTCTGCCTGGAACCTGATGCAATTTCCTACTTTCAACATTCAGATTGCGATTACTTTCGCAAACCATTTGATTATTTTGTGTTGCCTACCTTAACTCTTGTATTTGCTGCCTGCAGGTGTATACTAAATTATCCTGGAGGTTTCAGATCGGTAGATGTTGTTGACATCTTGAGAATAAGCCATCTTTAGAGTATCAGTTTAGACAGGATAACATACCAAGGACAAAAGAAAAAAAACAGGTCCTTTTGAACAATTGTCTCTGGCACTGGATTTTGAGAATTAATAAGAGTTGATGAGGATTTTGTCCTCTTTGATACACTTAAAGTGAAGACTGTAAGACTACTTTACTAATTTTTTTCCCCAGTAAGTTTCACATCACTAGTCCAAAGTGTTATCCACTGTTAGCCAGCCAAAACAAGTTTATAACACAAGAAATAAGCAAACTTGCAAGCATACTTCTGGTAGAAGCATACAGTATTGCTTCTTTGTGTAAGAGATGCATTATAAACTTGCAACTTCCACTTTATCCACAGGACCTTAGAAGGACTTTTGCTAACATGAGGCTGCCAGTTTTAGCCGGAAATTCTTTTTCCAGAAGGCTCCAGCCAGAAGGCTCCTCTGATTAGTATTAATAAAATCATGTTCAACTCCTCCAAATTAATACTGAAAAGAGTAATTGTTTAGTATATCAATGGCAGTCAAATATTTAACTATTTTTTTTTTTTTATTTGTGAAAAAGCAAATCTGAAATCCTCCAGGTGCTGCACCAGAAACTAGAATAGTACTCAGATTCCTTGTAGAATTTATGCTGATAAAGACTATCTGCTTGCATTATAAGGATCCATGCAGGCACAGTCGAGATATTCAAAATGCAAAGAATAGCTTCCAACTGGAGCAAATGCTAAGTTTAAAAGTATGCAAAGGATATTCACTGTTAGACCAAGCAGCTTAAACCCTAAAGGATGCTGCATCAGCAGTGAGTATTCAGAGGATAGACAGCTGTAATTTCCCACTTTTTTTTTGCAAATAACTTGAACCCAAGAATGATGCTTTATTATAGCAGTAGTTTGGATTTTTTTCCCACCAATTCTATTGAATGGCTACCTGATTTTAAGACTTCACACTTTGTTTTTTCCTCCTCTACCACAAAATAAGCACAATAATGCTTACCTTTTATAGCCTGCCTGGCCTGAAGTGTTCTACATCAGCAGAAAGTATTATTTTCAGAATCTTCTTCAACTAAGATTTAAGAGTCACTAGTCTAAATCCTCCTCGAAGACTTTTAAAAGTCTCCTCTCCAATACTGTCCAATAAAACTGCAGCCCAGTGTTTTATATGAAGCAATTTCAGAATCTGGAAACACTAACACCAGATATATCATAGACAAATAGCTAGAATTCAGGGCACGAGCATCTCTATACATAAGGAGAATTACCACCATACCACTATAAAGCCTTCCATGAAGAGCCCTTTCTTCTAATGGCTTTACATTCTTCCAGCAGCTCTTACACTGTTACCTTTAGAAGATCTCAAAGAAGGCATCAAATTTAATCCAATTAAAAACATACAAAAATGCACCTCCTACACTACAGAATAAAGTCCCAAAACAGTTGAAAATTCCAAAACAAGCATCTATGGAGCCAGGCTCAACCCTGCTCCCAGGATCTTTTCCCATCATTAAATAACCTCTACAACATACTAGGTACAAGCTCACAGGCTCCATTACAGATGGGCATCCCACCGTAATTTAGTTCAAGCCTACAGAAGAGGAGCATTTGCTCTCAGGAAATTTTCTGGCAAAATACAACACTTGGATTAAAAAAACAAAGTAGCTCTGAAGCATCTGTTAAGCATGCTTTGCCTTTCCCCTATCCCTCTGCTAACCTTAGAAGCAATTATTTTGAGGCCAAGCAGAGAAAATTCCTAGCATTCCTAGCATCAGTAAATTTTGTAGATAAACCATAAACTTCTTTTTATATCTAATTTTCAAGACAGTTATTCAGGAAAAAAAGTGACAAACCTAGGTATTCACAAGTACGCACCATATATACATAATTTATAAAGTTCTAGCATTTTTTTCTCCTGGGCATTGACTGCACCAGGGTTTTACTAATCACAGCTATCACCAGCACAGCTGTCAGCAAATAACATAAGTGAAGGTTATCCTACTTTGGAACACGGACACACTTTGTTACCAGTCCAAACAGCTACTGTGCCTTGCTGAATTAATGGATTTTGTAGGCACATTTACAGAGGACATAGGGCTAATAACAGCTTTAATTAGGGCAAATACGCAGCATCCAAGTTCAGCTGAAATGAAGCTAATCCCAACTTTCTCTCTACCCATATAAAAATTTTTAAATATTTAACATGTCATCACATAATTTTTACATCTGTAGACGAATCAAAAACGTGGTCAAAACTGAATATAAAAAGCAAATGAGAGCTCACCTTTATTAATACAAACATTTTGTACTGAAATACTATCCTTTACACAGCCCCCTTTTCTCTTATCTGCTGAGTTTTGACCAGTAGCTTCATTCAACTACCAGAGTTTTACTTTGAAGTACAACATTAAAATCTACAACAGATTTTTAGAAACGTATTTTCCTGATGCCTATGGTCCATAACAGCACCAGTGTAATGGAAACTAAATGCTGGACATGGAAATTCAGACCAAAGACATCAAAATGAACACTACTTGCCCTCACAACAGGTTGTATTGCATTTTTGATGTCCACAAGGAGGAAATGCGTACAACTAGATGCTGAAACAAAAACAAGGCAAAAAAAGGAGATTTCCAGTAAAGTTTGAAATGGCACATAAGCAGAAAACTATTCAAGAGTCCTAACAATCTACATCGATCCAGTGAAAAGCCTGCTCAGATACATGTAGAATGCTCTCCCAAGAATATCCTTCTCCTTTGAAGTTTTATCTAATGCTATCCAATTTTTATGCTTGGCAAACAAGGTTTGTCTTAGCAGCCAAAAAAAAAGTTTTATTAAAAACATCACGAAAGAATTTGACACGAATGTGAATTCAGTGTCAAGCTACCCTCGGTCAAGTCACAGGCATTAGAAGATTAAAGGTGAGCCTCCAAACAGATGAAAAATTTATTTTCTTGCAATCTGCTCTTTAGCAGAGGTCCTCTGTGAGAGAAGGTTACAAAACTCTTTTTCATTTAAATGCCACAGCAGTATCACTGCTGCTATCAGAATGGCAGAATGGTTGAAATCCTTGCTAGTTCTCGCCCTCTTCCCAGCCCAGCCTTTGCTCCTAACTCTCTGCCTCTGCTAACCTCTTCACTAGCTATCCTAAATACACAGCTAAACTGCACATCACTCTGGAAATCACATACTCCTCATGTAAGTTCCACATGAAAGACAACTGAAGATACTGCAACATTAAAAGGCAACTTGTTAATTTTAAAAGCTCCTGGAACAGCTTCCTTGATGAAATTTCAATCCCTTTCTTCATACATTAACATCCTCTCCCTTCTCTCAGATTTGGAGCAGGCTCTTTGATTGCTTACATCTCCTTTGTTTTATTTGAATCTTATTTGATCTGCAGCTTCAGGTGAGAGCAGGAAAAAAAAAAAAAAAATTTCTCAATGCTCAGAAAGGGTTCTCTTTACTCTTGCCAGTAAGAACAGCTTTGCTAGTCTGCCACATTTCTTTCTTTAGGGTAAAGAAAAAAAGTTAGTTACATCACCTTCATTCAAAAATGCTGTATAGGTTTTTCAGCATCTATAAAGTCAGTCTAATGAAGTTGAGTAACAAACTAACATAACAAGGTTTATAAAGAACATAGATAAAGACCAGTATAGGTAACATACAAATGCACGATTTTTAAACTGTTCTTTTCCTCTCCACTATCACTCACAGCAGGTTTTTCAACAAAACATGCTCAAATGACAACAAAACATGCTAAAAGGACATGCACAAAGTTTTTTTTCCTGCCCTCACACATGTACAAGCTTATCCACCCTGATGTGTTAGTTTTCATCACAGACGTAAAAAACACACAAACACTTCAAAGTCATGCAGTTTTCTTGTTAACAGTGACTTCCATTTGGAAACGTTATTCTGGAAAAGCAGCTAAGTGTTTTACAGAGCATTTCTTCAAAAATGATTCACCCTATAACAGTATTCAAACCTGTATTAGACGAAAGCAACCTGTTTGGGGGCAAACTTGTTTGATCTTAACATTTTTACAGGCGCAGACAAAGAGGAAGAGTCTGAAAGCATTATTAATGGAAGTGTCCATCAAACTCTATGTCCATTCCTAAAAGCTGGCAGTCGAGGTCAGACAACAAATGCCCCAGTGCTTACACAACCAATACGGTAATGTGAAGCCCCCAGAGCTCTCATGCTACAAGGACAACACTTCATGACCGTGTTGTAGAAACCTCACTTAACCATTTACACTACACACAATCAAACCACACTTGTGCAACACTTTCAATTTCTCAGTTGTTGGCAGTGAAGCTTGCAGCCACCTACCACAAAGCCTAACAGTGTCAGCAAAGTCTGAGAAGCCCGACCAGCTATTCCGTGGTGCCAGCACAACGATGTTCCCAGATGACGCTACGCAGGGTGGCACCGAGGGCCCAGCTCGGCAGCGTGTTCCCAGCTCTCATCCTGCAAAGATGGATCAACCTCAGCAGTTACACAGAAGGGGTTACAGAAACGTAGACAGTCACAAAAATCACCCATCTGCCACTCCACGTGCTGGGCTCTCATTCTTGTAACCACAACTAACGTAAGGAACTTTGCACCATGAGACCAAGGGCACATTTATTTAGTTGGAAGTGCCACAGGCTTTCAGAGCTATTAAATGAGCCCTTTTCTGATCTTTGTCACATACTTCAATTCACCTTTGGTCCTCAGGAGGCGGAAAGGCAAGGCTACCACTTCTAACAGAACAACAGCCATGATGCACCCTTGGACCAGAATCCTATTAATTAAGGCTAATGAGTGGTTTCAGACTCTGGAAAAAGAAATTTATTGACCAACGAAAGCCCAGTCTGCCCCATTCTAGCAACAGAGCTGGAAAAACAGCCCAGTTCTAAAATCCATACCAACGAACTCTTACTCACATGAAAAGATTTACAGTCTTACACTTCCCCCACCAAACTAGTACACACACCCCAAATCAGTCTATAATGCTTACAGATGTCACACATTTCAGTACTGATTTTTTTTTTTTTTTATATATTAACTCAGCAAAAAATGCAAGTTTTAAAGCTCTTTCAAGCTCCCACCCAGAATTTAGACACCAATTACAATTGCCCTGGTCACTATCCATTTACATTCTCAGCTATAAAGCTTAATTTAGCGCAGCGATTTCTGAGCTTCCAGCCCCTCCTTTCTCTCCCTGCACATAATTCCTTCCAATTCAGAGAATTTAGGAGCCTCCACATTTTCCTTCTTACTAAATGAGTGCACTCCACAGCTAAATAGCAGCATTATGACAATGCTATAACCTTAAATTTCTTACATTAAAAAAATAAATCATCCAAAGACAAGAACAAGACAGAAAGGACTGATTTTTAGTTGTTAAGATTAACATAAAGAGGACAAGCATTCTCAAAATGCTGTTCTTGAAGATAAATTTTTCGTTGCTACATTGGAACATCAGAGTTAAAACACGCCCCAAAAAATCTTTAAATTCATCTTAATTAAAAGAACTGTTCATCAGCTTGAGTATACTAGATAATCCAGGGAATTTATTACAGTGAATTTCAATGAGTTGCAAGCAATAAGGTAATCAAAACTTTTACTCTCCAGCAGAACGTAGCCATTGTTGCATGCTACAACATGCAGAAGTTACTTCCATTAACCTTCAAATGTTAGGCAACAAAAAGTACCTTACCTTGCTCTCCACTGTCTGAGCACAGAGGATTAGAAACAAAGCATTAGGCAGAAACTGCAAGCAGTTTGTATCACAGAACAAACAAACCACTGCATCACCAAACGTAATGGCTGGCTGCCATGGCATGCACGCACGAGGGACACAATGAAGACTTATCCACATCCTTCTTTGCAAGCAATCTCTGAACCTGGAACCCGAAGGCATCCATGCATTACCTCCCGCTCCCAAACGCGGACCTCAGTAACACAACACTGCAAGGAGCCACCACAGCTTGATTTTCCCTCCTAGCAATTTCCTCCTTGCCAGTGACTGCACTGCAGTCTTTCTGATGGCTACGCAAAATGCAGGCAGGGGAGGACTGAAAGAGCCCAGGAAAGAAACAGTCACAGTAAAGTTTGCTCAAATCATCTCCTGCCACGTCAGATGTGGGCTTAAGGGAATTAACTGCAGAGTTTGGTGGGATCTCCAGGATTTTCTCTACTGTCCCTCTCACGTTCCTGCATCTCTTTTTTTCCTCTCCTTTTAATTCAGTAATTTGAGTTTTACTTTGTAGCAAACTTAGAGGGAATTAGGGGAAAAAAGGTAAATAAGAAAAAACATTTTAAATAAACATTTTAGTGACTTCACTATTTATAGTCATATTAAAACTATCTTTTATGTCCATCACCACTCATATTTTAAGGTGTTAAAAATAAAGCAGTCTTTTAATGTTTTGAAGGTGATAGGGTTTTCTTGGGAGAGGAGGAGGAAGGAAGAGAGTTGTTTAGTTTGTGGCTTTTTGGTGTTGTTTTGGTTTTTTTTTGCTTATGCTGTTTAAATAGGGCAGTCTAGTTAATTAACTATTTTAACACTTGGATGCTTTCCCCATACAATTAAAATTGCCATGATTACACAGCAGCAGCATTTGCAAGACAAATGCCCAGCAGCAGCATTTGTAATTATTTCCCAAGTATTCCACAACAGCAGCTAAAGTATACGTTAGAAAAAAATACTAAAGAAACTTTCAGACTGCCTGAGGTTGAAAGGCACCTCTGGAGCTGATCTCATCCAACCCACCCACCCAAGCAGGGTCACTACTGCAGGCTGCCCAGAACAGTGTCCCACTGGGTTTTGAGTTTCCCCTACAAGAGACTCTCCAACCTCACCTTGGGCAAACCCTCAAGAAGGTTTCCTTGTGTTTAGATGATTTCTTTTTAGTGTTTATTTATTTATGCCCACTGCCTCTTTAGAGGCTAGAGGTCTAATTCATGCTTGTTTTAAAAGATAAGTTTAGTCTATCTTGTTTTTCCCTTCCCCCTCTCTCTTCTTCACTCTTCACAGCTGCATTAAGAGCAGAGGGAGCAGCATGAGAGCCCCAGTACCAATCAGCCAGTGAGCTCATTTGCAACAATAGGCTCATCACTGCTTTTCACCCCTCCTTCCCTCTGCATCCTGCAGAGCAAGGCTCAAGGCCAGATCTTTTAGTCCACAGCAGCCCAGCTGCCTACCATCAGCCAGCTATTATTCCTCGAGATCCATCCACCTCCTCCTTGGGTGAGGATCCTGCCCAGACTTATCTGTTTTGGCATCACCAGAACATCAGGTGGGGCTGAACACATGCTGACAGTGGCACTGAAAGCTCAGCAGCCTCCAGTAACTCTTCAGCACTCCCTGCCTCACCTCCCTACCTTCTGCTGCAGCCCAAGGAGAAAGGGCAGGAGCCAGCATTCAGAGTATGCTATCTGGGGATAAGCAGAAAGGAAACAGGAAAGAATTAGGAGGTGTGTGCATCCTCTTGGCTTCTGGCTCACAGCAGTGAAAAGGTTGCTTGTTTTTAGTGGCAAGCTTCAACAGGGGTTACACTGACCTTTTAAAGAAGGTGGTAATGGGCAACGCAGGTACAGACTCACGGATATAACCAAAATATCTACCTCCCACTCCCCCACCCACAGATGGGAGAAAGATTTACTTTCTCACAGCTGGGCACAAGTGCTTCACTTACTCTTCACAGGGGCTCCTGAGATCCCGTGCACTGACACAGCAGCCTTATTTTTTTTGTTGGATTTTTTTTTCTTGTGGGGTTGTGTTTGTTTTCCTCCTTTTCCAATATGGCTTAGTTAGTAATGGACAATGCGTACTCAAGTTTAGGCTCCCATACAAAGTTTTAGTTATTTTAAGCTTGCATCTACTAAAAAGATTTTATTTATTCAGTGCCAAAAGGTCATCTTCAGTTTAGAATCTCTTCCCTGGCTTGTAGGCCAAACATTAAGTGCCACATAAAAAAAAAATATGATAACAGATTTTGAAGGGGAAAGAACTGTTGGCATTGGAACAGGAAAAAAATAATCAGAATTATTAGAAACTTTCTGCATGACTTGGAGCACTTCTGCACATTTCTATTCCCGTTCATCAAGGAACAGATATAATGCCTCCTTTCTCTCATCTTACCTGGACACCTACCAAGATCCCACCTCTTCACATACTTGTATATGTATTACCTTGTATAATAGGACTTCAGTCTTAAGCTGGGAACTGCCAAAAGTCAAAAAATAACTAGAAATAAGGAACACAAACACATAATTATATCCTGGTAAAGCTGGGGGGGCGGGCCAGCAATATCCCCTTTCCCCTAAAAAGGGAACATAAATGGTAAAGTAAGATTTGTAAATTTTCAGTTTCTGCATTTAGCCTAAAACTATCACTTTAACACTTTTTAACCTGTTTTGCTTTGGGACACTGAGAATGACTTCAAGACAGAGACATGCAGCCTAGCTGCTTTCTGGCTGGGATTCACACACTATCAAGGATGCACACAGCATTTCCTAAGAAATGACATCCAGCATTAAGTCAGATGCTAGGGCCAAGGGAAAAAAAATCTTACAGAAAGATAACAAGCCTGCTTCACAAATTGTTCAAAATCCCCTGTATTTGGGGGGAAAGGTAAAGAGAAAAAAAAGGTTACAACACTATCCAACCATTCCAGCAGGGCATTTCCTGCTGGATTTTCTCCTCTCGCAACTAAGGTATAACGTAGTTTCCCAAATTAGGCAGAGCTGACTAAGGAAGTTGGCTACCATCTGAGTTCTTATCACATTTCTAAACTATTTGTTTTAAAAAAAAAAAAAAAAAAAAAAAAAAGGAAACGAAAATCTTTCCTTCTGGTGTTCAATGAAAGAGAGAGAATAACTTGCTTACCTTGTTTGCAAATGAAACAAAACTGATAAAACAGCCCAGAATTTAACAAACCTCCACATACTATCAAGCAACATAACTCCATCAGGCAGGGAGTGCAGAAGAACTTGCCAAATAGTCCACTGATTGTGTGGAAAACACAAAAGACACTACAAGAGGGCTGGCTTACAGAAACAAGAAAGAAACTTGCTTGAGTTTTGAGCTATCACCCTGATTCATACCTAAAGCAACTCGAAGCACTGAAGCCGATTTGTAAAATTAATACCATCAACTTAAAGATGTGAAAACACAAAGGAGAATAAGGTACTTTACAGTTTCATGCAATGACAGAAATACTACAACTACGCCTCCCGCCAAAAAAAAAGGAAAAAAAAAAGAAAACCACCTCACACAACTGTCACGAGGTTTCTAGATATACACATTACAAAAACAACGTATGCAGCAGAGAAAAAATTTCGCAACCTACCTGTTTACATGAGAAAAATTCGCAACACAAACCGCAGTGATACACAAGACTGCAGTCTGTACTTCCAATGGATTAATATATTGTCTCCCACTGCTGAGAGCTGGTCTTGATTCAGTTAAAGCCTAAGCACTCAGGCTTTCCTGCTGGGAAACAAACAAGTAAAGTCGGTTTCAAGTGTCTCCTATTAATATACAGAAACAATTCTCTCAAGCTTGAAGGCACAAATAAGAAATAGTAGGTTAGAGCTCCATGAAACCACACAAACTACAGCAAATCAGAAAGCTACACTGAGATTTATTAGTCGACTAGGAAATTCATTGCAAAAGTGTATTTACTTCATGGAGGAAGTCACCACTGCCACCACTGAGTGAGTCAAGCTAATCTGCAAGAATGTTTTACATAATGGGAAAATTTTTATTGGCCAGAGGTTCACAGTGTTCTTGAATTTCCAGAAACTGCAGATGTAAAGATACTTCTGTTAACCTGAACCAAAACCAAGAAAAGAAACTATCTGAGATGCATGCTCCATTTCTCAACACGGGTCTAATTTTACTAGCTACTGTACTTGAACCTATTCAGCGTAGGAAAAATTTACACTCAGATAAAAATGGGAGGAAATACGAAGACTGAAAACACAGGTAGTTTTAATATTGCCACCAAACAGTATTAAGACATATTGGCTAGCACATCATGGCCATTTCTAAACTGTGATACTGAGAATTGAACGTAACTTAAGTTACCAGTTTATTCATGTAAAAAAATTACGGCTAGTGAAACAATCGGAATGGATTTACAAGAAAGCACGATACCATCTTAATTCTTCCATTTTCACTTTATGGTGACATAAAAGCTAACAAGAGAGCCAAGAATCCCTACAGACAGTCAGTAACAAACTGAAAGGTCTTTTCTTCTTTTACCAATGAAAACATACTGCAACACAACTACAACATAAAATCCAGGTCACTCAAAACAGAGTAACTGGAATGAAGGAAGCTTTCCTCAGTCTTCCAAGGGCTGAGAACAGCTTGAAAACTATATTTGATGTCAGGAAAGTCAAAAATAAAATCTGAGTAAATTCAATACATTCAATGCTTAAATTTATTCCCTTATTCTGCTAGAAATACAATAAATTTGAAAATTCAGACTGTCTAGATTATCACTTACAGTTTAGTTACTGCTTTTACTTTTTTAATACTAAAGACTACATTTTTTAAATACAACTTTTGCAAAGTTGCAAATTAAGTAAATATTTTGAATTAGTATAATGCTAAAGTATTAGGATTTGAATTAAAGGAGTTGGACTTGATGATCCTTATGGGTCCCTTCCAACTCAGGATATCCTATGATTCTATGAACTCTAAAATATTTCAATTTGCAAAACTAATCAGAAGTTAAATCTGTGTAAAGTCTCAAAAGCACAAAGATTACAGTTGTTTCAGTAGTGAAGAGGCACAACTCTCTTACTGTGGCAGAATAATTCAACTTTACTAACAGGCCACAAAGCATTCAGGAAAGAAGGAATAAAACCACCACACATTCAGCAGCCCAAATTCAGAGTTCAGCATCTTTTGCCAGCTCCTGCATTAGAACTCCACAGTGCAATGTATTAAAAATTGTTCCTACGGTCTTTTTGTAATCGATTTTACTCTTGCAATGAAATTCTTTATGAAGAGTTCTGTCCTTCCAAAGCATCCCACTACATATTAAGACCTCACAACTCTTTCTTCTCACAGATGATTTACTTTACTTACCTATCTGCCAGTAAAAGCCACACTTGAGAAAAGTCCTGAGGAGAAGGACCTGGGGGTGTTGGTTAACAAGAAGCTCAGCATGAGCTGGCAATGTGCACCTGACGCCCAAAAGTCCAGCCATACCCTGGGCTGCTTCAAAAGGCCACCAGGGTGAGGGATGTGATTGTCCCCTCTACTCTGCTTTTGTGAGACCCCACCTAGAGCCCTGCACCCAGCTCTGGGGCCCCAGCACAAGAAGGACATGGGGCTATTAGAATGAGTCCAGAGGAGGGCCATGAGGATGATCAAGGGGCTATGAAGACAGGCTGAGGGAGCTTGGGCTGTTCAGCCTGGAGAAGAGAAGGCTCTGGGAGACCTTGTAACAGCCTTCCAGTACCTAAATGAGGCCTACGGGAAAAAGCTGGGGAAGGACTTTGTCAAGGAGTAAAGTGCTAAGACAAGGGGAATGGTTTTATACTTGAGAAGGATAGATTTAGAATAGATATAAGGAAGAAATTCTTCGAGGGTGGTGAGGCACTGGCACAGGCTGCCCAGAGAAGCTGTGGATGCCTCATCCCTGGAGGTGTTCAAGGCCAGGTTGAATGGATCAACAAAAAAAGTGACTGAAAAAGGCCATCTGAGTCCAGTAACTACATGCTCCTTTCCTAGTTTCAATGTAAAAAAGGGGTCTGCCTCTACTGCAGGATGGAACTGACCTGTAATCAGGCAAAATTGTTGCATATATAAATATACACATAAATATACACACACACAGTGACATAAGCAAAGCAGAAAATAAAAAACATTCCTGTCTGCTATCTGGTGATGAACGCACTCATTCATATGAAGGCCCAAATTCTACCCCCGGAACATACAGGCCAAGACCAGCGACACAGCTGCACTGACCAGGTGAAATGCAACATCTCTGCCATGCAGTGGCCAAAGCAAGCTGTTCGAATGGCTCTGAGGACCCAACGGTGCCCACCAGTTCATGTAGAAAGCTCCTCACCTGCACCTAGCCTGCCAGCTTTCCTGTCAGGCTTAACAGCACCGTGCTTCTGCTGGCTTCATCATCTGTATCCACGTACCAACTACCAGTCCTCCCTCTCCACAAACTGGCAGACTGCACTCCCTGTGTGCCTTATCAAAAAACCACAACCAGAACAATATTGGTTTTGTGGTCTGCCTAAGGTTTTCCACCTAAGGCGATCGCTGCACTTCATACCGTAAGGGTGAGCATTGCTGCTCCTAGGGCGTTACACATCTGGAAGTCATGCTGGAGCGAGCTTAACCTGCTCTTTTGCTAGACAGCCCTACAAAGGTCAGAAGTATCTGAGCTTCTGCCATAAACGAGAGCCATGCCATCAAAGCACCTTTCCTTTATTCTGATAGGGATACAGTGCTACAGAGGGTTCAGTAAGTCTGGTCAAACAACACATTTCCATGTGCTTTAGGGAGAGGCCTCAAGTACAGCAGTCCAGAACTGCACAGTGAGAGCACACAGTACTAGCAGACTAAACAAGGGGCAAAGGATGAATTAAAAAATTCAATCCTTGCAGCAGCAAGCATGCATTCCAGCCCATGATGTAATCCTCTACTGAAAGGAAGAACAGAGAGGATGGAGGCAAACAGAACACCACCACACAACTGAAAGACTCCTTTTTTTTTTTTTTTCCTGTATTAGAGACTTCTGTCCTTCCAAAGCATTCCACTTGTGGACAGAATAAGAGGATAACAGAAAAGCCCCCTATATCACTATTTTAAAACAGTGAAGAGTTCTCTACTTACAAACTGACTGCCCAGACCTTATACCTCCAATCCAGCTATTCCCAAGTTAGAATTGGAGACAACTCTGAAGCCTCCTGTGCAACCACCAGAAGCAGTTATGTCTTGGCAAATTCCAGGCAATGTTATTACTGATTTAAGACATGTAACATTCCACGATCTCTTTTCCCCTATGCATTTTTGCCAAGCTCAGTATTGACAGGAAGTTAGTTTTAATCGACTGAAATAATCCTGAGAAGTCAGCCTGGCTTCAATTCTCATCCTGCCTGTTTGTCCAAAGTTGGTTAATTTTGGCTGTCTTCTTAACTCGTTCTGCCGCAATCATGGCAAAGCTGTGACACTGTCACGATGAGGACTGACCATTCTGAGTATCCGCAGGAAGAATGACCCAGTCACCACTTAGTCTCATCCTGGCTATTGAGAATGGATGAATATTCTACATTAGCCTAGAATAACAGGAGCCACACTAATTTACAGCCATTATATGTTAACCTCTTTATTCGAGCACCGAACATCTCAATAAGCAGGGAGGTTTAATTAGAGGCCGTAGAAGAGTCTCTCAGACATGCAAACATTGAAGGCTTCTTAAAAACATTTTTATTTACAGAAGGAATAGTAGAGATCAGAGGAACAAAGAGACAACACCAGTTTAAGGAGAGTCATCACAAGGGCTCAGGGAGCTCTTCCAGGACAATCAGGCCATACAGACACATGTGAATTATTAAACACTCTCTAAATACTTTTGCTCCTATTGTTCTTATTGTATGTAATATTTAGCAATAGGCTCTGACGCCTGAGCCCTAGTGACTAATTACAGCCATTAGGATACTGCTACATCTTTATTTGGCCTTCCCATCTTTCCCTTTGCATTTGCTATACTTGTGGTAGTTAAAAAAAAAAAAGGACTTAAAAAACAGCTCCTTCATTTTACAGTTCACTTCACAGCTTTATATAACAAAACTCATGTTCACTGATCATTTAAACATTGCCCATGGTATAAAGTGAGTTCTAGCACGCTGCAGCTCTGGGTCTACTCTACAAACGGGGAAAAGATGCAATTTCATTTCACTGCTAGTAATGGCATCAGGACTGACACGTTGCAGTTAGTCTAACTTCAGATTCAGGCATCTCATTTAAGATGAGGCTGTAGGACAAGTACTTCGAAGCTCAATGACATCTTGATTTGGATTCAGTATTGAAATTCGGAAGATCAAGAGAAATTGAGGCTGCACCCTGGCTGCAAGAAAATTGTAGGCTATATGAAAACTTAAGAGCAGTCAGCTACCCAAAGCCAACAACCAAGCCCAATCAAGACCTGTTCGTTTTGAATTGGAATTCTGTTCTCCAAAATACTTGCAGGTATTCCTGGTTTGGTATCCATCTTGGAATGTAATAGGTTTATTCCCTATTATTCAATCCTTTAAGTCACTGTTGAAAATTATAACCATCCCATAGACGCTTAGGCAATACATCCCAGGATGATCACAGCTACCAGCATATTTCCTCTCTCTTCTCCAATCCATTCCATACTAGTCCTGCAGCTGTCCTTTTTAAAATGGGATGGTTCTCCCCAGTCCCCCTACATCCTTAATCATGACACAGAAAGAACTGCAATAGAAATACTACGGAGAAGTTTCATATAACCCTTAGGATCATTCTGCTATCTTGCAGATGTTTACAAACAAAACATTTTTTCTATTTTTCTCTGGTAAATAAAATTATATTACACAGTTTCACACCACTCTTGTTACTTGTTACAGAAGTCACAAAATCAAATATGGAAAACATCTGGAATTGCATTTACCCTCCAGGAATTACCATAAATATGCTGAAGAGTTAATAGCTAATTGGGTTATGCATTGTAATATTTCATTCTTACATAGAAGAAAGCAGCATTAATTACTTCATTTCTCTTGGCATCAACTGTTGTTACTTTTTCCTTCATATTGACTATTAGAACAATATCCTCTTAACTGCTCAAGACCGCATGAAAGAATAACAAGAACATATTTTTATCTCCCTCATTAGTTTGATATTGTTCTTTGCCTCAAACACTCCAATTTTTTTCCCTACATGCCCGTGCCATTCTGTCTTGCTCATCTTTAACGCTGTCCCCTAATTTCATACAGTTTCTTCTTGGATTTCAGATCATTAGCAGTGTACTGATTTAGCCAAAGCAGTCTGTTGCTATGTGTCAGTGCAAAAGAAGTACAAATTAGTAATTCACACTTACCTGCTCTTTAAGGAACAACTTCACTGAATTCCTTAGTCTTAGTCATGCTTCCCAAGGCATCTTACCTACAAGTTTTCTGAATTCTAGCTAATCTGTCATACATCATAATCTTTTAACTGTCCTTAAAGGGTTGTTATTATGAGCAAGCTGCACGTTACTTTTAGCAAACTGGTAAGGTAATTATGGCAAAGTTCTCGTTCTCAACAGCTTGTCCGTTTTCCCAGTTACCTCATAACTGGGAACTTTTCCTGTTTGAGTTTTCCCCCAAATGGATCGTTAAGATCAGAAGAGAGAACCATCCCTCTGCCTTATTACTCCAACTTGCTAGATTTTGGGGAATTAACAGCACCTTGTAGTCACACCTTCTAAACCCAGTTAAGGTCAGAAAGTGAACCAAGAATCTGCAAGCTGCTCACTTACTTCTCTTGAAGCTAGAAAATTACATATGAAATCCACTGGCTGCTCCTTACCAGCTTTAAAAGGCTGTTAAACTCCAGCCAAGTCTGTTACATTAGGCTTCCTGTTGCTGAGTACAAAATTATTTAAAATTTCCAACCCCTAGAGGTAGAGTTTTTAAGCCATTTCTGCTAGCCAGCTTTCATGAATGCTTTTCAATAAAAACCTTCCCAAAAGAAAAAAAATCTGTTTCTTAAAAAAGATTTCATCTATATTTCTTGCTAAGTGTTATTTCATGCTATGAAACTCTTTTGCTGACTAGTCACAATCACCTGCACTTGTTAAATCATACTAAAAATACTTCTACCTGTAATGGGAAAAGAGCTGTGACTTCATGAACCCAACCTAGAATCACAGAGTGGTTTGGGTTGGAAGAGACCTTAAGGATCAGCTAGTTCTAGCCCAAAATCAACTTCTATTTCTCTTATCCAACACCAGTTCTAAAAACTGGTTATTTTTCTACTTGCAGCCTTCATGGCACAGAAGAATTCAATGACCTCAGCAACCCAGCCTCACCATCTTTGAAGGAGTCCTAACAGCATGGATACACTTGATAGTGCACATTTTCAATTAATATATATGAAGAGTTAGGTGTCCAATCATGGGAGTTTGGTGCAATTTTAGATGCTCTAAAGCACCCAAGATGTACAGGACTGGCAGATACATGCTTGGACATATGGAGCACAGTCTTGGAGCAGTAACTTGAGACTGTCTGGGATAACCTACAGCATTTAAGATGGTACCATGTGCCTACATGTAGGCACCATTTCTGTTCCTGTATTTTTTTTTCTAAACTAGCTAGTCAGCCATGGTTCAGGCAAATGAATGCTATCACTACACATTTAATTAGCAGTGTTTTGTTTCAACTTAAAAAAGAAATGCAGGTGGACAGGGAACAGCAAGAAGACAGGAACTCAAATTCACCAGGGTGTTAATGCTGCAGTGGTCAATCTAATTCACTTGGGGATTTTAAAATCAAGTATTTCTTGACACTGAATTTCTTTAATACTGTAGCATCCCCATCCACATGATAGCAGTGTATGAAGGTAACACAGAGTCGTCATTTAAACAGATGAGGGATACAACAAAAGAGGCAGCTGCTAGAATTGAAATCATCCATGCGAAAAGCATATGCTTTACTTCTGCCATATCTCCTTCCCATGGAGACAGCCTGTCTTTTCAGCATCTTACCTATTCATTTCAAACTGAAAAAAAAAAAAACATCTTTGCAAGTATCACTGCCTTTGGAAAGTATTTTATTAAAAAGCAGTCCTTTAAAAAAAGTGTAAAAACAGTTCTAGGCAGAAACCCGTTTCTATTAGGTACCTAAATATTTCAATACCAGCAGCACCATCTAATGGAGAGCTCACCAATTTTTTCCCCCTTAACATGACAAACGTTTTGGAGATGATAACAACTGATATTTTAACACATAGCCTATCTAATACTCTGCAGAAACTGATTAGCTACAAGAGAAGACGAACCATTTCTCCATGAACAGTCAGACAGCCCTTTTTCACAGATATGACATAAGTACAACAGGGAGTTTGCTTAATCAGGAGATAAGATTTTAGTTTAAGTATTTGAATATGGAATTGTGGAAAAAAGCAATGCCAGTTTAAAAACACCTTAAGAATGTTTAAGCTTTCTCTCCAAAAGAGAAAAAGAGATGCCAGTGCCTCTGAAGTCTAAGGAATACGGACAACCCTGGATCTTAACCATAGTAACCCAAGTCACTACCTGCACCTGCTCAAAATGAAGCTGAGCACTCCAAGACATCCTGAAGGTTGCTCTTTTGCTACAGGAGATGGGCAGCAGATCAAGAAAAAGCATCACTAAAGCATGTAGCACAATAGATAGCGGGAACTGCCAATAGTCATCTCATTAACATTTTCTCATGAAAACATGACAGGAAAGTATATAGTTACAGATGTAATTGACCTATACGAACTTTTTTCCTCACCTCATTTCACCTTCCTTGTTCTTTGGATGGTTTGTTAAATCACAGCATTTCAAGGAAGGGTTCAACTACTTTGAACTTCGCCAGTTAACTCAGCACACTGACACTCTTGTTCTGGAATAGCTGCCTTTTTATGTACAGCTCAAAGGACTTTCAAAGGCTGGCTGCCCCAACTCACCTCAGAACAGTCAACTGATACACTGAGAGTTTGTATTAGAAGACAACTCCCGGTAAACAAGTCTGCAAAGCTACACTACACGTCAGACTTCAGCTACATGTACTACAGGATTTACATGCACAAAGAGGAAAACTCCAAATCACTTCTTCGCTTATTTTAGGAAAATCTCCTCAGCAGAAGATACACAGAATGTAGTAGGCGGATATTTGTTTGCTTGTCCTAACAATTTAAAAAAAAAAAAAAAAAAAAAAAAGAACACACAAAACAAACAAACTGCCAAGAGAGTAAATCCCCCAAAACTCCCTCAAAAAGTTACTGGCTGGAGTACTGAAAGTTACGTATCTAAATAATCCTTTCCAAAATGAAAGTGAAGCTTTCAGGAATTTGCAAGAAGGAAAGAGGAAGAAGGGGAATTTACAGGCCAAGGTATTGAAAAAATCGCTGACAAAGTACAGCACACAAACTGCAATAAACTTGCTTTATGTTCCTGGATACTGCCAAGAGCATTCTTCTGCACATGCTCCAAGAAAGTGTGAAACTATCTCACTTTAACACAGATTAAAACAAAAAAAAACCCTGCCAAACAGTAAGAGCAACACAACAGCCATGTCTGCTACTCTAACTACAACGCGGGATCCATTGCCATTTCCATTACTCACCAACACCACCAGTGAGCAGTAAGGCACATTTACTAATATTAAGTGTAGCACGCTCAGGTTCTGCATGTAGAAGAACAGTTCAACTCCTAACAGAAAACAGAGAAGACATTTGCACTCCAAATCAGCACTGGGTGTTAAGAATTTCAAATTAAGCTGGCTCAAATCCTTTTTTTCCCCCAAAAAAAGTTGTAAGTTCTAAAAGGCAACAGAAATACTACTGCATGAGACTGTCTGAAAACTACTAGATATACACACGTGTATCAACAGCATTCACTTTTTTAAGAAGGCAACCTCCTTCCACTTAAACTAATGACAAGATTTTGAGAATATGCAGCTTTACAACCACATGCACTTTACCTTTGGCACCTGTTGAACGTAGAACTGGTACCCTCATCACGTGAAGCTACAACAGTCAGAACTAAAACGTTCCCAGGTAAAAGCACAATACTCCTCTCTCAAGGAAAACAGAAAAGAGGACAGTGAAAAGGATGGAAAGAGAGCATTTGTACATCTAAGGACATGTATACTTCAGACAATAGGAGGGTATTATGTAGATCCATCTTTAGTGGCATGGAAGAGCTTGCTAATTCGCCTTGGGTTGGGGGAAAATGAAAGAAACAGGCAGCTACAGAGAGGTCAAAGAAAAATTGACTTACAGATAAGGACTATTAGCCGGAAGTATGAAAATAAGTACAAGCCTGGAAGCAAGTATTTCAAGAGAAAAGTGATGCAAATGGAAAGGAAAGTGAATGGGAAAGTGAAGTCAGTCATATTGGTCAAGTAAAAGGATGAGACCACCTTGGAATAAAAGTCATCCCTGCACAACTTAAAATTACAGGAGATATGGAACAACTGAAAGCAGTTCAAAATAAGCCACTTCTCAGAATCAGAAGAACCAACTTACAAAATTAAGAGCGTTTACACTGTTTGGCCAAACAACTTAAGATGGAATAGAAACACTGTGATAAGAGTATTTCATTGGTAGCTAAAGAGCATAAAACACAGAAAGACGAGTGACTTCGGATGCTTTAAAGATTAAAACAAGTGGAAGATTAATGGAAATTTTAAGGCAGTACTTCCTAAGCAAAAAAATAAAATCAAGATAAGACAATTCCTTAAAGCTGCAAGACATTAAATAAATGGTCAGAGGACACATTACTCAAGCAAACTTACTCTTGGAAGGTTCTTCTCTGTGGAAAGAGAAAAGATAGGGGATAGGTACAAACTGATACAGTACGCAACATATCCGTAACAGAAAACTCTAACAATTATTCTAATTATCTCTCACAAGTACATGGACCAGCTCACAAAGTGAATTTTATTCACATTGCCAGCTCATGAGCCAAATTTTGGGCTTTGCCATTAAAGTTATTTTAGGCACCTTTATTGTGCAAGTAACCTGGTTCCGTAGACTAAGGAAAGCCCATTGCTGTTCTAGAGCATCCAAGGCAGAAAGCTGGGAACACTTAAGAGCACCAGAACAGGCACCACTTTGACAGATTCTGTCCCGGACACTCAGGTTCATGGAGCCCTGCATGCTTGCTGTATGCAGCAGTGCAAGAGCTGTGAAGCAAATTCTGCTTCCTGTCCCATAACGCTGACGGTGCAGAAAGGCACAGCGCTGTGGAGAAGACAAAACAGGATGCCTCTACACAACTGTTGCAATTCATGTCATTTATCAATGGATAAAGCTTGTACTGCCCTGCTGCGCCTCAGCACCTCATCACCTTTGATGTCCTCAGAGGGCAGGAAAGCACCACTATTTCCATTTTACAGAGCAGGAAAAGCCGAGACCATGAGGCCAGCAGAGAGACATAAGCCACAAGCCGTATGACAAGTATTCTCAGAAGTCCCAGTCAGCTCTCACCTAACCCTAGAGGCACCTAAGTACCAGTATGCTCACCCCAACAGCACCTTGAAGATATCTTCTGTGCTTCAAGAACAGTCTGTCTGGAGGACAAGGCTGGTCACCTCAGCAAGCACCTCAGTATAAGGTTCAGAGGCACCAGAAGACAAGAAACAAGACATCGGTGGAGAGAAGCATCAGCAGACTGCATGCATGCCTTTCCTCATCTCGGTAATCATCCTAACCACCCTTCTGAGCCATCGCGCTTCCTCTTGCTCCGTTTCACAGGCACAGCGAGTTTTGATTATTCCTGGCATAGCAGAAGAGTTTCAAGAGAAGGAAGTGACACTGTGCTTAACTGGCCTGTGAGCTGATTGTGAGAATGCTCCCCAGGGAAGTAGAAAAGTTGGATTGGAATCCCCCTTCTGCCCCGGGGACGTGAGCATGATATCACACCGCTCGGCACCACAACATCAAAGGCCCTGAGTGCTTTGGCCTTCCAATGACTTACACTGCAAACATCTACAGGAACAAAACAACAGCCTCCAGGTCTCCCAGATCTTATACTATCTTCAACAGGCCAGCTTCTTGCTCTCAAGAGATGTCAGAGCTTGTGGGAACAGAGTGGCAGCCAGGAAGGGACTGCTTCTTCTAGAGCAGCATCTGCAACGTGCTTTTCAAGACCAACCAAATCAAAAGAATTCATTTTGCTAGACACCCAAGAATGCTGTGAAGACTCAAGGCACTCCAAGCTTGTCTTGAATGGGCGCATCTTACTTGATTTACCAAAAGATGTTTTTTGTTTTAATGAAGAAACGAAGTCAGACAAGTTCAATATTACTCCAAATGTTAAGCTTCTGCAATCACAAGCCTCCCTGCAGCCATCACTGGAGCATGTAAAAGAAGTTTCACCCCTTCTTTCACTAAGGTTTGGTCTTGAGCACTTGCTACGCATACTGTATGTGAAAGCATTATATTCACCTCAGAGCATTTACACTGTATTAGAGAATTATCAGTGATTTTATCATGGTAAATAACCTAGAGAACGTTTCCTCTACGCATCAGCTAAATCTGTTTCGTAAGTGAGCATTTTATGACAGCATATAAAGTAATACCGGAACTATAAAATGTTCCAACCTAAAGAATTCCTGCTATGGCCAACACAGTTCCAATGCTTGCAGTTTGCAATAGCCAATCATGATGTCAGAGTACACAACGACCCAGTTTAAAGTACAAGGAGGGAGCCAGAGATGGAGGCCATCCCACACGTCCAACATGGAACTTCTGCACACCGTGAGCCTTCCCTTCCCGTGCTGCCCTTTACCAGATGGACTGCAGGATTCTACCAAAAAAATCACACTTACATGTGCAGAGAAAATCGGCATGGAAGAACAACAGCATGGAAATCAAAGGCTTAACATTTTGGGGGTGTGGAGAAGATTAGTGACCTACAGTTGTTGCATATAATTTTAGAGACACTCGCCCTGTTAACCTAGTTACAAAGCCAACAGTCAGGAGGAATTGAAGTCACAGGGGCAATAATGTTTTGCTGTCTGTGTTGAAGTAGAAAAAAATCCAGGAAGAGAAGAAAACAATTCTCAGACCCCACTACATAAGATGGATATATCACAATTTCCAATATCAAATCATCTTTTGCCTCATTTTCTTCTTGTGCTCTTAGATCTTTCTACTGACGCTTTCCTTGCTCATTTGCTAGGGGTGGAGGGAGTTGTCTTTATTTTCTCTTCTCTCCCATCAGCACAGACCAAGAGAGCACCTCTTCCTAATCTGCAGACACCTAATCATCTTTCCTTGCAAGCTGCCACCCCTTTCCTCCGAGTTCTCTAGTCCTTTCTTTTTCTTTCTATCTGAAACAAACAAACAAAAGAAAAAAGCTTGAAGACATAACAGTTAAATGTTTTGTTATTTGTCAAAACAAACATACACTGACTTCAATCTATCTGCTTATGACGGCAGGGGCTTCCAGCAGGCAGACCAGCTCTATTTTCTTTGCCAGCCCTTTGCTGCTGTGGTTTCTATGTCACTACTTCATCACTGCAGGTTTAAAAGAGTAAGATAAAACCCTGCAAAGCTACAGCTCTCTTTCTTGTGCTACAATCACACCTTTATATTGTTGCAAAAACCCACACAACCCTCCCTCCCTTGGCTTCTCTACCCCGTACCACATCTTGAAATCTCCAATTTCACTCTCCGCCACCACTTTTGGTGTTCCTGAGCCACAGGCCAAAAATGCCAGGAGGTTTTAAATACAAGCATCATATGCAGAAAGTACCCACCCACAAGAATCAAAAAAATAAAAAAATAAAAAGCCTTGGCAATTCTTTAAAGGAACGGTGCACAAGAACACAGACATCTGAAACCAACGTGTAATGAGCACTCTTTAAGACATCATAAGATTCAGCACCTCCAATTAAGAAACACTATTATGCTAAAAAACGTGAAATCCAGTTATTGCATCATCTTGGCTATCTGAGATCAAAACCTGTTATTCTTGCAGTATCTATTCATACAGAGCCAATTTAGGATATTGGATTAGATTTAAGTCATGCCTATTTTTAAACTGCCTCACTTTTCATCTGCAGAACTGTGATTGTCTACTTACCAATGTATTTACATACCAGTGGTTTAACAACAAAAGTTAAAAATTAGGACTGCTGACTTTCCTTGTTTTCAGTATTGCCGTAGCTACTAATACAGCACTGGAAAACACGTTCCCCTGCCATCGCTTAAACTTTTCATTATGAACAAGAGCAATGCAAAGATCTGAAATGCAGCAGGCTGTTGAAATCATTTAGAAACAAACCGTATTAGCATGGACTGGTAAGACCTCATTAAGAATTTTCTGTTACTGATGTTAACTACTGCCATCTTACACAGTTTTCGCAGACACCAACAGTAAATATGCTTTCATGATGCTCAAATTCTCTGAAGCCATACTAGAACTGCTTCTCAAAACCAGGATCATCACAGCTAACCGCAGGAGGACTTCAGGCAAGCCTAAGGACTCCGTCATTTAGTGTCCTCTTTCCATTACAATTAATTTGCTTTGATACTGAATGCGCTTTACCTTTCTGCATCCTAGATCCAGCTGCTAGTGGAAGCGTTGAATCAAGTCAAATTTCAGTAAAACACCTACCATTTTCACGTTGTACCAAAGCAACTTTTATAACCTCATAGCGCTGTCTGCTTGTGATGCCCCAACTCATGATACATCAATGTTTCCGTTATCAAGCCCTATTACAAGGGGTTTCCCAGTCCAGCCATAAAAAAAAAAGATTCAGTCCAAATATTCAAATGTTTCCTTGTCTGAAAATAAAAATCCTCTCCCTAAGCTAAATAAACAACGTTTACATCCACGTTACTCATAGACTTCAGCATGTAGAGATTGCCTTTTATAGGCACTTTTAGCCAAATAGCTCATTCTAAAGGACAACATACATGATGTTATCATCTCTTTAGTCGTAACTCTAGTGCTCAATGCATCCTTTAAACCCAGGCTTCCACGCGAGTCAACAGCTATTTTAAACACTGACTTTTACTATTTCACATTGAACTATTTTATCCGTCTGAGCTGCATACGGTTAACACGCCTTGCCATCACAGGCTAAGCTCCCTTTCGGTCTATGAATGCGAGTTCGGAGTAGTACACAACAACCCTGCATGAATCCTACGGGACAGACGCACAGCGAGGAATACACAGATCCACCAAAGAGATGAAACACAGGGATTACGGTACACAAGACCCTGTTAGATCTCAGCGAGGCAGAGAGGGCAGGGACCCAAGCAGACTGCAAATTTCACATTGTATCACTGGAACTTCCCACATTTTACTACTACAGAAACAGAAAACGACAGAAAGACGTCCTAGCGCGCGGCGGAGATCCACCTAGAGGTGCACGTACAGCCTTTCATGTCACACACAAGCTCAGACTGGCAGCAGGCGAGCTGACGCCGCTCAGCATTCACACGGTTTCACTCGTCCCTCCGCATGTAATTCGGATCGCAGGCACTTCGGATACAAATAAATCAAGACGTGGATGCCTTACCTTCCTATTTTACAAGCCGCTGCAGTTCTCAGATTATGAGTCAGTCATAGGTTCATCTGCAGAGGAATGACTCAGTATAAACTTTTAAACACTCGTTATTTTTTTTTTCCCCCCCTCTCTCCCTAACCCGCACCGCGGTCACTAATTCGAGCGGGCGACGCCGCGATGCTGCGAAAAACAGCGCAGGAAAAATGAATGGCGTTAAAAATAAATAAATAAATAGGGAAAAAAAAAAAAAAAAAAAAAAGCAAAACACACACAAAGCTCCGCTCCTGCCAGCCGCCCGGGCTGCAGACGGGGATAAAAAAAAATAATAATAATAATAAAATAGAATAAAATAAAGCCACGGCCACGGGTTTATCTCACACCTCCCCCCCCCCCCCAGCCCGGGGACAGCCGGAGCGAGCCCAAGGGGGGCCGAAGAGGGCCGGGGTTAAGCCAAAGGGGGGCGAAGGGAGCCGTGCCGAGCCGGGCAGCCCGGGGAAGGCGCTGAGGTGCCCGGGGCCCCCCCGGAGCAGCCGTGCCGGGGGCTGCGGGCAGGCAGCGCCTCTTTAAAGGCCGCCGGCCCGCCCCCAGCGCCGCACACGGAGCGAGCCAGGGGCGCAGCGAGGCTCCCGCATTCAAACGCCGCAAGGCAGCGGGGGTGGGAAGCGGGGAGAGTGAGGGGGGGGGGGGGAGGAATAAAGTAAGAAAACGGGGGGCACCTGCACAACACCCAGCGCCTCCGGGCAGGCACAGTCCGCGCCGCTCCGTCCCCGGCCGCTGCCGCCGCCGAGGTCCCGGCACCGGGCGCCGCCTGCCAGCAGATGCCCCGTGTCAGCGCCGTGCCCCCCCCACACACACCCCCCAACAACTCCACCACGGCTCCGGGGAGCAGCCCCCGATCGGAGCCCGTAGCAGCAGCAGCAGCGGCGGCGGGGGAGCTGCGAGCACCCCGCGGCCGCCCCTACCTGCGAGCGAGCGGGCACGGCGGCGGCTGCAGGAGCCCGGCGAAAGGCGCCCGCCAAGCCCGGCGGAAAGTCCCGGCCGCCCTGCGCCGTCTCCCCCCCGCCCCGCACTTCCTCTCCCGCCCGCTCAGGCTGGAAATCCCCGGCGAAGCCCGCTGCGAGCCCGGCTCCTCCCCGCACACACAGGGGCGGGCCCGGCTCCAGCGCGCAGGCGGCAGCCGGGGGCCGGGCTTTGCCCTGCCCGCCTGCACCTGATGCCTCTGGGCGCCCCCCCCCCGGATCACCACAGCACCACAGTGCCCCGGGATGAGGGGTTGGGGGTCCCCCTGAGGGGGTTTTGGGGCTGGGGGAGGGTGGGGGGTACACAGGGAGTGTGAGGGGATGTGGGGGAGAGGAGCCGGTCGCTGTGGGGAAGGCGGTCGGCTTTATTTAAAAAACGCCACTGAGGTGGGGGGGGGGGGTGAGGGGGGAAGGGGAGGGGAAAAAATACCAAAAAAATAAAAAAAAAACAGCACCACCACCACACAGAGAGAGAGAGAGGGGGGAGGGGAGGGGGAGAAGAGTCTGGAAAAGCTGAGGAGGGAGCCGGGGGCAGGGCGGCTCGACCACCACCACCACCACCCCCCCTCAGGGGGGCTCCCCTCGGAGGGGCTGAGGGGAGGGGGGGATGCTGCTGGCCCCTGCGGGCGGCCGCAGCGCGCTGCTGTCGCGACATGTCGCGAGGAGGAGGAGGAGGAGGGGGGTGGCAGCCGCCGTGAGGAGCAGTGCGGGTGCTGGGGAAGGGGCTGGTTTGGGGGGGGGGCGAGCCCAGCCCCCAGCCCCCTGCCCGCCGCCCCCCGGAGCCGCTGCCAGCCGCATCCCTGCAACGCCCACGCCCGGCGAAGCAGCAGCAGGCGTCCCCAGCCCCGGCGGTGTCCTCACCAGACCCTAAACAACCGGCTCGGCTAATCCCCTCCTCGTCCCCACTTGTCCGATTTTTCTCTCCCCCCCCCCCCCCCCCCCCCCCCACCTCCTTCCCCGCTCCCTCCTCTCGCTGCCGTGTCCCCAGCGAGGGGCTGGCGCTGCTGTCAAGGCAGCCGCGGCTGCTGAAGCGCTGCCGTCAACCTGCGGGCAGGAGGACGGGCAGAGAGCGAGGTCTGAAACCTTCCCCTCACCTCCTCCAGGCTGCCCAGCGCTGGGAAGGCTGCGAGGAGCCAGCCCGGATTTCTCCGGTGGTGGGGCTGCCAATAAGTTTCTGTCAGAGGCAAACCTGCAATTTCCTTCCTTGCCACTCTTTTTGCTGTTGTGTGTGCGCGTCCTCTTGTTTTGCTCTAGAAAAAAAAAAAAAAAAAAAAAAAAAAAACATAATAGGATTCCGGTGCCGGTACCTCCAGCAGCTGTACTAACGTGTTCTTCCCCAAAAAGAGACTGAAAACAAAGTCTTACGCTACCTACGAGATGTCAGACAGAGCCTTTCCATATTTAAAAATGTCGGTAGCTGGAGGGATAAAGCATTAATCTGATGAAATACCTCCCATTCCAAGTGCTTGGTTCCTTATGTCTTTTTCCTTATCACAATTACAATATTCCAAAGAATTCAAACGCGATTATTGCAGTGATGTGTGTCCCCTGTGCCTGGCCTATAAGGGATTTCATGGCACACACAACATTTTCAGTCAAAGCAGCTCCTGCCAACGCTGCTGCGGCACGCTGCACGTCCCCGCCACGCAGCGCTGCTGGCAGCAGTGCCTGCAACACGGTCCTGGAGGGGCAGCCGCTTGGAGCCACAGAAATGATGGAAAAGGGACCCTGGATTTTAGCGAAATGGTTCAAAGAAGTGAAATGAGAGGGCATCGATTCGGAAAATTGCATGTGAGAAGAATTAAAAAAAAATCCATAGAAAGAATGGTGGTCATCCATTAGAAACTTGAATAGGGACAGTTATCTGTGAAAACTGTGGGGGAAATGTGGACGAGTCGATATCGTGTGATTAAGGGAAACCATAATTCCTCAGGTACAGGCTGGAAAATATCACTGGGAAGAGGCAGGGCTTAAATGTTCTGGAGGGTGATGGGAGCTAGGCAAGCAGGGGGTCCATGGACGAGGATGCTATTTCAGGCCTCGTATTAATAAGTGGCAAAGGCCTTGTAGAAGGCTGTAGTATTGAAACTGAGCAATCACAGACTAATTCAGCTCCTGTTAAACTGCAAGAGGGACAAATTGCTCGGGGGTCACAGAACATGGAGAAACAAAGGATGCTCATGATGGGACTGAGGAGCCCAGAGCTGATTTTTACCCACAGATACCAAAAGAAACTGGCAAATGAAAATACAATTTCAAAACCAATTTGTTCAAGGTTAGAAGTAGTGAATGGAGGAGGGCAGCGATGATGGTGGCATTAGGCCTGCCCGCCTGGCCTTCATACGGGGGTGTATGTCTGTGAGAAAATGACTGTGAGTTGCCAGCGCGCAGAGCTGTGTGGAAAAGGCTTATGTGAGCCTATGATGCACCAGCTGGGGTATTTTTAGAAGAGATGGGGAAGTATTCACATGGCTTTACACAGCACTGCTGGGGACCATCCCCTCATTTGGAAAATTATGTATGTTTCTGGTGACTTACGATCAGAAAAGGCTGACTCAGGTTGCAGCAGGTGCAGAGGAGGAGCAGCGGGGTGACAGGGGAATGGGGCTCCTGTGTTCTCGGCCCGGAGCTACAGGCACGCAAGCTTGGCTTCCTTAGCTAGCCAAATGAAGGCTGCAAAAAGGCGTGATGATTCACTGTAAATACATTCAAAGAGCAAATATCAAGGAAGAGAATTATTTAAATTAATGAAAGAATTACACAAGCACAAGGATGTATGGTTACAAATCTTTCACGAGCTTGGACTCGGACTGGAAAGCTTTCTGACCATGCCAGGAGTGAGCAAACAGTGCCCTAGGCACAAGCACACAAAGGGTTTTAAATCGGGGCATGGTACCGTGATATGTCCAAGGGGAATTTAACGGGGACCGAGCTGCTGCCCTTTTCCATTGCACTTCTACCATTCCCAAACTTCAGGGCTGCTTCTGGTCCTCTACCCCAGCTGCACTTGGCTTCTCAGGGTTTTCTCAACTGCCTCTGAAGCACTGGAAATTAGTCAGAGACAGGATGTAGAAAGGACACTGGTGACATGAAATCGTCAGGTGGTTTGTGGTGCATCTTGCTCATAGGCGTACGGTTGAGCTGATTGACGGATCTGGGTCATGAAGAAACCTTTTCCCTCAGGTGAGGCTGGCAGGGGACTGCTTCCCCTTTGCCCCCCGCCCCTGCCGATTTCTCAGAATCTTCTGGGAAATTTACTTGGCAAATGCCGTGCTGCAGGGATACTGGTGTCATCTCCTGTCACAGTCCTCTGTGATGCTGTGCGTGTGAGGTCTGGTCTTTTGCTGCAGCTCTTAAGTTTATTATCCGATACTCAGAAGCGTTTTGTGACCCTGGATGAATGGGGTTTGCAGAAAAGGTGTTATGTGAGACATCCTGAACAAAACCTCCACTGCGTTGTTGCTCACCATTGTAGGGGGAGATCATTTCCAGTCCTATCTCTCTGAAAGCAGCATCAACAGATTATTTGTAATGCTGGAGGTGAACCTGGGAGAAGGATAGAGAGAGGACAGCAAACCATTGTTTCTCTGTGAAGCGGTTTCCTGCAATTAACAGTCATTCAGCTGAACTATTGTAGCCGGTGATGATACAGTACATCCTTATTAGCCCTGCTGTTTCAGGTGCATTTTGGCACTGCTCCTATACATAATGCTACCTCTAATGTTGTGAGTCGTGTGCATTGTGCCTGCCCTCTCCACAGTTTCTGCAGATGTGTTTTCAGAAGGCGGTTGTGTCACGTTCCTAATCGATGCCTATTGTGCATTTGAGGAGGACTTAGCACAAAACAGCTTCTGCATCTGGCATTGGGGAAGCTTCTTGACTTGCAGCTTCCTCATCTTACGCTATGGATTGAAGGTGCTAATTAACAGAACAATAAAATCATTAAATTTATATTCCTTTGTATTGCTGAAGAGAATTTGTATCATGGGAATACACATTCATTTATTGCATCCTATACATGAGATAAAGATTCCCCTGAGTTTATTTCAACTGCTGCTAAGCAGGAAAGTCTAACATGATAGCCCTCTTGCTTAAGGAAAAAAAGATTTCCCCTGCCCAAGCAGTGATTTGTACTTTACATTCCTAGAAAGTGATGGCTTTTTAAATGACAAGCATTTGAGGTGAAACATTCCCTAAGTCTTCCAGAAGTTTAAGAATATGCTATGTGACATTTTTCAATGCTTCTCTCAAGCTAATTGTAATTCTCACGTCCGCTTATAGACATCCTTCGCGATTGACAAGAAATATTAGTATGACATATCAGAAGTGTGTCTCAGAAATCTTAGGGCTTTCTTATTCTCTTGCTGAGACCATTAAAACAAACAAACAAACAAACAAAAAACACAGTGAGATCCCCAGGCTCCCCCACCACCAAGACTGCCATTGTGCCAGTGCCAAATTGGCTTTGGAGTCAAATGAAAATTTTGAGCAGATGTCCAAAGATGCCTGTAGAGTGGGTCACATAAACTCTAAGTTGTACCTGGAAGAGACAAGGCAAGTTACTACAGCAGGGAATTACTAGAGCAGAGCGATTCTTCAGCTACACGTCTGTGCCTCAGTACATCTCCAGATCCAGAGCTGTGATGGGAAGACTGCAGACTCAGCAAGACCTGCTCTCCACCATATGGAGATTTCCCTGTGACAGCTGAATCCGAATATAACCAGTAAAAGCATCTTAAAGGCTGCTTTGTGCCTTTTCAGCAGCATGAAGCAGCTTTATCGGGATCAAGGATTTGGTCCAAAAGTTTTCCCCAGACATAAGATGTCTGTTATGATACTAGCTTGTTGCTAACAAGTGCAAGGGTTCTATGAAATACCTGGCAAACTAAAAGGCTGAGATTAATATAACAGCTGTATTGACTTATCCAGATGCCCTCATTTTCTGGGTGATACACCCATCTCTGAAAATATCTTTGGGATCTTTTCTCCATCAAGAATCTCAGAATGTAATCACAGAAAAGAAAAAAAAAAGCCTCTCCCAATATTGGCAGAAAGACCAGATAAGTATTCTTTCAATGCTGAGAATTGCTCATTATTGTAGAAATTGTTACTGGCTCTTCACAGTAATCAATAATAGCTGTTTCTTCAGGGTGACACAACTATTTTTACTTTCACCTTTTCTACATGTAGTCATGGGAACACAAACCAACCTGTGAGAATCAGACTTAGGAACAATTTGAGCATTTGAGGTGACTGGGAGGTGGTCATTGAGTCTCATCGCTTCCCTGGCTTCCAGCTTAGCTGTGTGCATCATCTCCAGCACCATGAGCGCATCAGAACAGATTGGGTTCCAGTCATGCCAGCTAAGAGGCATGTTTTTTCCCCTATTTTTGACACAGCTCTAGCAAGTTTTAAAGGGAGTTTCAGAGTGTTCTTGAAGATCATTTGAGCTTCTGGGTGCTCTTCTGTCATAAGCAAACTGCCTGCAAAAGGTGTGTTTCCAAACCCTGAAAACCCAACTTCATCAACAGCCTGATGCAGGCAGACCAGCTGGCCTTGGTACCAAAGAGGTTACTGCAAGATGGAACCTCAGTATTTCTGCACAGTATTGCCAGCAGATTCCTGGACAGAATCCAGTCAGTAGCAATAATCATGTAAAGAATAGTTGTTCAAGAAGCCTAGAGGAAAATAAAACTTCTCTTGTCAACATTGTTCCCTTGGGAGCTATAGCTTTTCATCGTGGAGCCCTGATTCTCTACGTTAAATTGCGTGAATCTTACCCTATGTGTATGACAGATACTATCATCCTATTGAAGGATACTCTGTCCCGGATCTAGGTCTTACAGATACAGTTTTGGGACTTGCTTCATGTCATTAACAATTCCCTGCCAGCCTTTGTCTAATATATATCCAGCAATCTAGTGGATCCACAAGTGTTGGATCCAAGGCCTATATTCGCACCAATATCACGTCCTTCTGCCTCTCTGGCTTTTAGCATACAGCTTGTACATGTAGTTTCCTGATGGTCTGCCTCTTGTTACTCAACATTTTTTTTCCCCCACTATTCCTGGCAGTTTTCTCACCTTGTGTAATAAATAGCAATTCAGATTTACAGTTTCGCAGCTACCATTCATTCTGCCTCGTGATAATATGTGGGAAATGTGGTAACTCTAGGGGAAAAAAACTACCCAGCTGTTTGTCAGAAGATACCTCTTAGCTGGGATTCTGCTTATCCCCCCGAGTCTTCAGAATTAGGAGAGGAAAAAAGATCAGCCTACTTGCTGACTGATATTTAGGATGATTTCACTTTCACCTGTATTTTTTATCACAGGGTTTTGGGAGGTCCCTGCTCTCTGAATTTGAAGAAAATGACAAAAAGCCTCCGAGTGGTATCAAGATGAGAGCGGCTGTCTTGTGATGCAAACAACTGACTGTCTTAGCAACCACAACACACTGCACAGGTGAGATCCAAGACCATCTACTTAAAATGTATCTTCAGGGATGCAAGATGATATTCAAATACTTTCCATGTTGAGCTTCAGTATTCTCTGATTCTCTATATCAAATATGTTCAGTTTTCAAGTAAAAAAATTAAATAAATCTAAATGCTCTCAAGACAAATTCAGCCTAGCCCCTAAGAATCAAGCTTCTCTTCTTCTTACCTCTCACCAGCTATGATGAATGCTCTGCAAGCCACATTACACCCTAATCAACATTTGCATAATCTTTACTATCTCTATGATTACAGTATGAGGGGGTTATATATAAGCTAGACAGTAATTAAACAGAGCTAGAAAGAATCCAGCTCCAGTGATTAGCATAAAGAAGCAATGACTCAAGAGCAGATAGACTGGGGAGAAAAGCTGAGGAGGAAAAATGTGAGCTGGCTATCAGGATAAGGCTTCTGGTGAGCCTGAGAGCTGGAGAGCTGTGGGACGGCTCGTACCAGCATGGGGACAGGGAAGGAGGAGGCCTCGTGGCCTGAGGAAGGCCAGTGCCAGGTAGCTGCAGTGAGTTGTGGTGTTGGGGGTACAGGGAACCCCTCCTCTAGCCCGAGTTGCTTTGTCATGCAGGATTATTCAGGCCTCTGGTGCAGACCCACACCAAGGCCTGAACAGCAGGAAGAAGCCAGACAGAGCTGTTGGACATGAGGTTACCAAGCAGCCACAACTGCTCAGCTGTAAGGCTCCTGTTTGGAAACTGGAGGGATAACAAACGAGTTCTGTTGGCACCAATGCACACAAGAGCCACATCCACTGGAGAAGAAGCCCCTCCTGTTGTGCCCGATATTGAAAGGCCTGTTGTGGAAATGGTGAAATATTAGCTCAGATCCTGCAAAGGTATGAACTAGGAGTATTAGAAAAATTCCTTTGGAACCTTCAGATGACTGGAAAGAAATGTGTCTGACAAAATTGTCATGAAATTGTAAAGAAACCCATCTTTTTCTACAAGAAATGAGTGACCTACTGCTGTTGGTGGCTGTCATCTCCCATAGCTGTGGGATGGCATATCAATCACAGGCATCCACCCTGCAGAAAAGTGGACAAAGAGAGGTAATACTTAGAGTATCTTCCATCGTGACAATAAAAAAGAGCTCCTTTGAAACTCAGGAGAGATGCTGAGGCTACAACTCTGTAAAGAACCCTTGGAGCAGCGGGAGATGTATGGAGAAGTCGTCTGGTCAGCTTACTTAGGATCCACAGGGGAATGGGACAGGGGGATTTCACCATTCACTAGGTCACCCCACAACGGTCCCCAGGTTCTTCACTCTTTTCATTCTTCCTAGATTATATCCTGAAGAGATAAGAGCCCACATCTGAGCCTGCACTGTTCTCCTGGGTTCAATTTCTGGAGGGTCTCCTCTAGGGTACTTCCCCTGGGGCATTGAGAAGGGTGCTTCCACATCCCAAACTAGCTGCCTAACTTTAGTTCGCTGCTTAGCAATGAAGCGTTCCCCTCATGCAGACAGATGTGAGTTAAAAATGTACGAAATCTAACATCATTTTTGTGCGGAACTGAAAGTTGCAGAAAGCTAAATTATTCTTTGGCCTTGGTCTTACCTATGCTGTTGGTCTTCGTGCAGCCTCTGCAGAATTAAACCACAGTAAGCCAGAGCAGATGGGAGGCCCTAGCCTCTCCTGTTCTTTTAGAGATAATACACAGTCATAAAACCAAAAAATAGTATCCCTGCCACCTCCAATTTCCACAAGGTATTGGGAAACTTTCTGATCTGAGATGCAAAGTGGAAAGCTGTGGCATTTTCACTGACTTTCCTGGAGCTGCTCCCAACCCATACTGTGGTAACATATTGCCGACTCAGCTGAGATCAATTTTTTTTTTTTCTCTAGCTGGGCCTTCCATTTCAGTGGTTGTGGAGAGAAGGTGGCAATCTGTGTCTTTTCCTGGAAAAGTTATTTCCTCCAGGTAATGGTATTGCTGCAGAAGTATAGCCTTGCATCTTTTATATACTTCAGGAAATGCTTTATTTGTAAGAAGGGCATATCTAAAACTCAGACACCTTTGAGGAGCTACAAATTGCCAATTCTCCCAATTTTTATCATAAGTTTTGTGATATTTGAGGCTTTTTCCTCAAAGTACCAGCTTCTGGAGTGATGTGATTACACAAGAAGCTCTCATTTTTCTTTCACTTAAACAAAAAGGCAGTAATTTTCTTGCTCTCATGGCTGCAGAGGGGAGGCTTAAAAATATAACCTGAGCACACTGCAAAGGCTCAGAAAACAGAAGGCAAAGCAAAATGAGTTGAACATATATTCTCTTCTAAACTTTATAATTAGAAGCCCATGTCATTTTTTGTTATTATTATTTTAAGATGTGACTCATGATTTTTAAATTATTTGATTTGGCAATACTATATAGATTGACTATGCTCTTGGATAAAATTCTTTGTCACGCTAAAGGCGAAACTGAGCCAAGAGTAAATTCACTATAAACAATTACATATATTGTCTATTCTTGGCTTTTTTAAAACATCATCTACTCTTTACAAAAACTCTATAACACAATGAAGACTAATGGAAAAGTATAGCTTTCATCCCAGCCAACCCCCAGTATATGAAAAATATAAAAATTGAAAGGCCCGACAGAAAAAGAAGCTAATAAAACTTGAAATAGTTGAGATTTATTTCTTTACAGTGTAACTTCTCCTATACCCACAGGACCACATTCTGTTCTGGGTTACACTAGGGTAAATCCAGAGTAAATCCAGTAAAATAATCTGACTTTATTGGCCACAACTAATATATTTTGCAGTGAATTGATATCAGTTCTGCTGGGTGTATTTGTCATTCCATTTCTAGTTGCAGCATTTATATCAAAATCTAGTAAGAATAGTGTGACTGGGGAATTGAGGAAGAACTAACATTAAGCCTGAGTGTGCAACTTCTGTTTGACTGATATCCCTTCTGTCCTGCTTCTGATTATTAATTCTGAAGCCTTTAATGATGTGATCGTATACTTCCCACAGGACCATCTACCTCTCTAAGTAACAGATCGCTCTGATGGGGGTAGGTATGAAATCTGCAGCAGGAGAGATTCTTGACTTCCAGATCTCTGTTTCATCTTAATCTTAAGGAGTACTTGGAGCTACGCAAACCATGTCCAGCAGAAAGTAGGTGAGAATGGGGTATTTGCATACCCAGCTGGTAAGGAGTCCAAGATTGCAAAGAGAGTTTACCATGTTCTGCTTGAAATACCTTGAATGCGAAAGAAAAGCACATGGCCTGAAAAGAAAAAAAAAAAAACAATCCAGGAGTCAACCTTGTAGTTTTTTGATCTATAATCAGAGGGTGTTACCCATTGCTCTTGGCAAGGTCTTTGCAGGGACAGATGTACTCTATAATCGAAGTTAAAAGACAGATAATGAAATTTATTTCTAAAGCCCCTCATAATTTCCCCAAAATAACAGAGCAAAATGAAACCCTTGCCAGGCTGATATGAGGATGAACTTAATGTTTGTGAAGCCCTCAAAACCAGCAGTGATGAGCACTGGAGAAAATTTTAGGGCTTGAGCTACTGTATCGCCAATATAAAGTGAGGGGAGTAAAAGTCTTAGATGTTAACTCTCACACCCTCCAACTCCAAGAGCACTCATCCCTCAAACTGCCCTTTAAAATCCTGGTTACTTACTAAAAATCACCTGGATGTGATTCAAAGGGCAGAAAAGAAGGATGTGCCAGGGGAAAAAAAAAAAATATATGGCATCCTTACCTAGGAGGAAATAGATGGTCTTTAAAACAAGTCTGTATAACATGCAATAAAATGTGTAGGGGACAACTCATTAAATGCTGCAGATAAAACAAAATGACTAAGGGATCCTCTGCCTCTCTCTTGTACCAAAGAAATTTGAGTCCTTTGGAAAAAAATAGTATCCCATTAAGAGCTGCCTCATAATGCAGACTTTATTCTGTCATTTTTCTGAGTCATCTGAATTTCTGAATCACCTGAACTTCAACCTCATTGTCGCTTGCACGTATAGATTTCTATTTTGGGGAGTGGGGAAGGAGTTTTAATACTTTTTTTTTTTTTTGATGTGGCATCTGGAATCATTCATATCCTCATGCTCAGGAAGAGGTGACTCTTCAGATCCTCTCCACGCACTTCTGCTCCTTGACCTAATGGAATATCTGCTCACAGTACTACAATGCCCTGTAGTCTGAGAGCACCCATCCTGCCCTCACAGCTTCACAGCTATTCATTGATAACGGAACAGGGAGGCTCAGCAGCCAGCCTGCCTGTCTGTGCTCTGATGGGGAGGTGTCACACAGCTTAATGGGCATTCCCCTAATACAGACCTTTCTGCATCTCTGCCCCATTCTTTTCTTTACAACCCTGGCTTCTTGCACTATCCACTTTTCCCACTGTTTTCACTTCACTCTCCATTGCTTAGGGATCTCATCCTCATCCCAGTTTCTCTGATGACCTGCTTGTAACCCCCATCTCTGGATTTTCCATCCAAGTACGGTTCTCAATGACTTTTCACCAAGGACAGCTGCCTTTCAATGAAGTTAATTCCTGTTTCTCCTCCCTATTGCTAATTTCCCTTTCCTTTTTCTCCCTCTCACCTCTAGGCCTATGCCCCATACCAGGGTACCACTGTGAAATCTTTGCAAAAAAAAATAAATAAATAAATAAAAAAGGAGGTTGTTGAAGAGTGCCATGGTATAATCTGAGCTATGGCTTGGTACCACCTAACACAAGTACTGAAATGCCACAAAAATACTTCCAGAAGTAAGGGTTAATATGGTTGTCTGAAATTCAAGTTCACAATTTCTGTAGCCCATTGCACAATACAGTTCACAGAACTTACACAACTTTAAAGAGTTATAGGAGAAAACCTGAAAGGCTGGATCCAAGAATTAAGAATGTTAACATGTGCTCCCGTCTGCTTAAGAAATCAAAGGAAAAGGGCTCGTTAGGCTTGACACCATCACTCCTGGAGGCTCCTAGACTTGTTTTTACAACCCAAATGAAATGGGAGGAGTAGTCTGGTCAGGATATTTATTGGAAGTGAAGATATACAGTGGAATGATTTGGTAAATCCAGGGGCTTGGTCCATTTTGCACCCTTAAAGAATCAGGCAAAAATCACTACTTTTCTTGTGGCATGGTTGGAGGCCTTTCCCCACTGAAGAAGATCAAGGATAACAGGTTTGGAAATCTAAAACTCATCTAATTTCTCAACAAAGAGGGAAAAAAAAAAAAAAAAAGAAAAAAAAAAAAAAAGAAGAAGAAAAAATGATTTTACCATGAAGCTTTAGGAAAAGACACAACTTGCAAGTAAAAGGGTCAGAGAAAATATGGCATATCATGAAGCCTTCAGTGATAGCAATAACACACTTAATACATCAGTGTCAAATGTTTATGTCCTTGGTGTATTCCAGTAATAACTTGTGTAAGCCTGTTTTTTTTTTCTCTAAGCTTATGTGTCTCTTTACCCACAGTTCACAGAAATGCTGCAGTCTGGAATAAAGTTTGGGGGGGACAAAGACAAAACAAGACTGACTACATAAATTATTAGTGTAGACTGGGATGCTGGGACTCAGAGGTAGGTGCCTAAATCTCTGGAACAGAATTTTTCCTCACACTTTCTCCTCCGTCCTTTTCATTTCCCTCCAGAATCTCTAATTATTTCATGCAGCAGAGAAAAGCTTCAAAAGGTTTGCGGGGTCCTCTCTTCCAGCATAGCTGCAGCTACGCCTGGATGCTCCGCTGATGGGCAGTAGGTGAATGGATCTCTTTGTCAAGTGCTCTAACCCCTGTCTCTTGTCTCATCTCCAGCAGCTGACACAGAAACAGCAGAAACAACAACAGAAAGACTAATGCAACAGAGCCAAGTTTCAGCCATCTAGCTCCAGTTTGAATTTCAGACGGAGAAAGGCACTGCCTGGTGGCATGCAGTGAGATGTCTATGGGAAGGGGCAGATCTAAAGCTTTGGTCAGACGGTCTCTTGAAAATGTATCTGTGGCAGCTAAGGAACTAGCTCTTTGCCCTTCCACTACTTCTTCTTGTCTGTAGACCACTGCTTTCCGCTAGCAGAGCTGGCAGAGTTGCTCATGATATAGCTCATCTTCTTTAGTACAAAACCCACCTGGTCTGGCTTTGCTCTGGAGTGGATGAACCACACTGAGGTGACAGTGGTAATCTTGGGGAGAGACACGGCAAACAGTTGAAAAGACGATCATGTCCTAAATGGCTACGGCCTCTTCTGAAGTGATTGTGTGTATCTAAGGATGTCTCCTCTTTCCAGGGCCTCCTTCGGACTGTCTTAGGTAAGCAGCACTTCAGCATACTGGTGTTTGACACTTCTGATGACATTCCTGACACTCCCTTACCGTCTGCATGTGCTGGGGGACCAAGGGAGCTAACACCGACCCACGGGCTCTGTGGCTGGTGTGTATCTCTGTGTCCTTATGAGCCCAGCTGTAGGACAATCCTCCCTTCACAGGGAATAAATGCACTAACAATTTGAAGGCATTGGTAAAAGACAGGAGTCGTTTACAAAAAATGTAAAAAATATGCTTTTCCAATAACTGTTAGGATAGGGATTTTTTCTCATATCAATCTTACCGCAAAGTTAGTCAGGCTTAGGCAAGAGCCAGTTGTTCCTAAAGGGAATATCCTTTAGCTAAAATATTGTTGTCTGTGTTACATGATGGTCCAAAGAATAATTTTAAATTTGCCTTCAGCAACCAAAATCCAATAGCAGCAGGAAGGTGTGGGGAAGCCAGCTGGTGCCTGCCCAGTCCTCACGATCTGCAGACATGCACCAAGCCAGCAGACTGCCTTTTGAACCTGGAATGTTTTTACTATCGACTGACTTTGTTTTTGTCCTGTCTCCTACCTCCCTCCCTCGTTATCACTATGGTGACTACCATATCACAGCCTGTCTCGCAGCCGTTGAAACCGTCTCTCTCTCTCCCTCATTCATCTTTTCTTCCTTAGCATCCTTTTTCCCTTCAACCCAACCCTGCCCTTTAAATGAAAGGATCAGCTCTGGACCGGGGCTGAAGTCATCTCAGCTGTCCAGCCTGTCCCTGCTGCGTGCTTGTCTCATTGCTCATCAATCATCTCCTGAACTACCTCAGTTTGCCAGGCAACATTTTAAGGCAAACCAAAATAAGCAGTGGTTCACCTTGAAGCACACACTTCCAACTGTGGCAGCCAAAGAGCTGACTGACAAGCAGCTGTACAACAAAAGGGAGGCGAACAAATGTCCTAAGGTAAACTTTCCCTTCTCTTACTACAGACTCCCCTATAAATACAGGTAATAACTTCTCATCCATCTTCCCCTTATTGATTTAATCCTGTGTCAAACCCACCTTTTCACATATTCTGGAAGAGATCCTGTTTTCCTCCACGTGTCACCTCGCATCACCTAGCGCAGCGGCTGAGAGGAGCAGAGTTCAGGAATGATAACGAGCTGTGTTCTTTCTGATGCAAGACACAGCCCCAGAGGCTCGAAGGTGCTAACTCAACTCCAACTTGTTAAATGAAGTCCGAGGCTTCAGACAACATCTCAGGCTTGCGTGTTTGCCTTAATGTATCGAAAGAGAGAGAAAATATTAAAAGCATCTGAGACGCAAAGGATCAAGTTAGGCTGTTATTTTTAACATTCCTTATTCCATTTCCAATTACCTTTTATCCCAATTTCCTATAGAAATGAGGCTTATGAGATCAACCGGGCAATGCATGCCTCTCCCCCATCTTCTTTCCCCCATCAGCCAATCTCAAGAGAATTGAATAGAGAAAGTAGAGCTCTTCCGAGATAATTAAATTCTTACAGGATTTATAAAAGCCAGTGGCCAGGAAGCAGAGAGTGTGGTTTGAACCTTCCCAAGTTGACCTCCGGTGCTTTTTCTCCCATCACCCAGTTTTTAGAATATCACTTATCTTTAAAATAATGTGTGTGCAGAATGTTGTCAGGGAGAAGAAAGGGGAAGTGGAGTGCTTGGGGAAGCAGAGTGCTTTGGTGGGCACGCACAGGGTGCTACACACAACAGCCGCCCAGTGCCACCATGGTAAAGGCCGAGCACTGGAGCCCTCCCGGCTGTGTGCAGACAGCATGCCCGAGGAGGGTGGTAAAGGGATGAGGGCAGGTTAATGCAATGCCAAGAACACAGGAAAAAGCAAAGGAAACTTCTCGTGTAGCTGTGTGGCTGCAGCCATGCTGCTGTGAATGATAAACTTCTGAGTGGTCCAGGCAAAGACTGCCCAAACCCTGCTCTAAAGGTCTGAAGTCTGACTTCCATGAGCCAGGAAAGGAGGTTGGGCGTTAGGGGACATGTCATCCTGGAAATGTCTAAATATAGCTTACATTAGATGAACACGGGGTGCTGACAATGACTGCCACGAACGTGCGACCTTAGTATAAGGATGAAGAATTAATCAATTAAAAATGCATGATAGGAGCTAGCGGGCAACGAGGGAGTGCAGAAAGGACTGAGTGAAAGCCAGCGGGGAGCAGCTGTAGCCCAATTCATCTGCCTTCAGCAGCTGTGCTGTGTGGTCCCCGGTACCAGTGTCACGTCTGCTGTCCCACCCCTGTGCAAAGAGCCGAGGTGAGCCCCGAGCTGTCAGGAGCCGCATGAACGAGCTGTAGTCCTCGTAGTGCAATGGCAGCCAGCAGAAAAAAAGAGGTTCCCCAGTGGAGTATGGTCAGCTGGTAAATGGCCAGCGGTGGAGGAGTTGCTGGGTCCCATCTCTGGAGCACGGCCAGTTCTGGAGTCTGCTGTGGCTAACGGGGAGGCGCGAGACCTTGAGAGAGCACCCGCTATGGGGCCGTGGGGCGAAGGAGTCTTCCCCTTGCCCTGGGGCTCCCCTTGCACAGGGGGCTGCTGCTGCTGCTGCTTGAGCACAGCCCTCCCGGTCCCTACGGCCACAAGCGCAGCTCGCGAGGCCCCCAAAGAGAAGAACGCTCGTGGTAGGGAAAGGGATGGGTTAAAGAGGAGGAGGAAACGACAAGACAATCTCAAGAGAAGCCTGGAGCAGCAGAAAAGCAGGGAAGCCGTGAAGTGCAGGGACGATGGAGAGGAGGAAGAAAGCCAGCCAGCTGAAGGCAGCAGAAAAGCACTGGCGAGGCCGGGGAGGCAGGACGGCCGAAGAACATGGAAGAGCACAGTATCATTTATGCTTTATGCAGAGATAACAGAAGACCTGAGTATAATTCACTTAAAAGTCAATACTGCCCTTTACGTGATAGGAACATAGATCTGCAGAGAAACAGGCTTCATTATTTTTCCTGCTTACAGAATGACCTAATATCGGGGAAAGCCACTCTTTGGCTGGCTGTTACAAGGTACTGGAGGTGACAACAACTGTCCGCTTTGGCGAAAAGGGAAAAGGTTATTTTAAATGGGCCAGAGCAGACATTGTTTTCTTTTGTTCCTCCAGAGGAAAAAAGACAAGAGCACACAAATGGAGAGAGAGAGAGAGAGGTGGAAGAGCTGCGGAGACAGAAAACACAGCATCTGTTTTGGTGCCGACTCTTCCTCTCCATCTCATTGTGAAAGAAAGGGCACAGCACGCAGTCTTATCATTTCCTTTGAGATGATTTGTTCCAGTTTTCAGCCGTTCAGGGCACAGCTCAGCCTGTCTGAGCACCCTCACAGCACTGTAACAAAAATACAGTCATGGCTCTGGCTGATCCAGACTTTGAAACAGGGGCACAAGGAGACAGAGGAGAGAGGAAGAAATAAGCAGAAGGAAAAAGAAAATAACACGTACAAGTCCACCCTGGTGGAAATTAAGATTTCAGATGATTCCTTTACCTCAATTTCCCTGCCTAAATCATTTTTCCAGAAGCAGGTGGAAGAAACCCATCAATAACTCAGTGGTTGCTGAGATTTGAGAAGAGCCTGGGCAGGGCAGCCCCAAAAGCAACAACCTCCTCACCAGTCTGTCCTCCTCACCTTGTGCCTGCTGCAGACCCCAGATGGGCAGAAACCCCACTCTCCCACCATTTTATCCTTATTAATGACCTTTCAGTTTGCCACACTCAGACTTAGCGAACCCCTCAGCTGTGAACCCTGTGACACAAGAGAGAAACCTGCCCCATCACTGAGTGCTGGAGGCTGGCAGGGCCCTTTGGAGGCCACCAGATCCAAGCCCTGCTCAAGCAAGGCCACCCAGAGCAGGAAGCACAGTCTCTGGAAATGGTCTGAGGAGCCTCAGATCCCCTCATAAACCAGATCAGAGCCTTGGCCCCAAACAAGGGAGCACAGGAGAGGCACTGCAGAGTGAGGTTGTCCCCTGGGAATGCTCACAGGCTCTGCCAAATTCACCTCCCCTCACCCAGAATGAAGGAGAGCACGGCTGCCAGGACGTGGCAGGTGGGTTGGATCCTCATGCAGGTGATTTGGATCCTGTTGTCACTTCCAGAGCACACACCACACAGGTGTCCCTGAGGGAAGAGCACAGGCACGATCTTAGCATCACATTTACAGCTATAAGTAAGGCTGGAGCACCTCCACACACATGGAAACATCGGGTGTCCAGCAAATTTGCAGTTTGGAAGCCAAGGTGGTCTTTTGGCTAGGTTTTAGCTCAGGAGGGATTTTCAGGATCGTTTCCCACTTACCCAGTGCAGATCTGCTGCTCGCTGTTTGTGTGCTTCCTCTGCAAAGAGGGTAGCAGCACCCGAGGAAGCACCTGCTGCCTACAGGGACCCATTTCTGTGTCATTTTCTTATTCAGTTGTTATGTGACAGGCTGAGGATCCCCGTTGTTAATTCTCCTCTTCCTGTTTCTTACCGTGGCCAGTCCCACCTGAGTCATGCCAGCAGAAACATATTGTAAAAGTACAAATGTGAGAAAAAATGAGTTGTTAAAATGTTGGCCCTGAAGTACTGAATGAAGCAAAGAGAGCCTCCTGAGAAAGCCTGCTCTGCTGTGTTTTATTAAACAGGAAGAACTTGGAGACACCAGAGAGCCAGCTATTTGCCCAGGTCCCAGCGAAGAGATTTGATTTTTCATTTTCTCTTGCCTCTGCTCCCTCTACTTGCCGGGAAGGGAGGAGGATATAAACGTCTCTGGTTTGGCAGGAGAGCCCTGTTCAGACCCTAACCAGGCTGCTGAAAACTGAGGAGGCTGCTGGCAGGAATCTGCATCTCAATTTTATGCCAGCAAAACTGAAAAAGCTAAACAGATTTTTACCTCCACCCCCCCATAAACTTTGATGCTCTGAATTGGTTTGGTCTTTGATTTTGCTTTGGGACTGTCGTCTTTTTGAAAGCCCTGGGCGTTGCTTCAAGAGAAGCCTCAGGAGCTGAAGGAGAGTTAACGCTGGGGAACATAGGTAGCCAAAGAGCATGCTGGCTGAAGAACAAACCCAGTAATCCTTCACAGAAATTAAACATTACCGGAATAGAAGTTAATATTTTAATATACTTTTGAATGCATTTTTAAAGGTATGGAGCCAAGAGTTACATGAGTTCTCCAGCTGCTGCAGTGTTCTGGTTTCTCTAGGTTCCCCCCAAGCCCCACAGATGATGTGTGACACTGGGAGTTAACTGCAAACACTCACAGGAGGACCCCAGTCTTTTTTAGTCCTTAGTGCCATTTCCTGCCCTTCCATGGAAATACCTACTTTAAGTCTCTTTGCCTCCATCCCCTCAGGCAGCCCTTAGTCCCTTTACCATCCCTTGGAGGATCTCTTTGAGGAGTATGATGACAGAAGAAGGGTCCTGTGAGAGGCCATCTCATTCATCCAGTTATCCAGACCCTTCAGGATGACCAGCTCTGCCTTACAGGGGTAAAGGCCTCAGGACTCTCCCAGACCACAAGGCATGTAGTAGCTAAGCCAAGGCAAAAGGACTGTAAAACTTTCCTGGGGGGTGACTCCAGCAGAGGAAATCTGTACCTCAAAGAGAGCTGCTAGGCCCAGGTGTAGAAGGGATAAAGGAGCAAAAACCAATACAGCGAGGCATCCAGTAATCTCTGCTGCTGTAACACCCATTGGGAATACAGCACCCACACAAGTTAAGGCAGCTTTCCAGAACTGCTGCACCCATGATACATAGTGATGAGCCCCTCAGGATCACCGCTGTAAGCTTCTCTCCTTGCACCAGCACCTCTACCAGCACACCAACAAGTGAGGACAGACAGCACCACTGCGGCTCCTCAACACCTGATGGGTGATCACGAAATGGGGGCAACAGGACAATCCACAAGGAAGCCTTCAAGAAATGCATATTTGCCTGAATAGAACAAAAATTAGGCAATTTTTTGAGAACTTCATGTATATTAGGACACCAACACAAAGGAGGATTTGTCTCTAGCTTAATTTTGGAAGGTTACTTTGCGGAAATGATTTACTAATGCGGTGTATTCAGGGTGTTCTGGATATTGAACTGAGGGTCGGTCACTTCCCTTATTAAATAAGAGGCTGTTGGTATGTTTTCAAACAAGCCAAACCTCAGCACAACCCAAGACCTACAATAGGAGGCCGGTCTCCCTTTCTCACACATCAGCCAGCCAAATCCAGCCCTTGGCTGCAGCTGTCTGGGTGGAAGGCATGGTGAGACATCCTTCTTCTTGCTGGTCAGTTTAAAATAACATATTTCAAGACTACATCCAGGCTTTTTTTTTTTTTTTTTTCCAAAATGGACAACAACTTTGAAGTTGGAAAAACATTTTTTTTTCTCTATAATTACTTTTTTTTTTACTTATTTCCTAAGTTCTTATCAAATCTTGTTAGCCCTCGTATGCAAGTCTTGCAAGACTGATGTTTATTTGGACGAGAGACTGAACCAAAATTCCAGGGAGAGCTGGGCAGCACATGCTCCTACAAACATTGGCACACAGTTTTCAATGGTACAGGGCTCTCTGAGATTTTGGAAACAACATCTCGAGACGCCGAGACGCGCATGCTGCGAAAGAGCAGCTTTCCTCTTGGAAGCGTAGCATTTCCAAGAAAAGGACATTCTGTTCCCCGCCACCTCTAAAAACAAAACTGATTCTGTCATCTCCATGTTTGTTTTGCTGCAACTGATATTTTTAAATTGTTTATTAAATACAGTGGTGATTTAATTGAATGTTTGCAATAGCGAGAGATCTGTACTATTGGCTTGAGCCAAGTGCCAGAAGGCATGCAGAAAAACTTCCCCCATCACGCTGCTGTTGCCAGGCCTCCATGGCTTGCAGAAAATCCCTTTCTGATCACCCAGTACTAAACCTCCTAAATGCTGTCCCCTCCCCGCCAGCACCACTTGGGATGAAACTGCTGTGAGAAGTTGTCTCAGAGGCCAGACTCATTAAAATCTGGAGCCAATGCACAAGGGGTCCATCCTTAATTTCACCTTATTTGTCAAAAATTGTTTGCCATATCCTCCCAAACCACAATATATAGAAAGAGTCCATGCAAAAACCTCACTGCATTTGCCAGAATCATGGCACTCGTGCTGCAGCACTATTGCACTGGAAACTATTATAATGAAAGCTCATAAATATTTCATTGCAGAAGTGACCAAATATGAAATGCATTCAGCAAAAGAATTTCAAAGAAAATCTTAAAAGATTACATCTCTGGAAAATGAAAACATGGGGGTTTTGGTCTGGAAACTGACAGAAAGACTGATTCTGTAATTGCAATGCTAAAACAAATATGAGAAAACGCAGAAATCAGCTTTGTAGTGATGAGATAAAGTCAATGCCCATTAAATGACGGCTTACACAAAATACACTGAAAAGAAACCCAAACACCACAACATTAAAATTAAAATATTAAGACCTAAATCCACAAAAGGGGAATTCTGAATTAAATCAAGTTTCTGCTTAATTCATTCTTATGAAAATGTCACTTTTCCAAAAAGATACTTTACTCCCAGTACATTTTCTTTCTATGTACTAGGCCACAGAGTAAGAATAAATAAATGATTTATTTACATGGTTTAAATAGTGTTCTGTATTTCACAGTCACAGCTAAATTAAATATATGGGACACAAGACATCCAGAAATACGACCAAGCTACCAGGACTGTATTTAACAACGGCTGTCTCTCCTCCCATCATTCTCCACAGCCCAAAGCCACTTCTGCAAGGGAATTGGTGACATTTATGTCTCCCTACCTTATACTTGCCCCTGACCCCCCTCTCCCCCCCCAAAAAAATAAAATCACAGAATCACAGAATCATCTAGGTTGGAAGAGACCTCCAAGATCACCCAGTCCAACCTCTGACCTAACACTAACCAGTCCTCCACTAAACCATATCACTCAGCTCTACATCTAAACGTCTTTTAAAGACCTCCAGGGATGGTGACTCCACCACTTCCCTGGGCAGCCCATTCCAATGCCTAACAACCCTCTCAGTAAAAAAGTTCTTCCTAATTTCCAACCTAAGCCTCCCCTGGCACAACAAGCAAGAAACAAGCAATGGAAGCCCCTGCCTTATCCCAGGGGATGTCCCTCAGCCCTCTCTCCCACACGCTCCTCGTTGCCCACCTGCAGCAGTATGAGGCCTCCCTTGAGAGAGGCACCACAACAGCGCCGGGTAGACCCTGAAAGGAGGAACAAGTAAGGGCTCAAGGGCTGAGAGCTCAATATTTCCATTGAAATGGAGAAGAGATGCTCTGGGTGACATCTTGCCCCTGTTGAGGGTTGAACACTACCCGCAGTAGAAGGCCTCAGGCACCTCTGTAAAGCTGGGCCTGGCCCTGGATGGAGCAGAGCTTGGCCAGGAGGAAAGGGAGCCTGAACTGAGCTGAGAGGGGTGAAGGAGATGGTCTCCAGGAGGCCTGGGCATCAAAGCGATGGTGGAGACAAATGGGGGCAGAAGTGACAGGGAATGCATGTGCTAGATGCCAAGGAAAACAAGGCCAGAGACCAGTGGGAGAAAGGTGACACAGAGGAAAGGACTGAGGATGCAAAAAATGATGAAAGGAAGGAAAAACAAAGAAAATTACTCCAGTCAGTTTGAGGGGGAGGCACTGACTCCCATCTAGACAAAGCCTCCCTTCAGTTTCCAAATTCCCCATACAAAAATGTGGACAAGAACAATTTTCCTCCTGCTCCCGATGAAACAAATTGGAACATGCCCTCTAACAAAAGCTGCTGAAGCAGAGTCAGCACTGGCACAAGAACAAATGGGTCTGAAGTGGCCATGAATACATTTAAGGGGGAAATGAGAGGTGTGGTTCTGGAGCAGCAAGGGGCAGAAGCTGAATTCGGTGTGAAATGGAGCGTGATGCACTCATTAAAGGGATTGTATGGGGCAATCACCCACAAAGTCAGGGAACTTGTTTCAACAATCCCAAAGACCCCAAAACCCATTCCCAAATTCCACCGAGCCTTCTGAGCCCCCCTTTTGCCAACCTCTCTTGCTTTCATGGACTCAGCAGCACCACACTTCAAGAGTAAAGGACAAAGACATAACACAAATTTAGAACCATTAATGTAATGCCATACATATTTATACTCTTACACTGATAAGGACCAACTTTTTGACTCATGAATACAGGGCCAATCAAGTGCTGCAAGAGCACACACAGATCCATCCCAAAATAATGCTTTATATATATTTCAGGAATGAGCCTTAACTATACTTAGGATAAGGAATTTGTCTTCATGTGATGAGCCTGACCTCATCATCTACAATAGGAGCGGTTGTGAGCAAGCAGACGCTCCTCTCAACTGCAAGGTCCAAATCACCCATATATTTCATACATTTAAAGTACTGATCTGGAACCCATTGCCGTGGCGTCTGGGTGCCTCGTCGTCTGCCTAAAAATAAACAAATATCAGTTACCCGAGTGGGTGACTCATGATCATACATGAGCCCCTCACACTGTGAGCAGGCTGGCTGGTTAATTAACTCAAAGTCTGACTAACAGATGATCCTACTACTACCTTCAAACTATCATCACTTTAATTAGTATGTGTAAATGGGCCCAAGTGCACAAAGCCAGCAAACTAGTTTCCTCTTTCCTCCTACATCAGCTGCTAGAAAAAAAAAAAAAAAATCCCTGTTCTGAAACCCAAATTCATCCCTATTGACAAGTAACAGTCCCAGAGCTCTTTCTGTCCCACATGCAAAATACGGGCAGAGGAGCAGGTTTTCACTTCATCATACCAGCAGGGAAATTATAATGATGCAGCTCTTCACCAGACTGTGAACCCAGCACAAAACGCAATGTACTTTTCAGATAACTGACACGATGCTAATGCAGCTTGCTGTTGATATTTCTGATAACTTAACCTCACCGTCCATCCCATTCCACATGGCCAACAAATGCAGTCTATTGGGACAGTACTTGTGAATCTTGACCTCACAGACAATACTGCCTTAAATAATACAAATATTTTGAAACAAAACATTTTTAAATGAGCAGAGCCCTTTGGGCGGTGACAGGATGGTTTATTTTCTCAACTTTAGTTTTTCATTTAAAAACCCCTCTTGCTTACATGTATGTATATGCATGCATGTCAGCAGCTCTCTCTCGATATAGATATAGATATAGATGATATAGATACGGATATATGGGACCATATGGAAAACTTTTTACCAAGCCAGACTTAGCCCAGGGGGATCTATGCTGGCAAGCTCAGGAACCTCGGCTGTCTTTTGTCTCAGTAGCAGCTTTGTCACTGCCAGCAACATTAGTTCAGTTACCACTCAAAAATGCAGAATAAAAGTCTGGGCTTCATTTTCTAATAAATCCTCCGCAGTCAATTGTTTCAAAATAATACAATAATAAAATAAAATATATAAAAAAATAGAGGTTCACCTTCCTTCTTTCAGAACAGAAGTAGCGTTATCTCGCTAGGAAGTGTTACAGCTGGCCACCTTTAAGACATACTTGAAGTTTAAACCCATTTCATGTTCCACGTGCTGGTTGCTCTCCAATCCAAGCAACTCCTCTGGGTTGGAAAGGGAAGGAAGGGGGATCCCGACAGACATTCCTCATCTATGATCAGCAGCTATAATTGCACTTTCTTTTACCTCGCTCCAGCATTTTCCAAACCCCACCGCTCTCATGCAGGGAAAACTCTTTGGAAGTCAATATGGAACTACCTCTCCAGAGTCGATGAGAATTGACTTTTTCAGTGTGCCTGCAGGTGCTGGCCACTGTCGCTTTTTGACATCCTGCATTACACCGGCTTTGTGTGTACAAATGAGTGAAGTTGTTCCCTGGTGACTGACTTGAAGAGACTTATTACTACTGACAGCTGCAGGAACTCTCTTTTTGCTCAAGAGATAAAAATGTGTGTTTTGGAGCCAAAGAACCAGACAGTCAGAACAAAATACACTGAAGCTGATGATAAAACTCCCACCAGCTTCAGTGGAACTGAATTCACCCCATTTCAAGGCTCTTGGTGGATGTGTGCAGTTGTGCCTCACAGCGTTGTGCCTTCCTTACCCCGAGGGTCTGCTTGTCTGCATGCACATACAGCGACGTCAGGTGTAATTTCAGACCTCAGACCACAAAGTGCTCTCTTATCTAAATCAGTCCTAACATTTTCTGTTGGAACAGAAGTATATGGGTCAGTGCCATATAATGAATGAGAACAAGGTCTGGTCTCATATCCTCTTCCGTGGGATCCATCGCACCCAACTGACATTACACTCTTGAGCCTTAAATGCACACTTCTCTTCACATTGCTGCTTAAGTTTTCTGTCAGCATCCCAAAATGTGTGAAAACAAAGATAATTCAAAGTTTTCACCTTACTTTATTGACTACTTAAAAGTGGTGTTCACTAGTACCTACGTAATTATCTAAGTGGGATACCACAACACCAAAAAAAATGCCTTTAGAGCCACAGGAGTACATCACCAGCTGAGCTGTGCGTACTACTTGTACCATGGAAAATACTAAGACTTCATCCTATGTTATCCTTCAAAAGCTATTTTTTTGCAGGAAGTTATGAATGCACATGAAAACAAATGGAAAAAATGTGCTGCAGAGGCAAACACAATGCTCACCACAAAAGCTGGCCCAAAGAAAAAAAATTCCAACATTGCTTTGTGAGGGCTTTGTTTCAGGGAGAATAATTAGCATGAATACTGCAAATATGCGTTCTCTGACCTAACCAAAAATCTGAACAAAGGCAAGAAAATCCTCACACTGTGGGGTTTTTTCCTTTTTATTTTAAGATGACTGTGAATTTCATGGGACGTTTTCAGCCTGATATTAAGAAAGTGTTAGAAAGTATGAGCAATTTCACATATTACACCTGACTCTTCTCCCCACACTGAATGCTTTTGTGGAAGCATAATTTCAGTTGCATTCGGAGCTTCCCTTTCACTCTAGAATAGAGCCAAGAACTGCAAAGGAAACAAAATAGCCTATTTTACAAGAAAATAGCAGTAAAACTGATTATACAGAACATATCCTCAAAATTACCGTGTGAATACACTAGAAAAAAAATAGAGATATTTTAATTACTTTGGGTAATAGTGGTGTGTTACTGAAGCAGGTAGCGTCTTTTTAGCATTAGCAAAAGCCTACAGTTTGCATTGAGGGTCAGCACTTTCTTCATCGTTAAGCAATGAGGTTTTCTCATATTAGGAGCATACAGGCACCTCCCTCTGCTATCAAGACTTTATTTCCTAATTCTTTTAAGGAAATGAGTGGATGACATAACATATATAAATAGCATCAAAACAAAGGATGAACTTAAAATAAAATTCAGACTGTAAGTTTTATTTTTGTCTAAAATATGTTGTTTGTGTCAACGTAGTAGGTGCTATGACATTACCCTGCTGTAAAGTGAATTCTGCTATGAATGTTAGTAAAGGAGAACATTTGCTCTTGTAACTTCCACCTGGAGACTTGTGTCTGGATTGGTTTTGTTTTCTGAACTGAGATTATTTGTCCTACTTCAAGGTTCTTGTGTACAGAAGACCCATCTTTTTTGGTTTTGTTTTAGATTTCAGCATCTAAAAAGGAATTTATCCCTCTTGCTTGGGTCAATCCTTGTGGTGGGGTAAGGGCCCATGCCAAGAGGACTGCCCCTACCAGCATCCTCACAATTTAGCCCTTTCCTTTGGCTCCCTGAGACCATGGGGGAAGAGCTGCCCACTTCTCCCTCACCTTCTCTTTGTTGCCAGGAGCCTAGAGATGGTGCTTCCACAATACTTCATCCATTGCTTGTCTGCCAAGCAATTCCTCCAGGCTCCAAAGGACACACGCTTGGCCCCTGTCTCCTTTGTCTGCCATATGCTGATGGCTGAACCAGGTCAGAAATTGTATCTAAAGGCCATAAAGAGTTCAGAGTCCAGAGAGTTTCACACACTGTTTCATGACACCAGTAAGAGAGGAGCTTGGAACATCCCATGATCATCTGGCCATGAGGAGAAGTCTGTCCTACACCACCAGTGCCAGGGATAGCGCTGCTGGTATCACCGAGGGCAGGCAGGCAAATTTTCAGAAATCCCTGCCCAGCCCTCAGCTCCATGACTCAGTAACCAGCTGATCCTGCCACACCTGTGCCAACACAGCTCTCCCCAGAGGCATACCCCACGTGTGCCAGCACTGCGAGTGTCTGCAGGAGCCTCGGTGTGCGCTGCTCGTGTCTCTGCCCTGGAATACCTCCGGAGCACCTCCAGCCAAACTGCGTCAGTGCCAACGCTGGTTTGCAGTGGCAGCACATGCACTCATTAATGGTCTTTGAGCACAACTCTAAGGTATCTTGGTACCTTGGCACAAAGCGTGTCGCAAGCTCTCACACACATCCTCCTCCTGAAATGCAAGCAGGAAATTACAGCCTGTAATCCCTCATCTCTACCATGCTGCCACCATTTTCATCATCAGACACTGGGGAGGCTGTCCTGCACTCGTGCTTTAAACAGATCTGAGTTTCAGAGAAAACCCTGAGCCTCAGCATCATGAGGCCCTACCATGGAACTCCATCCAGTAAAACAGACAAGTGCAATAAAAGAAAATGGGTAGTACTACAGCAAAATAAACAAACCTTCTGCAGGCATCACCTGAGAGTGAGCCTGCAGTCTTGCCAGACACCCTGGCAAAGATGAGCTGCTGCCTCTTCCCTGTCCACGGAGTGGTAGAAATGGGGGGTAGGGGACAGGCAGCAGCAGGACCTGTGCCATGGACCTGTGTTTGCCATGGAAAACGTGTGTGTGTCACACACCTCGAACGGGACACCTCTAATGGGTAGGTGCCCAGTGCTATTTTCTCCTCACTGACCCACTAATGCCAGGGACTGTTCTCGCAGTGAAATACAGAGGTGAGCTTTCATAACAGGGGTAGGGTTGCAAGACCAGGATCACAAGGACTGGTACATTCATTGCTCAAGAAGAAACCAAGACCAAAAAAGCCTCTCCCAGTAACGAGCTACTCTCTCTGGGCCACATTTGGGGCCTGACATTTCAGCTGTCAGCTGTGCTCGGAGCCGGGGCAGCTGAGAGGGGAACTCCCCTCTGCAGCTATGCGGACAGTAACGTCCAGCGAGGACTGGGGTGATCAGATAGGGGCAATCAGGCTTCAAACTGTTGCCACAGGACCCCGAGGGCCTCCTCTGACCCAGCCCTTAGTCTTTGTGGCTTAGCCATCCTCACAAAGATAAAACAACTTCCTTTCTCCACTTGTGCCTGCCTGGCTCCCACAGTAGCTGCGGGGGTTCAAAAAGCACGTGGTGCAGCACCCCTAAATCCTGCGGTTTGTTTCTTCATTTTTCTGGCAACAGAAATGCATGTAGGCTTGCTAGGGGTTGGTTAATGTTGTAAAAAGGATATTCTTCCCTTCCAATCATCCCCACCTTCCCCCGTTACAGGCAACATCTCCCAGCAAACACCCATGCGGAAACGCAGCTCATCGCAACGTCCTTCGGCTGGAGATCTCAGGCTGGCTCCTGAGAGAGTAAACCGTGCCAGCAAAGTCCTTTGCAAGTGATACAACTGCATCAGCACTGGGACCTGTGCCAGCACAGCTATTTTTTTTGGCAAGAGAAGGGTAAAAAGCCCCTGCTCCAACCGGTGGAACTAAGCTGGCAAACAGAAGCACCGGGCATTGCACCTCTAACGGGGTCTGCCTCCTGTGCCCCCTTCTCCGTCCCCACTTTCCCCCAGCACTGCTTACACACACAGCACCAGGTCTGCCGGGAAGGGGAGGGCTGTGCTGCTAGCTGCTCCTGAGGATCCAGCCAAAACCCGGAGTAAACAAACACAAAGGACCTGCGGGAGACGAGGGCCGTATGCTGCGAGTCAGCCCAGTAACTCGCTCATTCACTCCTGACCTCACTGAGCATGTAACCCGGTAGCATCGCCACGGTTCTCATTGCAAACTGCAAAGCTTTTGTTTCAAAGGGAAACAGCTTGAATGGGCTTCATGGAAAATAAATAATAATTAAAAAAAAAAAAAAACAACAACAGCGAGACAGCGTTTTGTCTGTGATAGCTGCAGTGCTGCTGTTTCATCTGCGGAGCGCTGCTGGAGGCAGCAAACAGCCAAAAAACATTGCTGCAGCCTGCGCACCGTAATGAGCAGTGAACTTCATGGATGAGTTGGGACCGTTTAATCGATAGCGTTATTAAGCAAAGCTCGCTTCCCCCCTGCCTCCTCCCCACGAAGAAGAAGAGCGGCTCAATAGCGAGCCGTGTGCTAACGCGACTGCAAAATTACAGTTTAACAAATATCTCAGAAAGGGGAAGCTGCACGCCTGGCTTGGCAGCGGCCGTGCCCGAGCCCTCTCGCACGCCTCGCTGCAGTGGCACGGGTGGGGGCGAGGGGCGAGGGCACCCTGACACTGCCCCAGCAGCGGGTGCCGTGCTCGGGCATGCAGGGACGCTCGGCACAACCTGAGTGCAATTTCCAGTGCCTCTGCAGGCTTGTGCCTTGCTTTTTGTTGTCGCAAGCAGTGCGTGGTGCAGTCTGACAGCGCCGGAGAGGAGGCTGTGCTACAGCTACACGTGCATGCAAGCAAACTGAGGCAGCGAAAAACAAAGTGCACGCAGCCACATCGCTGTTGACACGCAGGTAAATGCTGAAGGCGGATTCTCATCCTTCTTGTTAACAGACCCAGGCTTCTTCCCGTGATTTAGCAAGCTGATACTATTTGGGCAGAACACCACAATCAACATATAAGTTGGCAGGGATGGCGAATTCAAAAGGCTTTGAATTGTGTTGACACAATTCCTAGCTTGAAAGCTTATAGCTTACAAACAACATAACACGTAACAACGCTGTGTATTGATTTCATTAAATAATAGCACAGGGTAGGGGCAAATTGTTCCCAATAGCAGCTTTTAGGAAAATCACTTTATAGCCCATAATACCTGATAGAAACGGACTGCTGGCAAGCTAGACCAAGGGGAGAAAGAGCTGAATCAGAGGCCCCTGGGGTGCGGAGCTGGTCTGTGCTGCAAGGGTGTGGGAATCCTGCAGCAAGCGTTACCGATTCTGCTCCAGCCCTGCAGCAGCAGCAGCAGCATGTGACTGTTTGCGGTCCCGGAGCCCTGCTCTGCCCTGCCTGCCCGGGAAATGCAGCCCTTTGCTCCACGATGCAGCGTCAATCCACGCGAGCAGAGCTTGTGCTGCTCCCAGGCAGTGCTGCAGAGCAAAACATGGCCGGGGCAGCCTGGAACGCTCTGCAGGCGCTGCGCTGGTGGGGTTTTACCACAACAACTAGACGTAGACCCCGGGAAAGCAGCCTGGGTGCAGACACCATTTATCTGCCAGACTGAACTGCTGCCAGCTAAGTGTTCCTAATCTTTCCTCTGCTCCCCTTGCCCCAAACAAGCCCTAGGAGGGAAAAAAAAACTGCTTGGGGTACATCCAAGGTTTGTTGTGTTTGTTTTTTTTTCCAACACAAATCTGTCAGGCACCTACTGCTTCTCCTCACACCTCCAGCTAGCACAGCTCTGCCAGCACCGAGGCGAGGCCAGAGCCTGGCCTCGAGCAAGATGCAAGGGAAAAGCCTCTGGTTTGTCAAATTAGCTCACGCTCCGAGCGGCATGGACCGCATTAGGACCTGGCGGGGCATCGGTTTAACCTCTCCATTAGTTCCCATCAGCAAATGCTGCTGCCCCTGCCAGGGTGGAGCCCACTTAATTGGGCTTGTGACCTCCACATTCTCTGTCTCCTCTCATTCAGAGCAGACTCATAAAAGCACAGACGCTGCCAGCCAGAAGTGGGCTATTAGTAGTAATAGTAGCGGTGCTGTTATTATTAGCTAGTCTTTTATTTATTTTTTAGGAAGTTATAGTGCCAGACTGCAGACCTGCCCGTAATGCTTTTCTAAGGGGGGTGGGGGGTGGGGGGAGGAGCAGACTCCCCGGCACCAAACCCATCATTAATCTATTTTGAAAACAAGATCTTGTTTTCCACATCTCCCTGCATGTCTCACTTGCATTCTGCCAACACATTTTTTATGGTGGTTTGGGATTTTTAGGGGGTTTCTTGGTGGTGGGGGAGGAGGTTAACAATTGGTAAGTTCACGGGCTGGCCTCTTGGTGAGTCAGGAGAGCAAACTGCAGCCCGTGCCCTTGCATCCAGTAAGCAAAGCCCCTCTTTGCAGGGTGCTGCATGCAATCGCTTCCAGCTGGCAGATGTGCCCATTTTGATGCACAGTGGCATCTGGAGGCACCGGCATCACTGGTCACTCATGCCGGAGGTTTGTGTCCTGGGAGCGTGGTTAACCCCCCAAAAAACAGAGTGATTCCAGCCTGACCGACCTCGGGATCCTCAGCTGGTGCTCTGCAGAGCTGGCTTTTACTGGTGCGTCCCCAAAGGGGCAGCTGCTTCCCCCCCGGCAGAGGAGCCACAGGCCACAGGAGCAGCCAGGGCACCGTCCTGCCCACCTGAGCAGTGCTCACCCAGTTCAGAGGTCCTCTCTTCATGACTGCCATGATTAAAGATGAGCCTCGGCTACAGGCTACAACGTCAGAGCTGATCTGAGCAGTTTATCATGCTGGAGGGAGGCACTTCGAATCTGAGGAGATTTGTCCTGCGTGTCAGTTAAGACTAGCTTAGGCTCAGAAGCTAGCTCAGCCCCTGGCTGCCGTTGTTTGAGGGGGAGGTGTGCTGTCCTGGTAGGAAGAAATCATTGCAAAGGGTTCACCGGAGGAGAAGCGAGCTCTGCGTTAGCAGCCTTTGCAGGCAGGAGCAGCAGAAGACCAGCAGCTTTTCTGTGAAGATGCTCAGGAGAGCTAAACGACAGCACTTCAGCTTATAGCTTTAGACCCTGTTTGGGGAATTTCCAGCATGCACGATTCATTCATTTGCTTTTTCATGGGGTCCCTCAGGAGCTTTTGTGCAGCTGTAACTGTGTATAGCAGAGCACGAAACCTGGCTTGCCCCCTGGATAGAAGGGGCAGCCCCATCCTGTATCAGGGGCTTTCAGCGTCCTGGAGGAGACATGTTGCAGCTCCTTGCCCTCCAAACCAGCATAAACGTTTGTAAAAGGCATCTGAGCTATCAGCAACCCAGAGCTGAGAGCACAGACCTTGAGAAACAACGTCTCTACTTCAAGCACCACCTTTGCCTCCAAGTAATCCTATACAAGACCCCCTTCTCTCTCTGTGCCTCAGTTTCTCTCCCTGTAAAATGGGCTGACAGGTCTGATCTGTTCTGACCAACCTTTGACAGGTCCCGAGGTGAAAGGAAAGCAATAATCTTGGGTAAAGGAAAATAAATGAATAGTCAGGTGAGAAGCCTGACACAGCTGGAGAAAGCGAAGCAGAAACAAGCACAAACAAGTTGGGAGCCAATTCACTGACGCCCTCAGAAGAGGGTCTCGTCAACTACCGAGACTCAGACAATCCGGGCAGATAGAAGTTCGTGTTTTACCTCTAAATAATGCAGAAAGTCCCAGCTGCTGCAGGGAAAGGAGTCCTCCCCCTAGGACAGAGCCAGAACGGCTCAAGAGGACGTGAGCGTGCTGCAAAACAAATCTCACATAAAGGCTACTGCGTGCTTTTCTCATTTAAAACGGTGTTGTGCTTATTCATCTTTGTGCAATGTCCCCTGTGATTGCACACGGCTACATGCAATACTGGGGAAGTTAGGAGAAATTCAATTATATTGATTTACAGAAGAAAGAGACAATAACAAATGTAATGGGTAGTTGTTATTCCATATTTTATCGTGATCCATTAAGACTTCGGTTTCTAATATCCTCTACCTTTAGTGTGAGAATGAAATTAAAACAATCATTTTCAGGATGAGGCTTTTCTCCACGTAAAGCCCTGGGCTGCCAGCTAACCAAGTGCAGGCACACATAAATCAAGACCTACTCAAATCTGGGTGCATTCAGATCCTTGCTGGAAATAAATTGAAACAGTTTCCTCTCAGAAATGGTGTTTCTCAACAGAAAATATGCCAAGTGGTCAATCCCACTCTAATGCTATGCAAATCTATTTGTGGAGCAGATAAATATACAGGAGGAAAGCAAGGCTTTTTGTTTGAAGATGCACGTCCTAATTACCAGGTAGGTGACCACGCAGCCACAGCAGGGAAATGGAAAAGTCCAAGCATTAAGGTAAAGCAGGTGGAACATTGCTGGTCCGTAGCATGTTCCAGGCACCACTGACCAAAACCTGATCGATTTTAACAGAGCCTTGAAAAAAGAGAGATTTCTGAGAGAGGGAAAGAAATCAGTCATCCAGACTTGAGGTTACTGGCTAAGAAATCTCTGGCATCTCCCACTGCTGGATACGCATATCACCAGTGACAGCTTAATGTGCTGCTGCTCTGGCACGGGGCACACAGCTCCATCCACACAAGCTGAAGCCCTCGAGCCTCCCCTAACCCCATTTTCCTCCTCTGCCTCACCTGTCATTAGGGTTCACATTCCCATACAAGAGGAGGGCCCAGATTAAACACAAGATGCAGCCTGTTCTCCAAATCCCTTCCTTCCAGCAGCAAGTCCTGAACCTCTCTTGCTCACAGTCAGGCTATCCCCACAGGAATTTCCCTCCACAGGGTTCAGACCCTGCTGCTGACAACACAGCCACTTCTTTCAAAAACACATGGAAAATTACTGTGCTTTATTACGGTCAGAGGCTAACAAGTTGGTGAAGCACATTCCAGTGCTATGATATCGCTCTGAACAGAAGAGCAATAGGATGCAGCCCCGGCTCTTTGAGGTAGAGCATTTCTATGTTAATTGTGGTTTGGGAGTCCTGCTCAGCATTTGAACAAATGACCATTTGTTTCCAGCATCTTAAGCTATGACTGCATCCAGTTTATGGTGATTTAACAGAGTATTTACAGCTGAGGTTAATCATTTCCCTGCAGTATTTCTTATCTCATTGCCATCACTTGACACCCTGAGCAGCTCCTCCCCATCCACCCCCTGAGACTGCCTGGACCAAGCAGCACTGTGCTGCTGAAACTGCAGCAAGGCCTCCTTTGGCGTGCTCCTGCCTCTGACAGAGGCAGTCTTTGCCCTGCTAGAGCATTATCTCCTTTCCCCAGAAATCACTCCCCGGGTCGCAAATCTCCCCCCACAAGCCCATCAGTGCTGACGGCGATACAGTGCGGAGACGCACAGCCTGCCTGGTGGCTGCTCTTCCCAAAATGAGGAAAGGCAGAGGGCCGGCCTTCCTCTGGTGAGAAGACGCCGGCACTGCTGCAGCTCGTAGCTGTCTGACATTTCTCCAGGCCAGGCTGCTTGCTGTGTAAGAAGAGCAAGCAGCCCACAGCACGCTCCCCTGTGAGAGGAGACGCGAGGAAGGCTCATGGCCCAAGGCAGTTCCTCAGCCCTCGCTTTCTGCGTGAAGCCTGCGGCACCTCATAGTCCCAAAGCACCCGTGGCAAGCCAATGTCCACCCAGGCCCCAGCCCACTGCCCAGAGCAGCCCCTGCCCAAGGTCTCCAAAGGGCTCGTGGTTTCTCTCAGCAAGCTCCTTTCCCTGGGGTGGGATGAGCCTGAGGGGGGAGCTGCCCTCCAGGCTCTGCCCTCTGCCCCAGAGCACGGGTTTCGCAGCCATGTGGGATGTGCTGCTACACCATCTCCACCTCGTCAAGGCTGCTTTGGGGCACGCTCTTTCCAAATTAATCACTCCTGGCTAACACACAGGTCAATGGCAAGCACAAGTTAGTGCAGGCTGGCTCTGCCCCAGCCCCAAGATCATCCCTTGGGTCCCTCCAGGGTCCCCCTTTGGGGACCGAGGGCTGGGGGCTGGGTGGAGGCCCCTGTTGGGCGCACGTGGCTCTGAGGGGAAGCAGCAGCTGCAGGCCCTCCCCAGGGAGCAGAGGTGAGTTTCGGTGCCACTTTCTCACAATTAACCCTCCAGCCCTCCTGTATGCCCTGGGCCAGCCTATTGCTGCCTCCTTGGCATTTCAGGCATTCAGGGAAAGCTCCTGGAGCTCTACAAGAGGGCCTTGATGCACCAAATGTGTCCCCAAGCAGAAGGAGGGAGCAGGAGGAGCAGCAGGGCAGCAAACACCCCCACCCAGCTGAACAAGGCTCTGGAGGGCACTGGGGGCTTTGAGACACCAGGATGGCTGAGGCTGAGGACCTCGAGCAGCCATTTGTCTACTCTCCCTTCTTCTACATAAAACCGATGTCCTCTGCAGGTCCCCAGACCAGCTCTGCTCCTTGGTGCCCATGCAAACCTCCACCACCTCAGAAGTATGGTCACGTAAGCACAGGAGATGTGGTCTCCCAGCCAGACCTTCTCCCCAGAGTTCACCACCCATGTATTTGATAATTCACGGATTCAAATATTCTACCTTTTGCCATTTAACCTTTGTCAGCAAAGTTAATTTGCAGAGGCAAATTGTGAGCTCTGTGGGATAGAAAGCACATTTTCTACTGTGCTGTACATAGTAACAGTTTCTATGTGCTATTCCATAGAAATACGAGTCTTTACAGGACCGACTAAATATAACAACTCTAATGAAGTTACCTCTGGTCTTAAACATAACATGCTGCCTTCCAAACGGCAGGGCTTCAGCACACACGTTGTTCCCTTTCATCAAAAATAGGGGAGCAGGGTGGCTATTTTTCTGTCCTCAGGTAACTTTACCTGCCTCCTCTTTGGCCCTTCACTTTTTCAATACCAGGTGGTGCCCCCTGAGTAGTGTCACAGCCCTCCTGAGCCACCTCCTCCTGCCCTTCCCAGCTCTCTACAACCACCAGTCTCTCTGTGGCCTCCTGAACTTCACCTCTGCCATTGCAAGAGCTCTTTATCCTTGCTTTTCTCGGCCTCTCCTTTCCTCACCAATTCACATCACTACCCAAATCCCAGCAGAAAACAGCTCTGCCACATTTTGCTACGCATATTTTTTGATTTCTGGTTGCTACCTCTGTATAAAGGAGGAGGTAAAGCTTCTCTGAAAGAAAAAAAACATATACCATCATCAGGATGAACAAAACTGAGTGCTGCCTGAGCTGCCTGGTTAGATGGGGCAGAACTGAAGTTTCCCTTCAGAAGTTCACAGCATCGCTGCTTCAAAACCAAGGACCTGTAATGATCTCCTATAGTCATGGCTATGAATTTGGCTGCTTGGGCTGATCTCTCCCTGTGAGTTATACAGGGTGGCACCCAACCCAGCAGCACAGCCGCTCAGGTTAAAGGCACACACAATAACTTCCAGGGGTTGGGACAGCAATAGCAGACAGCGACTGCAGCCTGGCCAAAGAGCAGAGCTCCTTGGACCACCACATCCTAAAGTCCGTGGTTATTAAATGCATTTCTTTGGGTCATCTGCTCCTAAAACTACCATAAGAGTGCAGAGCAGGCAGAGGGGAGGCTGCTTACAATAGCTGCTTCTGTTTAGCGTCTTATCTGGAACCTGAGTCACAGTTGGCTGCTGGTCCAGAACGGAGAAGCAAAAGACACCCAAATGAAACGTAGTCAGCTGCAGCGCTGGTTTAGCATTTCACTAACAGGCTGCCTCTCATAAAATCTCTTGCAACTTACATTATGTACACAGAGGGAAAGAGCGCTCCAGGAGTTACCAATACTCCACAGACACAGAAATAAACAATGGTTTAGCTAACATTGTGTACAGTTACGGAAGGCGGGGTGGATTACTATCTCTATTATGCATTTCAAGCTCACAGATAATAAGAATTGGATTTTCCTTTTCTACCTCCTGTCTGCTTTCTCTTACACTGCAGGCAGTGTCTGGAGAGCCCAAATGAGCAAAGAGTGCTTGACGATGTCGCCCTCAACCTGAGCAGATGCAGAGCTGTCACTTATTTGCACAGAGCGGTCCCCGTGATGACAGCCCAGGCACCCAGTCCCAGCGCTCCCTCACTTGGCACACCTACTCCCTGTACCTGAAGGAGCTGGGCTGTGTTGGCTGAACAATGGGAGTTCCTTTGAAATACCCATTTCACATTGCCTTTAAAGGCCAGATCCAGCCAGCAGCACTCAGTACCGCATACATTGTGATAAGCTGTAGATCATAGTTTGGCAGGAGACTGACCTGCAGATTGCCAAGTTGTCCAGGAGCTGGTAAAGCAGAAACCTTGCTGCCTGCTGCTAAGACGGGTGTGCCCGGGACCTGTGAAGCAAGCACCAGGTCCAGGACATGAAGTTTCTCATTGCTGATAGGAACTGGCACATCTGGCTGCACCTCAAGTCACAGCTGACAGCATTCTGGCTGGGGTTGTGCTCTACACCACCCCATGGTCTCCTTTGTGACGGGCAACTAGCCAGGAACAGGGGTGATGCCACTGCTCTAATGGCTGCCCCCCTCCTCCTCTGACTAATTCTCATGATATCACTGGAAGATCATCTGCCCTGAGGGAAATTTAAACTTAGGATGTTCAAATTCCAAGGAATAGTTCAATTTACAAGCCTAGACCCGGAGTTTTGTGCTCGCTGCAGCCTGAGATGCTCTTACAACACCATGCAATCGAAGCTGGGGACACAGCATGACACCTAACAACCCTTGCATGATACGCCCTCATTTGCTGTTTCCCCACTCTGAAACACTCTGTTTGCTCAATTGCTCACCACCACCAAGTGAAGGAAGCTCAGCAATCATGTTCGCCTTGGCACCTGGTGCACAAACCCAGCTTGAAAGCATGGCCAGGGGAGGGTGGCAGGAGCAGGAGACATGCCCTTCCTCCTGCCTTGCTCCCTGTTCCATGCCCAGCACTGACCTGGGAGCTGTGCCTTGCTCAGGGAAAGAGCATCAGCGCCCCCTCCAAGGTCGGTCCCAAATCTCCACACCTCTATTTCCTTTCAAAGACTTTTTCCCCACTAGTCCAAAAGGGTGCGAGCTGTGTGCGTGAGGTGAGTGCTGGCCACCACAAGCAGAAGCCTGCAGCAGCAGAGAACAGCCTTCTCCAAATAATCCGCTTTACTGGTTCACCACAGCCCCTGGAAACTCCTCACCTTACCCAGGCTGATAATACAGCACAAGAGCAGGCACCACTCCAACACACAGCCACCAACAAATCCAGATCTGTTGCTGGTAAATGTGAGGGAATGCTTCACAGCTTTACACATCTGCAGCCTCATCTTGGTCATATAGCAACGAATTATTGCTTTTGCCTTACCTGCCACCTCCCCTTATGTTTTCCAGGATGTGAAACAATTAGTCACAGATGGGGGAAGACAGCCTCCAAGAAGGGCTTCCTCCAAGTTCGAGGAGCAGGGGAGAAAGGAGATGCAAAACGTTTCCAGCTCAAGGAAAATGCATCAGGAAAACAGTCTGACACCAGGGAATTGTACAGAAAAATTGGATAGTGTTGCCACTGAAACAAACCAGAGGTGGCTGGAGAGTTGTCAAGGTTTTTGCATGTGTGCTTCGTTTTTTTTGTTTGTTTGTTTTTGTTTTTAATACAAATTAATTTAGAAACAGAATGCAGAGGTGCCCCTTTTGCATTGGCTCAGCTCAGAGGATGTTGATTTGCAGTTTTGGGGAGGTTTTAGAAGAGAGTGCTCTTCTTGCTTTTGATGGAGCATCTGGCTTCTAGGCAGTGGACACACCACTTTGTTTCCTCTTTGCTAGTTTTTGCAGAATATTGTCATGTGGCACTACATTTCCCTTCTCTGATATGTGTATATATATAACACATACAAAAAATAATAATATGTATATATATATATATTTATACATACGTTTGTTTCCCATGTCTGTATTTCGGACCTCCTTTTTTCTCTCCAGGCATCCTCATTATCCAGGCCAATAAATATTACAGCATCTCTTGCCTGTGGATTAGGAGGGATGGAAATATCTGTTCAAATGCTCGGAATAATCCATTTTTTCACTGCACATAATAGGGGAGGGGAAGAAAGACTCATAAGCCATGATGGGTGATCAGACAGAGGAACAGCATGTACACAAAACACTCTGCAGTGTGTTTGGAATTACGCTGTGCCCATTTTTGAAAGCTTAATTTGTCATTTCAGGATTTTGTATACCAGAGGATACAGCTGCAGGCTTGAATCATTGTATTCCCATCAGGGCAGCTCACAGAAATCATCTAGGAAGCAAACCATGTAATGGCATTGCAAGGTGTGTTGTTTTCGGTAGGCCAGCTAAGAACATGTTTGTCAAAAAAAGGGGGCACTGGAAAAAACTAGCAAACAGACAAACAAACAAAAAACAGTGTACCTGTGGGTCTGGAAAGGCAGGATCAGGTCTCAAGTCCTTGTGTCAAAAGAAACCTCCTGGTCCTCGAAAGCACCCAAATGTCTCTGGATGCCCCAGCCCCGTCTCCCTTCCCAGCACGATGCATTTCGGGACTGGAGGAAAGCCACACCAGTTTTGCAGGCAGGATTTACATCTCCAGTGCATGCTGGATGCAGACAAGATCAAGGCAACAGAACTTACTGAAATTGCTGCTTTTCCTCAAAAAAAAAAAAAAAATCTTTTCCCTTTATCGCAGGAAAGTTAGGCACCAACACGCAAAGCTTTAAGAACCCAAAGAAGCAAGTGGATAAAACAGAAAAGGTGAAGGAGAAACAAGATATGAAATTAAATAAAGGATTATAACACTTGTCTCTTGCCTGTGAGAATTTGGAAATGTGAGACAGTGAGGTGCCTAGCACCAGAAAAGCCATCAAAAAAGGCTCATGCAAGATTTTATTTTTATGAAGATGTACTCCAAATGAAGACAAGCAAAGCGTGGCTTTAAAATAAATAAAATTTTTCACAGTCAAAAAGATTAGTTTTGCTCAATAGTCTACAGCTAAGTGGGAAGAACAAGCTGGTTATTAGACTACACTAGAAACTGAAGAACACTGCAGTCTTACAAAAAAAAAAATAAATAAAAAATAGAGGGATATCAGTTTCATACAAAGACAGAAGCTGCCAAGGTCTGAAATAGCAGATTTATATCAAACCCACAGCCTAGCAAAATGCCTAGTTTAAGGCTAGATTGCAAGGGCTGTCAGAGACACAAAGCTGGAAAAGAGCCTGCTAAGAGGGCCTGATTTGATGGCAGCCTGAGACGAGCAGCAAGGAGCCACTGCTGCTGCAGACAGCAGCAAGCCCTGCACACAACCACGCTGTGGCACGGCGGGGACGAGTCGGCAAATCCCACCGCAACAGAGAGCCAAAGCCAGAACTGCAAGGCCCAAGAAAAGGTTAACGGAAAATTAAAACCCACTAGCAGCTCAAGCACTTTGTCTGCGGACCAGTTGATGACCAAGAACATCGTGAGGAGCCACAGAAACCACCAGAAACCTTTAGAAACCACCACCTTTAGAAACCTGCCTTCAGTGGCCTGGTGCAAAGACAAGCCACAGCAGCTAAGGAGGAGAACGGCTGGCGGGGATTTCTTGGAAAGCCACAGCAACCAGTGAAGGAAACGTCAGCATAAATGTGAAGGCATCTTATAAACGGAGCGGTCATGTGAGGGTGGATTATCTGAAGTTTCAATGAAGGGGTTGAAAAGAAAATGTAATTGTGGCCATTGCTGAACAAGTGACTCAGATATCGCGGTAGGAAAATGATTTCTGCTGTAGATATCACCAAGCTAGATGTCAGAGGAAAACAGAATGTCGAAGAGTTTGTTTCAAGGAACAGCTTCCTATTTCAGGGCTGAAAACACACTGAGCTCAGCTCAGCTTGGGTTCATCTCCCCAAACTTTCACATCTCCAGCGTGGAACCTGCATCTGCAGCACCCGGCCGGGGGCTCTCGGAGGGTAAGGGAGAGGAGCCCACACCTCCAGCATGCAAGAAGGGAAGAAAAACAAAATAAAAGCATGATTTCCGATAGTAGGTGGAGACAATAGAGAAAGCAATACCTCTAAAGTAAAATAAAAAAGGCAGAATTTATTTTTTTTTTTAAAAAAAAGACTGAACTGACATTTTTGAACATACTGGAGGAAGCCAGATTCGCAGTCCAAGGCTGGCGCAGGCCTTTTTATGCTGGGAAAACAGATATTGATTTCAGATCATCGGCCTTAGAATCCAAAAATAACATTATTAAAGATTACAAACCAGTAACCATGTGGTCTCCTGTTTAAAAGTCTGTCAGTCATGGCATAACAACTAAGGAAACAGCCGCTAACCAAACACAGCTTGATTGTTACAAGTTTAAGTGATTTTGGGTTTTAGTCGTTGTTGTTTTTCTTTCTTTCTTTTTGTTTGTTTGTTTTGGGGGTGATAGTGAAGGAACTCCTTAGAGTCTGAGGCAGTTTGGCTCTGCCTGGGATCACACTCATCCACCTCATGGGAAGTGATGCTCGCAGTCCCAGGGCAGCATACAAGCCTGTAACAAGGTGTTTTTCTCCGTGCAGGGAGGCAGTTCCACATTCCTCATGCCTACAAAGAATTGCCAAAGGAAAAAGGAAAGCTCTCCTGTAAAAGCAACAGAAATCCTTTCAAGTTCCCTCAGAGCAAGGGGAGGTGGCAGCTCTGTTCATCCTCAGTGCAGACCCAAACCTGCTGGGGCTGAGCTCACTGCAGAGTAACAGCGGTGAGGGGGACCAGGGGTGGGTGCAGAGGTGCTTGGGACACACAGGAGCAAGGCCAGCTCTGAGCACAAGCAGGTCCTGCTGCTTTGCTTTTGCAGTGCTGCACAAATCCTTCCTTCCTACTCACCCTGTGAGACCCCAGGGCCGAAACGCGGAGTCCCAGAGCACTCCAGACAGAGCACTTCTGGGAATAACCAGTGCCTGCAGCCAGAGACAAGCAGAAGATGCCTTTCCTCGGCTGGCAAGAATATTTAACAATTTGCTACATCCAAGCATTACATCCAGCCAGGTAGTGATGGGATTTGTGCCCCATCCATCACGGGCAGCCAGGAGCCACGTGCACCCTGCAGCCTCACCCCTCATCAAGCTGTGAGACCCCCGATTCCCCTTCCCATGACTCCTGGAGACCCACGGGGATGCTGCTGGCAGCTGCACAAGGCCCCAGCTCCCACGGTGGGATAGGATCCTACCTTCTGCCTCCTCGGTGGCCCCCGGGAATTGCCACGGCTTCTGCTAAAACCGGTCCGTGGACAAAGCGCTTGAGATGCTAATGGGTTTTAATTTTCCATGAATTTGCAAGCAGCAGTATCCTGCAAAGCTTTGGGTGATTGTTCATGCTTCCTCACCTAGTCTAACATTTATTATATTTTTCAAACAGACATTAGTATTAATTTAATCTTGATTTTTTTTTTCTTTCCTGAAGCAGGCTATAATTAAATGTCCTTTTCCCGTGACATTTGCTAGGATATAGTGAGGCCAGGGCTTTTTTAAAGACTCATTCAATATAACTAGCATTTCAATTAGTGTAAGTGCATGAAGTAAACATTTCAAAAAACGGCCCGGTCCCTTGAACTCGTACACATGGGACAGTTTAATTTTTAACCAACTGTAATTTTTTTATTTTTTTTTTTTAATGCAAGGAAGCCTGACTGAACGGTAGAAGTCCTAGCAAAGCGTACATGTAAAGCAAGCTGAATTTCTTTTCTCCTCACAGCTGTAATATATTTTCCTTTCCTCAGCTGAAGCTTCATGTTGACACTTCATCTCTGCATTGCCCTTACTCAGGTAGATTTTCATGTAGGAAATTTCCTACTGTTTTACTGAATGCAGCTGCTTCCCCTTTGGTCCATCACATCAAGATGCCCAAGCGTGGACTGACAAAGGTCTGTGTAACATTTCCAGCGACTTACCATTTCTCTTTAAAAGCAATCACAGAGAAATATGGTATTCTTCTAGTTCCTATTTTTCAGGGAAGATTTCTAAAAAAAGGCCTCCTTCAGGGGCTCACACACACCAACCCTGTGCTGAGAACAAGGTCATTAAGGCAGGAGCCGCATCCTGATGTACATCAGCGCCGCATCTCCCACCGCAGCCCCTGACCTTGCTCGGGGTGCTGGGCACGCTTAGGCAGCGCTGTACAGTACCAGCAGTAATTGAGCCTTTAATAAGTTGTCTCAAATTACCATAGGAGCCATTAAGGAAAGGGACATTTAATTACAGTTCTCTGTTAGAGGGGGGAGAAAAAAAAGCCACGATCATTTTTATTCATCCTTTGCGGAGCGCAGTGGCCTGGGGACATGCCCTGTGAGGGGACACGTTCCTGAAGGTGCTGTTCAAAGGCTGGGGACAGAGCCCGCGGCACAGCACGGGGACATGGTGGGGGACATGGGCAGCGTGCCTCACCCTGGGATTGCTGTAAATCACAGGGACTTCAGGCCCTAATTACTGCCAAGACCCGAAGAAACACAGGGACGGTGCTCAAGAAGAAACCCAGCATCTATGCCGCTGGGTCCTCTTCCCAATAATCCTGTTGCAGCACCAAAATGAAGTGTGATTATAAAAGCCAAGTGTATTTCTAAAAATAAAGGAAATACCAGTAAATGTCTGCGTATGAAATGTAGCATTTTATCTAACACTACCAATTGAGCTAAATGCTGTGCTGCACATTCTGCTGTTCCCAGAATAAGCACAGTGCATCTCAAATTGATTTACCCTTATTACTCATTTTGTACCGGGGTTTGCAAATTTCTCTCCCAGTGCAGAACATAATTTCTGTCTGTTGCTCATGGATGGCAGCAGGCTGACTCCAATAAATCCCACTCGGTCAGAATCGAGCATCTACATAATGATTCCTCCTAACCAACCGACTGAAGCGCTGCCCGCACTTTCATGTCAGTGCTAACGGGGGGTGATTTCAATAGTTTCATTTATTGTTCCTTTAGCCTCCTTTACAGATCCCAGAGCCTTCCAATTATTTCAGACTCCGGAGATGCTTTCATCAACTGAGGGGCAAAGCGATCCTCCAGGAGATGAGGTGCGAGCGCTGCCATCCCCAGCTGGAAGCTCACCTTCACGAGGGTTCAGCCGTCAGCCGCCTCCGACTGGCACCGAGCACCCCGTGCCCTTTTCCCATTTCAACCGATTGCACTTGGGTTGAGTTGGAACAACACAGGCCGTGCTGTCAGGGTAAAGGTTTATGAGCAATTTAGCAATGCTGCTAGAACGTGTTTATTTTTGCTCCGTCGGTTTCTACAGTTACTGCGTACTGACGAGTGTCCTCAGCTTTGTACCAGGCTCTCCCGTCTGTGCCCGGCATTTCCTGCCCAACAAGTCTACGCAGGGCTCTTATCGATAATCCCTCGCCGTGCTCAGTATTTGCTCGCAGGAGCTGCAGCAGGGATCGGCGCTTGGTTTTCCTGGGCACCGTGCTCACAGGCAGCACTGGATCCCCCCCAGTTTTTTGGATCAAACTGCAACAGGTGGGCACGGGAGATAAAGGGGGGGGGGAAGAAGAGGAGGAGGAGAAGTTAAAGGCTGAAGCCAACCTGCCTGGCATACTGATGAGCCACCTCGGTGCGCTGCTGGAGGATGATTTCCCCATCGCTCCTTACGGCGGCGAAAGCACGGCACAGAGGAGCGCTGCGGGGAACAGCAGCCCGACAGCAGTGCCTCTGAATGAGAGGCAACATCAGGAAAATGCTGCAGGAAGAGACCGGCACACTTGGTCTATCGTGCTCCCCATCACCTCCAGCATCCTTGTGAAGGGACACGGGGACGGGAGCTCCCCCTGCCCCGTTAGCTGAAGCCCCCTTTCCTGCCCCAGGGACAGGTTTTGCCTCCAGATCTCAGTGCCCCCCCTCAGGCCCTGACAGCCACAACCTGCCCTAGGGACGTGCTTTTAACACCTGAAGCCTCTCCTCTGGCCTTTGCCAATTAGAGGCATAGTTGCAGCGACTGCAGAATTGCTCTCATTTTGTATTTCATTTTTTCAGTTAGATTAGCTCAGGGATCAGAAAATGAATGAGCTTAGCTCCAGTCCCACAAGCCTGCTTTTCCTCCAGGCAGCTTAACACACTGCTCTGCTTGCTAGACAAACATTTAATCACTGTCTGCACTCAGTATCCTCCACCATGCTGGGAGATGGGCTCTTGCCAGGTTGCTCCAACAGGCAGAGCAGCCACACACATACATTTATTTCCCTTGCAAGCTGCGGCCAACACACAAGGACACACACAAAGAAAGGAAATCAGTTTTCTAAGAGAAACGCCTCGTAAATAAGATCATGCTAAAAGGGCTCTCTGGCTTCCAAAGCATCTTCAACGTAGCTATAAAGCAGAAACCTATCTGATAACATAAATATCAGACAATTTATCCCAGGAAACAAGGGCGAAGGGAGACTCACCGCCACGTGCTAGCCAATGCCAAACACCATGGTTCTGAGGGGAGGGTGACAGGAGTGATTTCAATTTTATAAAGCTTGCTTTTTCATGAGAAGAGCAGACAAACTGTGCTACTCGGTCCATCCCAAGTGAGACTCTGACACACCTATAAGTACCTGGCTGGGAAGAATTGCCTGATAAAAGCCTTTAGTCTAGCAGAAGGAGATGCAGTGAGATATACCAAGTGGAAAGAAAAAAAAATGCTGCGCAAATTAAGGCAGCAGAGGTAACTTACTATTGAAGCAACTTGCTTAGGGACCTTGTGAATTCATTGTTGCTTGAAGTCAAGCCTGGGCACCTTTCCAAGAGCTACAGCTCAAAAAATAAATTACAGGTGTGACAGAGCTGATGTTCTGGAAGCACAGAGATATGATGAAGGCCAGGGAAACAGTCACATCAAGCAGAAGTCGTTACGAATAAATTGGTATTCTTACCCTACAGGAACTGCTGAAGTGTGTGGGAGAGGAAAGGGGGGAAAGGGGCAATTAAGGCAAGCTCCTGCCATTGCCTACATAGATGGTTTGTCCTCTGAGACATCACCTCCTGAAGAAAACAGCACCGTTGGTTCAGAAGGCCCGACGAGGCCCTCGAGCTAAATACCAGCGCTGCCAGACCCGGGGGAAGCATCTCGCCCTGCAGAAGGTGAGGGACACGTGAACACACACATGCGTGTGTTGTGGGAGGGCGTCTGGGGCTGCTGCTGCCCCTGACAGCTGTGGAGGCCCACCTGAAGTCAGATGCATGGAAATCACCACAGTAAATCAGAAAGCAGCTGCAGTTTTACAACCCTACCCCGGAGGCACTGGAGGAACACGGGACAGAGGCACCAGAAAGACCTGCAGTCCCCGAGGAGGCCCAGGAGAGCTGTGAGTACGGCCAGATGAGGGTCAGGAAGGGGTCCCTGTGCAGAAGCTGTGGGGCAGAGTCTGAGATGGATTAGGGCTATTAAAGCCTGAGTGGAAATAGGCGGGATAATCCACACAAATCATCAGTATGGGCCTTGCTGGCCTTCAAAACCCGCATGAATTCATCCCACTTGGTCATTTATCACTACAGGTGCGGGTCCTTCATGCTTTCCAGCACAGGTTATGCCTCCCCCTCAAATTACAGCCATCTAGATTTCTCTTCAGAGAAACCCCCCGAATAAATCATCTGTGATTCATAATTTATTCAAGCATTTCCCAAGCCGTTGGGCTACATATTACTTGGGCTGTCATCTGACAAGATTAATAGCTTTCAGGAGCCATTGGGAACACCTTTCCCAGCCTCTTCCCCTCAGAGCTTTACCAGTGCTGGCAAAACACCGGCTGGAAGTGCCACCTGGCAATCCTGTGCTGAACACAAACTGTCAAGGAACAGTTTGCGTAGAAAGACTTCCGAACTCAAAGTTTCGCAGCAATAAAGGATGTGGCACACCTGTCACTCAGCTCTGCTAACGATTAATTCCCTTCGCCGCCTCATTTCCAGGACTTCCTTTGTCAAGAGCTGATTTCTGGCCCTGTGGCAGCCTGGGCTGCAGCAGCACCTGCCCACCTTCTGTGGCCAGAAGCTGTCTCCCCCAGAAGCCCTTCCAGCTGTGGGCTCCTCTCTGCTCCTGCAGTGTGACACACACCAGGTGCCTCCTTTCTGCATGCAAAGAACTCGCACCACTTTCCTCCAACACCTCTCCATTCCTGCCATCACCCTCCTGAAACCTCAGCTTCACAACCCGACAATAGATAGATGCTTTAATTTAATTAAGATGCTGATTTCAGTATCTTTGAATGGCCAGAGGAATCTGGGCTTGCATCAAGCTTAGCACATGAAATCCCTTTTTCTTGTTGGGGGCAGAAGAGAGGAAATGAGAGCACACATCCGTGCCCCTTCCTCCTGTAGGGTCTGTGATTTATTCCCAAGCTTCTGCTGCAGGTAATGTTTAAGACAGCAGCACACACTGCCCGGCTTCCAGCTACACACACGTGGCTTCCAAAGACTTCTGCAAGCATTAATCAAGCACTTGAGGACACACAATTTTCACATACTAATTTACTTAAATGACATGTTACTTTGTCTTCACAACTGAGACACCTAAACAGCTGAACAGAAATCACAAACTGAATCTCATAGGAATAATTAGTATATGAAAAATAAAACAGACCGAGCTAGAGCCACCCAGGCAAGCAGCCCTTGGGGTCCGTCGACGAAAACAACTCATTTAGAAACAAAATAGTCACAGGCTAAAGAAATTTGGACAGCATTCTCCAAAGCCCCAGCTATATTAAGAAAACAACCTGCCATAAAGTTTATCATGAAAAATGGATCTTGTGACGTGCAACCAGAGCCAGCCTGGAAAACAGGCCAAATTGCTCACTCAGGAACAGTGGGACCGAGGCAGAGTGAACAGTTATCTGTTAACAGCAATCCTCAGTTATCTGAGCATTTTCAGCTGCGCTTTGGTTATCCCTGGGTAGGACTTTCCAGAAAATCTGCTACAAACACCATTAGTGCCACAGAGCAAGCCAGTGCCAAGGGCAGGAAACACAGGCCTTCAGGAGCAGGCCTGCATGGACGTCCCTCTCCAGAAGTTTCTTGCACCCAGCCAGGGACTCACCCCTCCAGCCTGACGTTCAGACACTCGACCTCAGCCTCTGCAGTGTTCCCCCAGCAGGGCCAGGCACACAGCCACACGCAGCTCCTCAGGTCAGCCTCCTTCCCACCAGCACTGAGGTTTCATAGGGTTTATTCTACACAAGCCGAAAGCCATCCTTTGCTACTAAGCATATGCTCCAAATCTCTTGTATGACACTTTATTTGCCTGAGCTGCCCAAAATGGCACTCTTGGCACTTTTGGTAGCCCTGCATCATGGCTATTGGGAAACACTTTCTTCCTTATAGACATAACTGCTCCTCTACAGTGTGCCACATTACATTTTTTTCTCCAACAGACTGGAAAACCAAGCCCTACCTGAGCGTTATACTAGGACTTCTTTAACATCCACAGAAAGGACGCATCCCAGTACTTCCAGTCCCCTTTCACACTGGCATTACCACTCTCTACCCTGTGTTCACAGGTGAGTTATCATCAGCTTAGCTCTGGCAGAAATTAGCAGAAATTATAGTTTGCTCCTCCTCCAGGAGCCTGTTAATGGCTCTCAGCAGTGCTGTCAGTCCCCCCAAGCGAACAGCAGTCGCTTGAAGCCTTTACCAGGTTCTGAATTTTTAAACAAAGGTTTATTCTCCTGAGTGTTTATGGGGCATTAAGTAAACATTAAACTTTTTAGTAAAGTGTAAAGACATTTAAAACCATCTCAATTACTCAGCTCTCATCTACACAGCACTGTGACCTCTCTGTCCCAGGAGGAAGGAAAAACAAGAAGGAGTTACTAAATGAAAACAACAAATTCACCTTTGCAAGGAAAACAGAAATGACTCCACTACCTTCTAGGCAACCTTCAAATATGAAAGCAGCAACAAAAATAGCATCAACACTCTTTACTTGATTTTGCAGATTACTTTTTCCTTTCATACCAAAGCAAAACAAAAGCATTACAGAAAGAAAACTGGACTGTGTGCAGGTTTGAAGGCACTGCCTTCTTGCTAACATAGTCTCAAACCCTTGAGAATAAGCAGTTTGATCCAGCTTTGATTTTTACTTTGACCACAAAGTAAAAAGCAGGGTTTCTGAACGCAACGTATTCGCCTCCTCAAAGGCCTCAGAAAGGTTCCCCAGCCAACAAACATGAGCAGTTCAGAGGTGCCAGATGCTCTCCCTGGTTGATCAAGCATTGCTGAAATCTTGCTGCTTCTCGCAGCGTGCTGACACATTGCTCTGTTAGCAAGGCACATCCTTCCTTGTCAAGTTTCTGCCTGGCCCCAAACGCTAATGAGAGACTGGTGGGTAATCACTTAAACTATGTTTACTCTGAAGTTATGAAGTTATTTACTGTCCACCTGGTCCCACTCTTACTGCAGACTGTGGAAAAGCACCTGAAAAGGCTTGAATCACGCTCTGTGCTATTTAACGCCTATAAGCAGCAGCATCCTAGTGTGGGGAGACTTCCAAATTTAAAGCATTAAGCAGAAAATACTTTGGGAAATCCTGCAGAAGTTAGGGGGGCATTAATTAATTTATATAAAATTGTTTTCTTATTTTAAGAGATTTTATCTGCATCCTGAGAGTCTGGCAGAAGAGGATGGAGTGAATTTCACATTACGGAGTCACTAGGCAGTGCACGTGTGAAGGCACTGAAGACACAAGACAGTTCACAGTTATTTATTACGCTTCTTTTTTCTTTACACTGGATTCGGAACTGCAAATCTGGAGCCGTGGGCAGATCCCAGCACTCATTGCTAACACTGGACAGAAATAAAACAGGAGTTCCTCCTGCAGGAAGAGAAGCCATTCATCCATGCCCAGGGCTAAAGGCAGTGTTCATAACAAATTGCCTGACTAGTTTATCTTCCTTATGTCCATATCACAACTCTCTCAAATTATTTTTCTGCTGCTAAATCCCCCTGTGGTTCTGGGTCACTCATTGAAAGTCAAACCCGGAGCCTGCTTGTGGTGGAGCACAGGCATGGGCACTGCTTGCCTCCAGAGTACGGCACCACCGCACCTAGGGCCTTGCATGATTAATTGTGGGAAGCGGGATCTTTGTACAAACACTTTTAAAGGAGAATTTGATTAAACTTAAAAGGTATCTTCTAGGAATATTTGTACCAGAGAGACTTGATCATGCAAGAAGAGAGAACTAGCCATGCAACAAAAGGAAATTAGCTTAAAGAAGAACATTTAATCAACAGCTTTTTTTTTCCCCCTTGGTTACATTAATAACAGCATGAGGAAGATACTTGGTTTTATTTTTTTATTTTTAAAAGGCAGAGCATTAACAGCACAACATACTGATCAGAGGTGTAAGTTACTTTGACATCAGAAAAGCTGTCCCTAAAGTTGCATTGGAAAGGCCAAAAATGATATTAAATAGGTAAGAATAACCTTTTCATCATAAGTGAATTTTAGCAGTGCTGACCTGAACAGTTTCTTCAAGAGAAATGGGACACAGGGCCCAAAAGAACAGCAGTTGGGTCCGATGATTGTTTTCTCCCAGTACAGGTATATTTCTAGAGTTCTTATGAGGTACCAAGTCACAGGAAAGCCAGGTCTGTTATCAGAGGCATATTTCAGCAAGCAACTAAAATTTGGGACCCCCCTGAGGACGTTTGTTTAGAAGCTGTGGAAGTTTCCAGCTCTAGCCCAGACTTCCCAGTCTATCTTGTGGCAGGACGCAGATTTAATCCTCCTTCAGGAGGAAAGAGCACAGGACAGGAGTAGGGACCCTTCCTACAGGAAAGCAGGACAAGAAATTCAGAAGTGCTGGAGATGGACACGACTATGGGATGTGCCAGGCTGCATTTTGGGTAAGCTCGACATCCAGCAACTATTGAAATTAAAAGAAACAGATTCCTCCAACCAACCCTTCCTATAATGAATCTTTCATCTTATGCAAAGAAAGAGAATAAAAATAAATAAATAACTAAATAAAACAACCACTGGCACAAACAGCACATACCCCAGAGTAGCAGTGATCTGTAGAAGCAGTCACGAGGCTTGCTGATGTTCCTGCGAACGCCCTTCCCAAGCCCTCCCTGCAGCAGCCCGAGGCCCCAGAGCTGCTGCATCCCAATGGCAAGCGGCCCAGCTGCTGCAGGCTGCGGTCCAAGGCAGAGTGAGGCACCTGGAGCAAGGCGAGGCTTCCCCAAAGCAGTTCCTTCACCCAGAGCAGCAAGTGCAAAATCCAGACCAGGGTGCCACTACAGAACTGCTGGGCCAAAGGCACCTTTCTCTTAGTGTCCCTGTCCCCAAGGCATTTATCTCCATCCCATGGGCTGCATGCGGAGCACAGTCGTGGACCCAACAGCTCCTAAAACAGGGAGAGGCTCCCAGTGGAGGCCTGTAGTGGCCCTAGTAACACACAAATCTCTGTGGTTCAACACCACTGCTGTCCCACCAGAAAGGGTGGACCCAACTGGCAAAGGCAGCTTGCCCAATGCTCCTCTGTACCGAGGAGTGTGGAGTTGGGAAGAGTTCTGCAAAATGGAGCCCAGCTCAGTAACCCCAGCACCTCCTTCACCTGCTCGCAGAACAGAGCACTGGGGGAGAGATTTGAACCCCAATCAGGAAGAATCACCTCACCAAGGTTACAAGCAGACTACAATCCACCATAGTTTTTCTCCCACCAAGGCTGCCTCCCTTCAGTGGTGACCCCAGGGGTGCCATTTCCAGGGAAGGGGCACAACCCCCAGCCCTTGTCCCACCTGCCTGAGCAAAGCAAACCCACGCACTGCTGCTGCTTCTTTCTCTTCGGGCTGATCCATCTTCAAGAGGATGAACCCAGATCACACACGATACCCCTGAGCAGCTTTTCAAACCGTTGGTACGACAGCACTAACGTTTCATCTAGCTGGAAACACAACTCATAACGCTGCCACGCAGGGGTCTTCATCGCATCCTTGTCCTCCCGGGGTTAGCGCTCACCACGGTACTAACGCGGCTCGTGCCCAGCTTCCACATCTGAGGCAGAGCCCCAGGCTCTGTGTAATCAAAGGAGAGAAATGAGCACTTTCAGGGTGTAATACATTAGATCAGTTTTCAACATATAATTTAGGATTAAATTAATTACACCCTAGGAAAGCTTATTTCTCTCTGAGGGATTCTGGGCGACCAGCTCAGGCAGCGATAACCAAACCCGCTGATGAATCCCACGCCTCGTGACTGACTCGTCTGGCACAAGTCTCTCTGCCAAACCCACTGTGTACACTCTTCTATTTTATTAATCCTCCTCAGACTCCTTTCAATCAGGAGATATTCTAAACCTTGCACACACGAGGTAGTATCAGGAAGTCTGCAGCTGCCTGGATCTCCTATTCATCTTTTGCTTTTAGATATCACTGCACTCTTATCAGTTGCATAGCATCATCCTCCATTCTAAAAGCTTATTCAGGTCTTCGCATGCTAGGCTTCAGACACATTATATCTGCTCCCCCAAAGTGTGCAGACGCACAGAAGCTACCCCCAGTTCCCACGTGTGGATTTCATTTCCATTATCTCACACCTCCTCTTCCAGACTGCCTTAGAGAAAACCGCAGCAAAACGTCCATCCAAAATTTGTGCAGATCGCTGCCTCTCCCTCAGTCATCGCCGGTAGAAAACAAACACCAGTAAGCATGACACAGGTCAGTTGTCTTCCTACTCCCATTGCCTGATCTTCACAGGCTAAACTTCTTGCCTGAGCAATCTTTCTAATCCCTGCTCTCCGTTGCCATATTTTAGGCTGTATTATGCAAACTTCCAAGTGAACTTTCTCTGTTTGAGTAGGGGAAACTTCCAGGTAATTTCTCCATTTATGATGAAACTTCAGACCTCCTGCATGTTACTGACCTCAAGACTTTCCTTTCTCGATGACTTCAGATGCTAGTTCCCTTAATATTTTATAGTAATTCCCTCCCTTTTTCAGCAAACAGTTCTCCTACCTCTGTCAGCACACCTTTGCTTTGTTTTTTTTAAAGCACACGTAGTTTACTATTTATTAAAAGGAAGACCAGAAGTTGTGTTTCTTACTGGTTCAAAGAATTTGGTAGATGAGCCAGAGCAGGAGATGACGTTTGGCACTCAGTTTTGTCACACGATGCTCTATCTTTCACACCTGAAGTTAGCTCATGGAATGAAAACCACACTTACACTGTTTAATTTCCTAAAGCTGGCTTTTGGGCATTAGATTAAGATCTCAGCACACAACAGCACCATCAGGGCACTCTTCAAGTTCAGCCTCTCCAGCTTATATATTGCACCCTGTGTGGCAGCTCTGGTGCTGGGAGGAAGCTCTTGGTGCTGCTCAGACTCACGGCTTGCAGAGATGGGAATGGCCTGGAGGACACACACAAGTGCTTTGGGAACTGAGGTTTGCCCATATCTCCCTTCTGAGTTGGGGTCTAAAACTTAATTAAATTTAGACCCTCAAGTCTAAACCACAATAGCTGATGCCTTAAAACTTCTACAGTGGAAGCTTAGGTGCCTAGTTATTTATATAGGAAACGAGCCATCAGGAGTACTAAATACAGCATTAAAATTAGCATTTTAAATTCCCTTCAGCATTAATTCAGCCCTGCCTCCCCACTTACAAATACATACCATCACTAGGAAGAAATGTAGCACCTCTGCTCTCAAAAATGGGAGCACCACCACTGCTTTACTTTTGCTTCCCAGCCTCTTCAGGAGATTCCTCAGGTACACGTTTGGGCACAGCAGTCCCAGGCTTCTTCCCTCCTTAAACTTACCAAGTTCCTTTGTTTCATTTGCTTTTTCTTGGGGCTGGGGGAGGGGGGGGGAAATGTGTGGGCAGGAAGAGGTGGCTGGTTTTGGAGGTTAAGGGCTGAAAAGATCCAAGTCAGACAGCTCTGCAAAAGAAGCTGATTACTTGGTTACTCCCGTACTGTCCTGGTACTGCAGTCTCCACCACCAGGAAAATTACAAAGATTTTTTGCAGTAAAACACCCCCCAGAAAAACACTCTCTGTGCTTCCCTACCCTGCCAGTTTTTCAGTATATGAGGGCATGACTAATTGCTGCCCTCCATACATTACTAGCACTGGAAACCACCGCAGTAACTCGCTGTATTAGTTCTGCTGGATTTAACACATGCAAGCAAACCATTTACCGTGTACCAATACCCAAAAAGCTCACAGAGCACTGCTGGCAACCTACCTGTTGAATGCAACAGGATGACACAAAGCAGTTTCCTTTACCTGCCCTATAGTGTCCCGTCTGTTCTCCTGCATGCAATGCTTTGTTGCGTCCAGCATGGGAAGACAGCAAATATTACCTCGGGAAATCCCAAGGTGCAACCCCAGTGCAAAGTTTCCTGCCATTTGGAGCACGCAGGGTAGCGACATCCACACACTGCTGGGCTTGAAGGGCACGATGCTGTTTTTGCCATGTATTTTAAACGCATTTCTTTTGTTGCAGCCAAAGAGGGCAATTTGTTAAGCTGTATAGCCAGGTGGCTAGCCCTCAGACAGCAGTCTGTACTCACTACGGCAGTGACAGGCAGCCAGGTCGTCTCCATCCATACCCTACGGGCCAGGCTCTGGCTCTGGGCTGGAAGCGCCGAGCCAGGACCGGTCCCAGCACTCCCCAAGCTCCGGAGCTGCCTCGCAGCAGCACTGCCAGCACGGCCAGGGGAAGGAATACAGGAATACGCCACACGGGCAGAAAAGGAGCAGCACGGGTCCCTCCAGGGCCACCGGCGTGACCAGTACCTGCCCTCGGGCAGCAGACAGCTCTAGGCACCCCGGCCCTAGGAAGGTCTGAGCGAGTTTCCCAAAGCTGGGGCTCAGCAGCGACCGGCGACCGCTGCTCCAAGAGGGCAAACCCCCCGCTGGTGGCTCTCGTGACCAAACTTGGAGAGGTAGGTGATCAATCACGTTTCAGAGCAGTGTTTTACATCAATAACGTTTTACTACGTATTTTATTACATCAATGGCTTGAAAAAATTTTATTTGATGTCAGCAAACATTGGAAATCATAGAAAAATGAATTATGTAGAATTTCACAAAGGAATTTACCCCACTATAATTCCTCATACAGTAAAATAATTCAAAACCAAATGTTACTTTTCAGTGGCTAAGCAGTTTTATAATGCTATGAACATTCATCACAGTAAGTGTGCTGAATAATAGAAAACAGGCAAAAAAGACATTTAAAATATTACTTACAACAGCATTATTACAACATACTTTCTTTAAAATCCCAACGAGTATTTTATCACTTCAAAAGCTATACAGCATTTCCATTATATTTGCAAACTTAACCTTATACATCTTTTAAAATCTTGAAAAAACTTCTTTTAAGCAATCTATAAGCAGTTAACAAAATTGATAAAATCTACATAATGGAATACTATACACTCCAGTATAAATTTTATTTTAGGAGAATATGAATGTAAACACTCATTATTATACAACATGCATAGACTATACTGACCTTCCATCTTCTGAACTGTAACTTTCACTGCAATTGTGCTTTACTATCAACAGGAAAAGCTGCATTAATCCAGGGAGTGGCAGAAAGTATTTGCTTTAGGGGCATTGCACAAGATCACTAGATTTTGACTTGCTGAAGACAAGCTGGAGCTCATAAAATGATTTTATTTCTATTTTTTTTTAAGAGTAAGTATCAGGCCATTCATCACTGAATGGGGTATGCATAATTTTATACAGATTTGAAAAAATGCGTTATCAGAAAAAATCTCTTAGGACATTTTTGCGCTTCACTGACTCGGGGATTTATGTTCACAAACCCAGTGATCAAGTTAGTGTAATGCACTGTTTGGCTCATATTTGGTGTGCAAGAATACCAACAGCATTTTAGCGATTTAGATAATAAAAACTGAAATTTAAAGTGACAATGAGCATATTTTAATACATAATGTTTCAGATGTCTTTGTACAGGAAATAAAAATGTTTGTCAGGACATTGCTTTAAGAGATTAAGAGTTTTACTCTTATTGTAACTATTAAAAAAGTGTTCTAGTGAATATTTAATGGGGTCTTCCTGGTTGCAAACTTGTAAAAATATATTAAGATTTCATTATCCCCATTGGTATTAAATATATCAAGACAACCATTGTGGCTGCACTACCAGTTATGGCTACTATGGTCTTAAGCATCTGATTGTACATTGTTGCTATATTGTTAAGCACAACTGAGGCATGTATTTTTTTTCCCTTGGTTATAAGATTATATTACAAAAGTTGATCACTGTTTCAAACCAGTTAAACACGAATATTCAAGTAACAAGGTTGTTTTAATGGATAAGCGAAAAAAGAAGTTACCTAGCACTTTACACAACTACATAAAAATTAAATAGAACAAATGAAATTTGTTTATGCATATGCAATACACTTTTATATCTTTAAGATTTCTAAAAACTAAAACTTAAACTATCATTTTCTTTAACGATACCATATTTTGCACAATAACTTATACTTAGGAGAAATAATTTCCCATTTTCCACAAAATATATATAATTATGACATTCACATTGATAGTTTAAGAAACAAAATTTAAGTGAATATTCTATCTTACGCAGTTATCTTTGTGGACCCTTCTAATCAGAATGCAACCAGTTGATGTATCTAATGCTTGATCCATTTAAAAAAGAAAGAGAGGGTCTTCACCTAAACAAGACCAAACCATTTAAACTTTCAAAAGCTAAGATGATTTCATCGCGTTTAAAAACATAGTTAAAGAGAACGTAAAAAACTAAACGTTTAAAATACAGTGCTATTATATTGTATGTATCGACTACAATAAGATAGCTGTCAACTGAGAAGTCATTTAACAACTTTTTTCTTCCTAATATCATGAATTATACATGTTTCTCCCTACCCCTTTGGGGATGAAGCCAAAACACAACTTTTCTGATTGTAAGATGGACAGATTTGAGGGCAAAAAACGAAGAGAAGTCCTCACAGGTAACTAACTCGCCAGCAGAAGCCCTACCTGATGAATTTCACCAGCTGGGACACAAGTTTCCATGCTCCTCTCCCCCTGGCATGGATCTACCAGCGAGAAGTTTAATGCTGGAGTATTTCTAGCGAGCGACATTTCTTTCCACCAGAACTGCCAGCCGCCAGCCGCATTCGCAGTGCTGTTTGCCCAGCTTTAATCCTGATTCACACTGGCTAACAACTAAGTGTCCTCTCCCCCTCCCAGCTCCAGCTGGCGCAGGGCTGAAGGAACGCATGCAGGTCCCCCCTCAGAGCTGCCATGTCACACAGACAGCTGTAGAGATGCTGCCACAAATTTGGGTCACCGTATGTGACTGCAGGTCTCCAACAGAGGACGGGGACTAGCTCCCTTCCATCCCCTCATCACCTCAAAGGCTCTCTCTGGAGCTACCAGAACCAAGCTGCTCAGAAATGGCCGCAGGAGCGGCTGAAATAGGCCCCTGCTGGGCTAAACACTGTACCTTGCCCTAAGAAATGCTCATCTGCTCCTTTGCCTGTGCGTCACAGCTTGATTTCTGATGCTGAATCACCTTCCCCACACAAGGTTGGAGGAAGATGTAACCTCGGCAGTAACTGAGGGAACTTCCCCTGCCTTTTCTTGGGTTGTGTCCACACAGACGGAGGTGCCATCACAGCTCTCTGGAGGTAACCAAGCTGCTTTAGGGTCAGAGGACGGAGCCACCATGGCACACACACCACAGCATGGCCCAGCGGCTCCAACATCAGCACCACGTTCGGAGCTAGCCCCCGAGCTGCAGCACCTCAGCTGCAGGTCAGGACGCGGGCTAGCTCATTTCAGGTTGTGTTAAAAGAGGCTGGTGCTGCACGCTGCTGTGTGCCACCATGGCTCGAATCCTCTGTAGAGAAGAGGGGCAAAAAAGGTCCTTTTCTCCGTCTGCAAAGACACCTGTTGGTTTCTTACCACATCGTTAAGTTAACCATTTTTAAATGCTTTGTGACTAGTGTTATCTTGCAGCTTCCCACCAGGCAAAAAGTAATACTGCTGCTTCTAGCTTCTCTAAATACTGTCTGCTCAGCAGTCAACCACCCTGTTCGAGGTGCAAAGTCCCAACGCAGGACTTCCAGGAACAGCTCCAGTTCAAGCCAGCTGGACAGGCCACAGAACGGATCTGAGCAGAGGGCTGGGGATCTGCAAGCTGCATGCACCAAGTATTTGGAAAAGCACCTCTTAGATTTTAAATTGCATATTTTGGTTCAGAACATGAAAGCAATGTGTGCTTCAGAGGGGTTTAAATGGCCAATGAAATTAACCCGGTTCTTGTCCATTGAACTTCCAAGAGACCAAAAACTACTTGAAGGTTGAATTTCATGCTCCAACCCTCGCCCAGACGCCCACTGGGAGAAGTAGTTTGATGTCTTTGGCTAACAGCACTCTGAAGAGGAATGAGACACTGGGACAGAAAGTGACCTATGATAGCCAAATGTAAAAAGGCACATATTCCAAAAAGGAGAGGCACCAGAGAAAGTTGCTTTGACTTAATCCCACAGAGGATCAGGAAAAAGAAAGTTGTGTAGCACTCATTTAACAAGTTACAATGCAAATGCTGAATGCCAGGGGTTAAATAGCGTATCAAACAGTTTCAGGTTACGTATTCCCTTTTGCACTAAATAAAAGCCATTAAAATATAAAGGAATAAAAATGCTCAATTAGGGAGCTTTCTATGAAGCAAGAACACACAAATACAGTGGAAAGAATTGCACAAACCAGAAGTGTAATGAGTTACATTTACAACCTTGGACTGACCAAACCTTAGCAATAGGATTTCCTATCACTTTGCGTTGTTCAAGATCACGTGTTGACATGCCCTGTCATTTCAGAACAGACCTGACACCACTGGCATGTGCACAGGCCTCTCCTTTATAGAAAGCTCACTAACAATAGTGTCATCTTAAGAATACACAGGAAGCGGAGACCACAAGGCCATGCAGCAGTACGTACTTATACCCTACGGACCAATATTGTAAGAACTCCTAACGTGTAGAGTTACTGTGGGGCCTGCTAAGGAGCTCCTGGTTTTGCAGGTTGGTCAAAATTACGGACAGGTGTTACTGGTTCTAGAAATCCTCATGCTTAAGCAGGACGTTGATGAAATGGAGAGCTGAGCTACCTGGGTGCTTTTGAAAGAAAGTGGAGGCAGTATGGAGGAATGAGGGGAGATTAAGGCAGATGTAGCACAGGACTGGAAGCGTTTGCCTTTTTTTGGTAATAGCTGCTTGTCCACAGATATGATGCAGATGGCTGTCTGAGGTTTGCTAATACCTGATATCCTGGATAACACAGTAGTCAACACAAATTGTTCTAGGCTACAGCACCTTCTCACGAAGCAGATGCATATCTGACATCAAGAACAGAAGTAGCCTGGAAGGAAGAGGGAGGGGGAAAAAAAGAAAACATTTAGTTTAAAAAATGAATACACATAGGCTTTCTTGCATCTCCAAACTTTACCCCAGATTCAAGGTACTGAAAGCAACAAGACAACCAGCTCTGGCACATGGGGAGAATCACAGCAGCTTCCCTTATTCTGAGCAACACCAGATTTTGTTGGTAGAACAAGAATTAAGACCAGAGCTGAGGCTGCTTTATCATCAGCAATCTCACCTCACTGCTTCAAAGATGTGAGCGGGGACGGGGGACTTGCTGTGAAAACACACAGAAGGGGAAAGCCCAGAGAAGTCAGAGGGCTGATGAAGGTTTTGTTAAGCTGGTGGCCAGGCTGACAAAGCATACCAGAGGAGAGAGCACCTGAGGGACTGCTTTCAAGAGCAGGCTGCAGCTGCACCAAACTGCTCAGGAGGGTCCAGGAACATCCCTCCCAGCCCAAGGAGATCACTTACATGATAACCCAGGTCCCATTTCTCTTTGCACCCAGAACCACCCAGGCCCCCGTTACCCAGCTCCTTGCAGGAGGCGTGCTTACGGTAGCTCTGAAGGCAGGAGCCCCACATTCAAAGCCACCCAGAGGCAATATTTACACCTGATTTGCTCAGAGAGCTTGCAGACCATTAGATCTCCATTGTGGGACAACCTTGTGCCCCTTCCTCTTGCATCGTTGTAAAAAGGTGCAGGCTGGGTAGCTGAAATCCCCACCACGCTGCCAGCCCTGTCCTCCTCCCAGCCATGACACATCAGTTCCTACTGTCCAGAACAGGCTGCATCTCACTGCCACCCTGCCTGGCTCCCCTCAGCATCAGCCTGGTGTCCTCATCCCACTGTACTGCACTTGCTTGGCTCCAGCCTGGGCACTTTCCATCACTGGCCTGGGGACCAGGACTCCTATTCCACCAGTTCTTTCACCAGACCTTGCTGCCATTTGAGGTTAAGGTTGCATTTAAAGCCAGACAATCTTTGAGGGCTCAGAGAAGAAAAATGCTGCCCTTCTGCTGGTCACAGGAAAAGGCAGTGACATCAGCCACCTGTTTTTCAGACAGCTATGTACCAAAGTACAGTTACTTCTTTGTCCCACCTCCCAGCTCCGTACAACAATTTCACTCACAACCTAAGAACGCGGGTTTTTTGAGTTCAGTTTTGTTCATCTGTCACACCTTTGGACCTAGCCCCCAAGTATCAGTAGCTTCAGAGAACACATTACTGGGATTTGTGAAGCAATCAAGTTCTGCTCTTTGAACGTCTGAACAGGCAATGTACAACTGAGCCAACCACAATCAAGGTAACTTAGAAAAACATATGCAGCACACGGAGAAGTCTTTAGTCCATGTATGACAGACCAAAATTCAGCTCACACTGTTAACTGCATTTGCATTTGAGAAGATGCAGCTTTTGTGTTAAGCTGTCATTTAAAATTAGCCACAAAGGAGCCCTGTATCTAACATTTTTACATACAAACCTCTAGTGGGGTTTTTCTTTTGAAAGAAAGTGTTAATAACACATTTTTATAACGAACTTTCATATCTCAATACTCTGTAGTCTCTTGGTTAACTTTAAGCACACGCTGCCTTTGGAGAAGTGTTACCTCGGTGAGCTTCTATCAAGGAGAGCATGAAAAAAATTGTTTCTAGAATGTGTCTTCACAGAAACTGCTGTAAATTCAAGGAAATTTTGCCTCTAGGTAATTCCAGAGCAAATAGTATCACACACTTCCCTTGTTTATAGCTTTCTTTCCTTCCCTCAAGTGAAACCACTCCATGATCAAAATGAAAGAAAGAGCTTTGCCTCGGAAGACTGTAAGGTCTCAAAGCCAAACCTTGAACAGCTTAGAGAACTGAGTGCAGGGAAAACATCCAAACGATATAAATACCTATCAGGTTTCACCAGTAATCATTAAATTGTCCACGTGCTGCTGCTGCTGAGATACCAGTATCATCAGAGGGCTGCAAAATTAAGTGTTCTCTTTCCACTTTTATGGATGTCTAGAATTCCCCCAAACAATACTGGGACTGGAATATCCAGACACTGTGAAATATGCTCAGATACATTTTATTTAGTTTAGAAGTAAAAATTGAATGATTGAAGATATATGTGCACACGTATAAACTTTTAAATATATATATATATTATATTAAATATATAATATTATATATATATGTGAAATATATCATATTATACATATAAGAACTGAGCTCAGATTGGGAACTTTACATGACTTAAGTGTGATTTACCTCATCTTCCTCTTCGGACATTTTAGTGGAATTATCGGGGGATTTTACAGGCTTCTGGCTATTGGTTCCATTTGTCTCCTCTTTGCCGTGCTCTGCCTCCCACTCCTGTAGAACTTCATCTATGTTGAAACGACGTCGGTAATTTACAAAAAAGTTTTTCACTTGCACCACAGATTTGTTTCCAATCACATCAGAGATTGCCTGAAAGTCTCGGCCATATTTCCTGATTGCTAAAAGCAACAAGAAAAACAAAAGTAAAGTGTTATTTCCACAAAGACCACAAATTAGGCCCAAGTCACAGCATGAGGATCCAAAGCTGAACTTCTGTCCAGGTTTCAAGCCTTTCTCTGATTAAACCAGCATGAAAAAATCTAAATTCTCCATGAGACAAAATTAAGACTAGCCTTGGAGAAGAAAAGGAAATGCAGGTGTAGCAGAGATGAGCAGAACGAAATCAAGAAGAGCTGTGTAAATATCCCTGTATTACTTGAGAAGTTGCACAGGCAAATAACAAAGCAGTCTCCCCAGAGGAGTTTCACTTTCAGAAAGCTTGGACAAGAAGAGATCATTTGCAAGTACTCATATGGTACAATTTACATTGCTGGGGGAGGGGTTGAGAATTGCTTCCTTGTTCAGATCTGTTCTTTAGGCATTAATAAACAGCAACATCAAAACCCTTCATTAGTCGCTGAAGTGAAACACAGCTCTGAAATGTAATAGAGTTTTGATCATAACCTCCTGAAGTACAAACAGACTTGTAGTGCCATACCTTGCACAGCAAGAAGCTGCTCATCTGTGGTCCAACGTGCATTAAATTTCTGAACAACCTGCAGGTCAGAAAAATTTGGTAACTCCCATTAACATGCGCAACAACTTTCACTTGTACCCGAGTTCAAAAAAACTCACAAAACTATGAGTAATTAACTGTTAGTCAAGCTATCATTCGTTTTAGCAGCAAGATGTTTTCAAAAAGAACTGCAGGTGGTACCCGTTCGGTTAACTATGACACACACGGCGCCCGTAACTCGCTGGGCAATACAGAAAGGGAGGGAATGGTCTGAGCAGATAACCAAGAGCCACAAACTCTTCAGAAGCACCTACTTGTCTTTATCACAGACACCTTCTGTAATCTTGGTCAAATTATTTCCAGCACGAGGTGCCAGAGTTGGAAGAACAACAACAAAAGCACCGAGTGCCAAGAGAAGGACAGGCCATTAACATCTCTCCTACGTTTCTCAGTATCTAGAACCACCACCTCTCCCAGGGGCATATGGACACAACGCTGAAAAACATGGTATATCTGGGACACCAGTACTTCTGCTAGAAACCATTTTCACACATTAAGCTGCCTTTTTTTTTTCTTTTAAACTTTCTTCTTGCCTCCCATCCCCGTTATGCAACAACAGTGAACATGGTAATAGTCTTGATTCATACTGACAACTAATACAGCATCAGCCCTAGTCTACTGGGAAGATCAATAGCCCGGGTATGTGAATACAGATTAGCTTTTATCTCCACAACAAACAAGGGTCAGAAAACGATCCTACCTCTGGAAGTCTGTATTGTTCTATCCCACCTTCAAGTTTTTCTTTGAGAGCGCTGTTTGTCTGTTTAATATTCTGAATCTGAAAAGGAAGTGTCACCCTTTTAACAAGGACAGAGACCTTTGACAAACCTTCTTCCAGCAGCCCTAATGGAAACTGTACAAGTTCAGCATCCCACTTCTCCTCAGCACTTTTCTTTTTCAAAAAAAAAAAAAATATTGTATTGGAATAAAGGAATGTAGGAGCAACTGGCACATTGGGAGACCCCCTTTACTTTATCCTATCCTATCCTATCCCACCCCATCCACAACTTATTTGGAACAAGAACTGCTCCAACTTCCAGGTCTGTATAAAGCCCAGTATAAAACAAAAGCCCTGTTCACAGCAAGTAATGAATCAAAGACTGCTAGAGAGCTCTGCTTCTCCCTCAGTGCCAAGAAGGCTTCAGGCCAAAATACCAATTCTATTAAGTTTAATAAAGAGCTTGAGCCAGATCTCTGCTCTAAAAAATACTGAAAATGTTCTCATCTAGGAAACAGAGTCATGTAACAAGCCTGTTTTTCAAATATCTATTAGTAAAGACATTTGTCTGTAACATTTATCCATAACCATTTAAAAGGGAGACCCATCAGACAAACAAAAGGTACATAAAGTTTGTAAGATGCCTTTATAGGGAAAAAGAAAAAAATATCTGGCTGTTCTACAAGTACCATAGGAAAAGGTAAAGGAAATTGCAGATTGAAATCAGCAACTCTTGAATCCAGTGATACCTGAAGGAAATTCATAGTTATAACACAAGGAACTCTGAACTGCAACAAACTCTGAGAGCCAACAAAACTTCCTTCAGGTCAGTGCTGTGGATTTTCCTTCCCTTGCTTCACTTTAGATACAAAGTATGCTGCCCACAGAAGTAAAACATAAAAGAAGAAAGCGCAGGGCTGCATTAATTTATAGCACACGGCTAGCAGCTTGTCAATTAAGCCACATAATGATGTGCATCATCACCAACTAGCTACAAGTTCCTGGGAATTTTGCAGACGTGACAGACACTGCCACCAAAAGAGGCAGCTATTCTTGCACTCTCATCCATACCTGTCGCTTGATTGAGACTAATTCCATATCCAGTTGTCTGAGTACAGTGGTAGCAGCTGTCGCATTGGCAGAAACAGCCTCCACATCTTCTTGAGAGAGGAACATTCCTTTGGGAGGTTTCCTCTTTGCTCTGTTCTTGGCCTGTGTACTGTGCTTCTCCTTCTTCACCTGAGGAACGGTTTCAGCGGGTGGCACCTGGGAAATAGCAGCCATTTGACAAAATGCAATACAATGTTTTAAGTGACCAAAGAAACTTTGAGGCGAGCTATGGAGGCTGTTTTCAGGAGCCCTGAAGTGATCACAAAATCTGATTCTAGATCCCTCAGTCATTTTTCAAACCTGGATTTACGCTCTCAGGTTATAGCTAGGTGTTTTAGTGGTTCATTTTCAGTCATCCTCAAAGCTTGGAGAATGAAAAGGAATAGCTTGCAATCAGCAATAATTGTTTGTGCTGTAAGCAGTATGTGACACACACACTTTTATACAACTCTGTCCTTTCTCCTAGGCAGCTTTCAACATTTCCAGGACATACTTGTTGTCTCCTTCACCCATTCTCGTTTTGGGAACAGATGCCTAATTTTCAGTCAGTTGAATATCCTGGTTATTTGCAAACACTCCAAAACCTCTCTTCTTGCTTTCAACATCAGGTCTCAACAAATCAGTTTAGCTGAGCACCAGAAGAAAAAGTGGAGTTTGGAGACAGAAGAACACGGCTTGAAGAGTTTGCAGAGATTTGTTTTTCTACACATCAGACAAAAAGGGATAAACGAAACTTATTCAAAGGCTGAGGATGAAGGAGCAAGGTGACTACAAAGCAACTCTTCGATCATTATACAGTTTCTTGGAAGCTAAGTTTTCCTGCACAGCACTGATACATAACTGTTCCATTAAACTGATGCAGTTTGACCACAAAATTTGAATCACTTTTGGAAAAGGGAGTATTTCACACACCACTAATTTTTATGCCTTCTGTCTAAAGCACAGAATTAGGCACACACCGCTAACAGGTACGTTCGCTAAGGCGCTATACCACAGAGCCTTTCAAGATTGCCATTTGATTCTCTTAATACCAAAACCACCTCTTCCAGAAGTTACTTTCAATAAGCAACACATACCCAAGATTTATTATCCCATGGCTGGAATATTGCCCAGAATGCAGAACAGAAGAAGGGTGGCTGGGGAGAGAAGGGAGGGAGGGGAGGCCGCGCTCTGAAGTCCTCCACTTGATCACTGCCAGCTTTAAAACATTGGCTTCCCTTCGCACCATTGTTCCCCTCCTAATTTGCAGCTACATGCAGTTTCTGCCCAGTCTGCGGCATTTGCTCATTAGCAAGCATTAAAACCCACATGAAGTTGCACAAAGCTCCATGTAAGCACTTGGCTCTGCCTCCCAGAGACTGGAGAAGCCCAGTGCAGCTGCCGGCAGATAAAAGCTTGCGGCCTCTCCACAGGCTCAATGGCCAGAGCCGCACCAGAGCAGTAAAGCGGGCAATTGGCTCTTCTCAACTTTCTTCTTGCCTCTCCCAGCACAAAGAGCTCCATGAGACACAACGCCGAAGGCAAGCCCAGGAGCAAGGAATAACTATTGTTTTTTGCAGGACAGATAACAGATTTCTTTTTTTTGCAGTGGAGAATGGGGAGCAGGAGAAACCGGGCTGGCTGAGCTACAAACAAGTGAGGTAAGCTCTGCACTCTGCTTCAGAAGCAAGCACTTTGATGACTGAGCCAGGTAAATTATTCAGCATGGTTAGATGTTTCAGATCTATTCATATTTCATCTGCATACAGAATTTCACAGGATCACGCAGTAATGCCTCGCAACAAGTTCAAGATGCAGGGTGACCAACAGGCAATACCTGCAGTGCAAACATCCCAGAAGCCTCAAACCTAAGTAAAAATGGAAGTGAGTTTCAAATGATTGTTTTACACAGTTCAAAGAATGTGAAGCTCTTCTGCGTTGTGGATGAGAATCCAGACCTCCAGCAGAATGGTTTTTGACAGCTCCAAATGCTTCTAAGCCCCAGTGATATTGCACAGGCTGTGAAAATTCAAGAATCTACCCTATCTTGGAAACTTGCTTTCCTGGCCACACATTCCTGTAGAATTATATCAGCTCATGAAAAACAGAGCTGAAATGCAGGGATTTAGCAGTGCTCCTCTATTTATTCAGATAGTGCCGCTGCTATCCAGAACACTTCAGTGATACAATGCCGCTTCATAGAAACAAGGTTTCCCAAGATTTCATGGTTTAAAAACAAAGACCAAGCTCAATCCATGTAAGAGCATGGGCTGAAACAAGAGGCGTTTCCAGGAGCTGCCTCAGGAAGAGGGATGTTGAGAAGCTCTTACGGAGTCAGCATCTGAGGAAACCTGAACAGTTGCACTAGCACTGAAAGTGCTAAGAAAAGGGAAGATTCCCCCTCCAATGATCCCCAAAAGAGGAAACACAGATGAGAGATTTCAGATACTCTGAGAAATCCCGGTATTACTCGACAACTCATACAGTAACTGACACATCTCAGAGCTGGAAAAACCATCTCTGTGGGGTTGGGACAGGGAGGTTCTTTACGGTAAAAGTCCTTGGCTAGCAGTGCATCGCTGACCAAGTGGTTGAAACAACCACAACCATCAGGAACAGCCCCCCTTCCTGGATACCTGCTCTCCTGAGGCATTTTCAATCAGCCCCAGGCTCAAGTACTGCAAAATCAAATTAGCTCTGAGCTGGCTAAGCAGGTTGTCAGCTTCATTTTGCCCAGCAGAACAATCACTGTCCAGAAGAGCCCCCAGAAGACCGCCCGCTGTTGCAGCCGCAGCGTGGCCGCACACGCTCGGTGAGTTCAGGTGACCTTTGGCTGGGTGCGAGCACGCCGTGCCCTCTGCTAGTACAAAAGGGAGGGCAGTCACCTCCCATGCAAGACATTCTGCAAGAAAAAGAAGATGTATTGATGGTAGCTGTCTGCCATCTGCTCCCTTTTGGCATTAAAATAGAGGCAGCGAAGCTGGCGAAGAACAACTGTTCCTCCTGTGTCCCGAGTTTGCAGCACGCCAGCATGGCAGGGAAGGAAGCTGTAAGAAAAGGGATTGAAAGGTCTCTTTACGGATGCAAGCTTTCAGGAAACTTAGGGAGAACTCCTAACTTGATTTGTTTTTATTAAAAAAAAGGAAATTAGATGATAGTATTGATTATTCACAAGATATACTAGGCAGCTGCAGCATGCAGCTGCAGCTTAGCCAAGCAAGAATCCTTCACGTCTGGGTGTCGCTGAGGCTTTCAAGAACTCAGCTTCTTGTGAGAGTGTATGGCTGGACATCCACCCTGCTCCTAGGCAGTCACTGGAGATGCTGGCTTCTTCAGTGAAAGCAGCAACTAGGCTTTTCTGGGACGTCTGCAGAGAGCACTCTGGCATGGGTGGAGAACAGCCCAGAATACTGTGATTTTTCAGTTATTTCCCTTCAGAATAATTTATTAGAGGAATTAATCTCACTGACAGCAACTGACAAAAAAATGCTGTAGGCCCTTGCTTTTGCCTGTTGTGCAATCAGTTTTAAATAATTCTGGTGTTTTTTCCTATATATAGCCTTTTAAAAAAAAGTAAAATCAGATGATGATGACTGTCATCCCTGAGAGAAAGCAGGCTGTAAGAAATCAGGAGAGGGAGCTACTTCAAGGAGAGAAGGCCTTAGGGTAAACATCTTCCCGTACCGCTCACATACACAACCCATACTGCTGCTGAATTGCAAGATTCTTGTTTAGTAGCAGATAATCAGACAAGTTTCACACGTGAAAAGAAAAGTATACACTCTCCAGTTAGGCATCACAGGTGGTTTAATGGTTTTCAGAAGTGTCTGTTATATTGACGTGGCTCTATTTCCATCCAGAACTGTATCCCAATTTAAAGTGAAGTACCTGCACCTCACGTCAAATATTATGCTTTAAGTAGGTAAATTATTCTGCATGTAATGACAGGCTAAGGCCCCTCTGACAGACAAAAACTGGCCACACAAGATTTCTCCTTTACCATTCACAGCTGCAGTTGCAATCCTGGTGTCACCGAAATCCTCAGAACTACTGCTGAGGCCTTCAGCAGATCAAGAATCGACCTTAAAGTCTGTGCTGCAGATAAACACGCTCCTGCCAGTCTACCCAAAACAGGTCAAAGGACTTACTTCCCTTCCACCAGGCCATCCAAGGAGGGACATCAGTGCTTCTACTCCATCTCAGCCCCCAGTTAGCTTGACTTCAACCATCACCAAGGGTGGTTCAAGTGAACACAGCCAACCCTGAGTCAAAGGCTCCTAACACTCACACAGTACACCAGCATGTGATGGCAAAGTCTAGAATTCTTCCAGCTTATTTGTCTATACTTGTCTTTATCTAAGAATAATTCTGAAGACAATTCTTTTCTTGTATGACAGCCATACAAAGCACAAATAATGAAAATTAGATACTGTCAGCTTCTACATCAAGTAGCAGGTAAACACTTTCATTTGTACAGTAGTAAGAAAAGAATTATACCTCCTTTTTGCTCTCCTTATTTTGTTCAACTTCAATATCAATAGGGTTATTTCCATTTGCTTCCTCCATTTCATCCTCACTGGAAGACAAAAGCAAACAGCACTGTATTACTTTGTGAGGCTCTGTTTCTCTATAAATAGCACGCTAAAAATGCATGGATGCAACAGCAAGTCCAACAGCTTTCCTTTCTCTTTTTCCACCAGGGTGGGCTTTTTTGGGGGGTCTATGGTGTTCTTTATTTTCCCTATTTACTTGTTTTTAAGTTAAGTAATTCTTAATTATAAGGATACTAGAGACCATCTCTTTAAAGAAAGACATCGGTAGTGTATTTAGGCAATGGAAGTCTGCTCAGATGAAGGCAAGACACAAGAATTTGATTATATAAGTTATCTTTTAAAGAACAATGGACATTGAGCATTATAACTTTAGACAAACGCAGACAAAGACTTAGAATTACAGCAAGCAGCTCTAACACAGATCTCATACAGTTCTAACATTTAGCAAAAAAGATATGCACAAGATGAACTCCCTCAAGAACAAGCATAAAAATGTTTTTTCTCAGTCAAAATCTCACATTTCATTCTCCCCTGTAAAAGAAAAAGAGGCATCAGTTACAGAATAATAATAGGCATGAAATTGGGGCCATATTGAAAGTGACCTTGGCACACCTGGCCAGTTTGGCTTCATTGGAATTTTAATCAGACATTAAATCGAATATATTTTCACCATTTAGAATTTTTGTACTGTACACAACTAAAGTTAATTGCACCATTTGGGATGATGCCCAGAAACTGAAGAAAAAAGCTGATCTCATCAAAGCCTTTTTTTGAATTACTACATAAGAAAAATAAACCTATTTTGTCATGTCAAACTTCACAGCCTGGATGAGGAACTTCAGCTGGAGCAGGTATGTCGCAGCAACACCGCACGAGGCAGCGCAGAGGAACCCAGGCAGGAGCCGTGCTGAGCGCCTGGCTGCTGGGAGCAGCCTGAACTTGTCCCCAGGGGAGCAGGGGACAGCAGGCTTGGTGGGTGCAGCAGGTAAGTGGGTGCTAATTTCAGATTTAGCTCATGGCTGTCTCCATGCTGCTGCGCAGATGTCAGCTAAGGAACAAATTGCTGAGTGACTCGAGCTGGTGTCACCACCACAAGGGCAGTCACTTGCACAAGCTGCTCCTGCTCTCCCAAGCCACCAGCTGACCCTCGAGGTATTTAGTTTGTAAGGTATTTAGTTCGTACAATCGTGATTCCAACAAATAAAGCTCTCAAGCACCTCCCCACGAGCTGCATACACACGGCTCCTCGCATACAGCCCAGAAGGGCTACTGAAAACCCAGTCCCAAATGCACTGGGAGCTATTTCTGTGACAACCTGAGGGGTTAGGGAATTTCCCTGCCTACTGCAGAAGAAATACCGCAGCACTTGAGTGAGATACCTCCAGCTGCCTCTTCTCTTAAGGCAGCTCTGCTGGAGATGGGGCTGTATTCTCACCTGGGTTCAACTGTCAGCCTTTCTACAAAAGCCAAACCCCCACAGGCTTCACTTCACTCGCGGTTTGCTCATATTCCAGCAAGTTCTCTAGGCATGAGCTAGATCAAAACCCACTCAGTCATTTTGGCAGTTTTGGACATCGATCATGATTAACTGAAGAACACTTGAAATTTTGCCAGCACCCGGTGGCACAGCACATCATCAAAACTCGGGCATCCTACCTTCACCCAGCTTTATTTCCACACTCCACATGGCTGAGCTGAAAAATCCTTTGGGAGTGTGGAGGTTTCACTATTTTACACAGGGGAGGGGAAGAAGGGGAGACCAACATCAAACTGAAGGCCTGGTGCTGAGCTTGCTGCAGATATAAATCGAGTTATGCATTTCCAGTCCAGCTGCCTTCTTCAAAGGCTGCAAAATTACAGCACGTGGCAGCCCATACAGTTCTTTCCCAGTCACCTCTTGGTCAGAGGTGCTGCTTCATCCAATAAATAGATATATGTTACCAGAGAGGTATATTCCCAAATTGCAGTACTCACATATATGAGCACAGGAAACAAAATAGAAATAGTATTAAAAAGATCCTTGACTACACAGCACTAGACAAACACACACTTCTTATAAGAGATTTTCTCTTATAAGTTACTAGGAAAAAGACAAAAACAAGCAGGATGCGAAGGAAAAAAATAATCAAGACAACCTTTGCAGAGAAGAACAGAATGGGAAAGAGAAAGCCAGGTCAGAGAAAGCCATCCAACTACTGAACAAGCTGGCTGGTAGTATTCTCCCTGGCCCTGCCTGTTAAACGAGTATTGTTGATCTAGTGAAAAGATGGGAGAGGTTGGGTGAGTCACTGGTGTGATACCTCTCAACTCTGGCAATATGCATCTCTTCCCCCTTCCCAAACAGGGCTCATCACCCAGCGCTGGAGCCAGCACATGGCTCTCTGGGAAGCACGACAGCAGTGACTCCTTTGAGGGAAAAGCTTTTGCAGAACATTGCCCAATGTGGTTAGGAGTCTTCCAAAGCCATGCACACACCTCCAGATTGGGCAAGTTGCGTTGCAAAGATGTAAACTGCATTTTACTGCAGGTTGAGGAGGCACCCACATCGAGCAGATGGACTTGCTGCTGTTCAGAGGGACAGCTTTCCCCCATGCACCCAAGGCCACAGCATTGCTGAGGCCCTGGAGCTGAGCTCCAGAATTAGGCAAGGTCACCGAGTGGCAGTTCTAACTGGGCAGGTATTTGTAGCCATACACACACGGCCACTGGCTGACCCACTGTCTTCAAGGGCACACATCCAGGGGGCTCCAACTTGCAGACAAAGCTGCACAAGCAGGAGTCAGGCTCATCGGCAGAAGCTGGTGACCTCCTGACCACCACCACCCCCCAGATCCTAACACAACCAGCTCCTTGGGACACTGCTGTCGGAGGTGTCATCGTAAGCTCCCCTCTTCCTGGTCTAACTTTATTTTTCTCAGGGAACAGAGCTTGGCCCAAAAGCCTCACACTGGGAACAGTTTTCCATGGGAAAGGCATGGGAAAGAGGTGTGGGTGCACATGCACAGGCTGAGGGGTGCTGCACTGGAGCCTGTGCCCCAGCTGGTGCGTGTTCTCATTCTACTGAGCACTGCGTAGAGGAAATAAAGGCAGATTTCTAGCTCTTTTATGACTTCCTTTTATTGTGCTGCTCATCAGCTTTTCTGGCTCTGCTGGCAACAGTGCCAAACAGCTTGTAAACATCAGTTTTAATTTCATTTTCTCCACCCTCAAGCAGTATCAGAGAAAAAAGTACCTAGAGTGCTGGGATGGTGACCCCTCCACTACAGGGCCACCAGGAACTGCCCAGCGTTGGAGAAGGGAGCACATTTAACTGCTGCCAGATTCCTTTTGGCTTAGAGCAAAGCAAAACATGCACAGCAGGGAAGAAGGGGTGGGGAAAGAAGGAGTGGTACCAGGAAACATTTGGGGGGAAATTCCTACACCTAGTTTCTTACAGACTAACAGTAACGTCTGAGGTAGTCTAAGGAAATCAGTGGGCATCAATACACGGCCTTTCTGCTTGCAAACCTACCTTTCCTCACGTTCCCTTTTTTGTTTACGAGCATGACGGTCCATCACGCTAGTTTTAGTCCTTGTCTTCTTCCAGGAGTAGTAAAATTTCACCAGGCTGGCTATTGATTTGTCAGGAAGCTGTAAATTAAACATGTATCCTTTTATACGCTTATATGTAAAGTAACCCCAGGAGTTCACCCCCAGTTGGTTTGGTTTTTGTCAAGGAACTTCTGATTCTCTACTTTGGATTCTCTGAAAATTTCAAGCAAGGCAGTTCTGAAACCTTTCAAATAAAAGAAAGAGAGAAAAGAAATCTGTGGGGGACTGTTTCAGGTTAATGCCTACCATTTGGGACAACAAAATCTATAAAGAGCATCTCAGCAAGCCTCCACTGACCAGCCAGGTAGCTGGTTCCCTTCAGAAAAGAGGAACATTCCAAGAACAAATCCAAAATGGATCCTTGAAAGTGAGCAAACAGTTTTAAAAGCCAACACAAGCATGTGTAAGCAAATGTAGGAATTGCTGAACTGCAGGCTACATCCCAAACGTATCTTTGATGTCAGGTTAAAAAGGCCCATTCACACCATTCACATGATGAAATCTATTCAGGTCTCAACAAAAGATGCTTTCAAAAGGTGAAACATCATTGTATGGTTAACTGAGGATATCGGAAAACCACAAGTCAGATTTTTTTTTGTCCTCTTACACTAACTATGATGCCCTGTAGCTACGAGAATAAAGTCTGCCTCAGGAAAGAGTAAAGCTACTCTAAGCCTAGCTCTCTACTTCTGAGGTGTTCAGCATGCATATTCTTACACAGGACTTCTACGAGGTGAAAGACCAGCCTTTCTCTGAAGGAAATGTGTTTTAGATAAAAGTCTGATTCAGCTGGGAGGGCAGGATGGCTGGGGAGGAAAACAAAACTGAGCATCAGCCAGACCTCACTTACTAAGGCACTAGAGGTGAAGTCTTCACTTGCAATTAGCTGGTTGGCAGACTGCACACTGACCTCAGGTCCTACTGATGGATCCCACCACAACTGCCAGGCTGGTCCACAATGGCACACAGGCACAAATCCACCTGCTCCAGCAGAACACGTGCTGTGCCCCCTCGGTGAGCTGCTTTGGCGTTGTGTTGCCAGCAGCCACGCAGCAGGCTGCTACGTTGGGATTACCGAGTTCCACAGAACAAACTCAGGGACAAGGCTGGTTGTGACAAACATCAGCTTGGCTACAAGCACACGCTACGAGTGCCAAAACATCAGAATCAGCTCCGGTAAATAACGCAACTCACTTCTCATTCCTGCCTTCAGTGACTCTCCCTCTGTTCCAAGCCGCAATGGTGCTATTGGGCCAACAGATAAAAACTAACAGCTAACACGCTCCCCAGTTCCTGTCCCCTGCTAAACACAAAGCTTCGTGCCATTTAATTCCTTCCATGCAGGACGGTTTTTCTGGGAGCAACAGCAAAAAAGAAAAATTGTTACCCAGGAACAGTGTATGAACTCGGCTTCCCTCCCTGTATGGCTATGCACTTCACTCGGGGACAGTCACATTTCTGCACACAAACTGAAGGGTGATTTTTTATTTATTTTTATTATTTTTTGCTTTGTTGGTTAACCAAGCAGCAGGAAGGTCTTTACATTCCTCTTTCTTTTTTTTTTCCCCCCCTCACCAGGATATTCCCTCCCTCCATGTAAGAAGAGAGGAATAAAGAAGAAACTGGCTTCACTCTTCAGGAGTCCCCAGCACTCCAGGTTGTCTGTATGCCCATGGCATGTGGGCAGCCCTATCACCTGAACAGGCAGCAGGAGCCCCCAGGACTGCAAGATCAAACGAACATCAGTGCAGGTACATTCAAGGAAGACGTGAGGAAAGCAAGCCTCTTCCTGCCACCTTTTTGAAAAGGGACCTTGCAGCTTTCCTTCATGCCTATGGGGCAGGTTGCCTTTCCCTTTTCAGCAGGATCAGGGACACAGACCTTCAGGTGTGCTTTAAAGAGGCTGAACAAACTGCAACTACATAGGCTTGCCTCAGGAAGTCACAACCATGGTTGAAGAAGAGTGAAGAACAAAGTCTGGTTCCCACCCAGGTGACAAACAAGTCAAAGAAAGACTCAAGATTTAATTAGTAAATAAACAAACATCTAACATCCCATCCTCTCCATATTTCAAAAAGGATCTCTCATTACCTTTTGCTTGAAATCAGCGTTTTAACATCCTGCTCCCTTATCCCACACACACCCCAGCGATTCCCTTTCATGCAGAAGCCTACCCTTGAAGTTTTCAATCTTAGTTTTAAAAAGATCGCTAGCAATTGGAAGCAAAGGGCTGAATACTTGAAATGATATATAAACCTCCACCACAGCACCCACTGACAGTCCCAAATCACATTAAATACAGACTTCATACTCAAATAAAATGAATTCCTAAAAAGCAGGCTGCAAGAAAGGAAATCAGCTTTGCACAGAGATAATCTTTACTCGGTGTGTGGGTGGGCACGTGTGCACAGACCATGCCTGAACTCCAGCTGAGACAAACACTACCATGGCACATAGGGGACCGAAAACCATAATTTCCAGCCAATAAAAATTACACAGTCAAAGTTTATCCTGAGCTGGTAAAGCACTTCAGGAAGACGCTTCTGCAGAAGCTCCAGAAGCAATGCTGTTTTTATCTAGTCACGGTATTATTTTTCCTCCGACATCCCCTTTGGCCCATTTTCTCTCAAAAGCATTAGAGCAGTTCAGCACGATCAGCACAGGAGATTGTCCAACTGCCTGTTCTGCTTTTTCACTCCTCTGACACCACTTACCATCTGCTGGATCCTGTGAAAGGTTTTCCCATGGAAACTGAAGGCCTGTTCAAACAAGACCTTGTCTTCCACCGTCCACTCATCTGGGAATGGAGTAAAGTTTGGCAGATCTGCCAGAGACTTCTCGATGTTGTGCTTGTGCCAAAACAGCATCCCGAGAGCCTAGAAACAACAAGGACACCGCAGGGACAACTGTAATCACAAGTTGTATTATCATATGCGTGCAAAGGGAGAGCCACAGCATTTTTCTCAGGGAACACGTTGACCATCGCTTTTAATTCTCTGCTCCATCAGACACTTCTGTGTGCCAGAAACCTGCAGTCTGCCAGGTTTTGAGGAACAACTGAAATTGACACAGACCATGGAGGTAGCAAAGTAAGAAAGGAGAACCAACAGAGAAAGGGGAGAAGAAAATCAAAGAGGTGGTTCCTACTTCACTAATCATGATCTGCACAGGCCAGCTAAGCAGAGCCTTGGGAAAGCTACCTACAAACCAGGCTGGACTTTAGCACTGACCAGAAGTTCCCTGACCTCCCATGGCTTCCCGTGCAGTCAGGAGGACAGTTTAGTTGCCTGGGGTTCCCTATGGGTGTTTAGGGGCTTTTTTTGAGGGGGAGGGCAAGAAAAGGCAAGAAGGCGGGGGAAGAACGAGGAGAAGGAAGGGGCAAAGGGTGCACGGAGCTCTGACTTGCTGCCGAGACGTCCCCGGGCCAAAAGGAGGAACAAACCTCCCTCGTTTTAGGGGCTGCTCATTTGTTCCCCTCAACTACATCTCGTTTCACTGTGGTAGCCTCCGGCACCTGCAAACGGCCCTCCTCCCGCCTGCCCCGGCGCTCCTGACAGCCGCCCCTGTCCCGAGGGTGAGGTGTGATCACACGTCGCTACATCTGGCGTGCCAGTGACCACCGCGAGTCATTTTAGGAAGGCCTGACTCCGCAGAGCTAGAAACCAGCCTTTCACAAGAGCTGTGAAGTGAAAACAGCACCTAACATGCTGAGTAAAACATCAGAGGAACCCGCTCAGCGTATGCAAACTCGGTTTGGGTTTCGCAGCCTTGGTTACCCTCGTCTAGTAGTTTCATCCTGTCCACTCAGAGCTACAAAATCCCTCTGAGCCTGGGGGTTCCCCACCGTGCTTCGCTATGCAAAAAAGCAGTTCCTCTTGGTGTTCTTGCTTCATGGAGATCTGCCCGGGACCGGACTGCAGGCCTTATCTTATCTTGCCCTGACCCTGCTGACCTTGCAGTGCCACCTAAGCACCTCTCTCCCCTGGTTCAGGAGTCCCTTTGCCAAGACACAGGACAAGAAGGGCTTGGGCACGGCCCAGTCACCAGAGGTGGCCCAGACGCCACACACCCAGTTATCTCCATCCACCTTGAAAAGTGTGAAACTAAAGAAACTATTCTGCAGTCTTGAAGGACCAAACTTTCTTTCCTATCATCCCTCCTAGCTTCAGATAAGTGCTATACCAAATGCCCCTGTGGGAAAGCAAGGGGAAGGCATGGAGGGAGCCATTTTGGTGCTAAACACTGCTATGGCAGGGCCAAGGGGAGAGCTGCTCCCACAAAGCAAAGGGTCAAAAAAAAATTAAAAAGCTCTTCCTGAGTGCTGTGAGAAAGCAACAGATTCGTCTAAAAACAACCACCACCACATAAGATGATGGCTTATTACAAACAGCTGACACCCCCAAAGCACCGAGAAGCTCTCACACACTCCTTCACCCTCACCGTGCCCACAGGGAGCTCTCTGCCCTGCTCCACACGCAGGCACGCACCTTTGCCAGCCTTGTTTGTCCCCGGACACCTGACCCAGGCTGGCAGGCGAGCACAGCACACAGCCAGCTCACTGCAGCGCTCCCAAAAGCCCGTAACCTCTACACCTCAGCCTGCTTGCCAACCCCAGCCCAAGCGGGCTTGCCCTGCCAGAGCCTGCCCTTTGCCTGCCTCGAGCTGGCGAGACCGAGGGGGCTCCCTTGGGCACAGCCCCGAGCCCTCTGGCAGCAGAGCCAGCAGCGTGGTGCCAGGCCACCAGGGAGAAGGGACAGTGACACAGGAGCCATGCTGGCACGGGCATGGCCAGCTGGAGGGCTGGAGCATGGCCTGGCCGGCCTGCCAGACGGCTCACAGCTCGCTGCCACAAGCCAGCACGTCCTCACTGCCATGGTATCAGGCATGGATGGCACAACAGGAGTCTGTGTTACAGCCGTCAGCCAGAAAGCTGCACAGGAGACCGGCTGTCTGGGGGTGCACGTGTGGGAAAGGCCTGCCTCAGCCAGCAGAGCCAAATCCTGAAGGGGCCAAATCCTAAAGCTCGTCCTGCCTGGCTTCCAGGGGGGCTGTATGGGCTCTTCCAAAGCTACCCAGCCAACAGAGACACTCATGGCACCTGCTGAAGAGAAAGTGTCCCTTGGTAACACAGGTCATGGTACAAGGCAGATCCTTTCCACTTATTTCCTGGAAGCGCCTCGCTTGGTAGTCTAGGAAATCCCAAAGGACCTGGGACGTGTTCATCTCCAGAGCACTACATGAGAGCGCTGGAGAAGAAGTGGAAAAGTTTTTAGAAGGAGGGACATTTTTAGCTCCCGTGCCCTGGTTTGGAGAGTCCCAAAACTTCTGTACCCAGAGGAGGGGTGGGCAGGGGGAAGGCAGATGGGGAGGAGGTGCTATGAGGAAAGGGTGGGAGGTATCTATTTCCAACATTAAAATGAACGCAAGGCTGCTAGCCAAATAAAGTTTTCCAAACTACAAGAATTCGGTTTGTTTAAAAATCACAGGCTTCATTTTCATCACTCTTCTGGATCAGTCTACACTCTCCAAATATTTCTCCACTGAAATGACAAAATTGGCTTTTATTATCCTGAGCTTTTATTACTCTTTTAGCAAACATTACCCACAATTTCCAGTACTTGGATATACCTATCTCAGTTGAAGTGAGCCATCCAGGATTTCATCTGGATTTAAGCATGCAGCCTTTCAGTGCTTTTTTGTTCTTTTTATTGGCATTTTCTGCTCTTAGAAACTACAAATATTAACTCTGATCATCCTGAGTTTTCAGAAACTTTTGCTGGCTATTTCGATTTTAATGTTCATGTCCCACAAGAAGTCTTTCTGAGGATGAATATCAACCACTGAAAGCCTGACTCAAAGACAGCAGAATCATTTAAATAAACCCCCTGCCTGACCAAATCACATACTTCTATGGTAATGGCTTCTGCCTGAAAAAATTCATAAATTTTCAAGTTTTCTTAGAATCCCTTTGTAGAGATTACAGTATGTAATTTGCCAATACAGTAAGTCATAAGATTCCCCGCCTTACCTTTCCGGGCAAGTGCATAAGGAAACTCTGTAGAGAGTTCAGAAAAATTTCCCCAGTCACTACTCATCTCCCTAGGCAAGTGTTGAAATCGATGTTAGTTAATATATGGAAGATTAGTACACAATCCTAGACTGAGTGGAGTAAAGGAGAGGTCTGCCCCTTGAAACAGGATTTCAGTCCCTGAGCTGAAGGCAGTGGCTAACCTCAGGGACGGCTGGTGAAGTTGTCTACTGGTACTGCACAGACACCTAAGAGCTCACTTATAAATAGCAAAATCATCTGCAACACATTTTTAAGGTGTGTAGCCCTGGATATGGGTTTGTCTCAAAAGAACATGATGGTTCAATAGCTCATTAATAATCCAAGATATCCATGAAGCAGCTGTGGATCAGTCAACTGGAAACCACAACACAAGCAGGCAGCAGTCCAAACACACGTCATTGGCCTTTTTAATGTTGTTTAGGGGTTCCGAAAGCGTTCAACAGGTGGTCACCTTAGGACGCTTAATACTTGTGGTCAAACTCTTCTAGAAACTATGATGTTGCTTTTGTTTTCTTCTTTTGACGCTTTATGTAAAATTCAAGGTGAACTCTATAACCCCAGAGCATAGGTCACCATTAGGAACAGCCACTTTGGGGAGAAGTAAACAGAAGAAAACAGAGAAAGAAAGAAAAAAAAGCACTAGGGGAAGAAGAACTTGCAGAAAGTCATTTAAGTCGAGTTTTAATACCTGCTGAAAACAACTTTTTAAATAAAGTAAGCATTCAAAGGATTGTTACCTGCTCCATATTGTATCCATGCTTCTCTTTAGCAATGGCAATGTATTCGTCCACTGAAAAACAAAGAGAAGACATAAGGGCATTTCATACAATTATCTCTTCTTCCCTTCCCAGGCTAAAACACAGTCCTGCAGCTCTGACTTCAGCCATGGTCTTTGTATTCTCCACACAGAACTCACATAAAGAGCTGCTGTTTACAACCAGTCAAGAAAGGAAGGAAACAAAAGAAAAACAGCCAAACTACTCCATATTGTCCTTAACAAGCTTAAATGATGCGTGATATCCAAGCCAGTTTCAATACTTCCGAAACACAGCACATAATATTTCAAAACAGGTATTTTTGAGTTACAAGCACAAGCATTTCTCCCATGATCTGCTCCCATTTACTCTCTGAAAGTTTTTCATATCTTCTTCTAGTATCAAGTTACCAACCTTGTTCTCCAGAATTGCAGAGATGTGAGTCCCAACTCTTTTTTTTTTCTTTTAACCCCCCACCCCAAAGCAGCTGTTTTCTTAAGAACACAACACCCCAAAGACAACCCATACCCTTCCAAAACTGCCAGAATCCTAGTGTTACACAATCACTGCAGCTATCTTGGCAAATTTTTCGGTCCCTATGCCTCAGCAATTCTCATCTTGGACCAAACCCCACCTCTACATACCAGGCCCCTGCGAGTTTTTTAACCTTTATAACACGAAGATGCCCTGTGGAGTTGTATTTTGTACAGACAAACTAAATCCCAAATGTTTCTCCCAGTAAGAGTGACTGAGCTCACGTTACATCCAACTGCAACTGGAGCTAAGGCAGCATCCAGCGCTGTTCTTCCAAAATGTGCGTCCTTGCACTTAGCCATCATTGGATGTGCCATAATGATAAAACCCTTGAAAAATAAGCTAAAAGTGAGCCTCCTACTTCACTTGACAGAGCAGAGGATGCTGGAAGCATTGGTTGTCTGTAGGATTTCTGATGTGCAAAGTACCGGGAAGGCTTCGAAGAGGTACACGTGGCCTGAGTTCTGACTGGTGTACAAACACTGAACTTCAAGACAAGTCATTGGCAATAAGCTCAAATTCATTCTCCCTTCTTTTTCTGCACACACACAGGGAGGGATGCAACCAAATTCCTGTGCTGGGCATCCAACAATGACGTGGAGAGCACGCACAGCAACTAAGGAAGGAAACAGTTCTGCGAGCACTGCAGCTGAGGAAGCCACATTTCCCACGGTTTGTGCCTCATGATTAACTTCAGCTCTCACACGTGCTGCTCCCATGCCTTTTGCTCCATGAGAACCCACCGTGACGTGCTGCTGTCTAACAGCATAGCATTTCTTAAAGCCTCCTCTTCATGCCAGGACACTCCTTGATTCTGTCTTCAACTGAGAAAACTGAGCAGTGAGCTCAGAAGTTATTAGGCAAAACAGAGAAGACAGATCAGAAAAGGCACAGCAGCAGAGCACCAGCCTCCTGGTTTCAGCTTGTCAGCATTAGAAACAAATGAAATCCAGGTGAAGCAGACAGCCCGTCTTACTAGGCAACATGGCATTTGATACCAATGCCCAGCCTTGATTTGGCAAGATGCACTAACTCATTTTCACACTTTTTTTTTTTTGCAACACCTTTATTTTGTTAAATGCCATGGAGAAGCCTGTGAGAACACTGACACAGCCGCATGTCGCGGCAGGAGAAGAGCACGATGCACGTCAGCGAGGACACCCCACAGAGTTCTTGCTCTCCCCACCCACCTGCACACAAGGGGCACTCCCAAAGGCTGACGAGCCTGTTTGTTGGACCACACTCGGGATGGGTTCACTAGGTTTTATCAGCCCTCTGAGGAAAGGTGGAGCCGCAGCCACTCGGTTGCAGCCCCGCAGCAAACATGCATCTGTCTCTCCAAGTCAGCAAGTTGGTTCTCAGGACAGTGCTGGACTGGGATAAAAACCCTCCCGGCTTGCTGACAGCCTTTTCTGGTGTTATACAAACATCACAGAAGAGTTGCACAGCCAGTGGAGGTGACAGGATGGTGATAGAGGCTTCTCGGGCTGAAATTGCTGCATTGCTGAATTGAACATCCTGATGGTTTCAGCAGGGTAGGAACCTCTGAAACCAGCCTTGCCACAGGAAGACAGAAAAGGTCACAGAACCACAGCCCGAGGAGATAACAGCATCCAGGAGGACCACGTGGGGACAGCAAAGGGAACCGCCTCTTCACACACCATCCTTCCCTCCACCCACGGAACAGGGAAGGGAAGAGCAGAAGGATGTGGGCAGATGTGCAACTTCGGATGCTCCCAGACTTCATAAGCACACCAAAAGCAGAGGCTGCCAGGAAATCCTAAGTATGGCATTTCCCAGTACTTCAGCTAAGTGCTCTTGGCTTCCTCAGGACAGGTATTCCACATGCAGCGTGATACATTTTGTCTACGGGGGTGGTGAAGGAAGGGAGGAGGGAAAGGAGTTGTATTCTCTGAAGTCCAAGGCTGAATTAAGCCCCTGAATGCTAAGTACTGCTGCATTAACCAGCTCGCTTCACTGGAGAAAAATCTACGGGTCCTGATTTGACTTCAGCATCTTATCCTTTAATATATACAGAGACGAGATGAGGTCATTCTGCTCTCCAGCATATTACATTTCTTGTGCCAGACACCACAGGCAATGAAAGCATTCTTCTCCCCTCCCTTGCTCCCCACCCCTAAAAATCATTGCAGCCTTTTCTCTCCTAATCCCAAGATCCTAAGAACATTTGCAAGGATCCCCCACACCAGTGGGATTTTTCTTGAATTAAGTCAGAACACCAGAGTGTCTGCTATCAGCAATCTGCACCGTGAAAGGGGACAGGATGCCTTCCTTGGCATGGTGGGGATGTAACACCTCGGTGTTGTACCTCGCTGCTGCAGAGGAAGAGAGAAGAAAAGAGACAACAAGGCAGCACACCAACCACGAGCAAAGGAGAGCTCTTCCTATCCCCTAGGAGTGTTTGCAGAAGAAAGGACAAGGAGGCCGGCGCTGTGCTCCTGCACGTAGGCAGGGAACAAGCTGACCTGGCTCACTGTGCCTGTCGCTTCTTGGCTAGCTGTGGCTCGCTCTGGTGCTTGCACCATCGGGGAGGTCCGGCAGTGTCTCCAGCACTCCCTTCTTTTTACCATCCCCCTCCACACGAGCTGAGCAAGAAAGAGCAGGGCACCGGCTGAGTCACAGGCTCCTTTTCGCCTCCCATACCAGCAGAGCCTGGAGCTGCCACCAGCTTCATGCTTCGCATGCCAGCCCAGAGCAATAAGCGCTCTCTTCCACCCCTGCCTTCCCCCACGTGCTTCCAGCAAGCCCAGGACAGTGGGCACGTGAAATTCTGCCTTTCAGCAGCACTCAGCCACGCTCGGCGTGCAAGCAGCGATCTGTGCAGGCAGCAGGAGCCCGGGGCAGAGCCCTGCTTACACCAGACAAACTTGCCAGCCCAGCAGCCCCGGCACAAGCCGTGCCACCACAACTACAGCTGAGCAGGGGAGATGGGGACGCCCTCCCCTCCCCTCACACCCAGCCCGGTGCTGGAAGTGTTTCTGCACAGAGCGGGCCAGAACGACAGCACTTGGGCAGAGACGGGTGTCTGTGTGACACAGGAGATGCTCGGCTCCTCTGGAGGCTCTTGTTGCTACTAGAAACCAGATGCAGGAGGAGGGACAGAGCAGAAGCACAAACTGGTTTGTTTCTTTACCAGTTGGGCTACGTTTCTTCCCTTGTATGTGTTTTAGCTGTGGTGGGGAAGAGCAGGACCCCACGCACACCCCCTGCCCACAGTGGAGGGAGCACCCAGAGAGCTGCTTCCTACAGGCAGTCATGTGCAGGAAGGCAGGGGGATAAAGGTGGGGACACGAAGGGAACAGAGCCATGCACACATCCTCACCAGCAAAGAGGAGCACGGGGTACTCAGATGCTTTCAAAAAGCACCTCTCTCTAACACAAGGAGGGAGAGCTACAAAAAGATGACCAAAGGACCCCAAGCGCAGCATTAACGCAGAGAAGGGAGATGTAGGGGAACGAGAAAGGGAGCAGAGGAAAGTGCTTCTCCTCCGCCATCTAGAAAGAGGAGTTTCTGCCCAAAATGGTGCCCTCAGCCCCCTGAACATCGCAGTCTTGTTTCCAGCTGTCTCTGTCTCTCAGCCTTTCCTTCTGCTAGCTGCCTTTCCGCAAGAATTCCTCACTAGAGGCTAAGGGAAGGGGACCCTCTTGGCTGACACGAGCAAACAACTGCATTGCTGATTTTCAGTCCCGCATCCTCGAGCAGTGAATTCAGAGATGTAAAACAGGAGCATTAATTTTGGGCTGGGGGGTGGGAGAGCTCCGAGGAGAGAGACGCCTGAAAGCAATGCCTCCCCTCCTCACCACTTGAGCAGATGAAACGCTCTCTCCAAGTGGGTCTTTGGGGAGAACTGCCCCCACACCCATCCCCAGCTTGCTTCTTACAGACCCCACAAGTATCGTGTTGTGCCTGGTGGACTCAGTGACCCCAAGGAGGGTTTGCAGCAGAGGCGGGAGCACTAAAGCCCAGGGAACGCACCAGGAATGCAGAGGTAGAGCTGTTGCTGCAACCTCAGTTCACCCCTATTACTGGGGTACTGCAGGAGCTCTGAACACTTTGCATATTACGTGATGCAATACCCTGACAGAACAGGGTGAAATAAGGACAAAAGCAGCAGCCTTCACAGCCTCGGTAATGTGCTTCACGGGGTCTGATCAATGCTGGAACCTGTGAGGGATTTCGGATGCGGCTCTCCATCTCCCCCTCCTCTCCCCCTCCTTTCGGAACAGAAGAAGTCGAGACCCAGAACAAATCAATCTGATATAAAGAAAATAAGGAGCAGGGATTAGACACATACATGTGAAATCCTTCCAATTGTCAAAACACTTGTGACAGTAGACAAACAACTCGCCACAGTTTCTACCTCGGTGTAGAAATGAGCAGCTGCATTGCCGTCCCGCCGCCTCGGTGGAACAATCCTGCCACCTCGTGGCCCCAGCACAGGAGAGGAAGGCAGGAGAAGAGCCGAGCTCAAACAAAGCCGCTCCCTCAAGTGAGCAGCAACAGGAGGCAGTGGGGAGCAGGCAGAGCCCAAAACGAGATGGGCCTGACCACTTTTTCTGGGTGGAATTGGGTATAAAAGCAAACAAAACCCATCTGCTTAAGAGGCTGTTAGTTTTTCCAAGGCATATTTCCTCTCCTTAGCAAGAGGAGCAGGAGAGGGACGGAGAGCCAGGGCACAGCCATGCTTTAGGCCCCCTGCTGCACTCACCTGGGCAGGTGGGTGGCCTCCTTTCAGACTGCTTCTAGGAAGAGAGAGCACTACAGCAACACAAAGGCCAGTTCAGCACTTCACAAGTGAAAGGCATGAAAAGATTTGGGCCTTAACTCTGCTGTATCTACAGCAGGTGAGGCAAAAGTCTGGATGCAACTTCAAGGCAAAGAAAAACTGACCTCAGCTGGGGAAGTCACCATGAACTGGAGCAGCAGGGGCAGGGTACCTCGAGCCAAGTGACCACACAGTAGGTCTCAGCTCCCACCCACTTACCTCCCCATGGCTCAGATCCACTTGGCCATCACCTCATGTCCTTCAGCAGCAGGGCCAGGGTGAGCATCCCTCACACCCCCAGGCACCCTGAGAAAGGCCAGGTCTGAATGGCCCAGCCAGAAGTGGGACATGTTCCTTACCCCAGCACAGCACGAGGGCAGGGATGAGCAGCAGGCAGGAACAGGCACGGCTGGATGGAAACCAGCACTGATGCAGGAAGTCGCTCCCAGTCACACCTGGAGCCAGGGAGCTGCAGCCTCAGGTGGCAGGACGAAGCGATGCAGTGGAGTGCCCTGCTGCTGAGAGATCTGACCCCTGCAAGCAGCCCTTGTGCCTGCTGACAGTTTTATTTCTCAAAGGGAAACGCACTCATGCTAGCAAAGAAAAGCAGCTATTTCCCATCTCTCTTTCTTAATCCTTCTCTTTGCTTTGCCGGCATCTAAAGCTAAAAGCCCAAAGCTGGAGCTCCAGTGATGGTTCAAGACCTGACCCACCTGTCTTTAGATTGTGCTGCAGCAGCAGGAAAGCTGTACCGCAGCCACGGGGGCACTGACACACCCAGCACAGCTTCGGTAGCTCGTCAGAACCCTTTCAAGCTGTTTACCAGGGAAGGCCTTTTGCTAGGATGCACGTTGCCCTTAAAGCTTTTACCAACACGGTCTGGTTCCTGAAGTTGCGCCCTCAGCTGGTGCCAGCACATCAGGAGGGTGGATACTCACTGTAAGGATGCACACGGAGCACTCTGGGGGAAAAGAGACCGCTTCTTGCACGTGGAATGCATTTAAGCTTCAGCTGGAGATTTGCTCGGCCCTGGCATCAGCGCTGCTTTCCTGGAGGGGCAGCACAGCTGTACCTGCACAGAGCCCTGGGCACCTCCTGTGTGCCACAGGGGGGAAGGATGAGGGCGATCTGCCAGCCCAGGGAAATCTGCACCTTTGGGACCCAGCACCAAAAAGGCAGAGCCACTCGGCCCACTAACCTACGAGGATTTGGGATCCCGTGTCAGAACATACAGCAGCACACGGTACCTGCTGGCAGGGAGGCAATACTCAATCCCTGTGTGAGCTTCCGAGACGCAGACAAGGAGGTGACCCTGGGGTAACTGCATAGAGCACACACCTAACGAGAGCAGGCTTACAGCAGAGCAGATCTTTGCACGGTTCAGTACAGGGAGTCCTAAAGCCAGCTGTACCCCGCTGCCAGTCCATGGCCTGAGTTCACTCTGCAGAGAAGCCACAGCCCCAGATTACACACTTCAAGGCAGGAACATGCCCAAGCAGTGCAAGTAGCTGCATTATCAATGTGCTTGTCACAACGGGTAGGAGATTTAAAGAATTATTTGATCAGATGGTTCAAGAGACATTAACTTGGATTAGAAGCAGCCTCCCTCACGCAGATTTTATTATGGAAATTACTACTTTTTGCACTCCTAAAGAGTAGCTGATTCCATGCATCGCTTCCAAAAGCCACAGTTTCACAGAACAGCTCAGGTCAGAAGGGATCTTAAAGCCCACCCAGCTCCAACCCCCTGCCCTGGGCAGGGACACCTCCCACCAGCCCAGGTTGCCCAAAGCCCCATCCAGCCTGGCCTTGGGCACCTCCAGGGATGGAGCAGCCACAGCTTCTCTGGGCAGCCTGTGCCAGGGCCTCACAGCCTCTGAGTGAAGAATTTCCTCCTAACCTCTAATCTAAATCCCTCCTCTTTTAGCCTAAAGCCATTCCCCATTGTCCTGTCATTGACTGAGCAAAAAGTTGCTCTCCATCTTTTTTATAAGCCCCCTTTAAGTACTGAAAAGCTGCTGTGAGGTCTCCCCAGAGCCTTCTCTTCTCCAGGCTGAACACCCCCAGCTCTCTCAGCCTTTCTTCATTCACTACTTTGGGAAAAAAAAAAAGTTTGACACACTAACAACAGAGTCAGTGTGGGGAAACAGACTCAGACTAGCAGTCTCATGCAAGGTTCATCCTAGGTCTCATACCTAGGAACATTTCCCAACTCCTCATCCACATGTCACGCTGCATCTGCTGAAATTCATTTTGTATTACACCAGCAGCATGGAAACGCAGCTTTCTGAGCAAGTGAATAAAGTAATTCATGAAAGGAGCGACCTCATACGCAAAAGCAAACAAAAAACCTACCAAAAAACCTAGCACAGAGCAGCCAGTCTGGGTCAGCAGACTGCTCAAAGGCCGGATCAAGCAGCTTGCTGTCAACCAGCCTCCGAAGCTGCCAGTGAACACCCAGACACAAACCCCTGTAAAGAGGATGAAACCTTCCACGGGGTTCATTTCCCACCCTCAACAAGATTTTGAAGGCTCTTGTCTAAACCCAGAACTGTTGCGTTCCCATTGTGCTAGGAACATGAACTAATAAAGCTCTGCAGCAGAGCCAAGCTCCTTAACCAGCATGGGTAATTCTGCCACGCCACGACCCGGGGCACCTGCACAGAAGGGGTGTGTGGGAGCAGAATGGCCATCAGGGTAAATTACAGCTCGTTATTATTGTTACTGATAATAAAACCCATCGCAAGAGAGCAGGAGCCATGCTGACCCCCTTTATAACGCACACAAAAGGCAGAGAAATGAACGATTTGTCCCTTAGCCACCTCCTTGGAGAATGTCACTCGGGCGGGTAGGACGCGTGGGGCAGGCCAGCGGACAGCGAGGGGATAGAAGCCAGAGTCACGCTGCGGAGCTGCCCACGGCTGCTGGGAGGCAGCAATGTGCTGAGCACAGAGCTGCTCGGGCAGGACAGAGCCCTCCAGGTGCGGCCAGCAGCCTCTAGCTCCACAGCAGCTGGAGCAGAAGGCTCTGCTGCGGGATGGTGATGGGGTCAGGCACAGGAGCAGTGCTTCCTGGTTGAATGTAGGGGGTTGGTGGTTTGGTTTTGGGGTTGGTTGGTTGCTGCTGGCCTCCCTCGCTAGGTGAATGAGAAGGGTCTGGAGCACAGACTGCTTCTCAGTGACCCAGAAGAGCTCTGCACTCACGAACAAGAAGTTGTGACACTAAATGCAGAGAGATAGGACTAAGCAAAGGCAGCTTGATAATGGATGTGAACTGATCTTCATTGTATTTTCTGAAGTACTGCTGAGATGCTTTTGTTCCTTCTACATATGCAGTTAAAAACCCATTTTGAGATGTTTGGGACTGGCCCCTTCTGAGAAGGGGAGGACCTCTTGACAGCAGCACTCTTTGCGCTACGGCACCAGGGTGCTGAGAATCCCAAATGACATCTCAGATGTGCTTGGAAAGGCTCCCTTATCCCCTGGGTGCAAGCAAGTTGGAAGGAAGCAGGACAGAGACGAGACAAACACATCCAATGCACAGGGACTGTGTAACCTAGAGGGAATGACTTACCTCGAGGCTGGCTGTGGCTCTAACCCCCCGCTGTCTGCCCCAATCTCTTGAAAGCTCCCATCCTTGCGTGCTGCAGGAACAGGCCAGCTGCTGGACTAAGGCAGGCCGTGAACTAAGGCACCTAACAAGTGCCTGCTGCAGGTTAAGTCGAAGGGGAATTCCTGGTACCCCAGACAACATGAAAACATGGTATGTGGCCGCTGCTTTCAACCAGGATTTAGAAGCCCAGATCTTCCTTAGGTTATTATTTATTACTTCTGATGCTTGCCATGCTAGGAAATTCATAACTACCCCTACCACCATGTGAAAGTGCATGAGAAGCATATGATTGGAAAGTAATTTGAATGTGGAGGGCAAAAATAAGAGTACAGGAAAAATAATTAGCAGGAGTGGTTCCTAATTAGAGCAAAGAATGCTAGAACAAACATTATGGAGAGGGAAGCTCTGGCACACGTTCTTGAGAAAGTCTGGCTCTACCTCCTGCTCTAGCACCTCTGTAAAGGTCACACTCAGCAGCAGGGTGAATTCATCACAGCAACCTTATGCCCGTGACGTCCTCAAGCATTCCTCAGGGAAAGACGTACCCCACAAGAGCTCCTCCCTGCCTGCACACAGCTCCCATCACATCCCTATCACCATGCTCCTGTTGGTGCTTTTGCTCACCAGCCACCTCCAGGACAAAACAAACAGCTACCTTCCACATCCTCACCCTTCTTACTCTTCCCTCAAAGCTACAATAAGAGACACGAGGTCAGGAAAAAAGACCTGTACCGAAAGGCTCAGAGGCTGGAGCATGCTCAGCCCAGCCCAGGGCTGGGCCAGGCAGCCCAGCGTAGCTGCAGCCTGCTGCTTCTCGTTACACTGGTCCTACAGCTCACACAGCGCCTCTCAGCCTGCCTAGGACTGCTCCCAAATGCCTTTCAGATCAAGGCTGGCTGCCAGGGTGACTCTTAACAGCGCTATCATCACTCCATTACATCCTCGTCACCTCGTCTCTGAACTTCTCTTAAAAAAAACACGCATCGTGCTTCTTCCGAGTGCCAGCTCTGGTTCAGCCCCTGCAGTCGCAACCGTGGTGGCAGCTGGCATTTTCAAACTGGGTCATCTCGCCACGTTTGAGGGCCCGTTTCATACTGCAGTGAAAAAGAGGAACAAACAGGTGGCAGGAGAGAACAAGGCACATGAAGAAACTGGTGACTGCCCCCCCCCCGCAGCACAGCAGCAAAAATTCCTCCAGGATTACGCAGCTACCTTAGATCAGACGCCCTTTTCCTGGATACACTCCAACACGTTCCTCTTCTTTGGGGGGTTTGGGGGAAGCTGGGCTTTTATTTTTTTCTTTTTGTTTGGAAAAGTCGTCTGTACCTTAGGTGAAACGCATCCCAAACACACACACTAGTCCTTTTGAACTGAATTGCTTTCCTGGCTCAGACACAAACCCCTGCTGTGAAAGGGTTAAAGCCTCAGCTTTCATTTAAATATGCATCCCGGATCCAGAAATATCAACCTGCAGTAATAATGATGAAAGAGCTGCTCTGAGATTTCCACACGGCATTGCAACAGCAACGAGCACAGCAGCTGACAAACAAAGGGGAACTGCAGCGAAGTTTGAGGCAACTCAGCCATTTCTGGGATACACCCAGAGCCTTTGAAGCCTTTTTTTTTTTTTTTTTTGCTGTTGGTAATATTGACACTTTAAGCATCAAAAGTTGCCTCAGCTAGAATGAAATACTGCCTACCTTCGTATTTGAGCTTTTTTTTTTTTTTTTTTTTTAAGTGCAGCAACTGCAGCTTCTGGTGGAAGTGGCCATGACTGTATTATTTCTGTAGCTACACTCGAGCAGAATCCTAAATTAAACACCAGTTATCTCATTTCTGGATTCACGGAGTTGTATTCTTCAGCTATGGCATTTGCATCCAAGCTTCACAGCTGCCAGGTTCGCTGCATAATATGAAATTTGGATTAGGGATAAACATAAACCCAATTCTGCTCTTCCATTAATCCTTTTTGCTGTCACTGGGACAGCCAAGCTGATATTTCTAGGGAAGGAAATGAAGGAGCACATACAAATAGAAGGATCAGAAGTGTTTTTTCCCTTTTTCTTTGCCTTTTTTTTTTTTTTGTGGGGGATTGTTTGTGGGATTTTTGTGTTGGTTGTTTTGTTTCCTTTCTGTCTTCCCTGGAAGCAAGAAAAGGTGAGCATCGAGCTGCAGGCGAGAATTACAACCCCTGAAGTCCACCCCTCAGAGACCTGGAAGCTTTGGATCTACCTGGCAGCTATTTTTAAGGCTAACATTTTTCTTATTCTCAAAAGAAGGAGAAAAAAAAAACCTCAGACACAAACAAGAAGAAAAACCCCAAATGAAAAAAAAAAAAAAGCACAATGCACACACTCCATCTTCCAAAACCACTGCACCCAGCCAGCCCCAAATACAGAAGCCTGAGCTGGGCTGGGAGTTCAGCAGGACTTTGCTGGCTGGTGGCAGAGCCCGAGCTGCTCCCACTCTCCCACCCCAGAGCTGAGGGGGCTGCGCTCTCAGTGCCAACCCAGCCTTCCGTGGGGTCGCCTTATAAACCAGAGCACTGGGCTGTAACCCTTCAGGCAGGGAGGATTGGAAGGAAGGGGGGCAATCATTAAACCCACAGTTCCAGCCATTTCAAAGACCTCGCTCGCAGTGTTTGGAGAGGAGGGACAAAGCTTTGCTGCTGCTGAACACACGTGGGACTCCATCCTCCTCCCGGCTGCTGCAGGGCTGGCTCCTGGGTACCTGTGAAGCACGAATCCCTTCCACTTCCAATGCACCCTGTTAAACAGAGGCTTCATTTTTCAAAAGGGAATTTTTAAGATCGCTTTTCCCAGTCTCGTCTCTCCCATCTGTGGTTTTCCGCTCACATTCACTTATTGCGAGCGCACCCCGTGCCCGAAGGAAATGAGGAAAATGAGACCTGATGATGGCAGCTAACGGAGCCGTGTGTCCACGCTGAATTCACAGGCCAAAATAAGTGAGCCGAGTGGGGAAAGGATACGTGGAAGCAGAAGCCCTTCTTAGAGCTGTTTGGCTCAGCTACCCACTGCAAACAAACCCAACACAGAGCATGTGGAGCCTTTTCAAAGCCACGCTCAGCGCCTTGATAAGACAAATACTTCCCTGTCCTCTACTCTGTCGTTTTAGGTTAGAAAAAACAGATTCAGGTGATTTTCAAGCTCGTGTCACATCCTCTTAGAAGAGAAAGGGAAGAATAACCACAGCTTGTTCTATGCACAGATTAACCCTGGAACCACAGCTCAAGACAGCCTCCAGTCGCTCAGCAGCAGCCAGCCCTCCGAAATCTGGGATCCACCTCCTTGTGGCACCTGAGGATGGTTACCAAAACTCTCACCCACGAGGCAGCAGCGAGCAGGCTAACAACCAGCACTCACTCACAGCCTCTGGCAGGACCCAGGCTTTGAGCTCCCAGAGGCCAACTCGGAGCTCGCAGGGCTGGGGCACCGCTGCTGAGCAGGGACACGTCCCTCCCCTTGCCAAAACGCACCCCACAGGGTTAACATCCCCAGTAACCATGGCAACCAGCACTTCTTCCTCCATCAGAGCCTCAGCTGGCACTGCTGCCTTCCCAGGATCGGGTTTTGCAGCGTGTTTAAGGCCCCCCCAACCCCTTTTGTCCCCAGCCAGGGGTTTGGCTGAGCACATGGTGAGGGTGCTGGAGCACCTGCTGCTCAGCGTGACCGGCGTGCCTTCATCCTCAGGAGCCTTGGGCACATCCACCACACTGCCCGGGGAACAGGGGGCTGCCTGCGGTCTCCCCAGACACGCCAAAGCAGGCGTAGGGTGAGGCAGGAACAGTCCCACAGGCAGGATAACAGAGGGAGGGCTGGGGAGTGCCTGAAGCTGGAGCACTGATCCGTCAGCAGGTCAAGCAGAAGAGCAGGGGACCCAGCTGGCAGCCCTGAGCTGCCCTCCCGGGGTGCTGGGGACAGGGCTGCCTCTTCAGCACCACCCAGAAGCTGCAAGTCCACCGGGGACACCCACCAAAACATCCCGATAATGGTCAGGAACCAAACCTCACATCCAGGGCACGTGTGTGCTGTCAGGAAGAGAGCAGACAAGTGACTTTCAAAACAGAGCTTATCGCAAGCTAAACAAAGCAGCTTTCTCCTCTTGTCGTTCACCTTTGAACTACAGATGCATAAAAGCCCTCATCACATCCTATTCTCCCGCCTGCTTTCCACCCCTTCCTCCTGGGCAGCTGCAGCGTGCCAGCACTTGCTTATTTCCAAACCAACCCAGTGCCATCGTTATGGTTCCACCCGTTGGAGCTCTTGGCACAGCGACAGACACACTGCTGCGGTATAAATAGCTTCATGCTGGCCCAGCTCGCTCCCGTGCAGGATCTCCGCAGCACCCTTACAATGCATTTTTCACTCCCTGCCTCTCCTTCCCCACCTCCCACGTGCCAGGCAAAGAGAAGGCTGCCCGTCTCCCACCAAGCTGCTCCTGACCCCCTCTGGGGACTGTTATGACCCCTGAAAGCAGAGCCTGACAGCAGATAAGGACCAGGCTGGCAGCATTCAGCTTCGGTATCAATACGGGGCAGGGCAGTAAGCGGTTTGTACAGGATTAATGGTTAACGAGGCACAGGATAAGAAAGTGAGCAGTAAGCCAACATACTTCTGTTTGGTTTTGTGTGATGTGTTTTTTTTTTTCCTCTTTTTAAATCTTCTCCATTCAAATCTCATCCATTATTTCATGGCATCCAGGCAATCAGTTCCTCCAAGGTTCCACAGAACTGCTCTGCTCATGGGACCTACCAGCTCTGAGCCATCACTAACCTGTGCTGCAGCAACTTCCATCTTCACACGGAGCCCCAGGAACACAGCAACGTCCCAGGACTCTTACCACAAGAGCAGGATGGATGAAATCCTAGCTAGGATTCACAGCATTTACAAACCAAGGGGCTACACCAACCTTCTGGAGACCCCATCTCCTTCCATTCCTGCCTCATATGGCTGATGATTTCCCCCTCCAAGGATAACACATCATGAAAACCCATGGTTTAAAAAGGCATCAAGAAATAGGGAATCCTTCACTTCCCTGGATAACTTCCAATAGTCAATCAAAAAAGTTAAAAAACACACTCAGGAATTTTATTTCAGTCTCTGTGGACTTCTCTTGCAGCCCTTTATTTACATTATATACATCTTTTACTATGTCAAAATTCCCCTTTGAGAAAATTCAACAGTCCCCTTTCAGTCTCTACTCCGTAAACTGAACAGATGGAGTTTGCTTCGCCTTCAGTTTTCAAAACATTTCAGTAGCTCCCATTCTCCATTCTTTTCTCTGATTTTCCATACTAAAGCCGCTATTCTGAAGCCTTTTTCCTGAATGCTGCAGGACTGAGGCAGCAAACCACTCCAGTTACCACCTCATTTTTTACCCCCACATCATCCTTTGGGGCCAAGCATGACATTGGCAAGCCCTTGCCAAATTACCTGCCCACTGTGCCCCTAGAATTGCACTCCAAGCTAGTTCTTTCCAGACATCAGTCTTGATAAAGAAGGTAAGACCAGAGCTTTCAGCGCAGAGACTTGTAACTCTGCAGTCGGGTCATTAAGAACCCACTGCATTGGCATCAGTTCAAGCTAGGAAACAGACCCAAAGCGCTCTGTAAGGCAGTGTTTGCTTTATTTATCATCTTGTCAACCTATGGCTTACCCTCAGTTTCTCTCCACGGCAACCCCGTATCAACTCCGGATCTCTGATGGTAGCGTGGATCATCAGCCCTATTAGGCATTCTCACAGACCCCATTTAATTAGGATTCACCATCAGCAAATGCCAAGACTGGGAAGTGAACACCAGAACAGCTGAAGAGACTTTCTGTCCCCAGTGCTCCTTGTTCATTAACCACGATACAGATTAGGGAACTCTGCATGCCATACACCAAAATGCTCTACAGACTTTGCAGAGCACTGCACTGCTTTGTTCTTCATAGCTCATTTTTGGCTAACGCCAGGCAGAGGTAGGAATAACTGATACTTCCTTCAGTATTGTCAGCTCAAACTGAGCTGAGACAAAGCACTGCCCACTCTTACCTTGTTCTTCCTCTCTACCTCCCTGCAGAGCTGCCCTCTCCCCACCTGCTGGAGAGTTCCTACCACCCCCAGGCCCCTCAGCCACCTCTCCCAGTGATCCTTGGCTGCTTGCTGCTACCAGATGCTGTTTGACAACCACATCCCCACAGCCAGCTAGGTGCCCTGGGAGACCTTGGTATGTCACGTATTGCACAAGAGGATCATATTTCTTCACCCCCAAACACCGTATGAAATATTCATTCATTTTTTTCTGTATCTTTCTGGAAGGTAAAATCACTGATGTGCCTACGCTGTTGCTAAAATTTTAATCAAGTCTTATGAGAAATTTTTTCTTGCCCTCGCATTCACAAGTTTTCCCCAACTTTTATTGTGCCAGCAACAGTCAACTGCTATGTAGTTTTTAAATCAGTCATACCACGTTTTTCATTTCTTAGGTTCATTACATCTTAACAGATATCATATCCTTTTTACTCTGTAATATACTTGCATATTTTGTGCCAGTTACCACAATATTGAGTTGAAGATTTTACTCAGTTCCACAAATCCTTTCTTTTCCTCCTCTATTCTCTCCTCCGTCTCCAAGAAACACTTCCTATCAGACAAAAACTAAATGCTCCAAAGCACAGCTGAGGTTCAGAAGACTCTCAGACCTGAGAGGCAGCTACAGGAATCCTGTGTCACAGATGACCCATGCAGCCTTGCCTCCTGGTGGAAGCATCAGTTTCTCACTCTTACACACCTTCACAGGTTTCTAGCTGTAGATAACTGTCAAATATATCTCTCTCCTCATCAGTCTTACTTAGTTCAGCATGCAATAGCCAGCAGAGAGCAGACAAGACACCACTGGTGAGGGAGAAGGCAAACATGATCCTTGCAAAGCCCTTTTTATCTGGGGATCATAGTACTGTTATCCTTTTATAACTTAAGGGGCAACTTCCTCAGTGGACCAAATGCCCCAGGGCAGATCCCAGCCACTTCTTGACAGAGCCAGTTTATGCAGCCTCTGCGGCCTTAATTAGCAGAGGCCTCACAATGGTGCAGTGATGCATCTCAGCCCTTGGGCCTAAGGAAAAGTCATCTATCAACTTAATACTGCCACCACAAGCATCTGCAGAGGACAAGCATGTAAGGTTCTTATTCTTGGTCCCGGCTTCAGAAAGAAAAAAAAAAAGATACAAGCATAACATCAAAAATAAGCTCTTTCAGCTGCCTCCCCTAAAAACGTTTAGCTTTAGTTACTGCCTCCAAGCAGCAGCCCTTTAATCAAGGAGTCCCACTTATTCACGAGGACAACTGTAGCTAGACAAACCTTTCAAAAGCTAGTTCTGCCATCTGGCAACAGCACTGAGACTTGTTCCCAAATACACACACAGAGCTGGTAATTGCCCTCACGTGGAATTCCAAGGCACTGCAATTGTTCTGGCATTTAAACCTCCATGAGCTCCAGATGTGAATTTCATTTGTGGCTTTATCAGAAAAAGGTACTACAAATTGCCATAGATTTCTGCCACCCCGTAATTCTAAAACACTTTTCATTTTGCTCTCAGCAGTTATTTCTGTCATCTTCTGTGGCACCAGCAAACAAGATCATGTAGGCCTGAGAGTAAGTATCTTAAAGAATTCATGCCAAGGAAAAAAGCGTCACATTTCCCCTGCTTTCCCTACTTCCTTGTATTTGCTACACTGAACAACTGCCTGAGGGGAACAAAGTTCTTCTGGAGGGTTGCTTTGTAGGCTTTTCTTCTTTTCCAATGCTCAAATTAATTTCAAAGCATAATAAAAAGGTCACAGACATAACCTCTCTACTGAAAGTGGCACCTTCACATTCTGTAAGTGATACACTTAAGAGAAATGGAGAAAGAAGAATTTGAAGAGACTTACGTTTTGCTTCAGAGAGATTCTGATTAGGCGACCAGACCAGCATGCCGAGGTTCTCTCTCTCCTGACTTCGTCTTGCAAGTTTGGCTTAAGAGAAAGCAGATACAATCCAAGTTATAGAGAAAGTCGTTTCAGATGCAAAGTGTATACAAAAGTAACTTATCACACATCTGCAGCTTTTAATCAAGCTACGAAACCCTTCTGTAGAGTCAAAGCCCTATCTTCTCATTCAGACCTGAGGCTTTTCCTTGTGTGTTTTTTTTTCAAGGCATCACCCCCTGCATAACATGGCAGATACCGCACACTCACTCTTTCATGCAGCGCACTAAGAAGCATATGTTAGATCTAAATTAAAAGTTAATTAATGTTTCTCTACCAGCATACTTGATTATTTTTCTTCCAGCCACTGTTAAATGAAAAAGGGAGGAGCCAGGCTCAGGCGGCAGGCTCTGAGCCCTTAGTATCATGAGACATTACTGTGCACTTAGATTAACACTTCAGGGTAGGCACACGGATGAAGCTACAGTTTCAGATTTCACTTCCTCGAGCCTTCTCCCCCATCCATCCCAACAGCCCTGCTGTGTCTCCATCCCCCATATGTCTGCACACCCACCGGGGGAACACTGGGTGTCCCAGAGCAGAATCAGGCCCTCTGCTCAGCCCATTCAGAGCAGCTTTTGTGCATCACACCCACGCTCCTGAAAACGCGTCCGTTTTTAGCCACCTTAACACTTGTTGAGCTTGAGAGCACTGAAAGTCTGAAGTGAAGAACCACAGCTGCACGTACTTTGAAGAGGAACCTCAAGGTAAAGGTTAAGTTTCAACAACAAGTTCTCGTGAATCTGCTGTTCTTGGGTGATGAGCAGTCAGAAGAGGAGGAGGAGGAGAGAAAGAAACTTGCCCTGTTGAGTCAGCACGCCCAGCCAGCTCAACCACCCGCCCTGGCCAAGAGCAACTTGCAGGTCTTGTTATGAACGGCTGCCTGCAGTACTACTTCCACTACAGAACTTCACAACGCTCAAGTTTTATGCAACGTTTCAACACGACGCTATTTTCTCTGTGCTGCACGATGAGACACAGCCACCATTTTACGATGCACTGAAAAACACCACAACAGGAGAGAGACGTTCTGCATCCTCTGATGGAAGACGCAGTGCCAGGACCCTCCTCTCTCAGGGCACGGGTATGAAATCAGGACATTATCTGCTCCTCAGTCTCTGCTGTGGCAAAAACAGAAGCCTGCCAGCACCCAGCCTTCTGACCAGATCAGAAAGTTCAATAATCACAATACTATGAGCACTCACAGTTTGATTACTGTTTTTAACACTAGGTCTGCTCAGCTAATACTGTTTAGGGATAAGCAACAAAGATACTTTAACAAGTTTAAAGTAATAATATGCATATATAGCAAAAATAGCATGTACAAAAAAACCAGGCCAGTAACATTTACACAATTAAAATTTGACTTTCAAACACCCAGAGTCTACCTTACTTCTCAAGCCTTGCCAGAAAATGAACTTATTTTCACTACTGATTTCTTAGAATTAATATCCAAACATCGTGATCATCTTTTAAAAAAAGGAAGAGGCTGTGTAGAAGGGTAGCAACTGCACACCCAAGGTGTTTTGTGCACTGTGCACGATCGTTGCTTTCTACACTCGGCAGAAAACCAAGAGTGAGAAAAGACGAGATGGGGGGAGGAGACCGGGGCTATATATAGAACAGAAAAGGTGTCTGAATTTGTAATTACATTTCTTGAACTTTACAAAAAAAAATTTCATACTTCTGGAATTAAATTTTACTTTTGCCCCCTACCAAGTGTAAGTTAGAAATGCAAAGGAAGAGGCAGCTTTAAGCCTCTTTATCAAATTTCACTCCTCACTCTCCCTACAGCAGTCTGCCCTGCCATTCAGTGCAGGGTATGAAATAGACAGAAAGAAGGCTCTCTCCTCACTTGGCATTACATTGAAAAGCACTTCCACATCCCAGAAAAATGCTCAAGGGCGGAAATCATCAGGCAGGCCTCCATGAAGCTAAACCCTGCCAACCCAAACCCCACACCCCTCCCCATGACTGTAACCCATCCCCAGTTAGGAGCCTGGCACCCAAACACTGCCAACGAGCCTTCACACCATGGTGACCCATCGGCCTGGCTCACTAAACCGGCCAAAACGCCTAATCCAGGAGAAGGGAAAGGGTCTCCCCCAGTGCAGCAGGCTGTGCCTGCTCCCTGAGGCGCCCAGAGGCCGCCACACGCAGCACAGAGCCCGGCTGTCCCCTCAGCAGGCTGGGCCCTGAGGGGAAGGTAACACAAAGAGGCCACCACGGCCATCCCCAAAACCTGGGAGGTGGTGAACAGGGCAAGGTGATATTGAGGGACTTCGTGGCATCAAGGTGGCCGGTGAAACATGTTCCTTGCCCTCCTTTGCCAGGGGACTGCTTTGCGTTAGGGGCTGCCCATGTCCAACCCTTCCCTCTGGCCAGGATAAATCTCTCACTGGGCCTCACTTGAAGAGGAACTCCCTGCAAATCATTGAACATCGAGTCCAACGTGGGGCGTTGTCCTGTCTGCAGGATCCCCTCCTGCCCAAGTACCACAGCCCCACTTCTTCCCCTCACCTCCCACCACCTCAGCCGCAGCCCAAGCACACAGACGTCCCTAAGCAGAGCCCAGTGCGAGGCACACCAGGGTCAGGTTAAAACTCTGCAAAGGACAGGCACGCCTACAAAGGCCAACATCAGATGACATGGAAGGCAAACACCCCAGAGGCTAGGATTCCCTCCCTAGCACCACGTATGACTTAGCCCTGTATCCTCCCCTCCATCAGCCCTCAAAGCCCACAGACCCTCGCTCCCCATCCCCAGTAGGCAAGGCAGACCCAGCACCTATCCCTCCTAGCAGCCCAGTGCTGACCCCTGAAATACAAGCAGCACCAGGACTCTTGCTACATGACAGCAAGGAAGAGCTTAAGAGCTTGCTCAGAGTTTGGAAGCATGTGGAAATGGTTATTTTTGAGCAAGAACCATCAGGAGAGAAGATAGGGCATGGCACAGCTCTTGCAGAGCAGTTCTTGCAGCCCTTTTCTGCATCTTTCCAAGCACAGCACAAGGCCCACCAAGATGGGGGAATTCCTTCCCCCACCCCCTGCTTCCACACAAAGGTTAACAGGGTGAATTCAAACACTCCACACTTCAGTGACAAAGCTAAAAAGCTACATTACTTTAATCCATTATGTATTTTACATTAAAATAGTCACTTAAGGAGGGCAAGGGTTACTCTTTTTAGGGTAACATCAATTTAGGATCAATGGGGTTTACTCATTTAAGCAAGTGCAGTTAAACCAGTGCAACCTGTGTTTAAAGAAGCTGTATATTGGCAGAAAGATCATCTGACATTTCAGTTAATCCTGCACTTTCATGTACGCTACCCAGTAGGTATTTGTAGAGTCTCTGCCACAGCCATTAGCTCCCTATCACAGATGATACAGGAGCAAACAGTTCCAAATCGTGTCCCCACTGCAGGCTCTCCTGTTTGTCCCAAAGTCACGGCTCAGAGGAATCACGGATCCTTCCTCCTGTCCTTTGTCCCAGTGCCAAAACCCACAGGGGATGCAAGTTCCCATTGCCTCCACCCAAGCAGAGATGGGCAGCCCCCCTGACCAGGCACAGTACCACGGCTCTTTTCCAGAGCTGCCCCCAGAACACGCTCCTACCCCATTTCCTTAACCACACAGACCATGTGTGATGAACCATAAACTGAACCAGAAGAGGGGGTTGATCCAGGTTAAAACTCACTAAGAAAAAACACAAGATGGAGGTTTCAACCAGCAGCAGCTGACTCTAAGAGGCATTGGGGTGATTTAAAACAAAATATCTTGCTCCTGAGTCTTTAAAGCATCTCTCTACCCTGCTGTGAAGGCTACTACAAGGGACAGCCTCACTCCCAAGCATGTCTGCACAATTTTCACTTGCACACAGAAAGGTGTCAGTCCTGCTCTCCCACCACCACACAAGTTTAAAGCCTCAGAAGTAAATCCAGCTTAAGGTCAGCCCACACCTGAGCAATCCCAGCTCGTACACAAGGCAGAGAACAAAGGAAAGTGAAAGTCAAGAGACTCAAAAAACCCTCTTACAATCCTCCCTTCCTCCCTAGAGCCACGTTCCACTGCATTCACTCCAAGTCAGAGAGCAGAGGTTTGGCCCTTCCAGGACCCTCAGCAGAAGCAGGATAGAAGTGATGCGCACAAGTTCCTTGCAAGGAACTTCTTAAATACACTGAGACCCAGCACCCTTGCACGTCCCCCACTATCATTTTACTTGCAAGGTCAGGACCTCCTCCTCACACCACGAAACACAGCCCCAAGCCAAAGTCAACAAGACCACGTACTTCCATAGCAGAGGGACTGGGTCCCACAATCCCTGAGCAGCACCCACAGCCTGATGCCATACACGAGCACCTGGCATCTTTAGGGCTTCCTGCAGATAGCACAACTTTGTTTTCTACGCGAACTTACGCTGCACCGGTGCTAGAGTCAGGACTGTATGAATAAGGTCAGTGCTGAATGTGCTGCGGAGTTTGTCATCATGAATACATTTGTGCTGACACGAAACCACAGGTCTTTGTTCAGGCTCTCCCAGAGCACAGCGAGAGCAACGACACGTGCGTGCCCTGCAGGCTGCGAGCCACCACGCTTGCAGAAAGGCTGCCAACGAAGCAGGACCAGGAGCAAGAAGCGCGCTTCTCTCCCAACCTCTGCCAGGGTGCTGGGAGGCCAAGATGCCTGTTAGGAGAAGGAGGTGGACACATCGCCAGACAGGAGCTACCAAAGGCCACCAATACCACACAACGCAGTGTCAGAGGCACTAAGTCTCCTCCACAGGGCACAGAGCCCTCTTCATGGCTGACCCCTCCCGGTCTCAGCGAGCCATGGAGCAGCTGAAGTCAGGAGAGCAGGAAAGCTGTAAAAACACCGCTCCCTCATCCCACCTGCACCTCCGTTCAGGGAGGTGAACCGAGAGCCTTGGAGAAACCGAGTCAAAAGGCCAAAGGGTGAAAGTTTTCCTTCACAGCTGGAGCCCATCTCACACCTCAGCACTGCTGAAGGCGGAGGAGGGCCTGCTCAGCCGGCATCTCCCTGCTCTCCTGACACGCGCTCCCCGCCTCCCCCCCACCTCCTGTTGACTCTGGCATTTGTCCACCCAAGCCAAGCACATTTCGCTAAAACTAACCTGGCAAAATAAAAAGCAAACAGCTTTTTCCCTGAGTTATTAAATCAAATCAGCTGGCTGCGAGACCAGACAAACAGCAGAGCGGGTGCGCAGGGAGCAGCAGGCTCACGTGGACAGGGCCTCTGCTGCCCCGTAGCTTCACCCTGCTGCTGCCAACCAGAGCAGGGGAGTCTAATCCTAATTAAAAAAAAAAAAGGGTTCTCAACTAATTCCTAGTTTTATACTGCACACCCTAAGAGATGAGGAAGGGAAGGGGACAGGCAGGCGACCTCCATCCACCACAGCACTGCTCTGTGCTGTCTGAAGGGCTGCGAGTGCAATTCCAGCATACAGGACAGGCAGGACACCTGGAGCTTCAGCTACCTCGAACCCACTGCTCTGGCCCGACACATCCCATTTTATTTTTCTTCTCCCTCGTAGAGATGAAACATGCCAGAATAAACTCATGGGAGCCAAGGCCTCTGAAAGAACCGCCCATCACTGTCACCTACCTCTTGCTTCCACGCAAGGCAGCAGTGCCAGCTCCCACTTGAGTTTCTGCACTTGAGGGAGCTGCTCGGTCTCACAGCTCTGCCCAGGGATGCTGCTTGCTCCAGCTGCAGCTGTAAGCCATTCAAGAGCATGCTATGCTTTGTTTCTGGCACCTACCCTGACCCCTCAGAGAGATCACCCCAGTCTCCTACAGATGCCAAGACACATTTTGCTCCCAGCTCCATCCTGCCCAAGACAGGACGAAGCTCTGCCAGGAGGATTCCCAGCCTTCACCCTTCTCCGTAACCCTTTCAACAGCCTCAGGTGTGATTATTTTTATTTTTTTGCTGCTGCCGTTTGCATAATGCATTTCAGAGCTACTGGAGCCCTTTGACTTTCGAAGAAGGCAAACAGACCAACACACCACCATGACAGCACTGCAACACGCACCACAAAGAGTGGCAATCTGACACTATTAAGTTCCTGCATTACTTAAAGCAGCAAATGCTAACCCAGAAAAGCACAGCCAGGGTCAGGTGTTCGATACAGATGCACACTGCTATATCTTCTTTGGAAGGCAAGCATGGACAAATCAACAGAGTTTCAAAAAGCACTTCCCATAGTACTAAAGGGAAATCTTCAGGTAATGATCTTTTGCAAGGCAGCAGGTAAGAAAAGGTTTCCAGATCTAAACAATGTATTTCATTAGGAGTTATTAAAGTTTACACAACAGGCTGAAATCCCCAAGGTACAGGATGGCAGAATTCCCTCCTGCAAAGGCTATTGTGTTACTAATAGCACTTACTGAGCCCTCCCATAAATGGTACTAATTCATCTTTAAAGCACATTTTGCAGGTTTAAAAAAAAAGACTAAGAAACACCCCTTACTTTTAATATGTAACCCTTAACATTTTACATAAAACATGCATTGCGTAATCCACAGAGGTGAATAGATGCTTTAATTGTTTGGGGAAGAGCTGGAGCTGACAAATAACGACTTAGCTGCTGTAAATGCTGCTTAAAGCAGTTTTGGACCAGGTCTAAACGTATTTACTTCTGATGAAGTGAGATTAAACAAGTACTTCTGTTCCCAATCTTGCATTTTCTTTATCAATGCAGACCTTATATTTATTGCATAGGGTAAAATCCCCTGCTTACAGTACCCACGGTGACTGTTAAACAAAATAAGACAAGGGAGGCACCGGCTCCCATAACTTGAAGAACTCCTTCTCACTGGCTCATTGATATTACTCAGGCTCATCATCTAATTGTACATGCACAGCTGCAATACAACGAGATACCTATGTGACACAGGAGAATTCAAACAAAATTAAGAATTAGAAGAAAAGCTTCTCTGCCATCCTTCCCCGCTGCTGGCACCAGGGTCTCAAGCAACAGCTCAGAGCTGTGGGGAGAGCCCTGCTGCCCATCTCCACCTCCTCAGGCACGGGACTTCTCCCAGGTCAGCAGATAATGAATGCCTGCATCCCCCCTTGAGCCTGTGCTTTTTTCTGAGGATTGCCCAGATTTAGGAAGAATCGCAGAAATACCATCCTTGTACACACGACAGCAACATTAAGCGTAGCAGAATATTTTAAACTGGAATCCTGCAACTTAAGGAAGGTATTTTAATTTAAAAGTTATGAATTAAGCAGTGCTTAGCTCTTCCTATACGTGACTACACCTGACTGGCACTGTAATCTGTATGCAAATAAAGTTCTGAGGGCATTTCTGTATCCTCCTAAGGAAACAAAGGCTACTACTTGGGTTTCCATACAGAGCAGCAGCACTAGAAGTGCAGACCGAAGGGCCTTATTGCTTCAGAATAACTGTAGGTGCTGTGCTGCAAAATACATGGTATCACACATTATGACAGTGTGAAAAATATTGCTTTAAAAATTACCCAGTTAAAGATTAATCATCCAGCAACGATTACAAAGGTCACTTTGCAGCGATAAAAATTATTGCCATTAGGAGAGCTGGAAGAGAAAAATGAAGAAAACAGGCACAGCAATACAGTTCCCCTTTTTTCTAGTAATCAAGTTCAACCCATACCAAGTCTGAACTTCACATCTTCAGGTTTTGTTTTATTATTTTTTTTAAACTTTCTTAAAAACATATCTGATCCAAGATTCTTTTTAAGTTTAAGAGCCAGCAGTAAAGCAAACGCTGTGGCCTACATTTTGCCCACAGCCCAGGCCGGAGTGAACAATAAAGCCAGAACAGATGTTGAGGCCTCGCCTTGATTTTTTTTTTCCCCGAATAATACAAGTCCACTCATTCTTTCCTGCAAGCAGGTGGCACCAATGTGCAGCCGTAGATGAAGCCTGAATAACTATACAAGCAGCCTTTCAACATATACTTCGAGTGTGTAAAATTATTTTTCTCTATGCATGTGATTCCAAGCCAGGCTTTGCCGGGAGTTCTGCGTGCACAAGGCCTGCAGCCCCTGCAGGAGCAGGAAACACATTAACATAGCATCCGAGCAGGAATCCACCCCCCCACGCTCCGCATTAAGAATCACACCTCTGCTAATCACAACAGGCTTTTGTCTAGACATGGCTGGGGTTTTGTACTGGAATGGGAAAGGGGGGAGCTTCTTTAAAGGCAGGCTTGAAGTATGAAATTACATTTTCAAAAGGCTTGTTTTCTCCTCTTCTAGATTTGCAACATCCACTTTTTTTTCTCAAAAAGGAGGAGGGCTGGTGCCTGTAGACTACAGCAACCCAGAGCACACAACCAAAAACGAAACATAGGCTTCCCGAGGCTCACCTGCCCCCTCACTATTCACCAGGAGCACCCATGCAGGACCTCCTCAGAGCCATTTCAGCGTTTGTCACAAGCAGGTAAATGCACACACGCTGTTAGTTCTGAGAGCCAAACCCCAGCCCAAGGACACAGCTGCTGCTGCTGCTTGCTGTTCGGTTTCCCCAAACGCTGACCCACCGAGAGATTGCCTTCCTTCCCTCCACAGTTGCCCTTCCACTTACATTCAGTGCCCAAGCCACACAGGCAGACCCACGTGCATGCAGGCAAGATCTGAATATAGAAACACACACCACAAGAAATCTTTAAAAAAGGAACAATTACATGGCACGATTCCCTCAAGTGCCAGGTTTCAGGCTGCTGACCAGCAGCTAGGCGCTGCCAAATCCATCTGAAGCCAAACAGTTTTCTGATGAGGAAGCAAAAATAAGGCACACGTCTTCCTCTTTCCACCATAGGTAGTTAGTTCTGCTGCCTCCCCGTTCCTTGTCATCACCAACTCCTACACACAGCTCTGCACTCATCTGGCCTCCCATTTCCTTATGGAGCCGGTCCTCGGCTCTTCCTCCCCATTAAGTGGGGTCCTCTGCCACGTTCCCTCACCCCAGCAAGAAGAGCTGCTCGGGATTATTCACTGACAGCACTTAGGAATAACATATGAGAGCAGGACAAGCACAGAGACTTCCTGAGCCTGGCACTGTATCTGCATCACTGGATTTAATGGCCCTTCATGGGAGGAGGAAAAAAAAAGTCCATCAAATTGTCTAATCCTTTTTGAACCCATTTATAATTTTGGCATCTACAACATCCTGTGGCAGAGTGCTACAATTTAATTATATGTTTATTGTCTGAAGAAGAACAAAGAAAACCCATGCACACACTCCTTTCTCAGCTCTGAAGCTGCCACCCAGTCATTTCATTTGGTGGCCCCATTTCCTGGCTTATGAGAAACAGAGAGTAACTGTGCCCTGCTCACCTCCTCCATGTCTCGCACTGTTTTACAGACCCTCTGCCATGCTCCTCTTGGTCATCTGTTTTCCAGGCTAGACGGTCTGGGCTTTGCTGCCTCCCTCTTGCACAGAGAGGAGCAATTCCTGTACTTTATCTCGTTATCTTACAGCCCTGAGAAGCATGTATGCATGGGGGAGGGATGGATACGGGGCACAACCAGAACTGTACACAGTGTTCGAGAAGAGGGTACACCACAGGATTTATAAAACATGCCGTAATTAGGTTCTGTTTTGTTCTCAGATGCTTTCATAACAGCTTTTAACAATACACTTGCCTTTTCACTATTACCATCGAGCTGATGAAAAAACCACTATGACTCCCAAGATCTTTATCTGGAAATGCAACAGCTAATTTAGAGACCACTGCTGTACACATACAGTCAAGGGCTGTTCCTCCCTCTCCCCCTCACCCCAATATTTCTTAGCACGTAACAAGTGTCACCTGTCACCTTTATTGCCATGCTGTCACTGGGCTGAACAGGTTGCCCATTCTTCCCCCTAGTGAATATCCACAGCCCCCCAGCCACCCCCTCCCTTTCACAGATTATCTTTCCACACCAACAAAAAGACAGTCCAGTTGCTAATAGTAAAAATAAGCAAGAAAAAAAAAATGGTATCTTGTTTGAAATGGGGAGCACACAGGTGCTGCTTTATTCAGTGAAAAGCTCACGGTGGCTCCTCTACAGCCACAGGACACCTCTGGCTTCCCAGGGCATCTTCCCCAACCCTAAAGACACAATATATGAGGAGCAAAGAGCCCAAAGAGGTTTTGCAGACCTTGTGGTTCTCCCCTTCCCTGTCAGGGCAGGGATTCAGACCACAGACCCAAGCAACTCCTGCTCCCTGGCCACTTTTCCCCACTCCCCAGCACCTTTTAGGGGATGAGAGGAAGGAAAAGAAATGGGGCAGAAGGGATCAGGGCTGTTGTCTCTGCTTAGAAGGGATGCTCTCACTATGCCTGCTTCAGAAAACCCTGAACCTCTCCTTAATCACAGAACAGGCCCAGTTACACCCCAATCAGGCAGCATTTTACTTGTCTTTCCCAAACACTAAGGACCAGCTGCCCTGTTTCTGTGGCCCACTGCTAACACTTCACTACTGACTTTCTTGCAGATTACTTTTCGATGTTGTCAGCAACACCTCTTCCCTTCCCATCCATCCAAAGTTCGACTACAACATCCTTTTGAGATAGTTTATGCTGATTAGTGAAAGTAACAAGTGCCTAGAAAGCAGTATTAGAAAATGCAGATTCTTGCTTAAAGTTAACTTTTATTAACAGCCCAGCAGTTGAAGAAAACCAAAAAATCACAACAAGCTACACTCCAAGGCTTATGGACTACAGCTGCTGGACAAAACATGTTACTGCTTGGCCAGAGAGTGCTGTGAAGGGCATGCAGGCAGGACACGCTGGTGTTTCCACCTGGACAAAAATCCACCCAAAAGGCCAAATTAGAGAGAAGTTTCATTTTGCTGTACGCTAGCTGTACCGAACCATTTTGCTCAGCAGACTGAGTCAGTCAGCAGCAGCTCAGCACAGCCAGCTCAAAGGCAGCAGGGATTTCTCACACGATTACACTCTTGAAGCCGGGTCAGACCCCACCACGTCTGAAGGCAGCGAGCAGCCAGCCCACCGCGTTACAGCACGGAGCTTCCCAACCCCGCTGCGTGCTGTGCAGGGGCTGAGCAGCCAGGCAGGCATCACAGCACCTCCAACTAACCCAGCCATCTCCAGGAGACCCCTCTCCTCAGGCCGACGTGAGCCTAAGAGGCGCTGATGTATCAGATCCCACCCAGCCCTCTGAGTCACGCACCAGCGTGGCGTGCAACTGCAATCAACAGGCTGTGAGCATGCCTGGTTTAACCCACACAAATCCAACTTTTAAACATCTGTGACGGTCACATATCCTCCTCTCACCCCCTTCCATGCTGGTCTCCCAGCTCCTTATCCTCGCAGCACCCCTAGCAGGGCACAAGAGCTTCTATCGGCACAAAACGTCGCTGAGTGCCAGGCTCACAGGAGCCGAGCCAGGTTTCCCGGGCCCTGTGGTGGAGCCCCAGCTACGGGCCATCCTTCCTCATCATCCCGCTCTCAGAAATGCTGAAATCAAATAGGAGCCCATAAATAACACATTTAATATTTCAAATCCGATTTTAAAACCTCGATCTGCTTCCAGTTCTCCTCGGAGATGACTGCTGTATTCATTAGCTCGCGAGCTCCCCAAGGCACAGACAGTCCCTCTCCTGCCGCCTGCTCACCGTGCTGGGCGCTCTAAGGAGAGCCTGAACACCCAAAAACAAAGTCAGATTTAACGTGCCCTTCAGACGTAGGCAGCTCCCGAGAGCTATCGGATCACATTTTTCCTACATATTTCACAAGTGAGTTGATTTTTTCCCCCGTTTTTGCCAAGCTCGGGGAAGTAGTAAGCACTATATTTAAAACGCAGCTAGCAATCATGACAGATCGTGTAATTTTGTTCCTAACGTTCAACTTTTAGTAAAAAGACTATCCAGCACAAGCTTCCTGGCTCCCCTCCTCCTCCCCCCCCCGCCTTCAAAAGGCTCTCAGAGCTAGAAGATTGTCTCGTGTCCGCATGAATAACTTCAGAGCACGAAGCGGGCTGAGCACCTAACTCATCACTGCTCCTCCGCGGCAAGCAGTGCCCTGTGCCGTGTCCTGCCCCTGCTCCCACCTCACCCTGAGCACACACGATCCCAAAAAGTGCCCGGCAGCAGCTAGGCAAACCCCGGAGAGCCGGGCTGTCGGCACCAGGCAGCGGCAGGAACACCGGTGGCAAAGAAGTTGGGATTTTCCTGAGCTGCCTCCGCTGGGGGATTAGGAGCGCTCCTTGTGCAGCGCCAGCATTTGCATGCCGCAGCACATTCGGGAAGAAATCAATTAGGACGTGAGCAGGAAGGTGAGCGCAGAGAGGCCTGTAACCCTCAGCACGCGGCTTTCTGCCCAGCTCAGGCTGGCCAGATGAGGAGAAACCAGCCAGATGCCAGCCTGACAGACAGGGGGGAGCCAAGACCCTGCTGGAAAGAGAAACTGGGGGTTGGTGAGGAGCCAAGGGCCCGACCTGGTCCGGTGCCCCAGCAGGGGAGGGTGGCTCGGCTCGCACAGCACTTGCCAGCCCCGCAGCACGGCCCTCCCTCGCTCCCACTGACACCCAGCCACAAAATTAACGTAATTTTACCGTGTTCAGGGCCATTACTCTTTCCAATCTGAGGCCTGAAATCCTATTCAGCACTTAAATGCCTCTTTAGTGAGGCTGAAAATTCTTCAGCTTTCTCCGATTTAAAAAAAATAAAAATCCCTTTTGGATTTAATTCATGCTCAGGGCAAAACAAGCCCTCTCCTTCCTCCCCAAACCTATCATCTCAGGCAAAGCAGCCAGAGCGTCCCTGCCGCTGCGAGAGCCTGGAGTCTCGTTTCCTTTCCCACAAATTATATAATGGAAAAACGCAGCGGCCAGCCCCCAGCAGCTGCCTGACACGAGTCCAGCTGTGCCTCCTCAGACATCAATTACTCTGCCCCGCACCATCCCGGACAGATTCACAATGTTACTGCTGAGCTGTCCCCCCGCTCCTCCATCCGACACTGCCAACCTGATGGCTCCGGAGCACTTTCTCCACACTGTCACCTCCTTGGCAGCAGTGACCCGTGCAGCCTCTCTTGTTCTGCCACCGGGCCACTTCAGCTCCAAACTTCAGCTCTCGCAGCTTATAGGAAAGGGCTTAATGGGGTGTCACACGCATCTGTGCGGAGGGGGGAGGAAAAAAAATAAAGGAAAAAAGAGCAGCAACAAGAAGAGGGCAGCAAGGGAAACAAAACACACAGGGACATAAAGAGGACAGGGAGCCCCAGGGGAGGGACAGTATTTAGAAGAGCTGAGTTATTAGAGACTGAGAAGCTAAACCGTGCTAAGGTTGCTGGGGCCTTCAAAGGAAAGAAAAAAAAAAGAAATCTGTGCAGAGCTCCCTGGAGAACAGAACAGCCTCACGGGTGTAGATGTGGGCTGGAGCAGAGAAAAGCTGAGACACCCTGGCACCAGAGAGGCAAGCAGGCTGTCGAAGAACACAAGGCAAGGCAGGGCAGGGATCTGCACCATTTACCTGCAGAGAGGGGCTCTGCCCAGCATCGAGACCCTTGCACCTTCCTCACCAGAAGAGCTGCGCCGCCTCCATTTCTGTCCTGGCCTGCACCTCCTCCGGAACACCCCCAGCACAAAGCTTTGCGTTTACGGAAAGATCACCTTCCCTGACAGCTGGGTTTTCATAGGCAGCTACTTCGAGAGGAGTTTGTAGTCTGTCCTTTAAGGCAAGAGGACGGGGACCGTGACACCGGGACCAACCATCACCATTCTTAGCGCCGAGAGCTGCTCTGCGACCAGGAGCTGTAGGCATCGCTGCAGCAGATTCCACCCTACCTATTATTGGGAAGTCTGGCCAGAGTCCTCGTCTGCTCTGTGCCACCGCTCAAATACGAATTTAAGTATCTGCTACAAGCTCAGTTATATCTATGCCTAACAGAAAGAATGAGTGGCAAAATAATTCAGGGCAAGCTGACTCTGTAGGCTTCTCTCTTTACTCCTCCTAAACTCAGGAAATCCCTCAGTATCACCTCCCCCCATGTCCTGAAAAGTCCAGTTCTCTACTGATAAAACTATTTGTAGTCAGGTATTTGTGATGCTGGCAGAGAGTCTTGGTACATTTCTGTTCGTTAACACCTAGCCTGAACACACAACAAACGAGGAAGAGTCCACAGCCTGTAAGAGATGCCAAATTCCAATATAAATTGGAACATAAAGGCAACAGCAACATGTGTTATGAGCTCCAAGAACTCTGTGATGTTCATTTTTTCAAGGCCAGCTATTACCACAGGTCCCAGCACCGTGAGCAGGATGGCAAAGCACATGCCAGATCAACTCACAGGGCCTCCAGCCACAGGCCTAACGTTAGCCTTAAACCTGGAGCCAGCTTTTGCACAGTACTTCAGACTGCCAAGCTCCCGCCCTTTGTTTTTCTTTTTTTTTTGTTTTGTTTTTTTTTCCCACCTTACTTTTTTCCCCATGTCCCCACAGAAAAAGGAAAATGAAAGTTTCTTACACAAAGCTTTAGAGGTCCACTTTCTGATAGTTATATCCCACACCCATTAGCAGCTGTCCCATTGCACCTGATGCTGTGCTGAACCAGAACCATCAATTTACATGCAGGAGAGTTCAGATGCCTGCTGCCTGCACAGTTTGGTCTTCACTTGCAAATGGGGTCCCCTCCAAGAGTCTCAGTTCCTCCCCACACCTCTGTAAGAGGCAGCAATTCAGCCACCAATACAATAAGCAGGTTCAAAGATATCAGCCCAACAGCAGTTCAAGGATGAGGCCCAGAGCCCCAGCACATCCCCCCCTCCAATTTTAGGGCCTCAAAGAGCCACAGAATGGCTGAGGCTGGCAGGGACCACTGGAGGCCACCTGGTCCAACCCCTGCTCAAGGGCTACCCAGAGCAGGCTGCCCAGGATCCAGGCAGTTTTTGGGGATCTCCAAGGGTCCACAACCTCTCTGGGCAACCTGTGCCAGCACGCCATCACCCACACAGCACAGAAGTGCTTCCTGATGTTCAGACAGAACCTCTCCTGCTCCAGTTTGTGCCCACTGCCTCTTGTCCTGGCACTGAGCACCAAAGAAAATGGCCTGGCTCTGTCCTCTTTGCACCCTCCCAATGTATTTATAGACGGGGATAAGATCCCCCCCGAGAATCTCCTTATGCAACTGCCCAGTCAGTATGCAGACGAGTCACATGAGACTAGCACAGATGCTGGGCAAGCAGGTTTGAGGCTATTCCTGCAGAAGAAAAAGGAGCAGTAATTAAGCAATGCCGAACGAGACGGGCTCTCTTTGAGAACCCTTGTCCCCTTGGCTGCAGCAGCACCCCAGGAGCACGACGCTCCCTCACCACAGCACCTTTAAGTATCGGCGCTATCTCCAGCAAGAGAACTGCAGCAGTTTCTAGGAAAGGTGACACCGGAGCACCGCAGCTCCCACACCTCCTGCTCGCTGCCCTTGGATGGCTTTTCCTGCAGAGTCGGGCGGGCTGGAAGACTCGCTCCCGTCGGACAGCGGTGATGCAGCCTCCCTCCCCCACCTCCCAGCCCGCAGCCTGTGGGAACAGGATACCAGCCCCGATCCTTCCAGGCCCCACTTTGCTGGGGGCGATGCTGCTAGAAAGCTGAAGCTTTCACACAGCTTCTAGGTTGCCTCTCCATTCCCAAACCAGGAGGCCATGTGCCAGCAGGCTGCACCACCTGCAAGAACAATTTCCCCTCTAGTGGCAGGGGAAAGACAGAAGACACAGCAGGTTGTGGTACGTAGACACAAGACCACCACAATGCCGTGGCAGAAACCCTATAGGTGGTCAGCTGCTGTTCCTTCGTCAAGTTTAGGACTGGTCACGCCTACCTTTACCCTGTGAACCTTCCTGAACATCTGGCTTCTTCATCCAAACCTTCCTTTATATCTGGCTCACCACTTCTGCAAGCCAGATGTAAAGGACAAAGCAGCACTACCAGCACTGCTAGGAAAGCAGGTTTTTGACACAAGTCCTTCCTCTGCTATTCCTACAGAGCCATCAATTCTATGCCACAAAGGGATATATATATATATTTTTTTTTTTTTTTAAATAGAAACAGCAATTACCATCCCCAATTTTGCCATTCTAGCAATAACAACCCTAAATAAGTGCCCTTGCTTCCCTAACTAAGCTTGGCCCTTCCACAGAAATCTCACTTGTAATTACACAACCCTACCACTTCTACCATTGCTCAAAAGCCATAGGGAGTTTCCCTTGTTCTTTCCTCTTCATCCCGGTGATTTCAAGGCCACCTACAATAATACCAATCTCAGCACTGCCGTGCCTCTAAAAACACACACCACTTGTGAATTAGAAAGGGAACCTCCCTGGCCATCTAAATCCCTGGGAGCACAGGGCACACGCAGAGGACAAAGGAAAATACTTGTGCCATGCCCTGCGTTCGCACAGGTTGGAGGCTGCCCTGTCTTGTTGCATCAGAGCATGAAGATGATCAGTCTTGTTCGCCCTATGCATCATCTAGAGGTGTAACGTTTTGTGAAATTTTGACACACGCATTGAAAATGAGGACTTTTTTTTCTTTCCACCTGCCCTTTCCCAGATTTTTTTTTTTTTTAGTCAGGTGTAGGAACACGGACATCATTTACTAGCCTAGGAATGCGAAACATCATGCATAACTGCGTTAGCACATCACGTTTCACCAGGTATGCTTTCAAATAAAGCCCTCATCCAAGGTACAGTTGTCGGTATTCAGAAGTGAGATGAGAATGTCACTGCACAGTAAGGTAACGAGTGCATTCGTTGCCAGTTGGTATCGCTCTAAAATGAGACAAAGGAGGGAGGAAAAGAGTGTCAGAAATAGAAAGTACCCATATTGTTAACTCAAACAGAAGGTTACACATCCTTGGGGCTCTGAAATGGTACATAAAGACCTAGTGTCATGATGCAAACGTAAAGAAACAAGTATAACACCCCAGTCTGCATAAAAACGGCCTTCATTGTAACATGGTAACTGCAAGGAACAAATGGAAATTGATCCAACGTTATCAGTAATTAAAAACACATATACTGATTTTTTTTAAAGCAAAGATTTCAATTCATTAATTACAGAAAACATTCTGAACAACTTAACTGCAGTGATCTCCTTTCAAAGCTTTCCGCCTCTAATCCTAAATATATCTCAATAATATCCTTGTTGATGTTTCCACACTGGGCTTCATGAGGGAAAAGTGATTCCAAGCGCTGAGAACTTCCTCTTTTTCCCTATCATCAAGTCCTTACGTTTAGTACATCACATCCATGACCTTTCCACTGAGAAAAAGAGTTGTTTCACATACTGCATCTTTCCCTACAGAACCTCCCGGCCTTCCTGAAGCACAATGCTGCCATCCATGAACCAGCAGCAGGTGCCATTTACTTCTGGTGCTTAGCAGGTTAGCTGGCCTTGTGACATTAAGCACAGAATTGACAAGACATCCATCCATAAAATCACTTCGAATAAAAGGGTTCAGTTGGAAAGGACTTTCAGAGATCCAGTCCAACTGCCCGGCCTCTTCAGGGCTACCCAAATACACGGCACATTACTGAGGGCATCATCCACACACCCCTCAGCACTGACAGGCACAGGGCACCAACCACCTCTCCAGGCAGCCTGTTCCAGTGCCTGACCGCCCTCACGGTGAACATTTTTCCTCATGTTCACCCAGAACCTCCCCGGCACAGCTCGGTGCCGCTCCTGCCATGGGTGACCAGGAGCAGGGACCGGTGCCCCCCCCTCAGGGCGGTGCAGAGCCATGAGGCCACCTCTCGGCCTCCTCCTCTCCAGCCCGGCCAGCTGCAGTGTCCCCAGGCTCTCCTCACAGGACATGCCTTTGGCCCTCTTACCAGCTTGTTGCCCTCTTCTGGACACTTTCAGGGACCTTAACTCCCTTTCTATAGCGTGGAGTCTAAAACTGCCTCAAGGTGAGGCTGCACCAGTGCTAAATCTAACGGAAGAATCACCTCTTCATTTATTAAAATGAACAAAAACAGAGGGAATTATTTTCTTCCCGTAGACCTTACAGCTCTGTTCCTTGGGAGGGGAATCCCTGTGTTTCATTACTGATTTATGAGGACCTTACCTTGCTAAGTTACTTTACAGCCAGGAGCCCAATGTCTTCTCCTCTTGAGCACAGTTACAATAAAAGCTTAGATCATCAGCTACAAAGCTTATGCACTGCACTTCTGAAGAAAAGGCCGTATGAAAATGGATTTGTTTCTGACTACCACAGAAAGAGACTAAAGACAAGAAATAAAAGAACTTGGGATACTCTGTAGAACTACTCACACAAGTGCTACCTGTGAACAGGGACACTCCATAGGAAACCAGGTTTTGTTCCCTGGGGACACACGGCATTTTACCTCAGTGCCTTGATTTCCCTTCTGCCCCCAAGCTCAGGACAATACCCACTCCGCAGACACACACTCAGAGTGCTTCAAAGTCTGAGCGAGATCATCAGCACAGCATCCCAGGCTCCGTGGCAGAAAACATTACCACATGGGTGCAAGCCAGGCACAGGCAGACCCTGGGGGTATTTTCACCACAACACGCTTAAAATTGAGAAGAAGGTGAAGTAAAGTTACCTCCTGGAGGTAACGGTGGCTGGAGGAGTCCTCCATCTATCGCATCTACCTCCCAGTACTCCCAGTTCCCAACACAGGCAGGTTGCCACACCTGCTGAGGAACAACTCACACAGCAGCCCCAACTGCAAAAATGCCACTTCTGAGGAAGGGGGAGGAAAAAAAAAAAAAAATCGAGTCTGGCAGCGGAGCTGCTTTGCAGTCACACCCTCAATTATTTCATAACTTTTCCAGTGCAGACACCAACAGCAAATACAACTTGCCCATCCAGTTCCAGCACTAATGGGAGCAGACACCGGTGTCAGGCCAGTTACCTGGACAAATCCCTTGGTAGCTGTGTCACTCCTTCAGACACCGGCCATCCCGGTGACCTAGATATCCCTAGGATGGTTCCTGGCCTGAGGGGGCAGAAACCTTTTACTCCAGCAGTACCGTGAAGGGAAGGTGACCTTAGGTTCACAGCCTCGATAGGTTTCTAGTGGTGTGTGAGATGCCTTGCTTACCCAGGAAAGGCTACAGCTTCCCAAACAACAGTTGAGGTTTCACAAAAGCCCTTCCTACATAGGACACCCCAGGGAAATGAGAAGAAAGGAAGAAGGGAAAGCAAGTCATTCACAGCTGCCTGGAGTTGCCCCATAATGGTTACACAGCCTTAAGTACAGCAGATTAAATTCATACCTTAGCTCAGCTCACACAGGAAAAGCTTTTTAGTAAAGACAACGAGCAAGTGAGAACTCCACACCTCTGCAGACCTGTAGCCATAGCTGTGCTACACAGCTTAAACTTAAAACAAAGTACTGAAAGGACATGGCAAGGGGATGATACCTGGGCTATAGGAAGGAGTTCCTGAAGTTCTTACACCCAGGGATTTCAGTGCAGCTCAGTAAGCTTACCTAGGGCTGCCCCCCAAGCAGGGACAGGCATGGAGTAATCCAAATCTCTGTACAGGTACTGAAGATGAGAGCAAGGTAAACTGAACTGTCTCACTCAGGGGAAAAGCAGCCACACCACATTTTATGTCCACTCTCACAGCAGAAGGAAGCTGCTCTGTGGTTATGCTGGTGTGACTGAGTCAATCCAGCACCAAATCCTGTGTCCATCTGGTTTGCTCCTCCTCGGAGGCTGCCAGACTAAGCCTTCTCCTTCAGTCAGGTAAGATAGGCAGCAACCTCCGGGCTGAGCACAAGGACGCCCTGACATTCTGCAGTGCCTTCACATACGGCACCTTTGCATGGATTATTGCCAAAATACAGCAGGAAGGCAAGGCAGGACCAACCCCACCCTCCCTCGGATCCCCCAGGTTTCTCTGTATCACAGTTTGCTAGGTTATGATGCGTCACGAGGCAGTCTAGACCTAGATCAGGACAAGTGAAGCCATTAAAAGGAATTTTAACTGTGGCTGGTAACATGTTGGATGGAAAAAAAAATCCGGCTGAACCACCCAGTTATTTACAGCACTGCAGACTTCCTGTCTTGATGCAAGTCAGCAAGATCTTCTGGAAAACCCAGGAACAAAAAGCAGCGAGGGAGGCTAAGTTAGTTAGAGAAGCTAATGATCTCTGTTAGACTTCAGAACAGAAGACACTGCACCTATGCCTATCCTTGTCTAGGAAGATGGATTTCAAGGACTGACAGACAGAAAAATGAAGCAAGAATTTAGTGAATTAAGAAATAGTTAGCAACTGGCCATAGAAACAGGAGGCTATCTGTGCCTCTGCATTTTCGGATACAAGGCTTCCCCCCTACCTCCCCGGTCCCTCCTTCACGTGCCAGGGCAGTTTGTTACAGCCAGGCACTGCCGTGGGGACGGCGAGGGCAGAGCCTTTACAAAACAGCCCAGCAGAAGGGATGCTGAGATGTGTCTGACCTCAGCACCAGGTGAGCCACCTGAAAAAGAGCACTGCAGATAGCTGTTAAAAAGAAAACCTACACAAAGGCATTTAGATTCTAAAAACCTCATTCTTCTAATCAGAAGAAGTCCTGGACTACTAAGAAAGCAGATTTTAACATATTGCTAAGCTTTAATCAAGTCTCTTGCAAATTTACAATTCTGGAGAATCACGGGTGACGGTATTAGACAATACTGTGGGTTAAACCCTACAGCTACGTAAAAACAAAAGGGCGAGGGGAAAACCACTATCCTTTCACATGAGAAACTGGGAGAGAAAGGAGAAGTGGCAGTGTAAGGCCCAGCCTGCAGTCCTCTGACCTGAAGGGACTTGTTCCACTGACCTAGCTGGGCTCTGGTTCATGGCATTTATGCTCGGAAGTTCACAGATTCACTTCATAGCAGTTAAGTACAAAACCATCCCCAGAGCGTTCCCACTACGTACCCTGCTCTATTGGCAGGGCTGTGCTTTGTACTGCTCGAGCAAACCATCTCCCAGCAAGTCTGGCTGGTAGCGAGGCAGGTTTTGCTGGCCACACGTGGGACCTCTGCCTGCCAGCGGCTGATCCACGCCTCTATCTCACAGCTGAACCAGCAGCACAGCACATCACAGGCCTGCTCACAGCCAGCACTGAAATTCCAGGTTTGTTTCTAAAGCCATGACTGATAAAGCCACGAGGGAAGAGCTTTGCAAACCAGCAGCAGAGCTGTGCTGCAAGCCCTCAATCAGAGCAAGTGGCGATGTACCTGGTGATGGGCCTCGAGGACTGCTCTGCGAACAGCAGGAACATCTCTGCTCTCCCACACACAGCACCGCAGCCACAGCGTGTTGCTGCACACCTCTTTCTTCCAAGTCCCCGAACCAATTACTGGGAAAGATCATTCTCCTGCAAGCCCAAGACCTCAGTGCCGAGACGACCCAAGCTGCAGGCAGCCAGGCACCGAGCAGAGGCTGGGCTGGCACCACAGGGCTCAGCCCTGCTTCTCTGCCCACCAAGGTGCTCATACTGCGACCAGTCAGCAGCAAGCTCACAGGAGGAAATAGCGTGGATTTTTGTGGCTAGATAGGGCAGCTGGATGATTTATATTAGCATGATAGATATATCACACATCAGACCCTACAAAAAGTCTTAGATAACCAAGGCACCGCTACAGCCCAATCCATCTGGGAGACACATTCTGTGCAGCCAGCAACACGCCTTAACGAAATATTTCCAAGTCACTTGGGTGCAGACTGGCAAGCAGGGTGCAGGTTTTTATCCTTCTCTCAGCAAGCCCTTCCCACAGCATGCTGGTTAGGACAGCAGCAATTCAATGGTGAGATCCAGCACAAGCTCTTGCTGCTGCCCTGAGCTCCTACCCTCCTCTCTGCTCACCTGTGCACTTACCTAACACGTACAGCGAACTACAGCGTGACATACGTGGTCGTAGCCCTGGGCCACGTTCTGCTAGCCTGTAGGATAGCATCTCTTCCTGGCAAAGCAGGTCATCAGGAGGCCCGAGACAGGCCTCTGCTGCCTCTGTGTCAGAGAACCGAAGAGCCTGTTCCCCTCAGGGTGCCCCAGGGCTCTGTTTCAGCGGAGCACAGGAGGGTAATGCCAGCACCCGACACACAGCGGTTTCCACAGACCGCAGCGGACACTCGGGACCTGTTTTTACCCCCTCCCTTCCACAGGCTGAGCGAGCACAGGTCTGTTAGGATTGCCAGAGGGGCTGGAGTGAACCAGCCCCACGCTGCCCCTACCGAGGGCTGCCGATGGATGCTGCGGGCACCTGGCGTGTGTCAGTGACAAATGCGGCGGTGTCTCCGTAGACCAGCTGTCCTCGCGTCTCTCAGCAGGGGATGTTGCCAGAGTTGGCATTTAATAAAGGTTTGGAATTCGTTTCCCTGTTTTACACCGTCACAGGGGAAAATCAGCTTAGCTCAGAGGCATGAGACCAAGGTGTGAGTGATGCACAGGGGGGTTTGTTTAGGCAGGCAGCTAGAGAGGAGCTCAGGAGAAGCAAACACGCTCCCATCGGCACCACTTAGCATTTGCTGCTCCAGCTTTAGCAGTAGATGAGGCTTCTGAGGGTGAGAAATTCTGGGCTTCAGGCACGTGCTCGAATTCAACACACTACCTCGAGAGTTTCCTTACTTTCTCAGCTATTTTGTGTTCCGCTCCGAGATTTCCAGAGGACGAGCCTCCAGATTCTCAGAAACCCTCTGGTGAAACAGTCGCAGGAAGATGTGTGGAAGAGAAACTGCCAAGTCACATCCTCCAAACCCTCTGTGGAAGGTGGAAGAGGGATCCCAAGCCAACAAAATCCCCCTGCTCCAGCACTGCAGCTGCTCCACCACACCAGGCGTCCCCCGCAGCAGCATCGTTCCAGAAGCACGGGACGGAGCAGGCGTGGAGCAGAGGACTTCCTTACCTCAGTGATCCCCAGGGAACAGCTTCTGGTGCATGAGCAAGCAGCAAGGCAGCACCATCAACAAGGAGCTGAGGTAGCCTGGAGCAATGTGCCCTTCCATGAGGAGTACTGGGCACTAGGAAGCTTTCCAGCCCCTCATCGCTCCGTTACAAGCAGAGGGATGGGATTCAGCTCTGGGACATGTCAACACTGTTGGTAAGGCTCAGCACAGGTCCGGCACGACACAGCCCAACCCTAACACACATTTATCTGCTATATATTGCTATTTTGCTTCCTTCCAAGCAGCCTGAGAGGGACAAGTGCAAATCTAGCTCCTGCTAAAGACATCTCTGCCTTCCCCGCTCCCCTCGTGCAGGCTCCTCCCTGCGATGCCAGGCGAGCCAAGCACCAGCTGCACCTGCTTCGCCTTGCAGTGCAGCTCCAGCACGCTGCCTCCAGCAGGAATTCACAGCGGAATAGCTAATGCTCCTTCGTTATCCTGCAGCCAGAAACACTCCTGCCTTACGCGAGACAGATGACAATGGAAAAATTCTCCCCGTTTTACCTTCGGAGCATGAATGAACCCACTGTGGTCAGAGCAGACTTCAGGCACATCAATTCCGTTAACGAGGCAGACCACAAACTCCGCCGTCTCCTCTCCCCCAGCGTCCTCGTCACCAAATTAGACAGTGGGGATTCCGGCCCCGCCTCGTAAAGCATTAGCTGGTTTCCTCTAAAACGCTGCTAGACAGGCACATGCTTCTCCGCTCCGTCTGCCCCCGTGCTGCACAGCACAGCCAGCTTCCACATAAAGCAGAGCAAACTGAGAGGTTCAGCTTTCTGCCCAAGGTCATGCTGGAAGTCAAGTAATGAGTTTCCCATGGTGAAACACCTGTCACCGTCTCTGCCAAGTGGAAACGATTCTCACATGTCAGGATTTTAGGTGACTTTGCTTAGTGAAACCAGGCCCTTTGTAGAGTTTTCTCCTCTCCCCCTTTACTTTCAGATGGCAGCGAGCTTCGCCACAGGGCAAAGCAACCTAACCCACACTCACCTGCCCTTACTAAAAGCCTTGCTTTTAACCCTGCATGGAAAAAAAAAAAAAAAAAATCAAGTGGAAGGTGCTTTTTCAGAACAAGGACCACAGCGGAAAGAAACCCCACCACCCCTGCATATCAAGCAGGTTCATCTCCCAACTGGTTTCTCATTCATTTAAGTCCATACTCACTGTGCAAAGCCTTAAAGAGCTGACCCAGCTGGGGGCTAACAGAGTGAGAACCACAAGAACTCCATCAAGGCTTAGCTCTGGAGAATACACGTGCAGAGCTGAGGTGCTAATTGCTCATCTTAGTGCCTGGATTAACTGGGCCTGCCCTAAGACCTGCCCTAAACACAACCACTGGCTTCCTTCCCCGTGGCACAGAAACATCCCAAGTGCCCCGATGAGGAGGGAAGCACCAAAAGCCATCAACGCTGCAGGTGAGAGTCCATTTTCCCTAATCCCAATATAAATTTATGTTCTTATAGTCCAAGGCCTCAACCAACTGAGAAGCAAATGATTCCCCAGAACACCCAACGTCCCACCGTCTCCCCTTATTACATCTCTGTGCAACAAAAGGAACCCATCAACCACCTTCACAAGCCACCTCCAGCGCTCACACGTGCCCCTGGGCCCTTCAGCCACCAGCGTGAAACTCCAGCATCCCACGAGCTCTCCCCCATCACTGCCCTTTAGTCAGACACTGCAAAGGGAGCCTGCAACTACAACTGCAGTTGCACAGAGATGGCTCCCTACAATTTTAGCTAAACAGCCACTTCAACAGCTACTTTGACAACCAGATCTTTGTCACCCTACCGCGGTGTGACCTGGATGCATCTGGGAAGTAACAGGCTGCACCTGTACCGTGCTCCAAGGAGGACAGGGATCTGGTGCCTCACAACATGCCAGCACAAAGTGCCTGCTCTTAACAAGGAGCGTCCTGGGCATGGCTGGCCAAGTCGAGTGTCAGCTGCAAAGTATGGACAGGCAGGAGTCTGGAGAGATGGGAGGTGAGGAGAGAGAAAGCCCTAAGGACCCAGAAAGCCAAAGAGATATTTGGCCAAGAACTCCTCTGGATGAAAGCAGAGATGGAAGAATAGGATCCGTGCTGTTCAACCCTCCTGAGCAGAAGTGACAAGCCCTGTGGAGATCAACTCAGGTGAATTTAGGCTGCCTGGCTTCCAAACAATCCCCCCACCTTTGCTGCAAGCCAGCGTTAGCTCCGTGCTGACCGTGCTCCGCCAACCCAAGCAGCAGCGAGGCCGTCCCACTTGGCTGACGGCCACAGGAAATCGCAGCTGAGGACTTCCCACAAGCTGCCCTTGGGCAAGGCAGAAGAGAAGCTGCTGCAAGAAGAGTTTCGGCTTCCAGGCCTGAGGAGCTGCAGCCCTACGGAAGGCACACAGGCAGAGGAAGCCGCAGCTCTGCTCCCCTGCAGGACAGGCTCCTCCTGGCTCTCCCCCACCCAGCGAGCTGCCCAGATGAGCAGGGCAGTCCCCAGGCACGCACCTAACCCCCAACACAGGGGAGAAGAGCTGCTGTAGACAGCAGGGGCAGCTCAGCTTGGCATGGCTCTGCCCATCTCAGGAGCTCATCTCAGGACCCCTTTCTCCCAAGTGCAGGAAGGTTACGTTTGATTCACCTGAGCTGGCAACTACGTATTTATTCCATCAAACGATAAGACAAGAAGAAAAACCACCAAATACCTTTTGAAGAGGACATTGAGAGCATGATTGTTATTTTTTAATCTTTTCAGCCCTTCTTTGCTGGTTCTCTTCCTCTTGCCCCCTCCCAAGACACAGCTTCCAGCTCCGCTGACCTCGCACGTCCTTCCTGCACCTTCAGTGATTCCTCCCTCCTTCCAGTTGCCCTCCGAGCCTACAGAGCCTTGCCAGAACGCAAGCAGATAAAACACATTCTTGTTGTCAAATCTGCTTGTCCTTTTAACATATGGCACACAGAGTTTTGTTTCATCTTAAACTCAAAGCAGCAAAGTTTAGCAGCCAGCTCTCGTTATAGTCTCACAGAAGTTGAAATTTTGGGCTTATTAAAAGATAGTGCATTTAAAATTCTACATAGATTCAGAACACTGGGAGCTGCTTTAAAGAAAGGCAACAGAAGGACCAAAGTTTCATACAGCCTGGAAGCAATTCTGCCATTTGTTTTAAGCTTTCTAGTAACATAACATGGCCTTTGAGTTAACATTTCATTTCAAACCACTTTAAAAACGTGATTGCTCTGTGATTGTTCTGCACTCGTGGACATTTTGCTTGTGAAAAAGTTCAGCCTGGCTGCATATGTTCCCTAGTCAATGCTCATTGATTCTCTAAAACAAAGGGCAAACCCCCCCAAGGAATCAAAAGACGTTTTTAATTACTTTGACACTGTTGATGAGAAGCAGACACTTACTCCGGCTGCATAATTCCCCACGTGCCAGGTACTGGACAACTCACCAGGACAGAGCACACCAAACACTTAGAACAAGCTTTTGTGTTCTCACCATGCTCTCTACCAAGGCTGTTATTAACTAAGCGGGAAAGAAATAACACAGACTGATTCCATTTAAATCCATTAGACTCATCGTTCCTAAAACTTCCAGGTACTTTCTGCAACCACCCCCCTCTCCGTTCCCATTGGAGGGGCAGGGACTGATGAGATATAACTCAGCTCAAGGAACTTCACTCGGGGTAAGTCTCAGTCAGGTCTCGACACCAGCTTCCCTTAGTCAGGGAGGAGAATTCCAGTTAGAGGAACTGTGCCCCAAAAGATACGGAAAGATGGATTTCTTCCGAAGGCAGCATCCCGTATCAAACCCATTTCCACCCAGAGAACAGCTACTTAGAACATTTTGTTCAAACTGAAAAATTTCCAGCCCTTTGATTACAAAGGCAACCTGCCAAGCTGGAGTATAAAATTAGCACATTAGTGCAGTAGTGTCTTCCTTCAGCTGAAGGCAGCTCCGGTGCCTCGACTGCGTGCCACAGCCCTACGGGGGCAAAACCCAGCTAGGGAACCAGGTTCGCTCTGTCCTGCTCCGGAGGCTCAGATCACTTGAGCAGCAGCAAAACGCAGATATCAAACCAAATTGTTTCTACTGATGGAAGAGCAAGAACTGAGCAGCAGCGAGCGCTCAGGCAGACCCAGTGCCCAGGGAGCACCCTGCTGCAGCCGCACAGAGCGAGCAGCACCCCCCTTTTCACTGCACCCCCTCGTGCTGCAGGGTGCACGGCAGCAGCGCAGGTGCCTCCCGCTGTGGCTCCAAAGTGCCAAGTCAGTTTTTCAAGCCCTGGTTATAAACGCCGCTCTCGCTTTAGAAATGTGAGTTATTTTTAAAATGCATCATCAGAAAAGGTTAAACGTGGCCTTTTTCCTTTCATTCGCACGTTTCGTACACATTTCAGCAGGCGTCTGTCCAACTTAAGCAAGCTCTGGGCGAGCACCTGCTCCAAGCTTTGTCCAAGCTCCAGCAACAAGAATTAAACGTGCTGCCTTTATTTATACAGCCACTGGCTAGGCGCTGGGAAGGTTTTTCCTATCCAGCTCTTTCCCGAAGGTCCCATATCACACCTCCTCCTACCTCTACCCCCTTCCCCAGCAGACACCGAAATCATTTTGCAAGCAGCAGACTGCACCCGGCAGTTCCCTTGTCTCAGGCTCCAACAAAGGGACTCTCTGCCGGGAGGTATTGCTCGGGGCAGGAGCGATACCAGGCAGGGCAGCATTCCACCCTCCTGAGCTGGAGACCTCGGGTTCCAAGAGGAGAGCAGCGCCTGGTCCCGCAGCCTCTTTGCAAGGTAAGACGACGTCAAACAGTCCCCTTCCCGACAAGTTTCAGAGCTACGAGGACTGCTGCCAAGCCTAATTCCCCTGGCACCTTATTTATTTGTTTTTATGAACTCCCAAAATATTTTTATGAGGGGTTCATGAAGCGCTGCCTTTATTTCTCCCCCATCCTCCAAAATGACTGAAGACCTGGACAGTAAGAGCCGTGCAATAGAAGACAATAATTTTCCTGCTGTAACTCCTTGCACGCGTGCTTTAAACAGCTGAAACATTTATAAATCTCCTCTCAGTGTGCATCCTTTCCTTCAAACCAGCCTCGGGTCGTCAGACAGAGCCAGCACTGCCCACCCCTGCTCCTGGAGGAGCACGGGTGCTGCGTCTGTGCTACCTGCACACACACAGCACCAGCTCCAACCGCCTCTGCTCCAACAGAAGAAGTAATTTTTCACCCAAATACAGGAGTTTACAAGCTAGATGTCTTTGCCAGTTTTGAGGACGTTGGCGGGATGGCTGGATTTGTGCCTGTCCTGTTTGTGCTGTAAGGACAGTGTCAGATCTCTGTCAGCTTCAGCTGAAGTCACCCCAAAAAAAATGAACAGATCCCATTTATCCACTCTCCAGACCACCTCTCGTGGGTGGGGTGGCAGGGAGAAACACCTTCAGAACCGACTCACGAGGACTAAAAACCCACCCAAAACACAGAAGGAGCTAGAGCACAACGCAGCAGTTTCCCCGAGCGCAGCCCCGCTCCCCAGAGCCAGCACACACAGAAGGGAACGATTTGCCAAGCAACTCAGATCTCGGGCTGAAAGCCAGAGGACAGCTCTGAAAAATCTTCCCTCCGCCACCCAGCTCCCAGCAGCCAGCCTCTCAATATTTGCCTAAAACTTACCAGGAGGGGGGAGGCACTGGGAACGTCGGATGAGATCCAGCTGTGCTCTCCCCCCTGCACCAAGCTCAGCAACACCCAAAAACGTGCCCAGCACCAGGTCTGTCACTAAAGGAACACCACAGAGCACTCGCCTGTCCCGTGCCACAACCCCCTGCTCTCAGACGGGGTCACCCACATCCCCCGGGCACGCGTTGTTCACCCACCAGACAAGGAGACCTTGAGGAGACCTCCCCTGCCCTCCCTCTGTCTCCTCCCCGCTGGCTTGGGCACCGCCACCTCCCGGCCCTGGGACAGGGGCTGCTGGAGGCTCCCGGCCCTGCCTGCCACTTCCTCAGCAGCAGCAGGTCAGAAAAAGTGAGAAACCACTGACAAAAACGATGGGTGAGGGTTAAAAGCAAGGAAAACATTTGCTCCGACAAGCTCAAGCAGCACCCTGGGGAGAAGCTGAGGCACAGACCCTTCGGACACAAAAAAAAGCCTTGAAAAAGGAGCCCCGAAAGGCGAAAGTATCCCCAGAATTTAAAAGCCTGAAAAGCGGTCGGATGCTGCATCCAGAGAGGCAGGCGGGTTGTAAAATCGTTGTTAAGGGGAGGAGTCCTGCTGCATTTTCCGTTCTTCTGGGGAAAATTACAACAAAGTTAAAATCATGACCGTTTTCTTCCAGCCCAAGAGGGAGCTTCAGAAAACAACGAAACAGCTCAGACACAGAAGGTGCCTCTGTGGGACTGAGGGAGCACGGGGAAAGAGCACAAAGCAGAAATTGGAGTAGGGAGCAGGGCTGGGTTAACAACGAGGTGGCCAGATAGGATCTACAAGCCATACACAAATTATAAGGAAAGTGAGAGAACCACAGACAGCAGCTTAGGAATGAAGAAAAGGCTGGGGCGTGTTAAAGGAAAGGAACCTTTTACCAGAGCTGACTACGAAAACATTTGGGGCAAAGCAAGCAGCCGATTTTCACCCCCCAAAAGCAGCTGGTTTCTGGAAGGACGAGCAAGGACGACTGCAGTGCGTTGGGGTGGCCAGAGGGAAACGGCAGAGCAGCGAGGCACGGTGCAACGGGAGAAAGAGACCGAAAAGTGGTTGCTGCGGGAGGTTAAATTAGGTAAGCGCGGGTTCTGCTAAGGAAGAAAAAGAGCAGGTGGTAATTGGGAGCATCTCTATAAATGGCCTTATCCCAACAGGACCCACAGCCACGGCACAGCAAATGTTTGTAAAAATCAAGAGATGCATTGAAGCCAGCGGCCGGGGCAGCCCCGCTTGCTGCTGCGGTGCAGGAAGCCGACAGCTGCGGGGACACAGGCACGTGGGAGCTGAGCCCTACAGGAGCGCACGAGGCCCTATCTCCCCCTGCAGCCTGGCTCTCTGCTTCCTTCCAGGACCCTGCAATTTGCCGTACATCCCCCGTCAGGCGTCCTCCACACAAACAGGGAGCGGGCTCTGAGCGGGAAGCACCCAAGCACCAGTCTGGGCCAAGGTGCGTTAGCAGAGGGCTGCCCGAGCTGGAAGGGCTGAGCCAGCGCGGGCTGCAGCAGCGCCGTGAGCTCTGGAGGTGTATCCCTTGCCTTGGTCATAATTTTCAGTTTTTACAGCCAGAGTTTCGAAGCGACCTTGCGATATTTTAAGCCCGTGACCTTTGTTTAGAGCGTATGTTACTTTGGGCAGGATCTATTTTAACGCGGGCTCCAGCTTTTAGACTTGGTGAGCCGGGCAGCAGCTCCGCAGGGGCCAGCACGCTGCTTCCCTCCGCAGCAGGCTGCTTTTTTTTTTTTTTTTTTTTAAGGAAAGGGTGGATTAAAAACCTACCTGCTAGAACTCCAGCTCCCTTCCCTCTTCTCAGCACACCACTCAGCCGTGCAGGAGGGGTTGCCCCCAGGGTGGCTGCTGTCAGCAAACCCTCCTCCTCGCAGGTTTGCTGGTGCCAGCCTCAAGACAAAGAGCCCCGATTTGGGGAGCGCCGAGCTGCCTGCCCCCCGTGCACGAGGTGGAATATCAGAAGGGGTTTTTTGTTGCTGCTAAGCCTACTTAATCCCCACACCGAGCCAGGTCTGCCTAGCAACAAGTTGAAGTTTTAAACTTGTGCCATCCCACTTGTGTTCCCATGGCTACTGCCGAGCGCGGCGCGTGGCAGCTGCAGGGAGCGGTGGCAGGGTCCCGCCAGGGACATCTTGGAGATTCCCAGGCAGAAAACAAAACCCCAAAAGTACAAACCCTACACCTGGCACGCCTGCCTGGCTATTCAGCCCAAAAATTCAAAAAGATCGGCCTCCTGCCGCGGTCAGAGGGGCATCAGCCTGGGGAGTAAACCCGCACGTGGCATCCACACATCATCTGTGGTGTTTGGCATGAGAAAGCTTTGGGTTACAAATGGGGCACTTTGAGCTTCTCACAAGTGCAGAGCGATGTACAACTGGCAAACGGTGTCTACCAGGTGGGACAGAGAGCCCTTAACACAATTAAAATGGGGCAGTGAGACATCCTTGCCCTGCCCCAACACAAACTGGTGCCGTGAACAGGAACAGACGGACGAGCTGAAACCCCAGAGCGGGGTGAAGTCGGAGGGGAGAGAGAAAACTCCCTGTTTCACTGTGAGCTGTAAGCAAGGAGCTGTTCCCAAAACGATGCTGTTACATAAAGCAGACTTTCCCAGTCCTGGCTTTCCAGTTCAAGAGGAGACTGTTTCCTACTTCGCAGCGGTTCTTCTCAGCCCCTCGCCATCCTCCGATCCCTCCATGGGGCTGAAAGCTGTCGGCATCCTCTCCCCGGAGCAGCTAACGGGGGCACCGGGCAGTATGGCTGTGCCAGGCCTGTCTGCGTGTAGTAGTTGCCGTTCTGGACCCCAAGCCAAAGGCAGGACAGCACATTCGTTAAGTTGCTCTTCCCATCCACAAGGACACCGATCCAAGGTCGCGCACACCAATGATTATTTTCAATACCCACCTTTCAGATCAGAGGCGCTGTACCAGATAAAGCCCAATCTGATAAGCCACCTGCCTGCCCAAAAGAGCACACGGTGCCGTGACGGGCGATCACAGATCCCTACAGACAGCAGCACTGGGAAGCTGTGCAGACAGGCTCCTCTCATTACAGCTACGCTACCAGCCGCAGGCTCTCCCAAATTACTCTGATTTGCAAAATCCATCCAGGTGAAGAGGACAGAAATGAGGGAGGTGGCAAGGAAGCTGAAATAACTATGAGGATGCAAAGGCTTTTCCTGCTCTGATGGGGAGGGGGTGCATTTTTTTTTTATTTTTTTTTTTTTTAGAAATACACCTGGTTACACACATGCACACGGGAAACCCTGCTGGTGGCCCCCAGAGGGGCAGGCAGAAAGCCAGGGCTGAAGGGGGAAGCACAGAGCAAGCTTTGCGCCTGAGAGGGGATTTTTGCAATTTTATCACACTGCTGCAGCCTCCTCCCCCCAGAGAGGCAACATTTACCAATACTTCCTTTATGAAGTTCAAAGAGCTCGCTGCTGCACGGAGCCGGATCGCTGAAGATGCTTGGGAAGGTAAACACGCTTGTTTAGCCTCAAAACCTGACGAGAAGCGATTTTAGCGAGTTTGACCTACAATACTTAAAAGCAGTCGCATCAGGCTGGTGCATTTCAAAACAAACAGCACTAAGAGCACAAAGCAGCCCGATTCTAGAACATGCTGCAGGAACACTTTCACTGCCTTCACTACCACGCAGCGCATCCTCTTGCGCTTTCAAAAAGCACAGAGCAGCCAAACTTTCACGTGGAGCCCTAAGTTAAGAGCTTGTGAAGCTTCAAGAGAGAAGCCTAACCCAGGACTCATCTTAAAAGCGTTATTTCAGATCATCCTTAGTTTACAAAGCAACTTGGTATTTTCAAGAACTGAATTTCAATCTGTTCTTCTGAGCTTAAACAATTAAGAACAAGAGGTTGCTCATCCTGTCACACAGTCATGCCAAAGCCTCAAAAGACAAGGTCACCCGGTGCAGAAAAAGGTACAGGCTTCCCAGGAAGGCAGCAGGAAGAGCCTGCTGCCTCAGAGCTGTCTCTGATCAGTCTCTGGAGTCTCTGCAGGAATCCAGCCTCACTCCTACCTTCAACTTGTGAGGGGTGAGGCCAGTCTTTGCCACACCACCAGAAATTGTACCTGAGTTTAGGGGACACCAGCACAAACCACCAACTTTCTGAGGAGACATCGCTCACATTTACCTCCTACAGCTCCTATTTACAGATGTTTATTAACATTACAATACAATTAAATAAATAGACGTGGATGTCCAACAAAGCATTGCAGTTTATAGCACGCTGAAGGTATGTGGCAGGACTAGAGCCCACTGTAAGCCGCATTACACAGTGCACCTTGATCAGAGAGGCAAAGATTTCCGAGCTAATTATAATGACTAATCACAGGGAGCTCTAAGCCTTCGCTTGGCCAAGTCACAGAACTAACTAGGGCTGAAAACAAGAGTTTTAAGAGCAACTCATTAAGCAGCGGGAACCAGCTATGAAGAACAAAGCGTTCCCTCTACCTAGCATTAATTCCAGCCCAGCCATCCCTACATCTGTCAGTGCAGGAGACAGCTATTACCTCCACACACAAACACTGCGTGTGCCAGGCAGGGAAGGAAGCCACAGGCTTTGGCTGCACCAGAGGCTTGTTTGTTTACTACAGCACTCAGGTTTGAGAAGGATCTTCTCGCCCTGTTGGAATGACAAGAAAGCTCCAAAGGCACGGCTTGGAAGAAGGTGGAGAGGGAGCTCTGCGTGGCACCAGCAGCCTCTGCAGCCCTTCCATGGGACGAGCAAGGACCAGGTGAAAGCAAACCACAGAGCCACGCAGGCTGGAAAACAGACAAGCAGCTCAGGGGTAAGAGGTACAGCACCAAGCCTGCAGCTGCGCTCCTGCCAGGGTGCCAGGGATACGGATAATAAACTCCCCAGCTTGGGCTCTCTTCTCCTCCTTTGTCTCCAGGCTGAATTTAAGAACAAAAAAAAAAAAAAAAAAAACCAGTTTCCTACTTCAGGGCTACATGTGCCCGCTTTTCTCCAAACAGGCCATACCCTAAGCACATTCCCTAGAACTGACAGGGCCTTTTTCCCCACTCCCTCTCCCCCAAAGCCCCACACCTCATTCCCAAGCACGCACCCAGCCCCCAAGAGGCACAACGCTCCTGCTGGGGACACAGCGAGTCCCTGCAGACAACAGTGAAAGGGCCAAGACACAACAGGCTCCATAAAGCAACTCTGCGGCCTCTGTCAGCCCAAACACATCGGGCATTAGTACATTAGGGTTTGGTATTTCTGATTAGATCAAACATCCTCATTACTCTTCCTTCTTTCCCAAACACGCTGCTGCACTAAGGGAGCTCCTGCCTGCCATGTTTCAGGCAGGGCCATTTGAGGAAATGAGACAGCCCTCCAGGATAGCAGGATACCAGTATTTCCAGTTGCAGCAGCTGGGCTGTGACTTTTCCACTTGCTCAGGTGGAGATCCCAAGGTCTCACTTGAAGAGAACACTTTTTTCCTGCTTCTCGTTCAGATGAGCCCGCTTATCTAAACACCATTTTCTCTCGCAGTCACCGGGCGCTCAGACAATTTGCAAACTACCAAGACTGTTAGGAGCAGGGCTAACAGTCCTGTTTGCAAACAGAGACACAGAACAAGCTGGCTGGGAGGCGGGCTTGCCAAGAGCAAGTGGTAAGGGGCCTTTTAACAACCCCTTGTTAAAGAGTTGCCATCCCCAGTCCCCATGGTGTGGGTCAATTGGTGATCCTGCAGACACCACTCACACTCAGCTGCACCTTTCTGGAGAACCCCCAGAAGTAGCTGAAGGTGGCACAACCTAAGGAGATCTGGCCTTTAGGACCAGCAAAGAAACACAGCTATTCCAAGGGCATCACCGGGGCTGGCCCATTACATACCTTTGATCCCAAGCAGAGGGTGGGCACACCCCAGCTCCCCCCAGGCATCTCCTCCCATGGCACAAGGCAAAGCCCCCACCTCCCCCCAGGCCTTACAGAGGCAGCAGAGAGCTTCTCTGCCCTGCTCAGGCAACTACAGGCAGCTTCTGACCACATGGAAAAGGTGCCTTTTTTGTTTGGAGGCCTGTTTTTTTTCCCCCCTTCCATTTTTGGCAAGGCTGAGACACCACCACGGGCTTGGCCATGAAAGAAAGGCAGGAAATATCAGGGAGCACACCGAGCAGGGCTAACGACGGAGGGAGAGAACAAGATCCTGAAGGATGTCGGTGATGTTCTGGCAGCGAGCACCTTCCAGTCAGCTTTTGTGCTCCTAGGGCTGGAAGCGCTACAGAGCACTGCCTCGCCTCCCACCATTTTTACTGTGGCTGTTACAGGGCAACTAATAAAAAACTGGGACAAGATCAGCATTGCAAACGAGTCGCTGACATCTGTCAGCTCACACACAGCTCAACTTTGGCTCTCTACAACTGGACACCATCGAAGCAAAACCCGCTTTTGGTCGTGTTTCCACTGGAAAGAGCCCCAGAAGCTGCTTTCCAAAGATAACTGACACAAACAATATCCAAAGGTACAGGAGGAGACTTGTACTTTAACCGCCATCGCGGGGCAGGAGGGAACGTGCAGCTGGAGTGCTGCGATGGAGAAAGCAGCGCTGATCTGCCTTCCAGTGCATGCCACAGTTTGGGACAGATCGCTTCCTTCGGGGAGGGAAGGCACACTCCTCACAATTACGGATGCTTTAATCTTTATTTGAATTCACTGACTGCGTGAGAGCGCTCACTAATGCTTCATTCCTCCCGTTTTCAATATCCCAGCACTAAGGGAGCATAAATTAATAAGCAACAAGTAAAACGGTCAAGCACAATACCAGCGCTTCCCCATATGAAAGATTTTTGTATTTAGCTTTAGGATATGCAACGTTTCCTGCCACTGAGTTTTTCCATTAACAGGACATGTGGGTTTCATTTGTATGGATTAAAAGAACCATAATAGTTTGCAGTTCCTCAAAACCTCCAGCGTCTCAGAGAACTAGTGTGGATGGCCGACCTGGTGACAAGAGCCCAGGACAGGCAGGTGGCAGCCCAGCACCCGACTCTCAGCTCTAACGAGGCGAAGGCACAGGAGAGGAGATCACAAACGCTCACCTTTTTTTTTTTTGAGAAATCAAGGCCAGGCAGTGAAACACGGCTCAAGAGCAAGTTTGACTGATTGTAGCAAGCTCTGGAGTAGGGTTTTCAGTCCCAAAGTTCGCCTGCCCTCCTCCCCAGTGAAAGCTGCTTGTCAAATAACAGCATTGCCTCTGCACGAGCCCCGTCTTCAGTGTACAACTGCTCTGACCACACCGCGAGTAACAGGGGTGTGAGTCCTGCACCGATGACAGAGCGGTGACTGCGTTTGGGAGAGCAGCAGCGGGATGAACACAGGGGGATTGGGACAGGAGAGCAGCAAGGCAGCCACACCGACCGCAGCAGGGATCGGTGCCAGCTCCGGCCCTGCCACCACGAGGGGTTCGCTGGGGGAGCCCCAAGGAATCGCCCCACAGCGGGGTTTGGCCACAAAGGGTATCAGAAACTTGCCCCGAGATACTTCACTCCATAACTGCAACTTGTCATTTGCAGGCTTTAAGAATTAGGCCCAACAGAGACACAACCCCTTGATCATCTTCCCCAGCCCCATCCTGTCCCCCCGCACACCTCGGTGGGAGCTGAGGAAACTCTGCCCGCTGCCAGGCCCTTCTGGCCACTGCTTTTGTGCTCTTCTCTGGCTTGTCCGCTTGTGAAGCCCAAACTGGCACCCCACCCTGCCTCTCCCTGCTCCCCTGGCCTCAGGAACACGGATTTGAGGAAAGCTTCCCTCCTTTCCTTGCTCTTTGCTACAGCTCGCTCATGGCTCAGGAGTGAAAGAAAATTAAATGCTCTCTCTGCCCTCATGTATGGGGACGGAGGAACACCCACGTAAGAATGCTGATGTAAGAGTCAGCAATTACAAATATACCTCAGCCAAACCGGAGTTATAATTGAACATTAAGTTAAAAAAAAAAAAAACAACACAACATACAAGGCCTAGCCTGTGCCATATTTCACCTGAAACACAGCTAGAGCAGCACGAGCCCTCTGCATTTTATCAGCCAGCTAATCTCAAGGTGAAAGCCTCCCGGACTCCACACCAAATAACCTTCAAGCTTTAGGATCCTTTGGTCAAACAATCCCTAAAATTTCTACTAGGACCCAGACACAGCACCTGCAGCCAGCAGTAACACTGCTCCATCAATTTCACTTTGAAATTACCAGCGGGATGAAACAATTTAACAGTTTCATTGAAAAGGTCTCAGCGCAGCCTATTGCACTTATTTAGGGTTTTCTCTCCTAAAAACAGAGAGAAAAGGGGCACACCAGATAAAGACACCATTGCTATTTAACTTTAGGACTGAATTTGGGGAGCAATGTCACACTGCAACATTATTCCTGGGCAATTCCACAGGCCAGGAAAGCAACACGAGCAGACAAAAGTTCACCATGAACTCGCTAACTGAAAAGTATACTTTTAAAAAAGACAATTTTCAAGGGACACACACAAAGACCAGACCCAATGCCCACTGGGGTCATCAGAAAACCGATGGGTTACTTCGAGTGAACCTACTAGCAGGCTTTCTATCTCACCGTACACTCTGCTGGAGCTGACTTAGGGTAGATATTACTCAGGAAAAAAAAAAAAAAAATGTTTCTCCACATCACACACTTCCCCCGCCCTTTCACTACACGTAGCGAAGGAAGAAATAACCTTTGCATAGGTCACAGCACATCTAGAAGTTAAAACCAGAACAATGTATAACCCAGCACATAATAGAGAGGAAGGAGCACGCTGTAGCCCCCCCCATCCATTATGTTAGAGAAACGAATGGCACAAAAGAGTGGGATTTAACAAGGGGGGGGGCTGAAAAGCCCCAGTATTGTCGTGATACCTGGCTAAGAGCCAGCACGATGCGCGCTGTGTTACGGGCACGTTGCATTTGACCTACAGATCGAGAAACCGTGTCAACTGCTCCCAACTACAAACGAGCTCCCCCACGCCTCTCCTCCTCCCCTCCTCCTCCTCCTGGTCCACCAAGAAATGGAGCTGCCATGTGCCAAGACCTTGCACCGTGTTTTGTGAAGAACGTGCTGGGGGGGGGGGGGGGGGGAAACCATTCGGTGAATAAATGCAACATCAAAGTTCAGGAAAAAAAAAATCCTGTTTGCCTCCTGGGACCGTAACAGTTAAAAAAAAAAAAACACGTATTTTAAATAATAAAGAGGCACCCACGGTATTAGGACGCAGCACGAGGACGATCCGGGAGGAACATTTCTCCTGAATCCACACAATAGTTCCTGCCGGGTTTATGCGATAAGGAGCCAGCGAGGCTCTCCAAATCAGTCTTTTTGTTTTAAGAGAGAGGAAGAGAGAATTCAATTAAGTTTGGACTAGGCAAGAGACAACTCCACACGCCGAGATCTCCAGATAGGAGGAGGGCTGTCGCTAGCCTTAACCTACAGCTACAAAGGAACAATGCAAAAAAATTCGCTTACATTTCCAACTAAGGAGGTCAGCAGCCTGCCTTTATGCGCCCAGATATACCCGGAGATACACCAACAGCACGGTGCTTCGAGCACCTGCCTTTCAGTGCGGCCACAATTCCTTTGTTTGCTCCAAATTTGCTCCCCTACCACTTTAAATTAGCTTACAAAGAGCTGCAGCAGAAGAGCTGGAATGTGAAATATTCTGGGGGGAAGCCGAAAGGCTCCTGGGAGAGGGAAAAAGAGGGGAAAGAGAGGAAAAAAAAAAGAAATAGGGAAAAGAAAGAAAGAAAGAGACTCGAGGCATTTTGAAATGGGTTTAAAAAAGAAAAAAAAAGGCATTTAGACAACTTGATCGTCCCCAGTCCCACCCGTGTGGCTGAGCCCACAAACAGAAGAGGAGAAGGAAAGAGGGGGGAAAAAAAAAAGGTGGGATAAAAAAATTAAAAAAAAGAAAGGAGCCAACTGCCATCTCCTGCCTCCTCTCGCCCCACAGCTTCCCTGTTCCTCCCTGCAAAGCGCCCTCTGGAAGGCAGCGAGACTTCTTTATGCACCGTGCTAGGGCTGGTTCCGGGGGGGGGGGGGGGGAAAGGGAAGGGGGAAAGGGCCGAGGGGCTCGGGCTGGCCCTAAGGGGGCTGCAGGAGGGCTGCGAGCCCCCGGGGGGCACCGTTAGCACGGGGAGGGCGTTAATGAGTAATTAGCGGGGGAAGCGGAGCCCTGTGTGTGTCCCCCCAACCCCCCCCCGAGACTCACCGGGGTCGAAGTCGGGGACCACCGCCTGGTACTGCGGCCCGACCCTCATCCCGCCGCCGGCTGCGGAGGGAGGCAGAGGGAAAGGCGTTATGGGGGGGTGGGGGACACCCCCACAGCCCCCCCCAAAAAAACCCAAAAACCCCCAAAACCCCCCAGCCCCCCCCCCCCCCCAAACGGCCTCACCGTGCTCCTCATCGCTGGACGAGCCCGAGCTGCCCTCCTCCCACGAGTTGCTGCTGCTGTTGCCGTTGGGGGCGGCGGCCAAACTTTTGTTATTCCCGTTATTACCGCCCCCCCCTCCTCCTCCTCCTCCTCCTCCTCCTGCACCGCCGCCACCAGCCCCACCACCAGCCGCGGGGTTGTTCGCCCTGCCCCGCCGCTTCCCCGCCACCTCCGGGCCCTTCTCGATCATGGCTGGCATTTAGGGGAGGGGGGGAGCCGAGTTTAAAAACTGAGCCGGGAGCGGGGGGGCGGGGGCGGGCTGAGGGGGGCGGGAGGGAGGCGCGGAGGCGCCGCTGAGGTGCGGGCGGGGCGGGCGGGCGGGGGCCGGGGCCGGGGCGGGCGGCGCCGCTGCCGCTGCTGCATCCCCCGGCGCTGCCCCAACTTCGCGGCTCATCCCCAGCCCCTGCGCCGGGACCCGGCTCGAGCTGCGCCGCTCGGCCCGCGGCCCGGCCCCGCCCCCTCCGCGCTGCCATTGGTCCAGGCGGCGTTTTGGGAGGGAGGGACGCGCTCCCATTGGCTGCTGCCTCACGTCAGTCTCCCGGCCGGCTCGGCCGCCCCGAGCTTCCGTCGGGGAGGAGTGAGGGGAGGCGGAGCGCGGTGGAGGAGGAGGAGGGCGAGGGCTGGCGGGGCTCTGCCCCCTTCTCGCTCCTCGTCCCCCACCCCTCTCGCCGGGGGGGTGCGGAGGGGGCTCCGCTGCTCCCGTTCCCGGCCCCGCCGCGGTCCCGCCGCGAGCTCAGCCCCGGGAGGGAGGGTGGCGAGGGACTACTTTTCACCCTACCCCCCCCCCCTCCCGCGGCGGAAGGTTACTGCGCGGTTTGAATGGGAGCGGGTACAAAGCGCCCGTTGCCCGCGGCTGAGGGGCACTGGGCGGGCGGGCGGTGTGAGGGGCGGGGGGGTGCTGAGCGCTCCCCTCCCCTCAGAGCGGCCGGGGGGGGGGGGCGGCGAGAAGCCCCGTGAGGGGCCGGGGCAGCGCCAACTTTTCCTGCGCAGGGCTCGGCCGGCGGGGTGCTGAGGGCTCCTGAGGGAGGCCTCGCTGCCCGAGCCGAGTCCACGTGGAGCGGCGGCGCTGGCAAAGAAAAAAAAAATAAAAAAAAAATAAAAAAATAAAAAGCGGGGAAGGAGCCTGCGCGAGGGAGCGGAACAAAAGAGGAAGCGAGAGCGCTGCCCCGCGGGCAGAGCCGCCAGGGGGCTCGGGGCTGGGCTGCCGGGGGCTGAACAAAGCCCGCTGGCTGCGGGCCGGCCAACTTGGGGGGGGGGGGTTATTATAATAAATGTGTGGGTTGGGTTTTTATTATAATTTATTGCAGCCGCAGCTGGAGCAGCAGCGGGTATCTGGTGCCGGGCAGCCCGTCCCGGGCCCCCCCCCGCCTCCCTCTGCCATTTTCATGCCACAGGGCGAGGGGACCCCGGGGCCCTCGGTGACCCTCCCCAGCACCGATCCATACACCATCCCCTTCAAAATCTGCGTTAATGTCCTAAAAAGCATTCACTTTATCTTCTGTGCTCGTACACCGACAAACACAGTCACTTTCCTTCATGTACGCACGCATGTAAGCGTTAAATCTACGCTGCAGTTCCTGCACCTCGCACAAAAAGTTGGTTTACGCCACATAAAAGCAACTTTCCCCAGCTTGCAGCACAAACCCAAACTTTACGACAGCGGCTCTTGACCCCACAATCTCTAAAAGCATCAACTTTAAATCAGGAGAATAATTAGCAATGCTCTTAAGCCCTGACAGCTGCGAAGGTTTCCCAGTGCAGTTTTCCTTAGCGCAGGATGCGTTTTGGTAATGGGGAGAAGTGCAGACATGGCAGAATATCCATTCCCAGTCTCTGTGCTCCGATATTTCTGCCCTGGCAGGAAGGTAACACGCAACATTTCGCTGAGAAATGAGCTCGAGTTAAAAGGGTTTGCAATCTGCTGTCCCGGTGCCAGCGCTGCGAGGAGAAGCTCGCCCCACACACCTGAGCCCTCAGCTTGAACTGGATCCTGCCCCCACAGCTGCCCTTGCACCACGACACGTGCAGGCAGCTTTGCAAATCGGGGCCTAATTTTGGCCTTCCTGCACTTCCTCTCCCTCCTCCTTTGTTCGTCGCTGTCACCAGCGGGGCCTCAGGATTAAAATCCGAATCAGCCACGTGAAATATTTGTAACATCGCTGCCCTCTGAGGGGTTGAAACAACAGGTACCGCAGACACTACACGTGCTGTGAGCCTTCCTTAAGGCTTTGGCCACGCTTATACAGCGTGCTGGGGACTCTGCACATCCCACCTCTGCTCGGCAGCGCCGTGCCAGAAGCCAACTGCTCAAAAGCCATTGCTGGGGCCACGAGGCTCACCCTGCCTGGACCTCCCCTGCCCCTTGGCAGCAGCCAAGGAAAGGGAAGAGGAGGATGAGGTGTGTGTGCGTGTGCGTGTGTCCCCGAGCAGGAAGTCTCGGGGCTGTCACTGTCTCAGCACTTTGCACCTGTCACAGCTATTGTTCCAGGCCAGCAGCACCGTCTTCAGCCCTGGCAGGGCATTTATTTTATTTCATATAATTTTTTTTTCTTTCAAACCTTTCTGCAGAAGCACACGAGCTGTGAACTTAACATCTCTGGTGCTGCTCAGGCTTGTAGTTCCTAAGCCTTGAGAAAGCTTTTCGTGTTTGTTTTTGCTTCCTTAAAAATGGTGCTGGCTTTCTTATTCTAAAAGCCTGAAAAGTGAAAAGTTTTGAGCGAGTGTCCCAACGCGGCGTTGCAGATTTCAGCGTTGTTCTGGAAGCAAACTTTGAAAAATTCTTTTCTGGCCCCAAAGAAAACTCTGCACTGAGTGTAGGCGAGTGTGTACACAGAGACTGTACACAAAATACAGAATTGTGTTTTATTTTTCAGCAGCAACAGTGAATGCACTTTTTGCAGCCCCTGAACATTGCTAATGCCAAAAGAGCGAGGTTCGAAGCAACAAAGTGAATTCCTCCAGCTCACTCCCCTTGCTCCGGAGATCTCTGATATTAAAACTTCATTATTTTAAAGTCCTGCAAGATGGGGCTGATAGGGAGGAAAACCCCCGAGCGCTAAGACAGACCCTGGTAGGCACAGGGTCTTGTTGGCCTGCACGGGTTCTTCATTCAGATACCTTAGGCCGTGCTCCTGCCGGTGACTGCGGGCACCGTGCGTCCTGCCGAGGCTGCCGAAGCCGCGTAGGATCGGGAGGAGGAGTTTGGTGCACCAGCAGCCGCTGGCTGAGTCCCCTAACGCCACACTGGCATTTTTCCTCGGCCCTGAGCCTAACTGGGGCTTCTGGACAGAACCGTAACTTAGTGGTTAATCCGTCCGGCTGCTTAGATAGCAAAGCAAAAGGGGGAGGGAAAAAAAAGGCTTTTCCTTCTGAAGGCGGTGTCGCTGCTCCGTGCTTGCTGCAGCTGAACAGGTCGGACAGGCAGGACTGTCTTTTTAAATAATTTCTCGAAATTTGGTTATCTTTGTCAAGGGGAAAGCTTCTCTCCTTGCCAACTTCTAAATGATTTTTTTTTAATGGCTATTAACCCCGTCGGGCCCACAAGCACAGTCGAGCTGAAGCAGCAATGCCGCGGGGGTGCCTGACAACGGAGCAGGCACCGCTCCCCAGGCAAAAAGCGCGGTGTCTGCTGCCTCTTCCCTCGTGTCCGCCCTGCCCAGCTCAGTGCCTGCTGGCTGTGCCACGACAGCACTGCTCTCGGCACATCCACATCACTGCCAGTCCTTGCCACAAAGGGTTACAAAAACTAAATGCCTTCCCATTTGCCTGAGCTGTACAAAGCAGCTCTCACCTATTTTCCTTGAAAAGAGAGGCACTGAAAATGCTCACCCCCGTGAGAGCGTGCATGTTACACGGCTGTGTCTGTAAGTATGTATGTACACATATGAATATACAGACATGTTTGGTTACTAACAGCAGAAGGGACAATTAATCACCCTCGAGACTGATAGTTTTTAATACCGAAAGGCTATTAATCAGGAAAGCATTACCCTTTGAACAAGATGTTTATGCGGCCGACGCTATGGGTTGGTTGGTTGCTTGCTTGTTTTCCCCTGGTGCTAAAGCAGAGCAGAAATCAGGTTTACAAGCTCCTACATTAGAACTTCCTGCTCCAAGTTTGACAATTTTGGCTGGAATTTGGAGGAAATGTCCAGGAGTTTATGCCCCTCTCTCGTTGGTTCCAAGGGGACTTCGGTGTTCAAAAGCCAAATCTCTGGAGGCATTTAAATGCCTGAAGATATAAACAGACATCACATGGAAAATTTAAAAAAATAATTAAAAAATCTAGTTCTGTTGAAAAATCCCAAGGGGCATCTAATTTCATTTTAATGTAACTAAAAGACCTTAAAAATCTGTCCCTAAATCTCCTGCGCTCCCTTGAAAATTCTTCCTTGCAACCCTGCAGCCTGAAAGCTGATTCTGGAGAAGGAGCAATAAAGGCAAATTATAATCCAAATTTTTATTCCCCACCGGAGAGAATGGCTCATATCCTGTAGTGAGTGGGAGGCCAGCAGGAAAAATCGCGGGGAGGACGGTGGTGGGAGTGAGAGGGTGCAGGGAGGCAGCGGCACTGGGGGAGGCAGGAGAAGGGCTGCGTGGCAGCCCGGGGGAGCAGGGGAGGCAGAGCAGAGGGTGTCCTGGGCTGGCAGTGGGCAGAGAGAATTCCCAAAGGGAAAGCACGAGGAGCTGGCACTGTTTCGGTGTCAGCACCAAGGGCTGGTTCACAGTTTATGAAACCAGGGCAGCAGGAGTCACACATCTGTGCCCTGAGAGCCTCCCCCAGCGGGGATCGGGTTCCTGGGGCATACGGCCTTCCCCACACCCTGTGCTGCCCCCAGCTCCCCTGGGAGCAGCTCTCCGTTAATTAAATGTCAGGCTGCTGCGCAGCCCCATTCCCCCTTGACGCCCAAAAGCAAGCCGATTTTCTTAAGGCTTTGGAGATGCATCTCCTCTCTGCTCCCACCCTGCGCCCCTGAGCAGCCTGAAGAAGAGAAAGTGGACGGGACAGCGGTGATAGGGGTGACACGGCAGCATTAACACACACACACCCCTACAGCCAGTACCTTCTCACAGAAAGCAAGCCCTGTATTCCACAGAAGGATCAGGGAGCAAAATCAGTGCAGAAAGCCCCGGATAGCTGGTGGGTCTGCCCCGCTCAGTGCTATGTCTAAGCAGAAAATCTCCATATCAGAATGGAAACACAAGCTGCGGAGAGATTCATCATTCCTTAGCAAAACAAGGGGAAAAAGATTTCCATCTGGGAGCTGCTTTATCGTAGGAATGATTGCAGCAAGCACAAAGCTGGTCTGGGAAGAGCTCGCTCTCTTTTTATAAATTTCTTTCATTTCTCTCCATCGTCGTCTCAGCAGCAGAACAGCCAGTGCAGGTTAAACCCTGGGAGATAGTGTTGTGGGTGACAGCTGCCATCGTTCTCAGGGTGACCTGGAGTACAATAACAGTTTTTCTAAGAGATTTAGAACAAGAAATCCACACAATCCATTTGGGGAGCTCTGTGTCACCAGACCTGATGGGACAAAGACTGGATGCTGTACATTAATAGAGCCGGGGGTTAACAGGAGATATTAATTTTTAAAAACTGTTTCACAATACAATCCTTGCCCTTCAGTCTTTAAATCAATCGTTGATTTTTTTTCTTCTTTTTTTTTTTTTTTTTTTTTTTAGCGATGGAACAAGCTTTTCCCAGGAGCAGTTTCTTACCACTGGCATTCCCACGGGAAAGGAAACTGTTAGAAATTCATCTCAAATTGGTCTCCAAGCATGCAGTCAGAGGTTCGAGCAAACTTACATAAGAGAGAGAAAAATCTTAGAGGTTGGTGTGTCCAGATGCACACATGGGAGTGGGGAAAATCAACTTATTCACATCCTCCTGACATACGTAGGGATCACTCCACCAAAATTCCTGGAAATTCCCTTTGCTGTGAAACCAGTATGAGAAGGCTCAGGCTCGGTGCCTCCACGAACACACCCCTACGGCACAGCACAACCCATTGGCACTGCAGTGCCAACCTTTGATTTCGTACTTTCTCTTCCTCCTAATCCCCACGTAATCTCAAATGCTGGTGATCTCAGCGGGAGGAGCAAGAAGCCAAAGTTGGTTCCTTGCTGCTATTTGTCTGAAGAAAACCTTCAGTGCACGAAAACCTGGAAAAGGGAAAAAAAAAAATCAATGAAACCTCGATTTGGCATCCAGTGAGGGATTAATCACCAACTAAAAGAAACAATTTTAGAAAATGCCACGACTTAGTGCCCTTAAAAAGACAAGAAGACAAAAGAGCCGTGATCCCAGATCCCGTCTGCCCCAGGCGTTTCCCTCACCCAGCACCAAGGGCACCAAAGATGCGTTGTGTCCCTGCCACTGTCCTGACACCCAGCTGGGGGACAGATGGCATTTCTCCACGGGCAGCGTGTTGGTGGCCCCTCACAGCAGCTCCCTGCTGGGACTCGCCTCTCTGGGGATGCCAGAAGCGGTGCCTCTCGCTCACTGGGCCAAATCTCTGTGCTGCAGCCTTCCTCCTCTGAGTTACGTTGGTGTAAACCTGGAGTATATGTGGATCCCAACCTGCTCAGGGGTGCTGGGTGGCTCTGGGTTAATATCTGGCTAATATCCAGACACAGGGAGCTGTTCCTGCTGTCTCAGTGCCTGTGGTGTTGGACACGATGGTTTCCATGCAGGCTATCGTGTCTTCAAGGCCTGGTCACGGCCTGGTGTGTAGATAAGAACAGCACTCACTTTTTTAAGCATGGATTTTTCATACACCGGGAACTAATGGTCCTCTCAGAGCAGTTATGGTCTGTCTTGACGATTTGTTTCCCAGCCATGCATGAGAAGTGAATTTTTACAGCTGAAGCAGGAGGCCTGAAAAACGGGCCCTACGCTGGGCACACAGATGTGGGCTGCGGTAGGAGAGCATCCCTGCCCCTGGGGGGGCAGAGCCAGGAAAGCAGAATTGCCTTTTTCAGAGCACAAAACATGACACCCAGGCACCCTTTCATCTGTGCTGAAAGGCAGGCAGGAGAAGCAGAATTATCCCCTCATTACAATAATGTCCCTCGCACTTTCTCCAGCTACTCCGCAGGCATTAGTGGCTGCAGAGAAACGCCGAACACCCACGTCCCCAGCTAAAAGAAACCAGAGGGCAGGGTGCTCTAAAAATCAGACCCACAGAGCTTTAAACAAAGGCTTTTATATTAAAAAAAAAAAAAAAAAAAAAAAAAAAAAAAAAAAAAAGACAGATTCACCTTAACTTTATTCCTTACTGTGAGAGCTTTGAAAGAAAATTGGATATTTTCCTGATTATCTAATTCCTCTTATGGCCACCCCACTGTAACCTGTACCACACACAAATTCACATCACTACATTTACCTGCCTGCTCAGCTTCTGGGAAAGAAAATGAAGCTGTCTCAGTCATCTTCTCATTCAGCAACAGAGGAAACTGACTTTTTTTCTTTTTTTTTTTTTTTCCCCAATTCAGTGCCAATTAAAATCTGAAATGTGGATAATCTGATATCCGCTAAATACTCCAATCACTCACGTTGCAGAGCGGATACACGTCCAGGCTCAATAAAAAATCGTATTATTTATTTGTTTTAATGTCATAGCTGTGCCTCCCTTCATCCCAAGGCTCCTCACCCAACACCCGTGCGATGAGCAACTTCCCCAGCCCTGACCTTGGCTGACACACTGGCTCTGCTAAAATTTCTGCCTTTATGCTGACGGACAGCAGCTGAGGACCTGGCAGAGCCTCCCCAGGAACCGCAGCACCTCGACAGCTCGTGCCCCGCTGCTCCTCGCAGCCCCTGGCCCACGCCCGGTGCCCAGCCCCGTGCCTCACGCTGCGCTGAGCCAAACCCGGCACGGCCCCGGCACGAAGGTACAAAGGGAAATCTTGACAGCATCTGTGAATGGGGTTTAAGAGAAAGGAACGAAATAATACCACATATGTTAACGGATGGAGGTGGTAGCTATGGTGACCACAGACAGACAAAGAACAAACCATTTTGACTGAATTCAGCCAATTCCTTCTGACAACAAACTGCAAGAAAAAGCAAACTTTTTAAAATCCGTAATGAAGCCATTATAACAAAGCCATTTCTCTCTGTTTGGCTTGTTTGCTTTTTGCATTTCAGTTGCAGCTATTACATTAACCCTGTTAATCATTGATATAGCCAAATACTTTCCACCTACCAAAAATGGGGATTTTCTCTGTGTAAAATATATATATATATAAATAAAAAAAATAATTGTTTGCATTTTCCAAAAGAAAAGGCAAGGAATAGTTATTGTAAAATGACAGACATTCATAATTTACAGCATTTTCTTGTGCATGAAGGCATCTGGGTTTTGTAAAGGCTTGTTTATAGCAGTCGGATTACTTTCCCTGTCCCGATGTGCAGCGTAACCATGAACGATCCCTGCCCTGTTTGTTGCGTGTCACAGCACCGAGCACCTCTCTCTGTGCACCCAGGGCAGGAGGGCACGAGCTGGGGCATTAAGGGACCCAAAAAATCTGCCTGTGGAGAGCAGATGTGGAGCTGCCTGCGCGCTCACCAACTCCCACCCTGAGAAGCTGCAAGGGGCTGGAGGAGGAGGAGGAGGCGGAGAAGGAGGGGGAGAAGGAGGAGGAGGGAGAAGAGGAAGAGGAGGAGGAAGAGGAGGCTGTGCCGTGTGCGTCAGGATGCAGACTGCAGCACAAAGCCCACGCACACCCCCAGGGAGACCCCTCTTCAGCCTGGAGACCGCTTTGGTACACCCAGTGCAGAGGATGCTGCGGGCCAGCATGCTTGCTGGAGGCCAGCGCCAAACCTTGCTGCCAACAGCAGGGAGGCTGCTGTCATCTTCCTGACCAACTTGAGTGCTTCATCTCTAACTCGGTGTGTCCAGTGCCTTCTGCAATGCCCTGCGGGCTGCAGCATTCACAGCAGTGTGGATTTGCAATGTAGCCGTGCTTTCGATGCTCCGGGAGCAATAACTTCCCATTTCTGCAGCGTGCTGACCCTCTCAGCTCTAAGCCAGCATTTCCAGCTGCTTAACTTCATTCCTCTTTAACGAACAACCCCCCAAACCCAGCAAACGAGCACAAAGGCACACACCACGTGGACGCGGCCCCCTTTATCGCTGTGCTGGGGTCAGCCCCCGCTCCCCCCAGGGACCCACGCCAAGGCCTCCTCGTGCGTCTTTGCTTTCACTCTCGCCAGTTCTGAGGGCAGGCCCACGGAGAGGGGGGCAAAAAGGAAACCACCACTGCTCGCTCACGTTTTCTTTCGGTATTGCCTGGAAACAGTAAAAAAAAAAAAAAAAAAAAAAAGATTCCTTTGATTTTATGTGCAGTAAACCCTCACTAGATGGCTCCTTACAGCAAGTAAATCCAGTCCCCGCAGACAGAGCACCGCTGGCGAGCCAGCCAGCGCTCACCCCGCTTCGGGCTGGCACCGCTCTGCGAATCCCGAGCTGCCAGTCGGGTGGGCACAGACACCTCCATTCAGCCCTTTTTTTATGTTTTTAAGTTCCACATTCAATGTCCTAACGCAGCAAGGTTGGGGGAACCAGGAGTGGAGGTCTCAGGGGGGGACTTCCAGCTGATGCCTGCCAGCATGTGGTCATGGTCCAAAAGCTGCAACCATGAGAATCACGCGGTCCTCCCAAAAAACTCGCTTCTGAAGAGCCCCCCCTCGCTGCCTGCAAAGCTACCTGCAAGGCATGTGCTGGCAGGGTGTTCAGGGCAGCACCAGGAGAAGCGGTGAGATGAGCTGTCAGCTGTGCTTAGCCTCCCCGCGCCTACGTCGCTCCGCACGCTCCGTACTGCAAGGTTGGCTGATTGTGCCCTCATTAGTGAGCAGCGCTAATTGGTGTCTAACCCGCCTTGAGATAAACACGCACGCTACGTGTCGGAAATCCAGAGAACAAATGTAATGATTTTAGTTTCTCGCCAGTTCCTAGGCTGTGAGCTCTGGCAGCTCACAGCAGGGCAAGCAGGCGCCGCAGGAGGCGGGCTGCCCCTGGTCGGTGCTGGGAAGGGAGGTCTGAAACGTGGCAAACTTCCATGGTAGGAAGAGACCTGCTTGGGTTTTTGTTTGTTTGTTTGTTTGTTTTGTCTTTGGGTTTGTTTTTTGTTTTGTTTTGTTTTGTTTTCCCAAAAGAGCTGCTGAAAATCGGCACAGATAAATGCACTGAACCAGGTCATAATCAGCACACAGCGCTGATGCAAATACCCGGACTAGGGAATTACAGCAATTACGGCAGATAACTCACTGGAAAAAAATCGGTATAAATGCTCACATAGATGTTTGCCTGCCCCATAAACAAGCAGAAGCCAATGCTAGAATTCACTAATAAAGTCATCTTTGATCATCTAATTCATGGAGCTGTTATCTCCCCATAACAAATCAGGGCTTAGAGCTTTTAGACAGTTAAACATTTTGTCTTGTGCTTAAAAAGAAAAAAACAACTAGCACCCGACAGACTTTTCCATCCGTAGCAGCGTTCCCTTGAAATGCAGTTGTTTACTTCAGGCCTTAAAGGCCGGATTAGCAGAGCAGATTGTTTGCTTTTAATTGTACAGACAAGTTTCATCGCCGGCCTCCCTGCCTCCAACAAGCTCTTTAATAAGCGCCGTGGAGGCGAAGCCTCCAGAAATTGCAGAAGAGGTTGCGGAGGAGAAAGGGTGGGAGCGGCGAGTCCAGAAGTAGCGCCGAGAGGTCTCAGCCCCCGGAGGCAGAGCGCTCCCAGCTCTCGCAGAGGCCGGGAGGAGCAGCCCGTGAGTCAGCCGGCAGAGGAGACGTGTCACCACGCCGCGTGTCTTCCAGGGACGCCAAAATCGACGTGGCCACAGCGCCCAGCAGGAATTTTTACTGTACCGGCTGCCGTCAGCGGCTTGCTGCTGTAGCCCTGGGTGTGGGCAGGTATCGCGCTGACTGAGGCTGTGATTGCCCCCGCCGCCACGGGGTGCTCCTCACCGTGCTCTTCCTTTGCAAAACAGGAAAGAGGCGAGACGGCTTCGGCGATAACTGTTGGAGGGACCCAAGCAAGTCCTCGCGGCCTTACCTCGAGCCTTATCGTGCCTCGCCATCCCCCGTATGGTGCTCGCTGCAGCAAGGCACGGGCAGGGCTCTTATCTTGGCTTTCTGGAGCTCCAGCCCTTTTGCAATCAAATTAAAATAAACAGAAAGAAAAAAACGTTCAGCTTCATAAGGTGTGGTTTTTCTTTTTTTTTTTTTTTTTCCCCTTGTGTAAATTATGCATCACTCATTACAGGAAAAAGGAAGATGCGGGTTTGGAAATCGGTTGTGGGCTCCTCCATTTTCCTACACTCGAGCAAGTGTTACAGCTGGATACACAGGGGACCTTTTTTTTTCTTTTTTTTTCCTTGTTGCTTTACACCAAAATAAAGGCCGCAGTTGTTCCAGGCAGTGATTAGGCTCAGCGCTGTGCCTCTGGGGATGGGGAAGCACGGGGACTCTGAGGAGCAGAGAACTTAATGAGTTCTTTATTTGAAGAAGGGAAGTTTTGTCAAAATGTTTCCCAGAGCCAATGGAAGCGATTCGGCGGCTGCACAGGAGGATGAAGGTGAAAAACCAAAACCTGCATCTGCTGAGCAGCAGCCCCTCACCAAAAGCTGAAGGCTGCCCTGCTGCTGTCTGTGCTCGGAGGTAATGGTGTGATGTAAAAGCCACCAGCTCTCTCCTTGTGTCCCACGTTAGGAGGCCCCAAATAAGTGAGCTGTGAGCTGTAAATGCCTTTCCTGCACAGCTGCATCCCTCCTGCCCCGACAGCACCACCAGGGCAGCTTTCCCTCTTCAGAGCCTGCAGGCAGGGAGCAACGCAGGATCTGGCCCGGGGCATCGTGCTGGACCTCAGCAGGGCCTCCCGCAACTTCATTTTATCATTATTTTTTTTAATCCTGAATTAAAACTTAAGCTTCAAAGGCACAGATCTGGGGGGGTCTCTTCATATGGATACTGTGCCTCCTGGAACAAATCCTTTAATTTTGTGATGAGCTGGAGTCGAAGACATTTTTATTCAAATCCTTTTTTTAGGCTCTAATACTCTTTACTATTGGATATAGGGATTTTAGGCTGGAAATGGCACTCTTGACTTTACTATCACCCCAAACAGACAATCAAAATTTAAGCTGCTGTTTCTCTCCCAGCCTTTTTATGCTGCTCCCAACGCTCTCCCAGAAATTGTAATGCCTCTGCTGCATTTACTCCACTAGCAAAATCTGCTTTCTTCTGTGTTTCTCCCCCCAGTTTCTCCTCAAGTCTTATGCTGTCAAATAAAATCAAGGTTTTCATATGTAAAATGGTTATCAGCAGTTCGGGTTTTACTTACAGTGCCTTGAACAGGCTGCAGGGGTGCTGGGTGGGGAGGAATGTAAGCTAACAGCGTGTACTCTGGTGCAACCTGCAAGCACCATTTTGTATGGGGTGTCCTTTTAGGGTTTTTCATCCTTGCAGGTGATAACAGCAGCAGTTCTAATAATTTTGCAGGATGTTAAAAATAAGGCTGCATTTAACTGTCGTGAAGAGTGAAATTACCTGGTGTGATGATCAGAGCAGATCAGAGAAATGTGCCTGCATCTCAAAGAGCCTGGTCAGTGGCTGTACCATTCGTGCCAGCTCCCCTCACTGCCTGCAACCCCGAGCTCGTAAACCCCACGAGCCCTCCTAAAACAGCCCCCACGGGGGTCCCTCAGGGCTTTACAAGCTCATATTATGCTGTTGTGTGCCAGCCTTGGGTGTGAAATAGCTAAAAATCAGGGTGAAATCATCACTGGACTTGTGCAGAGCCAGGGGCAGGAGGGACCTACGGGGTCCAGCCCAGGCACAGGGCAACTTCCCTCTGAATGTGCTCCGAGGGAACCTCCTCCAGAGGACTCAGTGCATTTAAAGCCTTAACTGTGCACAAAAGATATGCACAGAGGATTCATTTGAATCTCACTTCCAAACCTGCTCATCTCTTTCTGCTGGTGGCTCCAGGAGCAGCAGCAGCTTTCGTAAGCTATCCAGCACAGGGTTCGTTCTCAAGCGCACCTTCTGCACACATAGACCTTTGGTGTCCGTCAGCTTTTTCCCCAAATATTCACATCTCAGTTGGGGTGTATGAGCACAGCCTCCCACCCACAAGTACTTGATTCACAGGCCAGGACATAGATGCCCTTGTGGGGCAAAAAAAGAAATGACAGTAGTTCCCTCTGCAGAAAATAGGGACCACTGGGGAGGAAGGAAATCAAATGCCATTCCCTAAAAGCAACAGACAACAGCCATTCACATGGTCTCACATTTAAAACCATTAACACCTACAAATGAATAATGCTTATAGATCTGGGAAATGCTGGGGAAAAGAGAAAAGGAAATCATTTAAATTCTTAATCCACAAATGCGCACTGCTTTGCAGGAGCTTCCCATGAGTGCTCCAGCCAGCAAGCTCGCTGCACAGCAATCTCTGAATGGAGAACTTAAAATGAGCACTAGCAAATATTCCCCGGAAGAAAATTTGGAATAACTAATCGTAAGGAAAATCACACTGGACACCGAATTTAGGAGCTCTGATCACCCCCATCAGCAGCCAGCAAGATAACGCTTTATCTGCTTGTCCAGGCCAAGCAAGCCCGTGCAGCTCACGGCTGAGGGCTTGGTGAGGGGCTGCGCACCAGCAAGATGTGCTGGCATCCACTGGGCCAAAGCAAAGCACCTGAGAAGGTGAGGGTTTGCTGGCAGAAGAGTCAGAAGTGAGAAAAGCACGCGTGTGTGTTGGGGGGGTTCCCTCGAGTAGATTATTTCCTATGAATTACTTACCCAGCCTTAGATTTTAATTGATAATTTCTCCCTTGATGCGCCCCATATTGAGGGAGCGTTAGCATTAACCAAAGCTAATCCACGGCGCGGCTGGGAAGGGGATTATTTTGCCAGTGATGACTTCCTTTAAACATGGAATTGTGATCAAAGCAATATGGTTCTGGTTTTTCCTCTATTTTTAGCTTTGTAGTATGTTTCTTCTTAACAGTGAGTTACCGTGATACGCATGCTGTGAATTTCCAATATAGCGAGGCTTTAATAATTTGCAGCAATAATTGTTCCTGCTCCAGTCTCCGATTCAATTTGATGCAGAATTCCCATCTCCCACCACAAAGCTTAGCTCAACAGTATCTGTGTGAGCCAGGCTCCGAAACGAGCCCGGTGTAATGGACTTCATTAAGGGACAGCCAAATTGCTCATCTGTAATCTATTTCAAACAGCAAAAAGGGGGGTTCAATAAATATTTCTCCTTCCAAAGTTACTCATTTCGGCGGGAAGGGGCCTGCCGATTCACAAATTTGGTAGCCTCGATCCATTTTTGTCAAGCCCTGAAGTTGGGAGCTCCTCAGCACGAGCACAGAGCCGATCTGAAGGCACAGGACCTGTAACCCCAACGCGGGCCACGAACGCACACCGACTAATTATGGGTTGTGGGAGAGCCTGAGCCGGGCCCTGTGCGTGAGAGCAAATTACTCCCTCGATGAATAAAAGCCATTACTTAGTATTTAGCTTCATAGCAAGAAGCCTCTTCGGCCTGCTCCTAACAGAGATGTTACAGTTAATTTAGTGTAAAATTATCACCTGCTGTACAATAAAACAACAAACTGCAGTCAAATAATCTCTTAATAAATGAAAATGTGTAATAAACTGTGTCAGCACCACGGAGACTTGGCAAGGCTGAATACCCTAAAGGTACCAATCCAAACAAATTCGCCATACAATATATGGCCTGTGTCATTTCTGGTTCTTATCAGGGATGATTCATCTGGGAATCCTTGGCGCTGGTTTTTACATCGAAAGGCCAGGCAGTTATTACAACGATATAATTTCTGCTGCATTAATTAAATATAATGCCCATAAGCCCCTTTATAGGGGTCTATAAATTCATCGTAAACGTATGCTGTATGGGCATACGTAATCTACAAAATGTAATAAAGAGTCGTACGACCGCCTCTCTTCCAGAGCATGGAGAGGGGTCAAACAATCATCATGCAGAAAACAAAAACTTAAAAAATAATGCAAAAGTGAGCCTAAAATTGCTTCCGCCTTACATTACAATTACGGACAGAAACCCAGGTGCCTGTCAGTGAGGAGAAGCAGGACGTGAGGTGGCTGTAGCAGGTAGGGGAGCAAAGCATTGCTCTCGCTGCTGCAGGCTCACACCAGATGACAAAAGCACCCCAATTCCTCCACTTCACCTGGCATCATCTGACTGCAGGAGAGCCTGGGGTACACCAGTTGTTGCTGAAATCTGCCTTGGTCTCATTTGCTGGGCATTCAAATGCTGCCCCACCACCCTGCATCAAGAAAACAGAGGGGAAAACAAAAGGCAAAGCAAAGGCAAGCGAAGAAGAGCTGTGCAGCACTTCTTGCAGTCAGCCAGAGCCAAGCTTTGAGGAGCTTTTCCATGCTCATCTGAGGTCCAGATAGAGCAGAAATACCCGACTGGCTGCTGCATCGCGTGAGGAGGCTGCAGAGGAGCCTCCCAGCCCACGCTGCCCTGGGGGAAGGACAACAGGGCACTGGGGACAGCAGCCACAGAGAGGCTGCTTGCACCAAGCCCTGCCCGTCCTTCTGGGAACAGCAGCAGGGACCTTCAGGCTGTGCCTTTCCATGCCCTGACTGCACGTGGGATGCTTCTGCATGTGCCTGCAGCTCGGTGCCCTTCAGCCATGCAAGTGGCTGGTGTGCAGGGCATGTTGCCTTCTTCTGGGCTCGCCCAGGACGTGTCTCCAGAGCCCCTGTTCTTGTTTTGTCTCGCACAGCTCCCAGGGAAGGAGCAAGGGACAGCCAGCGGCAGCTGAAAGTGATGTAGGGTGAGGGCAGGATGCAGGAGGAGGCAGCCACCTACGTGTAGAGAGGAATCACCACTGGGAGCCCTAATCACACTGCCCTACCACAACAGTAAGACATGTCCAGCATCACTCTGTTCCCTCTGAGAAGCCAAGACCCATAATTTAAACAGAGGAAATTAAAATGACAAGTGGAGAAGACATCCCCTGCGCCCAGCTCCCTCTTTTGGAAGCCCCACCCCTGCTCCAGCTCTGAGTAAACATCCTCCATCGCCACGCTCTCTGGACAGTATCCTTGCCAAGCAACGAAAGCAAGGCCTTTTCTTCAAATTAGGTTAAGCAAAAGATAAATAAAGCATTTTTCCTCAGTGAGATCAAGCATTTTTAAGAGTTGGGGCTATCAGGATGTGTCAGCCCCGTCTGGCAGCAGGAACGGGCTGCGTGCTGTCCCAGAGGGGTCTCGGCTGGCGCAGGGCTGAGATGTCTCATGGGCCCTTCCTGCTATAGCAGCTTATTTAGGGATATTTGGTGTCCTAAACCCCCAGTTCCTAGGGTTGTAAGAATGGGTGGGAAACACATTTCTCTTCCTCAAAATGAATGCATCTGGAGAGCAGCGGCAGAGCCCTGTCCCTGAGCTGTCCCTGAGCCCTGCCAGGGACACTGCAGCCACCCCACAGGTTTGGCTTGGCAGAGCAGCCAGCAACAGCAGTTGTGCTCAGGACAGAGGTGTCTGAGGGGTGGAAGGAGGAAGCCGAGCAGGCACAGAAGCCACCGCTCAGCACACCATTACCACACGGCAGCGCTCCCCCAGTGCTGCGGCAGGCAGTGGACTCCAACCCCTTGTTGGTGCCTGCGTCCCACAGCAGCGGGGGGCTCTCCTTCAGCTCTCACCTCCTGAATGGGTGCGAGATAATTGCATTTTCCTTAAACATCTCAGGAAAAGCCAGAAGACAACCAGAGCGCATCCTGAGAGCTCAGAACAGCAGCGTGCAAAGAAAGCCTTGAAAGCCTATTCTGGCCTTTGCAACGTACTCCCTTCTGAAGAGGGGGAGGAAAGAAGGACACTATTGTCTCTCTGTTGTGGTGGCTCTTGGCCAGGAACAAGGCTCTTGGCCCTTTTACCCTTCATTTTCACCCCACGTGTGCCATGCTACCATGATTTGCACAGCGCAGATACCTATAGCTGCTGCGCTACTGCCGGCCTCTGCCACAACGCAGAGATCACCACAGCAAACACCGTCACCTCCCAGGCAGGCCGAGCCTGGTGCCCCAGCCTGGGACAGCTGATATGAGAAGACCTGGCCACAAAGCCCATGGCCGGGACCCCGTGGCAGCAAGGCCAGGCCCCGCTCGCCCCACAGGCTCCCCTCAGGAAGCGCCGCCCGCAGCGCAGGAAGCACCGGGCTCCACGCCATGCTGCGGCCCACCTAGGCCGGGTCCCCACAGGCAGCAGGGCTGTGTGTGTATGTACGTACACACACACACACACATATATATATACATACATATATATAGTGTCTGGCTCCACATCCTTTTACCCCCTGCATCTGGCTGGTGAAGCAGTTAAACCGCCCGGCGCAGTATGGTTTCAGCTTATCACGTACCGCACACACAGCCCTCCTCGCGCTTGCACTCTCTCTCTCTGATGATGTTCACTTTCCTCAAAACATCCTTAAATAAAATACTACAAATCTCATTCAGCTGGGGGAGGAAGTTTGGTATTTTTTTTTAATTTATTTTTTATTTTTTGTTAATTCTCTGTCCTCCACACCCCCGAGGCTAAATCAAGCCCATGCAGCAAATAACCTCACCCTACAATTACTTCTTTTATTAAGTCTTTTGGGGCAGAAGGGAGAGGACAGAGGGAATCGATGTGGTCCAGAGCCCTGAATTGGTGTTAAATGACAGAAAAGGAGGTGCTATAGGTTCCTTACTCCATCCTGGCAGGCAGCATGGGGTGCCTGCATGATTCCAGCACAGGAAGAGATGGAGCCCCACACACACTTGTGGTCCCGCTGCTGTCCCCACAGTGGGCTGTGGGGCACACGGTATGACCCATCCCAACACCCTGGGGCTCCTCTGCCACCCTCACCCCCTTGCAAACAACCCCCGAGCCACAGCACTCCCCCTCTCTGTGCTATGCAAATGCCCACTGATAAGATTATTGCCGCTGCTGGCCCTTCGGTTCAATGTGAAATCAAGCACTTGGTTTCCTACAGAAGCATGATGTTAACATTCTTAATTAAAAAGCTAAGTAAAAATAAATAAATATAGGGGAAACATTTGAAGCAAAGCATTGTTTGAAAATTTTAGGAAAAAAAAAAAACACAGAAGTCTATTCAGTTTGAGTTTCCTCTAGCTTTCAGTCGTTTTGCCACCATCAAGTTTTTGCATGTTTTGTGGAAGAAACCCAGCCACTCCAGTTATGAGCTGTAAAGCTAAGAAAAACAAACAGGAGAAGTTTCGCTCAGCCTTTATCTGTCGCCAGATCAGGCTGCGCCTTTTGCCCCAGGCACAATCACCTTACAGCAGGGGGCTGTGTAGGAAGGATTTTCTCTCAGCACCCACGGCCACTGCCATTGCTTACGTCCTTCGGCAGGATTCATTTCACTGCTCTGACCCTTCCCATGAGCATCTTTGCGAGGCTACGTGGATATTTCTCATTTTATTTTACCAAGGACCCAGTTACAGTAAAGGAAAGACGGGATGTGCTTTAAGTGATGTTGAAGCTGATAAACATATTCACCACTTCTGGTGAAAACTCACATCCATAAAATGAAGTTACAAAAAATAATACTAAAAAAACAAACAAAAAAAATCTACAACCTGGTTCTGCATGCATCCAGCCAGCAGATATGGGTAGAGCCTGTACTGTCCAGACAATTGTACCTTTTTCTTGTTAAAAATGCCTTGCTGCAGAAGTGCAAATGCACCAGATAAGCCCCCTGGGCAGGCCTGGGAACGCACACCAGCTCTGTGGCCCAGCCATGCACAGCTGCACACAATGGTGTGACACCACAGTGACAAAACCAGCAGGGAAGCAGCAGAAGAGCTGCCCCAGGGTTGGTGCCGAGAGAGCATGGGCTGGGCTCGCTTTTACCTTGCTTACTGTGGAAAAGAAAATTAAACTGCAGACTTTCTCCAATAAACAGCCCCACATTTTGCTGCTGTTCCTCTGCTCTTCCTCCGTTCTCTACAGACCCTGCTTTTCCTTGCGCTGGCTGCTCAGGTGCTCCCCTCAGTGTGACCCCACACAAATCCACCCCTCACACACATTCTCCCCCCTCTTGGGCTGCATACAAAAGTGTGAGTTTTCCTTCCTCATTTTCTCTCTTCCCTCATCCCCTCACACTTTCCACGCACTTCCCGTTCCCCTGGCCCTAATTTCCTTTTTGCTGAAGAAGTCTCCCACATCAGCTAACGCTCCTCCCTTCTCCCTCCCACATTCCCCGTCTCTCCCGCTCCAGGTTTCTCCCTTTTCACCTGCTCCCTCCACCAGCTGCTCCCTCCACCCTTTCACACTGTCCTTCTCTGCTCACCCCAGCACCGTTTTTTCCCTCTCCAGCTCATGAGTTCCCCATCCCACATCTCCCCCTCCTCCTCTTGTCCTGCCCGTCCCGGTACCCTGCACACCCGCAGGCCGCGGGGCCAAGGCTCTGCGCCAGCACTGACGCAGCTCGCCCGCAAGGACACGCGGTGTAACAGCAGCATGGCAATGAACACAGCCCGCTACATCCTGGTGGTGAGCTCCCAAGTCTCCAGATAGCTCCAGTAGCTGATGAATTATGTGATTCAGATGCCAAAACTCCAGTATTTGGGACAGCTGTAGGCTGAAAGGAGAGGAGGGTTTGTGGCTGCCCAGGAGCCCGGGGCATCCCAGGCAGAGGGATTTGCTCTGCACTCCTACACTCAGTTGTGCTTTTGGCAAAGCTGGGCAGGAAGCAAGTTCCCTTCCCAAAGCAGCCTTTGAGCTGCTTGTGCCAGGTGTTTGTCCCAGCGCAGCATCCACAGGCAAGGATCTCTGCAATTGCCCAAAACCAAGATGTCTGTGAAGCAAGCCAGGCCAGCTCTGAACATTTTCCTCCCACCTCATCGTCATTTTTCCTCCTGATTGTCACTGCTTATCTGCACCATCCAAGCAACTAACGACCTGCTGCTGGGCCCAGACCCTGACCCTCCCAAAGACAAACTCTCTGGCACGAGGACAAACACCTCAATTGGCTTGCTTTTTAACAGAAGGCCTTTCAGAATGAGAAAAGTAGGGTGTTGGGTTTTTAGGGTTGTTTTTTTGGCACTTCTCACACATACACACCCAGTCACCTCCCGTGAAGCTCCCACTGCCATTGAGCAAGTTGCTTTTCTCTTGGAGATGGGGGCAGAGTACCCAAAGCCGTGTTTTCCTGAGAACACCCCCATAAGGGATGAATTTCTCACCTGGGAACACCCTCAGCAGACCTCAGGGGACGAATTTCTCACCTTGAGAAATCCACTGCTACGAGCACCAGGCTGCTGCTTTTACTGCCAGGCTGCACGTACGTCTTGGAGATATTGCCCTGCTCTTTGCAGTCCCCCCAAAAAAACGCAAGGAGCCTGCAGCAGCCACAAACACCCCAACCACAATGAGCAGGAGCCAGCAGGACCCAGGCACAGCAAAGGGCTCTGCTGGCCACAGCCAAGAGCTGGCACAGGGACATGGCTGTCCTTCCCCAGCCCCACAGGGACTTCCCGAGGACAGCCACCCACCACAGATATCTCCACACAACAGCTCTGCCCTCCCAGAGGAGCACCCGCTTGGGATGGGTTTGCCCCAGCTGAACCTTCGCCCTCTGCTCCTGCCAACTGCAAGCACGTCCCTGGACTCTGCCATAGCCAGCCCCGGTGAGGAGACGGGTCCTTTTTACTGCAAAAGCGGTGGAAATGAGGCAGATCACATGTGAAACCAACTCAAAAAATACTTCTGACTGAAATGAATAAGTAATTTGCATTAAGGCATCACCAAGTCTAAAGGATTTTTTTTTAAGCAAAACAAGTTTCCATTGATTTGTTTCTCCCCCCCCCTTCGATTTAAAAGCAGCAAATGCCATCCATACTGCAGCAGCAGCGCTGGAAGCTCCCCAGCAGCCTCTCGCAGCATGGGCAGGCAGATAAATACCAGAGGGCTCCTTTAAGTCGCTCTCTGCTTCTTCCTTCGCCTCCCACTCCCTGCTCCCCAGGATGCAGCTTCCCCTGGGTCCTCTGAGCAAACACAGGCTGCCCCTGCTTCCCCAGCACCGCGTTTCTCCACAGCAAACCCTGCTAGCCTCTGCCAGAGGCTGAGGAGCAGCCCGGGCCAGCCCCAGCACTGGGCACGGGTCCTGCTCAGCATCCCCCAGCTGAGCTGTGTCACCCAGGGCCACCCAAAATGCGTCTCCCCATCCAGTGCTGGGTGGCTGCAGGGTGGGAGCAGCGTGCCCACCTCCAGCTTCACCATCGGACTGATCTGCACTACAGCACTAAGCAGAGAGCAGCAGCACTTCTTAGCTGTGCTCATTAATAACCAGTAGCAACTGCCCCAGCCAGCCAAAAAGGGAGAATTTTCAGAAAACAGCAAGCTTCGGGGAGGATTAACAGCACATATTCTGGGGATGAGACACTGGCCTAAGAGGAAGCAATGGGGACAAGAGCAGCAGTGCTTTCCTCTTAATGGGGGTGATTCATTCACAAGAGTTAACCAAGTAATTTTTCTGGAAAACAGAGCAAGGTTTGTCCCTGCGAGGTAAAAAAAAAAAAAAGTTTTCATTTAAATGGGTTGTTTCTAAATTTTCCATTGAGCATTTACAGTTTCCTTGGCCACTTTTCCCATGAAAACCTTCAGAAATGTTGAGGGGGAGGGAATGACAAGAGAAGGCTGTCCAAAGACGCCTGCAAGTTAATAAACAAAAGCCACTGTGGAGCTCTGTTCTGTGATGAAAATGTGATTTTTTGTTTTGTAAGGATTCCACACTACTGTTTTGCTTCTTTCATTTTAAGAAATGTGGGCATATTTCCATCTGGGCCTATTTCCAAGCAGCTCTAGTATTAGTTTTACACACCCTGTCCCTAGGCCAGGCCTAAAATTCCCTTTTGTGACATGGGAATCGCTCCTGGGGAGAGGAGCCAGGTGCAGCATCCCCTCTCACCCCCTCAGCCAAGGCAGGGTGCAGGCTGATGGCACATTTTGGGCTGAGGGCCTGAGCCACCCCGGGGCTGCTGTCACCCCAGGACCAGCCCCATGTGCAGGGTCTAAGGATCCAAAGCTTAGCAAGAACCAGGCACAGAGAGATGACTTATCCTGCTCTTGGCAAAGCAAGGACAACCCCCAGCTACAGGCACTCACCTCACCTTCAGCTGCCCACAGTTCTGCTCACCTGAGATTATAAAATAAGACTCAGCTGAAATTCAACACTTCACTTGAGTTTGAGAACTTGCACTTTTAAAGGAACTTTGATTACCTTTCCCCCCACTGTAGATCTTAAAATAATCCTGGCTGTCAGAAGCCCACAGGTTGAACTGAAGTGGAAATTTCTGTGTAGCCAAATATGGAGCACATTAAAGAAAAATAAACCACAGAAGGAAAACAAAGTGTTTTGTTTTCCAAAGGGAGTTTTGTTTTCCTGAGGGAGTCACCCAGGCACACATTGTGCCCAAGGTGAGGAGCAGGAGGGGAGAGCTGCTACAGCAGTAACGCAGCGAACTCCATCCACCAAAAGCTGAAGGAAGCCTGCAGTAAGGCCGAACTTCATTAGGTAACTTCTCAGTACAGCTGCATTTTATCATCACCAAGTTTTCCCACCAGAGACAATCGATCCACACCTTTTACTGATGTGCCACCTCACAGCCGGTCCCATACTGCATTTAACCGAGAAGAGGGCCCTCTGTGGCAGAGGTGCTGGGGCAGTGCCTGCAGCACAGCAGGGGGGACCAGCTTGCAGCCAAGAAACCCTGTTTTAAGGCTTATGGATTTTATAGCCACACCACACAGCCACTGGCCAGCTGCCATCACAGCTTACCACGTCTGTCCTCACTGCTGGACAAGTCTGGAGCATTTCTTTGATTAATGCCCACCACCATGCTCACCTCTGCCCAGCCCTAGCCCCCCACAAAGCTATCCTTGTTCTGCCACTGCAACCAAGCACAGATCATCAGCCAACCCCCATGCCCTTAAGGGCACTGTAAAATACAAGCAGGCCTTGCACTGGGCTTGGCAGCAGTGTGGGGCCACCCCAAAGGTGCTTCCACCCTGGCACTACTGTTCCCATCCCGCATGGGGCCGAACCAAGCCCTTTGCTCAACCCTCCCCCAGCCGTCACCCCCAAATTGTGTCACTTCCTCACCAGCTCACTCCTTCTCCCATGGCAGATCATGTTGCCCTCTAGTGGATTTGAAATTCTTTTTGAACAAAAAGTAAAACAAGAAAACAACAAAACTCAGCAGTGGCGATGACTGGGAAAATAACACAAAAAAAAAAAAAAAAAAAAAAAAAAAAACACTAAACGGAGCAGAGCAGGAACACTGCTGCATTTTCCCTGCAATAGGAAAGCAGGAGGCTGGGGTACAGGTTTGCCAGGAAAGCAGCTCGTCTCCCAGAGCTGCCGCACGCCATGTGGCTGCAGCATGGAGAAGGAGAACCTGCCGGGCACAGAGCTGCCCAGGGGACAATGACATTGGAGGGGCAGTGGCCCCACTGTGCATGGCCACCAGCAGCACAGCACCCACCCTGAGAGCCAGCCCAGGTTTTGTGTATTGGCACTGTAGCCTAAGGGCAGGCAAGAGGAGAGGTCCCCAAAATGGTCAGAGCTCCTGCCTTGGCCCTCTGAGGAACAGCCGAGTGTCCAGGGTGAGGAGGAATAACCGAAGGCTTCCTCCAGCACAGGGAGCTGCTGTCCCCACAATGAGACAGGGAGAGCCAAGTGCCTGCCTGCACTGCTCAGTCCCACAGGAAACAAGGTCGGATTTACAAACAGGATGAACACAATTTACCCACAACACGAGACGAGGGCCTTTGAGGCACCATCTGGTTCCCCTTTGCATCCAGGGCTGAAGTCATCCACAGGCAGCTCCATTTTGTACGGGCAAGCGCCAAGAGGTGCCTCTCCTCTTGGGCAGGAGGAATTTAAGCGAACAGTTACCAACCTCTGCAATGCAAATGCTTTCAGGAGGGAAATACTCCACAACCAAGGTGACAGGATAGGAACAAAATAACCTCGCGGCCCAAGGCCAAGCCCTCAAGCCATGCTTCAGTCCTGAGCCGTGGGCACCCCCAGCAGCCCCTTTCCCAGCAGTGTTTTCAGGGTGAACCCCACAAGAGAAGCTTCAGGGCAAGCCACAAAACCCAGGAGGCATTAGCATCACTACAACAGCTGTCTGTGCTCCTAGTGGGTCTGTTTTCTTTGGCAATCCAACTCCAAATCCATTAAGGGAAGGCCAGTGTGAAACCTGGACACTCATCGCAGTGACTCTGAAGGCTCCAGCCCAGCAAGTCAGGCCTGCCTTCAGCTCTTCCCCTGCCCAGTCACCAGGGTTCAGTGGAAAATCAGCACAAAGGAGAGGAGAATCAGGCCTTCAAGCACCTCCCGCACCCAAAAGAGTTGATCTAAAATAAACATGGGTATTTTCACCCCGCAGGTCAGCACAGGCCAGCCTCACCCTGTACTCCATGATAGGTCTTGCCCACCCCAGTAGGGCACCGACCACACCAGGAGCTCAGGGCCATGCACTCAGATCACATCAGGGGATTTCTCTGCTTCACTTTGGAGAAATCATCCCAGCCAGAAGAATTGGGCCTTTCGTGGGCCTCCCCCTACATGCTATTTAGCAACTCTGTTCAAAATGTCTTTTCCTACGTGCTTTGGGACACTGGATGGTTGTCATCAAGTGACTGCAGTGCAGAGTAACCCATCGTGAGCATTTGCTTTCTCCGTGCAGAAGTTTCAGGTCTTCCTGTGCCACCAACACTCAGTCAGGTTTGAGCACATGGTGTCCATGGCTGCTTTTTGGGTTCAATTACTCCTTCTGTGCCCCTTATAAGCAAGATTCAGGCAGGAAGGGAAGGGAAAATTGTACCAGTGTAAAGGAATGTCACTGTGCTCCCTCCTGTAGTCCCATCCATGGATACCAAGTTTCCCCAATACTTCTGCTCAGTGGCTACACCAACAATCAGTATTTCTATGATTTCTCCCGAGCATACCTGTGCACACTTGTCTGCTTCACAAAGCTAAACAAGCTTTGCTCAGCCAACATATAGGTTCAGGAATATATTATAAATAAATCATCTACAGTGAGTATTTGTGAGCTAATCCACCTTTTTATTACCATGGGGACCATAAGCTGTGCAGAACCCTGGGCTGAAGTGCACGTCCCACTCTTCTGCACACGAAGCAGACCCTGCTCTTTCCCACACTCTTCCCAGTTTTATCCCCATCCCTTTCCCACACATCAACCCAGGGCCTCCCAGGCATCAGCCAAAAAAGGCGTTCCCAACAATGGCACATTTCAAGCATCTGCCCCATTCCTGCAGCTCCCTTATTGTGATGGGAGCTGAACATCTGTGCTTTGGACAGCCCAGGACAATTCCTCCTTTTGGGGAATGACATTGTACCCTATTACCAGGTACTGAAGGAAAAGAAGCTGCATTTGACACTCTAATTCCTCACCAAAATTGCTCCTTGCCAGACAACTGTGCCCCTCTGGGGACAGCCACATGTGTGACAGGTCCATCACAGGCACCCAGTGGTCCAGCTGCTGGACAGACCATAGCTGCTTCTGCCCATGGCAGTGAGTGGGGATGTAGGGATAAAGGCAGGCAGAGCACCTCCCCTAGAAAGCCCAGCCATAGGAGAGACAGCAGCAACCTCTCCCCAACTTCTTCACCCACCCCAGCACTCTGCACGCTCCTCCACTGGTCAGGGCAGAGGGCATTGGGAAGTTAATGGATCTCCCATCACAAGCTAATAACAAAGAATAAGTCCTCCCCAACCTTCACAGCCATTCTGGTAGTACCGAATGGGGACAGCATTTACCTTCAAATGTCTTGAGAAATAAAAATTATATATATATATATAAGTCCTGAATAGACAAAGCAGGAATTCAGCAGACATGCTATTTGGGACACAATATAAATTTGGAGTAACTCAATTGCCTTCCTGTTAGCCCTTAGCCATCCGCTTTCCCAGAAGTAGCTGCCTGTGTTTCCAAGACAATTGGCAACTTCTCTGCATCTCTCTCACATTGTGACAACTTAATTCAGCTCCCATAGAAGATCTGACAAGGCAGTCAAAGGAAAAGGTTATAGAAAGGAGGAGCATTCCCTTTAATACAAGCTACAGAGTTTATAATCATCATTAACCAACTTCACAGGCTGAGAAGAAAGATGTTTTTAGATTTAAGTTCATTTTGTTCAATGGAAAAGTTCCAAACAATTTTTTTTCCCCAGTATTACTCATGAAAAATTTTGTATGCATTCAAATATTGCCTAGGTAGGTCTCCTAAGCTACTGACAGAGCCTCATTTCATCTGATCATTAGTTGCAAGATGAGTTCTTTGGGAATATGATCTCCTTGGGGAATCAGACAAGTTGAGAAAGTTTCCCTCAGGGAAATCACAGGTTTAATATTCAGATTCAGTCCTCTAAATTTGTGGTCTAACTCTCCAGTAGAGTTTGAATGCGTGGTTGAAGACATTTAGTAGAGCATACTTTATCGCCTAGCTGAAATTTATATTTTGTCTGGGAACTTGTAGGCTGAGCTGCTGGAAGTGGAAACCCATTTTCCTTCCCACCTGACCTGGGACAAGAGCCCGTTCCCCTTATCTCAGGCACGTCGCGTGCGTGTAAGGGCAGTTGAGCAACACCCAGGTGCTCTGTAAAACCATTCCCCATGTGAGTGGGGCCACTGGGATGCCAAGACCCGTGTCCCCACAGCCCCAGATCACAGGTACCCTCACGTAATGCCCAATTCCGAGTCCAGATGAAGCAACCCAGCCATGGCTATCCAGATCAAAGGGCAGAAACCCACGTCAGAGGAGCCCCTGATGCAACCAGCAGCAGCACTGGGATCAAACAGGACAGAGCAAAACACCTTTCTGCACCAAAAGAGGAGGACAAGGAGTACAATGCCAGAAACTGCTGGAGGAGGGATAAACTCACCTGTGCCAGGGTGCTTGTCTGTGCTCTGGCAAGAGGGAGGATTCCAGTCCCCAGGGCTCTTAATCAGGCATTTAAAATAATAAATCTTATTACACTAAGCGTATTACTGTTAAGCCTTCAGCTGTTAGCGTTCAGCCGTTGTTGGAAGGGCCAGGCCCAGCCACACATCAGCCTAAAAGCAATGCATCCAAAGCAGCAAGATGATACTTCCAGGGCAATAACCACTCTGGACTCAGCCCAGCCAGCACAGCTCCCTGTGGCAAGCAGTGCCGACACCAGGGCTGCACCCACCAGTTATCATGGGAGGTCACCCATACATCAGACATCCCATACACCCATACACCAGACATCACCCAGGCTCTGCTTCCCCACCCTCCAAAGCACACACAAGCTTTGCCAGCCCCCAGCCCATCTCGTACACCCCCAGGAGAGGTGAGAGCTCACCTTCATCCCTCAGGGCATAGGAAGGGTCCCTGCAGGCACTGCTGAGCCCCAAGCAGAAAACACTAAAAACCAATGTTCCCTCCAGCCCAAACCTCAGGATAGCCACACCACTACTGAATGCACCATCACAGAGCAGCGTCTTCAAGGCAGCACCTTCTCATCAGGATACCCAAAACAGACCTCACAGCTTCTGGGTGTGCTCTGTAGCCAGCAGCAATAGCTAACAGCAATCACCTGGAGGTCCACCTGCAGAAGCTATAGTTTTTTTGTTTGTTTGTTTGTTTTGTTGTTTTTCTGTCTAAATTAAAGCTTTAACCACCTGCTTGCCAAGGGTTTGGTGTGGGATTTAGCAATCCAGACACTTTTTGTGGGTACTTGGCTGTTGGGGAGTGTGCAAGGGGTTGTAGGCAAGTGGTCCTGTGGGACCAGGCAGAAATCATGGTAGATTGTACTCACACCACCTGTTCTTCCTTGTGTCAAAGGTTGTTTTGTTGTTGTTATTATTATTCAAGAGGTTTTAATATCGATCAGGCTTTTATGTACCATTTGTTTGACAAGGAGTTTACCTTGAATAGTCTGACATTATCAGCTGTGATTCCAGCACTTCATATTTGTGAATCTGTATTTGCAAAGCATTGAATGTGAGCACCCAACAGGAACAGAACAAGAAAAAATCAGCCCTGAAGATCTGACTTATTGAGTGTGAGTAACTGAAAACAGGGTGTCTGCTGATTCAGTTGGCTTGCGACGGACTCTGTCATCATCGTCACTTACTTGATTTCCTACTCTACCCATACCTCTAAGCTCCAGAGCTATGCAGAGAGCTCTCTGCCATTTTCCTGGAGGGGAATAACATTTCATTTCCACAGTAATCATTTGGGCAGAGGGCTTTTTTACAGCAGAGGGCTGTAAAATTTTCTCTTCCTGCCTCTCTGTTTGTTTCACAAGGGACAGAGAAGATGTATAAAGGGCAAATGCCAGGGGGGTCTTGGAAGCTGTTAGTCATCGGTGCACTCAGAGAGCTGTGGAAACACTGCTGGCTTCAAGCACGAGCCCAACATGAGACACAGCTCTCTGCTCGGGCTGCCGGTGCATAGGAAACGGGCAAGTAAGATGAGATCTGTGTTACAGAAAAACACGGATCCAGTTTCACATCACAGCATGGGATGCCTCTGCCTGGCCTGGCCTAGCCAACAGCCTGGGAAGCTCTCCTAATTTTCTGCTACCCAGGCTACCCCACACCCCACTGGGAGGAACCAGGGGATCTCTTCTGGAGACTGTATACTCTTGCATCCTACTGATATCCCCAGTGGCAAAGGATTCCCCAAGTAGCCCTCCCAGTACATGTGCTCCTCGCTGGAGCAAGGCAGGAGTGATGGATGTGGCCCTGACCCTGCTGCTTTCCCCAGGAGAAGCCTCCATGAGCCCTGCAGCAGCAGCCAGGAGGCCGAGCAGGGCCTGGCTGCAGTGGGACCTCTCCCACAGGGCCTTTCCCAGGCCATTGGGGTAACAAAAACTGTTAAGGCCCATTAAGGATGAGTCATGCATCCCGTGACATGCTCTGGGCCTGGGGACTAAACTTTAGGAAACGCCACTTACCACTGGCTCCCCCTGCACCCATAGCCTCCAGCCCAGTGCCACCCAGCACATTATACTGGTTCTCTAACGGAGCTGCTGGGCCCCGAAAAGCAGAGCGCAGCCCTGCTCTAGTCTCACTGAAAGCTTGCTCATACACCATCGGTCCTACAAAATTATTTTCTTTGGAAAGTGCTCAGCTGTTCAAGACAAACTAGGAAATCAAGAGGGATAAAATAAAACTGCTCCAACAAATGCGGCACTCGGATGCGTTATCCCATTTGGAGAGGCTGGACTAAATACAGCAGTGAGAAAAATCTTGATTTCACTCCTGATTTAGCATTTTAAAGACTGACATGGGATTACACTATGCAAACATGCTGTTATCAAATGGGTTGGTTTCAGGCCCTTCCCCAGCCTGACAAGCAATCAGATGGCTATGGCCACATTTTCTAGCTGCGCCAGGCCTTGGGGTGACTCCACAAGAGGTCAGGTGGCCACTGCACTTTGCAGCAGGAATGTGTAACATCATCCTCCTATTTCTGCTCGTTTGGGGCCTGAACTGCTTCCCTTTCCCCTTCTGTGCTCAAGCATGGAGATCTAGACAAGGAGGCCTCACCACTGTTGGTGAAGGCCACCTCCAGGCACAACACTGCTTCTAACATGCCAGGGGAAGCAAGACCTGCACTTCCCAGTTTCCTTCTCTGCTTTCTTTATATTGTCTTCTTGCTCTTCCTTTCTACAGAAACTCCCCTGACCCCAGCAACAAGAACATCTTATTATGTGCAAATTTAGCATTTGGTGCAGCCTCACCTTGAGTATTGTCTTTAATTCTGGGCTCCACACTATAGAAAGGGTGTTAAGGCCCTTGAAGGCACTCAGAGGAGGGTAACAAGCTGGTAAGAGGGCAGGAAGGCACGTCCTGTGAGGACACTGGGGCTGTCTGGGCTGGAGAGGAGGAGGCCGAGAGGTGGCCTCACGGCTCTGCACCTCCCTGAGGAGGGGACAGGGAGAGGGGGGCACTGATCCCTGCTCCTGGTCACCCATGGCAGGAGTGGCACAAATCATAATGACCTCAATAACATGCTTTAAATGTTGGTGGTCAGGCAGTTGGACTTCGTCATCTTTGTAGGTCCCTTCCATCTGAAGCACTCCTATTCTATTCTATTCTATTCTATTCTATTCTATTCTATTCTATTCTATTCTATTCTATTCTATTCTATTCTATTCTATTCCATCCTATCCTATCCCATGCTGTGCTGTGCTGTGCTGTGCTGTGCTGTGCTGTGCTAGTCACACTTGACTGCAAATGCTGCTGGTCTTTGTCCTAAAATAATTCTCATTCGAATGACTAGAACATACAATCCCTAATTTGTGACTTGTATTACATTAGCCTCACACCTGTGGTTTAAAATTAAGATTTTTGAGGCGTTTTTAAACGGCAGGAAACTGCCCAGAAGTGATATTAGAGGTTGTGTCCTCTGTCACTTGTAGGGGTGGCTGTAATGCCCTGAGCACGATGGAGTCAAAATGCTGATAAGATTTTCTCAATGCCAGTTGCTCTCTTTGTAAGAGATGACAGCTGGGGGTGGTTTTGAAGCTGGCAGACCCATGCTGAGCTGGCAGGGAGGCAGCAGCCTGCCCTGGGTGGTCTCTGTGTCTCCAGAAGACAGAAAAGCAGCACTGGGCACAGCAGCTCCATCACTGCCCCCATGGGACACGGCCACACCAGCTGCAGGGGGACAGGGGCAGGACAGCACAACCCCAGAAGGACTAAGACTAGGGGAAGTTCAAATGCAGAAGCAGCACTCGTACCAGAATCAGCCAATATTTACCGAGTGGTGGCTCATGTGTGTTTGCATCCCAGGCACGCACACATTTATATGCGCTCATTAGCTACTTTCATTTTTAGCAAAAGTTAAAATCTAAGTTAGGTCACAAGAAAAAAAGAATTGCTCACATTTGTCCAACTTTCCATAGGCAAAATCTCGGCTCTGGCTAGCATCATGAACTGCTTTTGCTCAGCTCTTTTCCCACTGACAGCATCTCGGGCCACAAATGACCTGGTTTAGCAAAGCTACAGAGAGCCTGCCCATGCCATAGGCAAATTCCAGCCCTGGCCTAGATGGGTGTAATTCACATTCAAATCAGCTGAAGCTGTGCCAGCCTGTTCCAGGGCTGGCCCTGCTTGTGCGGATTTGTTCCTGAGCTTTGTTTTCAGCCTGTCACTTCAATGAGCACATGCACTCGGGATTTTGGAATAGGAGCGAAGAGATGGCTGCCACAGAGCTCTAAGTTGAACAGAACTGTGATCAGCCTCCAATTTACTGGCTGTGACAATCGGGAGCATTTGGGGATACATATTTATGTTCCCAGCGATGAAAACACGAGGAGTTATTAATAGAAGAATCTAAAAGCATCCTGGAGACTGGGGAAGGTCTCATCATCCAGCAACACCCTGCCGTGCCCACTGCTGGGGACGTAGCCGTGCATGGCGTCACCGTACACCCACCACCAGCAGGGCAGGCTCCGCATGGGCAGACTGAGGATGCCTGGATGCCACCCCCTGGTTTAGTGACATTTGAGCACAGGAGGGCACACAGCAAGCGATGCTCCTGCCCTGGGGGCAGTGACAAGGGAGCATCCAGGGCTTTCCTCACTCCTCTCACCTCAGGAGAGGTTTTCAGGGCGCTGCACATCACTATTCAGCACGAGGAACAGATGCACCAAGCGCTCACCCGTTTGTTTTTATCTCCACTCCTCTCTCTCCCCCCTCCACCAGCTTCCCTTGAGTTTAACTGCAGACACAAAAGAAATCCCTTTCCAGCTCTGAGATACCCGTTATGCAAACAGATGAGGCGGCCCAACTCTGTGCAGGGCCCTGACACGTCCCCAGCACGTCCCGCTGCTGGGAAGGTGCCCACGGCCAGCTCTTGGTGCTCGGTGGGGACATTTGGCATTCACCAGGCTGCCTGAACCGAGAGCAGGGCTGAAAATCAGCCCAAAGCCCTGCCAAAAAACAGACACAGCACAGCCGGTGAGCAACAGGAGGGGGCAACCCTCACCACAGGTGGTATAAATCAGTAAAGAAACCTGCACACCCAAGCAAATCATCTTCCCAAGCAGCCTCTCCAGGTCCCTGGTTGCCCTGTAATGCTGCACTTGGCAGCCTGGGGCACTGCCACCACCAAAGGAAAGGCTGTGGGGGAAAATTTGTAGCTGGTCCTTGTCCGAAGGGCTTGGTTCCCCCAGGATGCTGCACACCTGGGAGAAAGGTGCTTGTATTACTTAAAGCCAAGCACATGGAATAAATCAACTATTTTACCCAGATTTTTTTTTTTTCCTGGAATCCTCTGATTTTTCTAGGCAAAACTTTTCTGAATACATTAAAATATAGGTATCTCACATCTGCTATGTTCTTAAAGTTTTAATGTTATGTTCTTAACGTTAAAGTTTTGTTTCTATAGGGCCATTCTCCTATAAAGCTGTTTCCAATAGCTTAAAATTAGTTACAGATTTATAAACAATCACATATTTATATAAGGGGAGGGATTTTTTTTAATAAGTGTTTAATAAGACACTCGGAATATGAACTGGCTGTGTTTGAGGATTTTGTTCACTTTTATGGTATTTCTATCCATTTCTTTTATGGGTTCTGGGGAGTTCAGGCTAAACATGAGGGCTTATAAGAGGTTATAAAAGAACAGAGCGGTCGTATTTTTCATGGCAGTTTGAACAGCCAGGTTGAAATAAATAAATAAATAAAACAGCAGTTCTTTTCATCCGCATCTTAGCCAAGTTTTCAGCCAAAGGTAGAAAGAAACACACACCAGTCTGAACAGTACTTGCTCAGCATCTTTTTTTCTTGCCCTGGACTCACATGAGCCGCCCAGAAGGACGTCCCAACACAGCTGCGTGGATGCACGCAGCCAGCACCTGGAAAGGCAGCGGGGCTCTGGCTGCGTGATCCATTTCTTTCTTTTCCCCCAGATTTATGCCTTGGCCAGCACATGCCGTGGTGGGCAGTGTGTGGTCCCGTGCCCCATTTGCTGCACGCTGTGCTGCCTGGAAGATGGAGCAGTGTTATTTTCTCATGGGCTTCTCTCCAGAGCACCTCCCAGCACAGTGCTGCGCTCTGCCAGCACTGGAGCTTCTGCTGGAAGTGCAGCCCAAGGAGTGGAGGGTCTGGAGGACTGGGGGAGCTGAAGGAGAGGATCCAAACAGCCACTAATGGCAGGGAACCAAGTGGAAGGCCCCAAAACCTGAGCCATTGGGGTGCGTGTCATTGGGAAGCCCTCTGAGCGTTCAGAGCATTGCTCCGTCTAACATCTGTCAAAGCTACGGGCACCTGGCACGTGTGTAAGTCAGATTTCCAGGTCTTCAGCAGGCATCTAGAGAATGAAGAAACCGCATCTATTGCGGAACTGTGATCAAACACAGCAGAGGTGTGCTGCAGCCCAGACACAAATTTGCACAAAGCAGGAGGTCCCCATCACCAGGGTGGGCTGAGCACCCCGAGAGCCAAAAGCTCAGACTCCTTGCGTGCAGGTGGTCGTGCATCTCACACGGACCACTTCTGGCCCCTGGTTTTACAGCAAACTTCCTGAAAGAAGAGAAAAGAGCCAGTGAATAATTCATTGTGAGCCTCCTGTTTGTAGTCAAGCCTTTCTGCTTGTTTGCAAACAGGGTTATTGGTACCACGAAGAGCCATTCCCCTAATGCTGCTGGAAACAAAGGCTCCCTTTCTGTGGCTGTTTATTCAAAGCAAAGAGAGGGTGTGGGAGGAGGTGGGGGAAACAACACAGAGAGGACATCCCACCCAGCAAGGTCACCCCTCGTGGGAGCAGAGGTATCTCCAAGCAAGGATGGTTTGGGACTCGTAGCCCCCATCCCAGGTGACACCACTGGCTATCCCTCTTGCCACCAAGCCTTCTCCTGGCTTCCTGAGGATCACAAACCATTGTCCCATGTCAGAAAGACTACTTCTGAACCTGCTAATGAAACTGAAGTTGTGAAAAGTAAAGAATTAGCAAAATGGCTTAAGTGAGTCACTCAGCACAGGGAGGAAAGCAGGCTGCAGGAACGCTTTGGAGGGCGAGCAGCAGGGCTGGCTGCTGCAGGACGTGGCAAGGACAGAACAGTTGAGCAGAAATAACATCCTTCTTTGATGTGTTGTACCTTCCGCTCCTGCCAACCCCCTCAATCTGTAATTTGGTGGAAAACCAGGATCATTCTGGGCCATCATGCTTGAAAGGCTGTCACCCCCCCCCGCAAGACAAGGACCCTACAAGAAGGGCTGTGGTGGCACAGAGCACAGGGCAAGGAGACACCCCGTCACCACTGTCCTTGCTCCATCAGTTCATTTCCAGCTGGGAGGTCAGGGAGAAAGCGTCATAACAGCTTTTGCCTCCCTGTTTTGAAGGCAAAGCAGTGAATAGGTATGGGAGAGCATCCTGCTGCACTAAAATCAAGTACAGATCCCCTGATTACAAATCAGTACAAGGGATCTGTACTGACCCCTTTTCCACAGGGCTGGACAGTACAGCAGCAGCACTCACCTTGCAGCATTCAATTTGGGTGCTTTGCGTATTTTCATAGCACACCTGGGGACCAGGGAGAGGTTTTGCACGTGGTTTTTTTTTCCCCAGGAGTGCACTAAAAAGCTGCCTCCTCCTTCGCAGGGCCCCTTCTGCCTGCTCACGCTGCCCTTTGTGAGCTGAGCAGATCCAGCAGGAGGGGGAACATCGGTGGGGTCCTGACAGACCTTATGCTAATTCACCAAAGAGCATTTTAGACCATGCACGGCCACTTAATAGAGTGGGAGAGACAGCAGCGAACATGACATTTAATTATGGGAAAGAAAAACGAAGTCTTTTACCCTGCATTTGGCATTCTCCCAACACCCAGAGTTAATTGTTAGGAGGGTATATTAGAAGGCAATGAAGGAGAAGATTGAAAACCCTGATTATGCCAAGTTCCTGAAAATGCTGAATTTATTGAATTTCGCATGAGAAAACACAGGCTGGGTCATGCTGAAGGCAGTGCCAGCAGCCAACGGAGAGTCAGGGGGTCTGCATGTGCTTGCTGGGGTGGGGGGGGGGCACAACACACCCCAAAGTCACTTCTTTGTGAGCCCCTGCCAGCTGCTGGCCAAGCCCCACTGCACCCCCAGGATGGGCAGGTTGGGGTAGATGCATCTACTGGGGCTGATGCCTCTGCAGCATGGGCATACCTTGGTGCAGATGATGCTTGAGGCCTTCACATTACTCAGGATCTCAGCTTTCCTTTGGAAAAAGATCTAAACAGGTAAAGCTGGAAAGGCCATCTCTCTGTGCAGTAGATCCAGCTACGTGTGCTAGAATTTGGCAAGAGCGAGCCTGAGCCTCTCCAGGAGGTGCTGGCACAGATGCCCCTGACAGCACAAGAGACGTGGGGCTGGACTAATCCATCAGCACTGGGCGCACATGGAGGATGGGGCTGTATGAGCACAGAGACATCACAAAAAACCTCTCTCTGCTTCCAGTAATGTGGTAGCCGTGGTCTTCCTGGGGCCACGGTGCAGACTTAGCATCCCATAGCACATTCCTCCAGGAGCCTGCCCGGTCCTCCCTGGAACCACATCAGCTTTCAGCCCCATCCTGGTGCTGATACAGCCAGAGGGTGACACAAGGTGTGTTGAGTACAGCACATCAGTCACAGCAGCACATCCCAGACAACACCATATTTCTTTTTTGGGGCTGTTCATTCATTCCTGGCTGCTAGTGAGGGACAAGACAGGGGCTGAAGCTGACCTGTACAATCAGCCCTATAGCAAGACCCTCAGCCTAAAGCATCGCCCCAGGAAAATCTCCCAGATAGGAAAAAAGCACCACTAACTGCAGGCTCCTTCATGCCATTCCCAACCCCACCTGGGTTTGCTGAAACTGGTAGAATTTACTCTGGATTTTAGTGCAGCAGGCTGCTTTTCCCTGCCCCCCCCCCCCCCCTCCCTTTTTTTTTTTTTTAAAAAAAAACACGGAAATCTACACCAGTAAATGAAACCCGGCTCATGTCTTACCTGCAGTAGCTTTGGATTTACTGCAGGGGGTAACCTTTGGCTGCTGAAGCACTTGCTCCTGCAGCAAGGCAGGTTGGAGCAGGCTTTAGAGGTCAGCTTCCGTGGGGAGAAGACGCCGGTGGTGGGATTTATAGCCTGGTCCCCACTTAATTAAAGTCAGCTGCTGGTTTTCCCGGTTTCAGATAGCTTAAGAAAATGATCCCTAAATATATTAAAAAGACAGAAAAAGTCTGACATTTGGGGCAGGGTAAGTAAATTGATTATTTTGCAGTAGAGTGCAAATTAGAGCAGCTATTTACTGGTGCAGACCCCAGTATTCGACATCACCCAGTGCATGGCTACAGGAGCAGACTGCAAGTGGCTTTCACACGGCTCTGCCTGTGGCCTCTCCTGGCAAAATGTCTCCCCCGCCAGCCTGCCTTGGTGCTCCTGATGACTGGGGGCCATTTCTGGCACTGGGTTCCAGGCAGAAATGTGGGCTGGGGGAGCCCAGAGCTGCTGCGGCGGGGGCAGCGGTCCCTGTGGGTGAGGACCCTGTTCACTGGCACTGCGTGGTGGAAGAGCCCCTCGAGGACCCGCTGGGGATGGACACTGAGGGGAGCTCCTGTTGGGACAGAAGGGAACCATGTTTGGCTTTTGGGTACATAACTAAGCCAGGCTCTATTTTTTTTTTTTTAATGAGTCAAAGATAAATCTATTAACTAGAACATCTAATAAACTGCTAAAGACTTGGTTTAAACACTTCCACTATTTCTGTAATACTTGGCCCTATTTGTGAGATTTTGATTTGGTTTTTGGCTCGTTTTCTTTTTAATGAAACAATTTTTCTCCTCTAAGCACTACAAACATTTTCTTCCAAGGGGCTCTTTGAGGAAAGCACTGGCTGATCATCTGCAAGAGCGCTGTTACTCGGGGGCAGTTTTGCTTGGTAATACTCCAGGAGGCCTGGCAATAATTCACTCCAAAGCCCTGCGCCACACTGGGTTTTCAGGAAGCACGTCAGTGTGTGACTACAACCCAGGCGTCCCACTCTGCACGGGTTAGCAAGGGGAATTTGTGAGCCCACACCTACTGCCAGGTAGAGTAATTGGAAGCGAAACTCAGGAAAGTGCCAAATAAAGACAGGAATTGAATGGGGGAGAGCAGATTTATCTTTTTACAAGGCTCTGTCCCCAAAATCATTTGCCTTTATTCTGCAGCCACCACCACTCCTCACTCCTCTGCTGTCCTATCACTGCAAGTGCCCTCAGAGAGACTCGAGGAGACCTCCACACAGGGAGGGAAGGGTCTGAAGACACCAGGGGCTCGTCAGCAAAAAAGCAGCAAGACAAACCTGCAAAGGAAAGGAAAACAATCAATCAAATCAATCAATCAATCAAACAAACAAACAAACAAACAAACAAAAAAAGAACAAACCATCTAATCTACAATGCTTTTAAAGGAATGTGAGAGTCGAGCTGAAGACGAAAGGCTCCGTCCATGCAAGAAGCCTGTTTTCCTGATGAGTAGGGGGTGGTTTTGATTCTTTAGTGGCTGGGCTATTGCACAACTCCCGCGGAGCCTGCTGATGAATTAGTTACTTGAAAACCAGCTAAGCTTTGTCCTCTTCATGGCTCGGCTTCCCTGGTGTCTCTAAAATGTTTGTTTATGAGTGGGAGATGACTAACAGGCCTCTGCAGAAAGGAAGTAAATTTAGACTCCAGCTTTGGGAAGCTGTCCACAATGCGGGGCAGGGTGGAGCCAGCAGAAAACCCCACGAGAGCAGCTGGGCAGCGTGGAGGCAGCTCCGTGCCCCCGCAGAGCCTGGTTCAACCTCTCAGAGACAGGAGGCCTGGAAGCTCACCTCTGATGTCAGACAAACTCCAACCCACACAGAACAACCTTGTCTTACTTACCAAGATCAGACCAGGCTCTGGGAGCAACAGGCCGGCACCCTCAGGGAGCCCACAGCTGCCAGCAGCAACCAAAGAAAACACGCTTTTATTCTATACAAGCAACCAAATACCCTGAACTCTTATCTGACACTTAATCACAAGGGCAACAGAAGAAGGTGCTTGAACCCCAGCCAAAATGTGCTTCTTTCTTTTATATTCTTTATTTTTTATTTTTTTTCCTGCTTGATGAAGTACAAGTCACCAGAGCAGCCTGTCCCTGGGAATGCTTGTACTTATTGCTGACCTGCTGGCAAGCACAGCCTGGAAAGGCAATGGTGGGGGCAAAGCTCCAGTCCCTGTGCACCACATGCACCCAGCCCTGAGCAATGTCTTGAAGCACTGCAGTGAAATCCACCACACAGCCCACCACTCCTGCCAGAGCCCAGGAGACTGGTGTGAGCCTGGCTATTTTACCCGTCTCCTGAAACACTTCTTTTCACGAGTTATAAAACTCTGGGATGTTTTGTTACTCGCACAAAATCCCAGCCCCCGCATAACCCACCAAACACAGACCTTTCCTCCTGCCCTCTGACTGGAGCCAGTAAACCTCCCCGTATCATTTATGAAATGAAATTTCCACCCATGTTAATGGCACCCCAGGAGGTGCCTGCGAGGTGGGTGTGCTCTTGAGAGCTCACAGGACCACAGCATACAGCACCAGGCTGCGGGAAAATGTTGGAAGGAGCCCGAGTGAGTGTGTCTGCAACAAATAAATTTGAAAAAAGGCATGTGTGCTCCAAACACGCTATTCGTGTCAATGCTGGCTGCTGCTCAGCCATCCTGTCCTGGTCATGGCACCCGAGCAGGGCTACAGGACAGGCCCAGGAGCGGGGCCGACCTTTCTGCGACGTGCAGCAGCTGGGCTCGCGCGTTTCTCAGCTTGCTATTTATACCCATCTCCCTGTTTACACCTATTTTCGTTTTGTCACACATCTCATCTTCTCTTTGCTTTATGTAATCTTTTTAGCTCCTCTTTGTTTCAGTTTTCTGGGCCGGAGGCACGGCAGAAAGCAAAGAATGTCACAGAGTGCCAGCAGTGCCTGGGAACGTGAGCACCTCGCTACATTCACGGCACGCATTGCACTGCACAGCAGTCCTCTAAAATGCACAGGCAGAAGCACAGGGAAATTCTGGCAGGGATAACTACATCACAACCCCTCAGCCACTTACTAAACCACAAAAAGACGTACTAACAGGCAAATCTGATCAGACAGCAACAATAATTTCGGGGGCAAAAACAACACTTCAAAATGGAGAGTTGCGTAAAATGATGTTAGCGCTGAATCCTGAAGGTAACAGATATTGCCACCTGGGTTTTAGATGCCTTTATATACACAAAATTATCTTATCATCTCTGCCTAGAAGATAGATACTGATTTAGGAAAGGAAAAATCAAAATGAGAAGCCCAACTGTGAACTCTCTATGGTCTAATCTCCTGATTATACTTGGATTTGAAAATTTCATTAGAAAACAATTACAGAGAAACTGGAAATATCACGGAGGCTTAATCAACAGACCCAGTGGATTTCTTGGCTGCAGAGCAGCTTCAGACAGTGCTAGAGGACTTCTGTGTATGTTTGCATGAAATGAAAGGGAAAGAAAGATTGGTTTTATCCAGCACTTCACAGTGAAAGGGCTTTTGACTGATAAATCAATCTTCTTAAAAAAAAAAATTAGATTTCCTTATATAATGTGCACAGTGGATGAATCTCTACCTGCTAAGCCTGCAGTTGCTGCTGGAGTTAACTGCGGCGACGCAGCCTCCTTTGACCGAGGGAAGGTCATGGAAGAGCTGCCCTCTTCCTTCATCCCTGTTTGTTATTTCATCAGACCTAGTTGCAGCCAAGAGCTGAGAGAATGAACAAAAGGGAATAAAAATAAGCCCTCAATGATATGCAAAGCATCAGTTGTTTGTTTTTTTTTTTTTAATCTTTCTGCTTGGCCATATATCTATCATATTTTACTGTTCAAATGGCAGAGGAATTTACACAGGAAAACCAGACCAAATCTGCCCCTTGAATGAGTAATACAACATAGATACCTGCTTCTAAATGGAGGGGCCACAGCTGCTTTGCTGCTTTTTAGACCTTGTCATCTCACCCCGTGTTCAGCTATGAGATCAGGACAATGTTGGTCTGAACAGCAAGACCCGTTGTGGGTCACACATGGCTACACACCTCAGCAAAATCAAGTATATGAAAAGTTAAACACAGGTGAACTCAGATTGCTTAGGCCCGGTGATTGAGACAGTCATTTTGGAGCCTCAGAGCCCTGCTCACATCCCAGCTATAAGTGCTTCAGGGTTAAAAGGATGGTTCTGGTGATACTCCCTGCTGCAAGCCGAGCATCTCCATGGCACGGCGGCTGCAGCAGGAAGATTTCTCTCTTGCTGGCTCTGCTGCAGCTCCGTGCCCCCAGACTTCATCGAGAGAAGCAGTTCCACACAGCCCTGACACATACGGGATGCTGCAGAAGCCAGGAGTCTGTGCACATACGGCTCATGCCATAGACCTGGGTATCCCTTGGATTTATGCAGAGGCACCGCTGTGCCCCGCAGCGTCCCCTGGCACTGCAGGGCTGCTGTGCCGGCGGTCCCGGGGGCCCTAGCAGCCTGATAACCACAAGTTTCATTCAAGCCAATTATAGCGCTTTATAAATAGAGGATCCTGCTTGTTTTGGAGCCGGCAACCAGCAGGCGGTGGGTCCTGTTTCCGTGAATAGTGCCTGGGTCTGATATGGCCAGGCTGGCCTCAGCCAGCAAGAAAAGTGCTGGGGTCAAAGCGGTGTCGTCGGGAAGTGAGAAGGTCCCCAGCCTGGCAGGGACAAGGCTGGGCATGGGGAGTCAGCAGAGCCAGGCTCTCCCCTGTCAAAAACACTGCCAGAACAGAGCGTTCATCCTATGCCTTCCTGCAGACATTTAAAACAGGCAATTTTAATCATTGCAGGTATACATTTAAGGACAAACAGATGCTGTCGCAATGGTGTCAGGCAGGTTTGTGATGTGAAACACAGAAAGCAAATGACTTGTTGGTTCGTTACCTGCAGCTCTATTCCTGGGGAACCAGAGGGCAACAAATTCACCCCGAATTCAATTAGACACCTGCTCAAAGCAATTCCCGACAGCAAAGGCAGCTCATTCTCTAATTGTAAAACACTGCATCTTTTTTTTTCTAACCTTTTAATATTATTGATCTTTTTTTTTTTTTTTTTTTTTCAGGTGCAGGGGGAAATGCCAAGCATGATGTCAGCAGACAGAGTTACATGCCACAGGTGCTCTTTCCAAAAGCGGAGCAGTAAATGCCAGCCCAAGCACTGGCTGGATGTTGCGGAGCCTTATGGTGATAACGGAGACAAGCTGCACCCTGCACATTTGGGGCAGGAGAGGCAAGAGCCTGACCCCTTGAGCCCTTGGCTTTTGCTATGCCAAGGCCAGGTTGCTATATCGTTATGATAAGGGTAATCCTGTTAGGCAAACACATCAAACAAATAGTCATTCATGATTGCAGACCTTGTCTCGGCAAATCTAACCCCAAGTTAGAAATGTGCTGAGTGCACAGTCCTGGGGCACAGCTCGCTGCGGGCTGACCGAGGGGTGGGCCGGGGTCGCCTCTGCCCCAGGAGCTCGGTGCAGGCGCTCGCCGAGGCTCGGGGCAATGCCTGGAAGTGTCCACAAACTGCCAGAGAGCGAGCCTGCTCTCCTTCCCCTTCACTTCATGGGTAGAAGAGGACAGATGACTCTCATGTCAGGCTGTTTTGCTTCTATATTTATGTCCCGCCTGAGGCTCACAATGTTCAGCTCAGATGCAATCCAGTCTGGTCATATTAATACATCTGGGACAATATTTTTAACAAGCAACATCGAGCCGAAGGCCACAACCATCCGCAGGCGCCAGGAGCTCTCTGACCCCGCTTGCCCATTTCGCTTACAAAACAGAGAAGTTCCCCAAAAGGAACCCAGGAGGTCCCTTTTTGTCTTCTGTGGGACAAGCACACTGCCCAGCTCCCCACCCCACCCCCAAACATGCTGGCTCAAATTTAATCTCTGCTGTGCTCTGGGAGTTTCTGTAGGTTTCAGAAAGGATGAAGATGACTCATTTATTACAGATGCCAAAACCAAAGTTTAATAAGGGGTCGTCACTGTCCTAGCCAAAATAAAACGGACACCCATAGCCTGTGACCACATCTGAAGGCTTGCAATGTAACTGCAGATGAAGGACCATCTCTTCCTCCGGCTGGCATATAAAAAATCAGTTTCAAAGCCTAAAAAAATGGGTTATGCCACTGCTGGGCACTAATGCAACAGATCTATGCCACCTGGTTAGCCAATTCTTCAGCTTCCCACCAGCCTGAGGCCTGGGAGCAGCCAGCCCCCACATTTTGTACCTCACCCCAGAGCTGGCGGAGAGGTGTCCTTTCCAACGTGGAGGGTTTCTAAGCTTGTCTTGGGTTCCCAAGCATTATTTGGGCTGCAGATTTTTGGAAGGGAGTCACGTTAGTTGTGTGGCAGCCAGGAAACGAAAGTAATGAGAGAAGGCTTCCTCACTGCGTTGTTTCCAAGGCAGATTTTCTTTCATGCTGTGGATCAGGAAGGAGCTGACCCATTCTCACAGAAGAGAAAGCAATCCAGCTGGGCTGGGGGCACTTCAGGCTCTCTGTAAAGCAATGACTCACTCCAAGTCTGGGAAGCAGAGAGCGAGCAGCATACAAAGGGAGCGAGGAGGAGGAAGAGGATGGTGCTGAGCACCATCGCGCAGGGGCGAGCGAGGTTTCAAGGCCCGAGTCCCCCCCTGGCCGGAGCGATGGCTGAGGGTTTTGGTGAGCCACCTGGGGGCCAGGAGCTGTGCCCAAGCCATGTCAGACAGAGGCACAGACACAGACAGAGGACAGGCTGCTCGGAGGAGGACCCGCAGTGGCGGAGGAAATGAAACAGGAAGGTTTCTGGAGAAAATGCTTGTGGGAGCTTTCCACGAGGTGTCAGCAGCAGCTGTTAATCAGCGCAGCCGGAGGTACCCCCGGGGCTGCCAGCCGCATCCTGGCCTGGCACACACGGCCTCCCCAAAGGGAAAAGGAGCCCCAACCAGCATCGGGCTCCTCATCCATCCTGGTGACAAGAGGACCCAGCTCTGGCACCACCTAATGACCACAGAGCAGAGGGGTTCCCACGCAGGGCCAGGACCCCAAAGACCAAACGCAAGCCCTTTGCATAATTTCCCTGCCTAACGAGGTCGCAGTCCACACTGTGATGGTGAAAGCAGCATTGTGGCACCGGGTCTGCAGAGGGGATGCTGTGGCACAGCGAGATGAAAGCCTTTGCTCGGAGGCTGCCGATACGGGACGTGGATGTACGGGGTGTGCGCTCCAGCCCAGTGCTTCCGCTGCAAGCCCCGGCTCTCCTCGCTCATTACTTTTCTCTCAAGATGTTTAATTTTAGCTAAACAGCACGCCGGTTGTTTCCGCCTGACTTGCTCACAGAGACTCCAGAGCCGGAGGCTTAAAGCAAACCTGCAGCTACAGCGTGCTGCGGTTTGGGGGCCGTTGTCCAAACGCTGCTGAACTTTGGTCCCGAGCCTGCTTGCAATAGAGGAAACTGGTAAATGTTCAGCATCAAACCCACTCAAAAAGTCAGGGCAAGGACTGGGGTCAAAACTGCATCTTTCAGCCCTTTCCGAAACTGAGGGATGTATTAATTGCCCCTTTTTTGTCTCATGCTCAAAAGCAGTGCTAAACACTAACGATGCTCAACATTATCACTCATGCTGCTGTTTTCATTTTGCTTTTAATGACACCCACAATCATGCCCATTAGGTCCAATATGGCCAATATGGTCCTGCCCTCAGTTTAATGAAAACCTCAGGAAACACACGGCATCTGTTGCAACAGCAGAGCTTTTCCCTTCTTCCCATTATGTGGGTGGGTTTCAGTAGCATTAAGCGGGCTTTAGCTGGTCACTGGCTGGAGAAACCAAAGGAGCAATGTGCTGGAGGAAGGTGAAGAAAAAATAGCTCCGGGAGGACACGTCACAAGGCAACAAAGAGTCGCATTACTCAGACATGGTTGTGCCGACAGACTAATCCTCATCATGTGCCAAGGAACCTGTGATAAGCCCTCTCATAGTCAGATAAGTAATAAGATCAGTTACTTAATTCAAAGTGATTAAAGCCAGGCTGGGCTGCAAACAAGCAAGTCGTGTCTGCAGGTCTGCACACAAAATTTGTACCATAAAATTAAAAGTTTCTTGGTTTGTCGTGTTTTGTCACTCTGAGCAGTTTTGGGGCAAACACAACACTTTTTCTCCAGCACACACAGTCCACAAACAGGCTGCGTTTGCTGCAGGCAGGTTCCTGCTTTGAAGGGATGTGACAAACACGTTTTGCAACCAGGGGCCAGCCCCTGGGCCACCCTTCGGCTGCTCGCTGCGAGACCTCAAGGACTCAGCATGCTCCGGCCTATTTGTAAGCCACTGCTGGGGCCCAAGGCACACGGTGGCTGCAGCTCTGCCTCCAGAGGAAAGCTTGGCCTGAGCAAACCAGTCCCGCTTCCACTCCAGAGACATTAATTGCCTACACAAAAGCAAATTTGGCTTTGCGACTATGCTAATCCCCTGTCTCTGGGCTCAAACACAACTTGGCTTACCCAGGCATGTGTGGAAAATGAGTCGAAAGGGCTGGCAACCTGGCTGCCCTGGCGTCACCGTGCTGGGCAGCCGAAGTGATGACAATATCACAGCAAAATTGGGGAAAAGCCCGGGTGTTTGGGGTCGGTCAGAGCCGTCTCCAGGAGCAGGTCGCAGGACAGCACACAGAGGCGGCGAGGCACGCACGGGTGGGTGAGGCAGCACGGGACACCTGCCCCAAGCCAGGGCTGTAGAATTAGCCACCTTTAAGCCATTTATTCTGATCCCGTGCTTCAGCAGAAATTACCCCGTGCCTGAAATAATAGGATGCAACTGGACAGAAACGCTCCGGTCAGCAGGAAGCAGAGGACGTGGTTGTCCTCGGTGAGTTTTCATCTGGAACTGGGCAGGAGCGGTTCACCTGCACAGCAATCGGTGTGAGCAGCGGGCAGCAGCCTCACAAACCTCACCCAGCATAATTTCAGCATTGTTTTCCAGCTGGATGGGGGCTCAGGGCACACACACCAAAGGCAGTGGTTGTTCCTCGCCGCCTTTGTTCTCTCCGGGGTTAAGGGGAGCGTGCTGCAGCCTCCCTCCCTCCCTCCCTCCCTCCCCAAGGCCCCAAGCGGCTTCTCAGAGAGGGCTGTAAGGAAATGTGACATCTCAGCTCATGCCTGGCTATTTCCCCCACAAGCCTCATGCTGGGAAGCACAGAAGGCGTCCCCCATTTCAGAAGCAAGGGGAAGTCTGGGGAGCCCCACGGGCAGCGGTATCGGAGCCGCCGGCTGTGACAGAGCCCCAGCGTGCTTCCCTGGTGGCCCAGGGGCAGCACACCAGGAGCCTGGTGATCCCAAAACCTGCAGTGCCCAGACCCCATGTGCCCAGCTCCACATAGGCCCCACACACCCTGGACCCCATTAGCCCTTGATGTACATGCCAGGAACCTGTACACTCTGCAGCCCCAGCACCAAGACCCTGAGCTCCCAGACCCACAGGACCCCAAGCACACAGATCCCAAATACCCAGACCCCCAGGACCCTGAGCACCCAAACTCCGAGCACACAGACCCCCAATATCCAGACGCCAAGCACACAAACCCCAAGCACCCAGACCCCAAGGACCCTGAGCACCCAAATGCTGCGCACACAGTCCCCCGATACTCAGACCCCCAGGACCCTCAGCACCCAGACTCCAAGAACCCAGACCACCAATACCCACACTCCTAAGGCCCTGAGCACCCAAACCCTAAACACCCAAGCCCCAAGCACCCAGACCCCCTATACCCAGCTCCTCAGGACCCCCAGCACCCAGACCCCAAGCACCCAAGTCCCCAATCCCCAGACCCCCAGGACTCTGAGCACCCAGACCCCAAGCACCCAAACCTCCGGGACCCCGAGCACCCCAGGCCCTGAGCACGCAGACCCCAATACCCAGACCCCCAGCCCCCCAGGACCCCGAGCACCCACACCCCAAGCACCCAGACCCCCATACCCAGACCCCAGGACCCCCAGCACCCAGACCCCAATCCCCCAGCCCCCAGGCCCCGCCCCCTTCCCCATGACCACGCCCCCTTTCCCCAGACCACGCCCCTTTTGCCCTCGCCCCGCCCCGCTCCGTCCCCGGCCGCCAACTTTGCTGGAACTTTGCCTCCCGTGACGCACGCGGCGGCGCGGGGCCCCGGCCTCCCGCCGCAGCCAATGAGCGCCCGGGGCGGCCTTGGCGGCAGCCAATGGGCGGCGGCTGGACAGTTCCCCGGTCCTGACCGACCTCCGCGCCGGGGGGGGGCGGCTCGGGGCGGGGGGGGGCGGATAAAGGGCCCCGGCCGCGCCGCGCCGCGCTCCGCTCCGCTCCCGCCGCCCCTCCGCCCACACGGGCAGCGGCACCGAGCGGCCAGGTGAGCCCGGGCACGGCACCGGCACCGGCAGCGGCACCGGAGGGGGTACGGGTGCCGTGCGGCGGAAGGGAGGGAGGGAGGGAGGGGACGGGGCATGGCGAGCACCGGGAGGCGGTTTCTGGAGACGGGGTTCCCGAGCGCTGCTGCAGAACGGGGGGGGAACGGGCCGGGCAGGGCTGTGCCGGGCCGTGCAGAGCCGGGCAGGGCTGTGCCGGGTTATTCCGAGCCGTGCCGGGCCGTGCAGAGCTGTTCCGGGTGTACCGGCCGTGCCGGGCTGTACCGGGTCATTCCGTGCCGTACCGGCCATACCGAGCCGGGCAGAGCCGTGCCGGGCCGTGCAGATCCATACCGAGCTGTACCGGGCCGTGCAGAGCCGTGCCGAGCTGTACCGGGCCGTGCAGAGCCGTGCCGAGCTGTACCGGGTCATATTGAGCTATGACAGGCTGTACCGGGCCGGGCAGTGCCGGGTCATATTGGGCCGTGCAGAGCCATACCGGGCTGTGCCGGGTCATATTGAGTTGTACAGGGCCGTGCAGAGCCATACCAGGTTGTACCGGGCCGTACCGGGTCGTGCAGAGCCATACCGGGCTGTACCGGGCCATGCCGGGCTGTGCCGGGTCATATTGAGCCATACCGGGCTGTACTGGGCCGTACCGGCTCTCCCCGCGGTGGGTGCCCCCTGACAGCCCCTCTCTGTGCCCCCGCAGGTCCGTGCCGATGCTGCCCCTGGTCTCGGGTGTGGGAGGAAGCCCCCGTCGGACCCCGGCCGCCCGCCATGCCCTGGAGCGTCCGGTGGGTCGGCGGCGGCGGCGCCCAGTCGCAGAAGCAGTGCAAGAAATCCTCCTTTGCCTTCTACCAGGCGGTGAGGGACCTGCTGCCCGTCTGGTTCCTGGAGGACATGCGGACCATGGAGGTCTTCCACTGGGAGGACGGCGGCAAGGTGAGCCTCTACTCGCCCTCCGAGGCGCTGCTCTACGCCCTGGTGCACGACCACCAGCCCTACGCCCGGCACCTGCTGACTAAGTACCCGCAGAGCGCCCTGGCTGTGCCCAGCCAAAGCTTCAGCTGCTGCCAGGCCTCGGCCCCGCACCTGGCCATGGCCGTGCGCTACAACCGGGTCCGCGTCCTCTTCCGCATCCTCAAGGCCGTGCAGGGCTTCCCTCCGGGCGACAGGGCCGGCCACCTGGACCGCCGGGGCTGCAGCCGGGTGGAGGGCGGCAAGACGGCCCTGCACGTGGCCTGCGAGCTGGTGCGCCCCGAGTGCCTGCTGCTGCTGCTGGGGCACGGCGCCTCGCCCTGCCTGCCCGACGGCGCCGGGAACACCCCGCTCGACACCTTGCTGCAGCAGCTGGCCCAGGCGCCAGCGGTCAACACGCGTGCCAAGCTGCTCTGCCTCGACTGCCTCTTCCTCTTCGTGCCTCAGGACGTGCCCTTCGCCATGAAGCAGCAGCTGCTGGACAACCGGCAGCGCTGGCAGGACCTCTTAGGGGAGAGCAGGTACCGCTGCCTGGTGGGCTTGGCTCCCCCGTCGCTGTTTGTCGGAGCCATGCGCGTCTTGATCAGGACCATTTCTCCCGAGCACTTCCCCGAGGCTCTGGACGATCTGCCCCTGCCGCATTTCCTCAAGCCTTTGGACTTGAAGCTGGAGAGCTAAAGGGGGCTGCAGGGGAGCCTCCTGCTCGCCTGACACAACGGACTTGTGCTAAAACCCTACCGGTGCACGAAGCTGCCCAGGCAGCAGCCGCCAAGTACCTGTTTTGATTAGAACTGTCTTCTTTCCTTTCTTTTTTTATTTTAGAAAAAAAAAAAAGAAAGAATTGTATCTGGCACTTTACAGTATATTTTATTTAAAGATCTTTGTGGTGAGGTGAGGTCTACACTGCGTTTTATAAAAATGTTACATGGCCTGTACTAATGAGGATATGTGGGAGAATATATTTGTAAATACATCTAAATAAACCAGCAGCAGATATGATCCAAACTATAAATCAAGCAGCTGAAAACTCCGAAATGGCATGTGCCTTGAGAAAGTGCGCGGGGGGGAGAATCTTCGAGTTAGGATTTCCCTGTTACATAAGCCGAGCAGTCCTGGAACAGGATGACTCCTTTTTAGCAGCTCTCCTAATACATCTTGGCAGGGATGCGGTCTTTTTTTTTTTTTTTTAAAGGCGCAGATGAAAGCTTCCTAATCTTGTACACAAACCCAAAGAGAAGACGTGTTATTAAATCCCCCTTAAACAAGGCTGGCAGGGATATGCAGCTGAACAAACTGTATTTTAACATATGCACGAGTACCAGTTGGCTTCCTTGCGACGTTCTTTCTGTTCCTCCTGCAGAGCTGGGGTGCCTGGAGGGCAGGAGCAGAGCCTGCAGCCCCCAGCTGAAGCTGTTCCTGCCCTGGCAGGAGCCAGTGCTGGAGACCCCAGCCCCTCTGTGTGGCTGCTGCAGGGTGAGGTGCCAGCACCCTAAGGGATGAAGGAGGGTGGCGCAGCTGGAGGCTCTGCCTGCCTTCCTGTGTGCCCAGAGGGATTTGCTTGGTCCTGGCCATGCCCGGGAGGCTACAGCAGCTTCTTGCATGGATTCCAGCTCCTCTGCTGCCAGTGCCCAGGGGGATGTGTTGGTTTTGGGTCAGCTGAGCCCTCTGGGTACCAGGTATCCCAAACATCCCTTGTGAGACGCTTCAAGGTATGCAAGACATCCCTGCAGCTCCTCCAGATGGAACAGCCCTTTAGGGGTAATGTCCTGCCTGCAAGACTTGTGTTTAGACAAGTCAAGTCCCGAGCAAAAGGTACGGAGGAAGCTCTTCGCTCTGCAACCTTTACTCTGCAGCATCCTGGGCAGTTGCACTGCTTGCCTCTCTGTAAAATTGGCACTGCCCCTGCCAGCTCTGCAGGGAGCGAGCTGTGCTGGCTCCAGCAGCATCACAGTGATAGGAATCTCCTAGGCCACCGAGCTGCAGCTTTGCCTCTATTGTTGGAAGCCAGCAGTGAAACTGTTTTGTTGCGGTGCTTAAATTTGTAGCAGGGAGTTGTTTGCCACTTGAACTGTTTCAGCACTGCAGTTCCCTTCGGGATCATCACAGAACTGATGCACTGAGAGATAAGAGGACACGCTCAACACACTAATTTCTTTATTCATGAACTTACTTTGGTTAGAAAAACAGTAAAAAGTCTCAGAATGAGGCACTATAAGTGAAGCTATTCATGCTTCAGCAGAAGAGTGGTATTTCATTTAAAAAAAATTTCCATACTGCATGCACGATAACAGATAAGCCATACCTCTGAAATTTGAGATGCAGCAGAAAGAAGATTGCTATTCTTAGACTGATGGCACTGAAAATGTTTCCTAGAAGAGCAAATGTTCCTTTTTCCCAAGAAACCAAGATGATACATGCTGTAACCAGTTATCATGGGGAATTCAGGGCCCATGTTGGAAAGTGTGTACCTGCTTTAACTATTCTCCTCAGCTGCCTTGTTGATGAGAAAAAATACAGAAATCCAAATAACTAATTCCTCTCTTCTTAATAATAAAAACTATGTTGTTAAATTCTTCATTTGAGTACATTGAGTACATACACTGCTTCTGGAGTAATGCTCTGGAAGCATCATCCATAACTGGCAAGAAGTAAAGCAATCAGGTCTAACTTGCACATCGGAAAGTGTCCTGAGGTAGGGGAGGAGGCAGAGGTGGGGTGAGAGGAAAGCTTCATCAACCTTGCTGACAAAGATGTAATGCAATTCAGCGATGGGGAGTTGGTTATTTGGACAGGATGCTGGAAGACGCTCCAGATTCCTAGCCAGGAGGTTAATTACACATTAGGACAGCAGGACAAGCTGGGCAGGACGTGGCCTCATCGCCACCTGGATTCCATTACCAAAACCCTATTGCATCAGCAGCGTAGGGCAGGCCCTCCCCGCACCTTGCAACAACCCAAGGCCGACTGCCCCCTCCCACCAGCTTTCGGGTAATTCACTCAGCAACCAGAAAGGGTCCCCCCACTCAATACAGTGTGATGAGCTCCTTGCTGTGCCCCTCCTGTAACTCCAGGACAGAAGCCAAGCCTGCTGCTGAGCCCGTGCTGCTGAACGTCACCGATGGCCCTCGCTTCGTGCAGCTCGCTGGTGTGACCGGTGGGCTCCATGTGGGGAGGCTGAGGGGAAATGTGGGCAAACTGCAGCCGTGACTACACAGATCACTCGCCCAGCTGGGCCCAGGCTTGTTTTCAAGCAGTCACGGCTTGGAAAAAGGCCGGGGCTTCTCAGTCTGGGAACAGAAGGCCTCTGTTCAGCTGCAGGCCAAGCAGGAGGGGCAGCAGCCTTCCTAGGCCTGACTCGCCGGCACCAGGGGCCCTGGGGCACAGCAGAGCTCAGGCTCCACAGCCCCTTCAGTTCTTCATCCCCTGGCAAAGGCTGACAGCAAAAATGCCAGTGGCAACACCATTGCCGAGCCTAATAATGCAAGCTGGGACAGTCCTTATGCCTCTGCAGGCAGGGACGGCCAGTGCTGGAGGCCAGGAGCAGGGCACAAAGGTGTGGTGAATCTTCTTACCAAGCCCTAATACATGAGAGCCAAGGAGTACAGACTTAAGGCACTTAAAAGCTTCTGTCTTACCTCACGGATTACTTTAGCTGCACAAGGCAACTTACTCATCTGTGGGAAATGCTTTCAGAAGCATATACAGCAGTGTATAGAGCCAGCATTCCTGAAAAGCTTAGCCAGCTCCCCTATAAAAGGCTGCTTTCTGTCATGAAACAATGAGGGAAGACAATAAATATTTCCCCTGTGTTGCTCGAGCACCTTCAAAAATTATTCCCATACTACCCACCTTTTAGTGCAGAGTGGTTTTATTCACTATGGCAGGTGAAGAAGGCCTGAAACCCTTTCCTCCTGAAAGCAAGGAGAGAGGAAGTACTGCGTTACTTTTGGTTTTTGCTCCTCACAATCAGCTCTTCTCCACAGCTCCATTAAGCATTTCGGAGTCACAAAACCTGTCTAGTGTCTGCTGGAGGAGCCGAAGTATTTTGAGTAGCTCAGTCAAAAGATGGATTTGGGATCTTTAACATTCTTCTTTTATCAAGCATATTAAATAGTTAATGAACTTAAATTGATACGAACACAAAACTAAGTGGCTTAAATAGTCTAAAAAAACCCACAACCCTTACTCTAACACCTGCCTCACTCCTGCTCTCTGATGTACTCTCCTGCCATAAAAGCTGAATCTTTTTGTTCTTGCCATGGCCGTAGCCTGGTACAAGCTCTGCCAGAGGTGGGCACCTCACACAGCAGAAGATGGAGGAATTACACATGCTTGAGAACCACCCCTTTCACGAAGATGCACAGACATGGAATATGGAGCCTAACGTCAGCTTAGCACTGCACGACGGAAATCTGCTGCAAATAGGTAAGGTTTCAGACACCTTCAGGGGAGAGAAAGGGAGCTGCTAACGATCAGGCTCCTCAGCGTGGACAGTCCCTGCAAACCGAGCCAAGCAGGCAACGCCTAAAGGAGAGGGAGCAGAGAAGCACAGAGCACGGGACCTGCAGGGAGAGGAGGCCTTGGCTACAGGCTGGGCTGCAATTACAGGCTGCTCTGAAGGTGAAGTTGAAAATAGCAAGGACAAAGACAGGGTACAGAGGCAGGGAAAGACAGAGACTAGAAATGGGCCATGGTGCCAGGCTTGTTTCCTAATCCCTATTTGTCCTGTGCCTAACATTCAAGTTATACAGGATTTTGACTTGCAATGTAACAAATCTATTGACATCAGCAGATCATTGTGCATTGCATCATCCCATCTTCAGATCAATGCCCCCAACTAAACAAACAAGAAACCCATGATATGTGCTTAATATTTAAACTGTAAATCCTTGCAAACCAACTTTCATAACACCTGTGTTCATGGCATGATTTCCATCACTGCTTGGTGGCAGAAGCTCTCTGAGGCTAGACCGCCATGAATCCCCAGCCTGGCTTCCGTGGTCTCTCCTCCACCTGCAATGTGTCAAAACGAAACTCTGCCTGCTCCTTGCTCAGACCACATCAGACTGTCCTTTATCGTCATGCCCAAGAACCACATCTATGGTTTTGCAAGGCTGCTGCTTGCACTGGTTTACTCCTGCTCCTTCCACCACCAAGCAGGTGCACTCTTTTGCAGGAACAGCATAAAAATAAAACAGAGCTCTCTTGCAAAACATATCCCATTTATCAGGAAAACAGAAATGCAGCAGTTTGAAATTTAAAAAAAATAAAAAGCCTTGACTGTTACTAAAAGAAATGCAGCTGAGATACAAAAGCTTCTCCCCTCTTGATACCTCTGAAAGGACTGGTATCTCTTTGCCCAGTGGTTCAGCTGGCAAATGGAAAGATCCCATAAATCAACAAAGCAAGTCTTCAGAAGTCTCCGATGATGACAGACTCGTCATATTTACAGATTATCGCTAAATATAGTCTAAATCAACACTCCTCCTTCAGGAGAGCAAATTAGCAAAAATAAAAAAGTTTACATTCGGGCTTGATGCAAGCTATCCTGAGCCATGGTGAGCCATCTACGTGCCTGGAATAGGAGGTCACACACCAGTCTCCCCTTCCCCATACTCCCCATCCAAGGCAAACCGGAGGGCAGGAAGCTCCATCGATCTCAGCGGGGAGGCGAGCAGGGAACCAGAGCCAGGCAAGCCTTCCTTTAGGCTCCTCTGCTGAAAAGCAATGGAAGGGAGCCAAAGGAAAAGAGAGAGAGAAAGAGAGAGGCCATTACTTCCAGGCAGAAAACACTTGGCTGCACGCCTCAGCCGGGACAGGCAACAGCTTCCAGCCCCGAGGAGGACCACAACAGGGCTGCTCAGCTCCCCGACTCTGCCCCATGCACCATGGCTCCTCTCTCACAGGCTTTGGGGGTTCCCTGCCTGTCCACCCGCACTCACACGCCAGGGATCAGGCAGTGTCCCCAGACCCTGGCTTGGTTTGGGGCATTCCCCGTACTCTCTCTGTCAGCAGTTTCCCTGCCCAAAATTGTCCCTCGGCTCCTTTGTTCCGGCCGTGGCAGTAATTGCTGTTTTGATGCAGGAGTGGTGTTTTTGGCATTGTGCTCTTAATATTTGGACTTTATTTTATAATCATTGGGTTCCTTTTAATGGTGCAAGTAAATTGTAGTAAACACATTACACCACATCACATTCATGTTTTTTAATAGTGTCATTTCCCTGACAACATTTGAGGCAGCCCTTTAGAGCAAAGCCTAAAAGGATAAGTAATTTCTAACTCACAGTACGAGAGAACCAAGTCCCTTGAGGAGCCGAGTTTTGAGTGTCCTTTCCTACAAAGCCATCTGCTAGCGCTCTCACGCTTTCTCCCACTCCTGCAACAAGGCAAGCTATTGCTGGTTGGTGACTCAAAGTAACAAGATGGAGGGACTCAAAACCAAGCTGCTTTTAGTCCTTCTTTAATGACAAGCACGGGCAGGCCTGCAGCTAAAAGCAGACTGGACAAAACAGCCTGGAAGCAGTAATGGAGGTGACCCGAGTGACTGCTTGTCCTAGAGCCACCAGGTCTGCGAGGCGAGGGGCACATTGCTTCTGTCACTTCAAGCACACAGATTTGCAGGCTTGCCCAGCATGAGGGATGCTAGGGTCTCTGGGACCACAGAGCTAAGAAAACTCCTAAAAATGTCATAGGGCTTCACCAGACAGCAGGGAACTGGTGAGATGAGAGGGATGAGCTGAGACCTTGGCACCAAGGAATGAATCTGCCAGTGACCCCTGCTGCTGTCCGGCAGAGCTGCAGTGTGCATTTGGCCATGGCAGTCTGACAAGAGCCGTCACAGAGCTCCCCATGCTTGCGAGGGGAAACTCTCACATGCCAGCAGGAAAAGAGCAGCTCTGTCAGGTTTGTTTCCTTCTTTAGATGCCCAGGGTTTGACTCAGCCTTGCTGCCGTCTCATCCTCCCTGCCGGCAGCAGCAGCAGGGATGTGGTTAGACCAAAACGCCCTGGCAGAAAAACACCCTCTGAGCCAGACCTGAGGTAAGGAGCTGCTGGGAGGCAAGACCGGGTGAGTCACTTGCTGATTCACTTGGTGGATAGGGCAGGGTGTTTTAAAGGAACGTTTCCTTCCAAGTTAAACGCCAGCTGCACGGCTAGGTGTGTGCGTATTGCCCAGGTCGCCTTCAGCATGGAGAACTAGAGCATTGGCTCTGCTGGTGGAGCTCTGCACATGCTGGCCAGGGATGGCTGGTTCACATCCAAAAACACCATCCCGACCTTCCTGATAGGATGGCAAGCTATCAGCCCATCAGGCAGGGCCGTGGCATCCAGCTCTAGGGGAAAATCTCCAGGTGGATCTCCTCACAACCCTTTGTTCCAGCCAGTCTGGTGTGTCAGGAGATTATGACTTCTCCCCTGGGTCATCACCCTCAGGCTGGGGCTGCAGTGTGAGACACTGGTAGGTGAGAAGTGTGGCTGCCATCCAAGCTGTCCTTCACTGCTGGGGACTTGCTAAGTCCTGGCTCCCCAGGGAGCCCAGACCCCTGGGGAAGCACAGGGTAGGAGGCATCCGGGCGATGGTGAGGACAGCACAGTCAGGCAGACAGTGGGGCCAAGCACAGCAATATTTGTACCACAAACGCCGCGAGAGCCTGAGGTCCTAATTCTTTGGTACCACATGGTATCAGCAATGCTTACGTACAACGTGCCTTAGTCATGATATGCCTGTGGCACTGATGCAGTGCCCACATAGCGAACAGCCAGCTCACGTCACATCTCCTCCCCTTACCAGTTTACAGAGCACACAAAGCAGTTACAATCCCAGCTCCTCGGCTGAAGCCGTTTCCTCAAGAGATATCAGCAAATGTTCTTATCACCAGAGGTCCCCTGCTCAGTAATTGCCCTGTGGTGGCCAGTGGTGGCTGGTAATGCTCGAGTCTCACAAATACTCACTCAGTACAAGCCAGCTAGCAGCAGGCCTTGTCCTGGAATAGTCCTTGCTGTCCCTGCAAAAAGTCCACGCTGTCCCTGCAAACAGCATTTTTGCGTGTACAAGGCAGGGAGTTATCAGGCAAACGTTTCTCCCTATTGCGCAGCTAAGGCTGCCGCGGCCAAAAAGAGAGCTGCAACCCTCTGTGCTCTGCTCAAACAGTGAGTCTGCCGTGTTCCAGATCTCTTTGCTGAATGATGGGAGGAGAACAGAGGGGGAGCAAATTGCTTTGTTGCCCTTGATAGCGAGTGAGTAACTTTACAAGCTAGCACCAAGCAAAAGGAGGGAGTAACCCAGGGCTCGGCTCTGCCCACCTCCAGCACATGGGAAAGGCTCTGCTCAGTGACTGCTGTGCCTTTCGGGGTGCTAAGCAGCACTGAATGTTCACTCTGGGAGGTGACAGATCCCGGCTGGTAGCCTGCATCTGCCTCCACTCACCTCTTCAGCATGAGCAGTTCATGCACAGCAGAGTGGCACCGTGCCACAGCGCCACACCAAACCTGGGACACCGAGCGGGGAGGATATTCGGAAGTCTTTTGTTCCAGAAGCAAAAGACCTCTTTCCTGCCTTCTGCTTGGGATTTGATGCTTTAGAAACCGGTTGCTCAGATACCAAACAAATCTTGTGCAGACTCTCTGCTAAAACAAAAGCACAGAAATTTATGCAACCATACCCCTTGCTTCAGCCTGTGACCTTACCAAGCTCCATTCATTAATCAGGCTGCGCTGAAGCTTTGCTCAGTACAAATCCGACACTGATGCAGGGACTCTGCAGGGATGGGACACACTGAACCTGCATTTTTGTAAGGTGATGTTGATCATGAGTGGTCTTTATGACCTAGGCATTAACTATAGTGTGGCAGAGAGATGTATACCCTACTTCTCTCAATTGGATGGTCTCTGTGAAGAGACAAGCCAACTTGGCCAGCTGAGCCAGTGCCTTTTGGTTCAGCTGGCAAGAGGGCAGCACTGTGATAGCAAGCAGTGAGCTCAGTGCCCACGGAGAGCCCATATCCTTTGTGGTAGCAAAGCATAAGCACTAACAGGGTGCTCATGGAATTTTTGGCTGCCCTCCTACTTTCCTAATCTCTGCAGTGGGAAAACATCATTCCTTATTGCTTTGTTGCTATTACTGAAGGATGTATTTGTCCTAACAACCAGGTTATTCTCAAGCCCACACCCTTATTGTAGACTGCAAGCCTGACACTCTGATGAACTTCTGGTTAATGAGGACCACACCACCCTCTCTCACCAACCTGGGTTACTCCTTTCTGAGCAATGTTTGGAAGCCACTCCCAAGCACACTAAGTCTGCCAGCACCAAACCTTCAAATTCTGGTTTCTGTTTGCCTTCTCTCCTTCCCCCACCTACAGGTAAAGGCAAGTCGTCTGCTGACCATCACTTCAAGAGTGCTGCTGCTACCAAAGGAAAACAGAGAACAACAGCTGATGGCACGCTTTGACGCAAATTACAAGGTAAAAAATAAAAAAGTAACATGACATCCGGATGAAAACAAAGGCTGATACAAAATGTGAGCATCCACTTGTGGAGGGATCACCTCTGGGGAGAAAGATTACAGAAACCAGCACCTACAGGCTGACAAAACACATTTACTATATAAGTTATCCATTTTCCTATTATAAATCTGTCATATGGTTCTAAAGCCAAATAACTGGAGGTCAAACAAATCCCTCTCATTTTATGCTCTTGACACACTGATTTTGAAAATAAAAACAACCAAAGCAAACAACCCCCCAGGTACATGACAAGCATTACAGAGTTATGCTGCACGCACTGCTAGCTGGTGGTTGCTTTCATTCCCCTCCTACCGCAAAGAGCACTGTTTTCACACAGGCTTTTTTCACATCAATCAGCCCTGGCTGTTCTTACATGGAGGCTGAAATAGTTGGAGGGCTGATTTGCAGACACGCTGAGTGTCTGCAGCACCAGCTGACACCACTGTGAGAGGCACGTGCTCTGCACCTTCAAACGCCCTGACTTTCTGCTAACACCATTCACATCTACCAAACCAAACCAAAAAGCACGAGTGCTTAGACATGAAAACAAGCTGACACCACGGACACAAAGAAATCAAGCAAAGCTAGAAAAGATCAAATGGCTCTGATCGATGTTCTCACCCCTTGATATCATTACAGGGATTGTTCCCTTTATCCAGTGTTAAATGCCTCACAGAATGGGACTGCCACCACTTCCTATCAAAGACAACAGCGCTGCCTAGTAAGCTTTATTGTGAGGAAATGTTTCCTGCCACTAAGACCAATTCCCCTTTGCTCATTCTTCTTCCACAGATCAGAATTATTCTCTTTAGCATCTCCTGAAACAATCTTATCATCTCTACTCACTGTAGCAACTGTGGATTGCTAGGTGTTCTTCAAAGGCTCTGACTTATTTGTGGGTTTTGTTCATTTGTTTGCTTTTCCTCCACAAGGCATTCTCTCTACTCAGTTCATTATTAATAGTGGCTTTCTCAGAACTTCTTTTCTGAAATTCAGGTGCTTCCAGCTGTTTGTAGTCACCTAGATGCAAACACATCAGTATCAGAGGGGAAAGAGACTATGTCAGCACTATTGCAACGTGCAAGAGCTTCACCCAGGACCCAACCTGCAAACTATATAAAACCTGTGACACAGGTCCTCCTGTGACTTGTGTTTTGAATATACACATTCCTGCTCCCCAACCACTGGCACAGAGTGGCTTCCAAGGATAGTTCTTGCTTATCTGGACTATATCAGAGATACCAGGATACAGGGGAAAGAAAAAGATGGTTCCTTCCCCAAGTGTCATCCATGTCAAAATTTTTGTTTTCCTTGGCAGCGACTCATACACTTGGTACCTGGCTATCACTTCAAAGTAGATGCATTTATTTTGCAAAATCACTTGCCTGGGATGGCTTCCAAAAACATCCCTTAGTTGGCTAGACAAAAGCAAAATTGCCTCTGGAGGCATCATATGATGAAGCCTTAGATCCTACTAATAACATTCCTGAAGCCACATCCAGACCAATTGTAGTGAGAGCTTTGCCATAGATGTATATAAGACTAAACATGAAAGACAAGTGTTCCAGCGTTCCCTACTTGTCTGGCTGTGCGTTGACACTAATAAAAACCATCATCACACTTGGCCTTCTTAGTTAAAAGATTGTTTTTCCAGTCACCAACATAAGGTTTTACTTGTCACCAGTATTACTTAAGCTTCTCATGACAACTCATGTCAGACACTGTAAATCTGCTGTTGGGAAGAGTTAAACTCAGTCCAGCAGATCAATGATACCAGTGCTAACAAACAAAATAAATTAATTTTCATAGTTGTCAGGTTACACTTGCCTTGAATAACTACGTACACATTTCTACTGCAGCAGTGTTTCTGAGCAGGGATTCTCACACGATGTTCCATCAGGCACGGCCAAGCGGTCCATATTTGCTTTACAGAAGCGTGTAACTTCTCTGCTTTTATTAAACGTCTGATGGAAAAAGCACAGGAAAATCTGCAGTAAAGTTTTAGTGGTGATCCGGGTCAATTCACACAAGAGTTTTGGAAATCACCGTTTTAGATTTATTCACTCTGTACAACTTGGTACTGCTAAAATAACAGAGATCAATAATGAAAGATGAGAATCTTGAATGCAGGAAGCAAATAAGATAATGATATGCAAATCACCCGGGTACACAATCAGAGACAGCTCTAATAGCTCGGTCCCTTAAACTCTGGATTTCAAAAATAACCAGCTCAAGCTGAATGTCACTGTGACCCATTAAGGTCCTCGATACAAGAAAAGCTGTACTACTCCACACGATGCTGACTTTTAAAATGAAAAACTGCATGAAATTTTGTGAAATTTAGTGTGAAGAAAGTTTTATTTGTGACATACGAACTAGGATGTGATTTATGTCTGTGTTACACTGACACATTCCACCTTGGCTGACTTCAGGAATGTTATCAAGGACCCTAGATCTGAAGTAAGAAACCTTAGACACAAATCTAAGAAAAATCTACATTTTTGCTGAGATCTGCAAAAGACTCACTGTGGCCGCTGGCAAAATGCAGAGTAGGGAACTATAGGTGGGCTATAAATCTGTCCGTGTTGTCCAGAACAAATATGCTATGAGAAACAGTGAGATAGCTCTTAGCAAGTATAGTTTTGCACAGACAATATTCCTTTTTAGGTCTCTGAACTTCACAGTAAGACAGATGCCAGCCTGCTCCTAAAGCTGGCTTTGAGAAATCACCGGACCTCTGATTACGAAACTCAGGGATTGAATGAAGCATGGCCTTTTAAGTGAAAGCTGAGCTCACCTTGCTCAGCGTGCTTTGAAAACTCATCTGGCAAGATATGGTATCTCTTACCCTTAAAAAAAAAAAAGGAAAAAAAAAAAGCAGAAAAAAAAAGAAAACATCTGTCACCTTCCATCTTGAAAGTCTTTTATTCAAATCAGGTTAAGAAGTTACCATATTGCAAGCAGCCAGCAATGCTGAAAAACATGCTGCAAAGAACTACAGACAAGGGCATATAAGGTCAAAGGTAACACAAGCCCTGCTGGCTTTAACCTCAATTTACACAAAATAGTAAAGTTTAAGTTGAAGGAACAGCTTTGCTGCCTTCCTGGACCTCAGCTCCTGTCATACAGCAATTAAAATCAGCAAGATGGGGAGGAAGAAAAGAAGGTGACACGACACACTCGGAACAGCCTCTACAGAGCCCTGTGCTCTCCTCCCAGCAATGCTTTGTGTGGGCACCATCTCATCACGCAGCTGCAATGGAAGGGCAGGAGAAAATCCCTCCACCAGGCAAAGAACAGGATGAAAGGAAGTCAGCAGGCCTTAGGAGTAACAGGATTCAGCTCTGCAATTTCTCTGTTCCTAGTACAAACACACACTTCAGGTTTCTTTTGTTCTTTTGAACGCCCAGCCCATGCTGACAGTACTTTGTTAACCAGCTAATTAGAACTGAAGACGAATAGATCTCCTACACAAGTACCTATGGCACCAACGTTAATATTTAACGAGGTTGGCATTATTATTACGGTAATTATAAAGCGAACTAACAGTGATAAACCTGTTATTTCAAAGTGCTACACCAATCATTTACCGTGCTCTCCTTACAATAATTGACTTTCACCACAGCACGGTGGAAGGAGCTGCAGATCCGCTGGTTCACGTGCTCCTTGCTCCCGATTGGGAGCGCTGGGTGCAGCTCAGAGGGAGCAGACTCTGGCCCATCTGTCGAGGCAGAGAACAGATTTAGCGAGACGAGCGTGGGAGCTGAGCAAATAAAATCTCAGCCATCCTAGCAATTACCCGACTTACTTTGCCCTTCCCCGATCAGCTGCCTGGCTGTCCCCTGGAGCAAGCAGGGACTGGGGGGTTTCTTGCTGGCACTTGCACTCTACCCCCCACCTCCAGCCCCAGCAAATTCTTTATTTTTTAACCCACCACCCCTGCTGCTCAGCCAGGCACATGTGCCAGGCAGTCTGCTGGGTGCTTCCCTGTAACTTTCCTCCCAGTCTATTTTTTTTTTTTTTTCTGAGAGAGTTCCAATTAGCTCAATTTTTCATCTGACTCAGATGAGCTTTGCTAAATTCACCCAGCACATGGCCAGGCAAAATACAGCGATGTATTTTTCAGCTAGGAGTCATCTACTGCGTATTCCTGTTTTAACAGATGTAATAATATCTATACCATTTCTCCTTTCCATATACAAGGTATCTATGCACTAGTATAATAACAGAGCGTTCTCCTGGCAAAGACTCACCACACTCATTAGACTACAGGTCTACCATATGCAAATAAAGCATGCCATCAACTTGTGCAAAATCAAGATAGTAAATACAGGGTGTTAGTCTAATTCTGTACTCATCTTTTAGCATACTTTCTCTGTATATGAAATTTTAAAGGACAAGTGTTATAAATTTAGGTCTCCTTCCTCCAGCTTTATCTACAGTAAGTGAATCTCAACTGAGATTATGAGGAAGATGTATTAAAAAATAAATCAGATTACTTCTATACTGGACAGAAACAGTGAATAATATTTGAAAGCTTAATCCATAACTACAGTTTCATTCAGTGCTATTCAGTTGTGCATTACTGAGTGCTTCAGGCAATCACAGGCTACAAAAATCAGCATATTTTAGTCATTTCTGAAGGCCAAAGATAGAGCATTTTTTTCATTTTAAGGGATTTAATATTTTTGGTATTTTATTATCATTGTGTTAGCTTTTAGAAAACAGAAATCAATTATACGTATAATAGGTAGGTCCGTGTTTCACAGCAACTTCAAGTTTCTCAAACAGATCTTTGCTTCTTCCACTGCTTGTTTCTTCCCCCACCAGCATCAAGCAGGATTTAACTTTATGGCTAACGTAACAACTTCATTAGATCTTTTTGCACAGACTTTGAGTCAGATAAAGACCAAGCAAATCACAAGGGTAATTTCACCTAGCTTCCAGTGTGCTACCAGCCACAGTCTTAGCTACAGAACTTTCTGAATTGAACCCAAAACCTCACTTCCTATCTCGATGTCAAGCAATGAGTAATCCATAGTTATTTCTGTGATGAACCTAGATATCACCATTCAGCAATCTACAGGGACTTTTGTTTATCTAGATATTGTAGTTGTTATCAGCACAGCTCTGGGTATAGTAACTCACAGAAGATGACTGCAGCTCAGCTTTCACTTTCCACTAATTAAAATCCAGCCCTTTAGATTACAAATTCTCTTCTCTTCTGCAGAAGTGAGAGTGCGGTGGTTATTTTTAATTAGAGTAACTCATTACCAAACAACCAGAGCGAGCTACTTTGTTTGGCAAGGGATACACCAGCTTTCTTTGCTGGCTACCTGCCATCATGATACATGCAACTTTTCCTTTCTGGAAGGCTGTGAGAGGAATAAAACCCACACCTCACATTCTACAGCTAGAAGTCTTTAATTAAGATCTTATCTCTACTCCTGCAGGTATGGATAGGATGTGGACAGGGCTGGTTAATGTAAAAACTAAAGACCAGAGACTTTCACCACAGTAATTAGTAGATTTGAGTATCTTCATGGATGATTTATGCTTTTGTACTGGCTAATCAACAAAGCACAGCCACAGACACACGGACAATTGAATTGCAGTCCCTCACACTCAGAACATCATTTACCGAAAATTTCTCTGAGGTTGTTCCTTAAAATTTATCCAGAACTCATACCAACAGCTCAGCCATTGAAGGGACTTTCATGAGAGAAGCAAAAAGACAAGGCAGAATGCCCTGCTACTCTGAAATAAGCCACTAGTGCCTTTGAGAGTCATGAAGAAAGCAATGCAGAAGAGTTAAGGCGTTCAGATCTGATGTCCATGTGTGTGTTGCAAAGTGGGTTTCTTGTACATCGCACCGAAGATGCCCTTCATACAGGTTTAAACCTTTTTCTTTCCAAATTCTTTGTTCCTGTATAATAAATCTATGTTTAGACAATAGCCTAAGTCCACAACTAAGAATTTTTGTCATCATTCTCTTAGCAGTAACAGCATTTCCCAACAGCAACTCTACTACCTTCCTTAAGCAATGGAAGTATTTTGACACTTGTTAGTGAAAGACTTGCTGTGTGCCATTCAACATTTTCCATTCCTTTTTACTGCTGCAACACAGAAAAACAAGAGTTACTTCGCTATCTAGATGGGTGTTTCACAACAACTCAACTCAGGCATCTGAATTGCCATCCCTCCGGTGACATAAGGATCACTCTTGTATAACAGAACAGGCTGATGCTGTAAGGAGACCAGAATTTCCCTGCAGGAACCAACAGAGGCAGCTGAACAAGTTTGTCAACATAATTAGCAAAGACATTGCAGTCTGAATCTGAGCAGGATTCCCGTGGTTGGAAGTGGGTTTAAGTGCCTGAATTGTCATTAATCTCGTGGCTATGCCTTCTTGTGTGAAGTTACACAGGTCACAGCTCCATCAGGAAACAGTCTGCCCATGTGGGAAGTGAAGGCAGTGGTGCTTATTACGCCTCAGAAGCTTTTACAGTTACAGTCCAGAAACACAGGAAGTCTTCTGATGAGCTCAGATATTTTAAAACGCAAAGCAGGGTGCAGTTGCAGCACGTGGCACAATCACCTATTTTCTGCCTGAACATTTCCTACCACATGCATATTCCTCACCCAAGGCTGAAGTATTTAACGCACAAGTGCAATTTTTGTACAGTGTATAAGCAAGGAAACTTTGTTTACTTCCATTATAGAGAGACCATCTCAACATAGAGGCATAAGCTTAACATTCAATATGCTAAGTGTTTAATTCTCTTTGCTTGGAAGATGATCATTTTGCTGGTTTGATACACCTATCAACCAAGAAATATATGAAATATACCTTCCAGTACCCAGGTCCTTACACTGCCTTTACCATATTATCTGGGGTAACAGCAAGGTAAGGGTTTCATAAGCATGTCTGTCTTCAGCACAAGCCAATTTCCAGACAAACAGAACTCTTGTGAATCATGCAACAGATGAGTCTTACCACAGTAATTTATTTCTTAAAAATCTAGTTTATTGCACTTATCTCAAAGCACAAACGAAAACCTAAATACAGAAATAAAATAAAAAAAATCCTAGTTTTATTAAAACTACCCTAAAAAGTAGTCTGAGAAGAGCTCGACACCAATTTAATATTAACGACCATAGCAAGGTACAGTATCATACAGTAAACAAACAACTAGCAAGCTCAAGCCATTACTAAGATGACTTTGAAAAATGTAATACAAAAGTGTCACTATTAAATAATGCCACTGTACTTGAGCATCCGGTGCTTGGTAGGGTGCAGAGAAGTACTCGTATCCCTTCTCCAAAGTGGTTGATTCAGGAGCTGCCAAAAGATACATTTAAGCTGAGTTTCAGCCTCTTTGGGGTCCTCAAGATACCAAGCTATGCTTGCATAAAACAAACTGGGTTACTTCATGAGCAGATTCCATTACAATCCACTGCCAGACAGGCTTAAAAAACCCTCTGGGGGTATTTTCCATATACGGATGAGCTAGCAATGAAGCAAACAGTATCTGTAAAAGGGAAACAAAGCTGTCCTCCCTGCAAGACTGAAAGAACAGACTGAGAACTGACAGCCAGTATCACAAGTGGTACTAAAAATAACAATAACAAAAGAAAGTGACATAACTTGGTTCTCTCTCCACAGATCTACATTCTCACCTTGCACCACGTTTGTTCCAAGTTTAGTGCAGTACATGCATGAATTATTCTGAAAGAGAACAGAGGTTAAAAAGAAAACACATCCTTTTCTGTATGTATTGATTAAGTTCTCAAAACAGAAACATCCCCACTGTTCAACACCTGGCCTTTTCTGAAGCTGGCTCATTTACAGTATTGGTTAGCAGCTGCTTTAACATTCTGATGGTTTATAAGCTTAGAACGAACACAAAATAACTCCTCCGCCTACATACTGAACTAAAGTTCTCTCATCCGTAGTCCTATTGCTTAAAAAAGATGAGGTATCTTTCAAAAAAGATTTAGAGTTTAAAGAAAAATAAACTGCAATGATTAACTTAGGTTACTTCCCAGTTCATCACACACCTCTGCTGCAACATCTGTTAAGTATAAGACACTTCAAATTTAGCTAACATAGCTAAAAATCACAATATTGTTAAGTATTTTCTCACAATATCACAATTTTTAATGGGATATACAGGTAATTCTATCAATTACCATTTTGCTTTTAATACATCTATGTTTGGTACTCAAAATAATTTGAGTCCAAATGTTAAAGCACTGGCTGGAGGCACAAATATAGCATAACAGGTATTATGAAAGCTGCCTTGTACATTCCTGCATCGTACTACAAACCCAACATGCAACTTCTTCCTATTCCAAAGTGGGATTTACCCCCCACCCAAAACTGTCAGCTTCCCGATGGCTACGTGAAATGAGCAAAAGTTCCCCTGAAATTAGGTGTAAACCAAACTTCTCACTTGTGAATGAAGCCAAGTTAGAAACAGAATTTGTAGACATGGAAGGTTAGTATAGCCTTGCAGCAGATATTTATATGGGAACGGACCAAACTAAGCTCATTTCAACACCAATGCTGTGGAATCACGATGTTCTGAGATCTCGCTAAGAAATACTTCGACATATTTTCTTCCATGCTGCAAGGAAAAAATTATTCTAAATATATACAATAGTTGGAGAGCGTTTCCGTAAGTTTGGAGTTCCAAGTACAAGAAGAAATTGAGAAAAATGTAATGTTTCTGCTGTAGAGAAATATTTAATGCAACAGAATTCCTTCTCAAAATAAGTACACATGGATTAGTGTGCATGCTGTTGTGAAATAGTCACTTCCATTGCTAATCAGAATAAGTTAAAGAATTATGTTTCCAAAGGAGCTGCTACAGTAGTACGGTATAACAATTGCAGTATGCCACACCTAAAGAGTCTCCCAAGAGATACTGGAACAAACATCAGAACTCACAGCTTGAGGGCTATTTAACAGGTCAGTTTTTTTAAATACAAAAGTGCTAATATCACAGGTCCAATATGAGTGGCTTTTTAGATCCAACATTCTGTACATACATTACAGTAATTCTTTATGTCCTTCTTTTTTTTTTTTTCACTGCTTCAGAAGCTTGAGAGACTTCATATCACTTCCCATTCATCTTCAAAATCATCAGGATGAAGCAGAACAGAAGTATCATTATTTTTCTGCAAATTATGGGAATGGCTAAAGGTCTTAGTGAGGCGCTGGAGAAGGGATCCTGAAGTGCTGATTGCCCACAGTTCATCTAGAGGGGTCACTGCAAAGCATAAATTATCCATCTTTTAACGAAGGTAGTAGGCTCCAATAATAAACAGTAAATAAACATTTGAATATAAAATCGAATTAAAAAAAATCTGAATTTATTTTTTCTAATTGTAAACAGAGAAGGTTTTTACTAATGTGATAGAAGCACCTTGGTGAAACTGACTGTCCACAAAGCATTTAGATTACATAGCTCTCCCTGCTAATGATCAGCTTGAGCACCAGCAGGCAGAAGTCAGCAGAAATCACAATGTTCTGGATTATCACGCAGAGCCAACTTGCCTGTTAAACGTGAGACATTTCCAGGAATCTTCTTCCAGTAGTCTCCTGCTGGATTCTTGTCGGTGATGCCATATCGACGAGCTACATCTCCATTTGGACAGCGCGCCCAAACGGTCCTCGTACTTATAGCCAGCTGGCATGCCTGCAAACCTAAAGATAATTGGACATGAGGAGGCAATAATCACAGGCTTTCTTATGTAGTAAATACACTTGCAGTAAAACTTAGGAGAAGACAGTGAGACTACAATATTTTTATATATTCTGATATTAATACTATAGAAGAACTCAATTATAAAAAGGCATAAAGAAATACCTAGTTTTCCTAGAGGCTAAGAAAGAATTGGCAAGTCAACAGTTTAGGACTACATTTTTCCTTACACAGACTTTAAGGGAGGAGAACAAAGTGGATGCTATTAGATTCTGAGCTTCTTGCCCTATATAAGCAGAAGATAAGAATGCAGGCCACTTGCATCACATGGAGCAGCTGTAAACAAACAGGCTTTTTAATTGCAGACTTTGTAGTCACTGCAACTATTGACTGTAATAACATCACGCTGTGGACACACTCTGTTATGTAGCCATAGCCACAAGCAACAACCAATTGAAGATCTTCACAAACCTATTTCTGAGCTTCCACTGTATTTCGCTAACAGATGGGGAATAATCTGACAATTATAATCTTAGTTTGCCTAAAAATGGTTAATATTATAGACATGGTGGACATTTTTTCTTCCTCTTTAAAAGAGAGCAGATCCTCTCCAACTGAAGTGCCATGCACTTCTGCAGTGACCTCTCTCTAAAAAAGCAGACAGAATCAATACACAGTTATTTAAAAAGAAACAACTAAAATTTAATTTTACTTATAGGCAAAACGAAAATGTAATTACTTAATCTAGAATGCATCCAGTACACAGAATTAATAGAAAGATGTGCAAAATCACATTAGCGGTTTTTTTTTTAGCCACATCCAGACAGGAACCCCACATTGTATCACATTTAAATACAAAACTTCCCAAAGCATAGTAGTCTCCTATTGCTTAGGAACATTGCTTTAATCCTAACTGAAAGGTAACTGTACCGTTCATTAATTCATTGGCAAGAGCCTGAAATAACACACAATGGAAGTTCATTTGAAAACCAGACTTCTCCTCAGTTAACTACACAGTGTTTTTAAGTGAAACCAAGGTCCTCTTTAAAAGACAACCCTAACTGAATACTTTACTGAGTTTCTATAAATAAGTAAATTTGGTTACTGAGAAAAATATCTGATTTAAGCATTGCTATCAAACATAAAAAACAAAAGGGGAAAAAATCACAGAAAATGGCAGGAAGCACAAGGAACTAACATATTAGTTTTTACCTGGTACGTGCTCCCAGTCAGTGCCTACAGGCATTTCTTCTGTGATTCCCACTCGTACGTGGACATTCCATTTGCTATCGATTGCCCACAGCATCTGATCATTTGGACTCGAATGAATGCTGACCAAGTTGACTCCTACTGGCTATAAAAATTAAGCACAGTATTTAATCTTTGCACCACTGTATCTTTAAATACAGACACGTGCTCCTCACAGAAGCACACACACAAAAGTTGTAAAATATTCACCAGAGACAAGGACAGAAAGAAATTTAACTTTTTACTTGTCATTGTATAAATTACCAATTTTTCAAAAAAGTCAATCCCTTCTTAAATAGAAAAGGAACATGAGTGAATGTCACCTGAAGTTACTGATATTCATATTTGATGTTCAACATCCACGTTTAATAATACTCGTGTTTGCTCAAACACTGTTATCCCAATCAAATACAGTTTCAATTACAAGTTGAAGAAAGAGCTCATCTACAGAAATGCAGGAACAACAGGATTTTTCTGTTGCTTTCCTGAAAGTGTTCCTACCATAACTAAATCTCTCCTGTAGTCCTAAATACACATGAGCTGCATATTTTTAAGGTCTGCATGTCGCATCTTTGCAATGATGTGGTGATCTGCCCTCTCCCCTGTATTCCATTCTAAAGGAATATGACCTTGAAACTCATGGTGAGCCCAAGTGAAATACACTTTCCATTCTGCTCCCAGGCAAGTCCTTACTCCATCTGCTCCTGTGGAAATTTGCCTTAACTACTATCCAAAAGCAGTGTTATTGACCACGGCATTTTACATACAGCATAAAGGTCATGACTTTGTAGCAAAATATATCAGCCAACAGGTTTAGTGTATGCAAATACGTTAAAAAAAAAAAAAGGAAAAAAAAACACAAGAGAAACAAACAAAACACATACTTTAAATAAAACGCAGATAAGAAGAAAAAAGGGATTTTTTTCCACATCAGCTTAATAAAAGTTGCAATGAAGACAACAGTAAGATGCCCTGAAATATGTCATTTGACAGAAGCACCGCATCTCTTGCAATAATCTCACAGGCATATGCCAAGTATCCAGTGTGACAAATACAAGAACAAGCAGCTCTTTGTATATATAAACCTAGGAATATAGGACCATAATCAGTACACACACGAGTGCACAACCCAGCACCAGATGGGCCTTCTGTGTACAAAACAGTTACCTGCTTTGGTTTTGCTTTGAAAGTTCTCCTGCTAACATCTGATCTGGGTCTGACCCAGTTATAACCAGGCTCAGCTTGCAGCTCCAGATCAATCCTGTCTATTTAGGTGGTGAGACTTTTGACAGACTGTCTTCTGTTTGTGCTCTCATCAGGTACTTGCACTTTGTTGGGAGCCTGAAGCTGGCTGAGCCTCGAGGAAGTGTTTTCACCTCTGCTGACAGTAAACTGACAATGGCTGCAGGTTGAACACTTAGAGGAAGACACAATTGGTCTTGAAGAGACAAAAAAGATAACCCACATGACACATCTCTCTGTCTTGCCACCCTCTTCACTCAAAGTTACCCTCACTCCTGGGTCCCTTTCTTCACCACATCCCTCTCCATACTTCTGCTGTCATAGTTCCATGCTTTCAAGGGAGCTGCAATTAATAGCTTGTGCAGACTGAGTTACTGCACACAGCAGGAGAGCTTGGCCTTTTTTTTTTTAATCCACTCATCTCCTTCTTCCCATAATGTTACTCTACCATAGCAATCTCCTCCTCAGATTTAGGGACTTCATGTCACTTTCCTCATGTCCTTCACACCGTGAACTGCTGTGCTTTAGGTCTGCAACATTCCCTTGTGTTGCCACTACGGTCCTTCAGTAAAGGACTCCTCCTTCTTACTGACCTGTTGGGATCTGTGCACCTTGCTCTCCACTTTTCCATGTCAGGAAACCATTCTTCTTTCTCTATCATTTGCCTAGAAACAAATTCCCCTAGAAATAGCTGAAGGAGTATTTCCATCCAGAAGGACTTAAGTGCTCACACCTAGCAGCTAAGCCTGTGCATTACTACAAAGTTATAGGTAGTGGAAACTAAGAACAAGCAAACAACATACCCCAAAGAGGCAGGTAGCATAAATGGAGTTGCATGATACACAAGCTGGATAGCTGCCTCTCTGAGTATTTCACTTTTGCTTTCTTTTCTGTTATTTTTTTTTTTTTTTTACTTATTTTTTTTTCTGATAAACTCACATTAAGGAAACAATCCTCCTACTCACTCTTATTATAAATGATCCAGGCAAGACACCGATGGCAACATCCAGTGCTCTTAGCAGAAAACGCCCTATTCTGCTGCAGCAGAGTAAAGGACAGCTAGTGATGTGATTATACACCATAGCTTTTGGAACAAAGCAGCGACAAGATGCTGGGAAACGGGCACAGGCGATTCTTAGAGCCTGTTGCAGAGGTTTTAAACACATTAGTTGGCTACCCAGAAAGCACTTATCTGCAACAAAAAGATGTTCCTATGGCTATCACAGTAGGATAAAACTGATTTAGAGTCTTCTTGATATAACGTACCACTTCTGGAGAATATCTCAAATACCCCTCATTTTCACTACGTTTTAATTACCATAAAAATGTTTAAAGTATTTTATAATCTATATAAGAATAAGAAGATATAAGAAACAGATCTCTACAGCTGCAGGAAAAGATTAAGTAGAGTTTTCTTATAGCAATAAAGAGAGCTATCAGTGCAAATTTATAAATCTGCTGATAACATTTCAAAGACTGATAGGCATGAAAATGAATAAATTATTTCAGAATAGCCTTTTCTTAACTCATTTAACTTGTAACAGCATTCATGAAATCTATATTAGGATCCGAGAAAATGACATGGAGCTGGGACAGGGCAGGGTCAGACTGGGGGTTAGGGACAGGTTCTGCACCCAGAGGGTGGCTGGGCACTGGGACAGGCTCCCCAGGGAGGTGGTCACAGCACCAAGCCTGACAGAGCTCAAAAATTGGACACCACTTTCAGACACAGTGTACTTCTCAGTATATAAAACTGCATGCTAAGAGCTGTGAATATCCTAATTGCCTGCTACAGAAAACAACAATGAAAAGTAGTTTGCTAGCGCCCAAGTTTCTGACCAGAAGATAATGCCGATGAAACAAAGTAAACTTGAAAGAAGCACTTAACTGACAAATTGTTAAATGACATCATTAAATAGTATCTATGCTAAACATATTTCAGTTATAAAGTTGTCTTTTAGCTTTATAATTCCATGCAAATCATTTCCATTCCTTCTGCAGACCACAGAGAATATGCTTCAGTGCAAGAGCTTTGTTTAAACAACGGTATCCAACAAAAAACAATAAAAACTAATGCAGTTGTCACCCCTGAACTCTAAAGTTTTGCCTTACTGTAACTACTTCAGCTACAGATGAAACCAAACCACACCGGTTCATTTCCTTGTCAAGGAGGAAAGGCCAAAAAACACATGCACATGAAAAATGCATCTGAACATTTTCCAAGTCACTTTTCAGAATCAGAGAGTCCATGTATCAGCAGACCTCCGCTATCTCTTTTCTGCTGTAAACATCCAGGGTGAGGAAGACTAAACAGAACATTGTCAGCTTGACCATCCCCCTTTTTTTCAACTAATGGTTTGATGGCTACAAGCAGCGTGAAGGTATGGATGCTCTACTCACCTTCATAAAACAGAAATACCTTCAGCTGCTCCAGGCCAGGCTGTAAGAACATCACTTCTGAGCAATTTCCCACACCGTTGAGCACTATCTGTATGTAGATCAGACTTGTCTTACTGTTCTGATGGCTAACAGACACCCAGACCTCATTAACTAGCTTGACAAATAAATACTGCAGCTTGGAGATACTCCTTGACATGGACCTGACCACTGCATATTATTTTCAGAGCTCCATTTGAATGGCAATTGTAAATCACTTCCTCCACTGGAGATATCAACCAAGCACGAGCAACTGGTCAGCAGTGCTGACCAGAGCGTTTTGCATTCAGACTTTGAAGAGCAGAACAGCTTGCTAAGTGCCCCTTTTTTCTCTGTAGAAAAGTTCAAGGCAGCACACGAGAGCAAGAAAGGTTACGAATCTATGTTTAGTCTTCCTTGAAGCTCCATGTTTTTCAGTAATGCTGCCATAGAATTGTCAGAGAAAGGTTATTTATTGACTGAAAAACTGGAGCTTTATTTTCTCAGAAGCCTTAGAATAACAACATGACTCCTTCCCCCAGTTTGTGCCTTCAGCGAGTAAACAGACCCGAGCCTCAGTGCGATACCTCAGTCTATGGCTCGCACATCCAAGAATGGGCAAAAGGCACGCAGGCAGTTTTCTTGACCCCTCACCTCTGTCAACTCCTAATTTTTATTCCAAGTGTTTTTCTCATAGAAATATGCAAAAGATATTTTGCACACATACATTATGACATAAAATCCACGAAAAGGTCATACCAAATCCATGTGACTACTCAACGTGGTAAAGCTCTAGCAGGTCCACAAAAGATTTTCAGAATATGTAGCACAACAATTGTTCCTTACAAGCAATTAAAAATAATAATAATAATACAAAGACCATTCAGACATTGAGCCTAGTCTGTTGGTTTGCCCAGCTGTCTTCTGGTCACACTGTCTAAGGTTTCAGACAGCCTATATAATGCCCTACACAACATTTTGTAATTTCCACCACAGGTGTTTTCTTTTTTTTTTTTTAATAGCATACTAAAAAAATAAAATGTTAGGATGAGAACAACTGTGTCTTTATAGAAATACACAACACTACATGCAATAACTTTGCATGAAACAGAACATAATTTAGTACAAGGTAATAAAAACCTTGTATAAGCAAGGCTCTGAAAACCAAGACATTTCAGGTTTTTTGTTTTGTTTTAAAACAAGTTTAATGAGCATCAGTAAAACACCCTCTCATTCATTCTATGCTAAGGGAAGTCCATGCCTGTAGGTTTTGAAATTTAAATGCCTTACCAAGAAAAGTAAAACATTTCTGTAAAGTAAAAACACAAATGCATTTGTAAATTCAGCCTGACCTCTGCTTTGACAACCCTAACAGTTATCAAACTCATGGTTTCTCTGCCATTTTGCATCTTAGTGTTGCTCCATGTCACTTAACACATTTCTGCTGAAAATGCCACACGCAGCTGACAGTAACAGAAATTCTGATTTCACTATTGCATTGCTTTACAAAGGCCTATAGCCTTTAAATGATATAATTCACTTACACAACAGGAGTTCGTGTGTATGGGAGGATCATTAAAACAAAACCCCAAGAACTTACTGGTGGGAGGTTTTGTTTTGTTCTTTAAACAAAGAGTGACCTTGTGACGCTCTGGAAAGTTACAATCTGCCAGGATTCACAATGTGCACTGTAAGCCTCCGAAATACCGGGGATGCACTCGGGACGTAACAGCTGCTACTCCCTCAGCACTCATCCAGCACCGAAGCTGCAGCCTGATTTCTGCCCCAGGTGAGGTGCAGCCCCCAAACACAAGGCTCCGAAACGTGTTATGCTACCGGACAAAAACAATAGTATTGCAGGGGGTTGAGGGTCAGAAATCAGCTCACTGCCTCCCAGGCGGAGGATGCATTCACGAGAGTACAGAGTCCAGCTTCCTCTTCCTTGCCTGCTCACTGGCTGCGTTGGGCTTGGGTTCAGTGGGGCAAAGGACAGAGAGCACCAGGCTACGTGACAGCTCTGTGGGACGGGCCACCAGGGCAGGGGAGACACCGCAGCCCAGCCAGCCTGCTTCCTGGGAAGGCAACGGAGCACAAGGCCTGCCAGCCAGATCTGGTTGCTGGCACCCGTTCTGCTCAAACAGGGGGATGCTGCTCCACAGAGGGGACCCTGAGCTCCTCACTCAAGGAGGAAGGGTTGGATGTGCCCAGCCGGTGTCCCAGGCTGGCTCCTTACTCTGTATGGACTTTGGTTTGCTGAAGTCCTCTCACTGTCAGTACTGTTTCTGCTGCCCAAATTACTCCACAGAAGCCAAGCCCTTGGTTACTAAACTGGATCCAGCCTCCCGCAGATTTTAAAATGAGATAAGCTGAAGTTCAGTCACATGAAAAGCAAGAAAGTGCTCTAACCAGAATTCAGAAACTGCAGCTTTAATGAAAAAACAAAGAAACAAAACAAAACAAAAAACCACTCAATTTATACTAGCAGAAGTAATTTCTTGTGACCACCTCTCAAAATCACTTTTCAAGGTCTTCTATTTATAAATACTTCAGGATATCACTGCTTTCAAGCATGAGAATAGTTCCACTGAATTCAAGGCACATGTGTGCTAAATCGAGTCCTGTATCCTTTACCAATGATGTTTTCTATACCATTGCCAGAACATTTTTATTTTTGAGTAATTCTGAAAAACTCTCAAGACTCAACATTAGGAAATATATTTAGCTTTCAGAAGGGCAGATAAAGAAACGGAACTTACCAATCTCTGTAAAATAATTAAATTGCGTATTAGCTAAGGGAAGTATGGGCACACTGGAAGAGCCCAGATTTGAGGCTGTTACTAGTACTGAACAAATGAAAGCATGAAAACAAAAGGTTCTCCTTCCCACGGGTTCTGTTTTCAGCATAAGTTGAGGCTTTTTGAAAAGCAGAAGCACCACCTTAAGATCATATTTCACAAGGATATGGAAAAATCGTGTACTCAGTTTTCTGGGCGTATCTCATTTTGTGCACCCTTTTTGTGATCGGAGGCTTCTGGTACCGATAACCATTGCTATCTAATGTGACAGGCTACATGTGCGCTTCTCTGAACACGATAGCAGTGCCTTAAAACAAATACCAGAAGGCTAAAACTCCAAAGCAGAAAAATACTGTGAAACACAGTGACAACCGTTTTCCTATCCTGCAACAAAACAGAAGGTAACGAGCACTGCACTGAGCGATGGAATCAGCGTGAGATGACTTTACTAAAAATGCTGAAGGCGCATTTTTCTAGTATCTAAAGAAATTTCTTATGTAACCTGTAAGAAAGGCACATGCCTGTGAAGAATTGTACACGTTTCAAGTTAAACGTTATGGTATTCTGAACCAGCTAAACAAAATACACTGCAGCAGGAGCTCTGATCTCACACGCTTCTTCACAACCCACCTCCAAACAGCTACTCCACTGCCAAATACAGGTTTTTCCTTACTTCTTCTTGAAAACAGTAGTCTTCCACAAAAATCCTCTCCCCCTTAATGTCTTCAGGAGGCCTTACATGAGTAAAGATATATGGAATAACAGACCAGATAGTCTGGTGTACAGATAACCAGAAGTTTGAATGAGTATTTTACCTTCCCCGCCTACATGGAATTAATCTAATAAAAGATACTTTCTGAACATCTTGTCTTACCACACCAAAGCAGAACTCCCATCAGTTACATCTGTGCAACAGGTAGGTTGTGCAAGCTATTTTGTGCTCATGAAAACAATCTGACTTGAAAAAAGCAGTCGTGGATTTTTCTCGACAAATAACAGACTTTTCCATGGCAAGTATTTTCAGCACTAGCCTGGATGATTCTGAAGTAAAAACAACACAGTATTCTCAACAGAAAAATCCCTCATCCTCCAAATATCCTTGAACAATTATTTCAAAAATATCCCCCCCTACAGTTAAGCTTTGATTTTGGCCAAAAAAAGATGTGCTCATCACTTCATCCTGTAAGTACCACCTAACACAGAACTGGCCTTAAAAGTAACAGGGAAAATGCAAAGGCAAGGCAGATGGCAGCGTAAGAAAGCCTCCACACTAGGCAGAACTCTTAATTAAAGAGAGGAAAGGAAACAAAGATCATAGCAGCTATTTCTAACAAGTCACCCAACATCTGCAGGGCACAACCAACCTCCTAACACTGAACACAGATTAAGAAAAAGGAAGCTATTGAAAAAGAAATGAAATCTACCGTGCACTGATTTTTGTAGGATCACAGAAATCCCTGAAATTTCAAATGCCATTTTTAATGGTTGCTTCTTAGTTTTGAGGCTTGGGGCCTTTTTTTTTTTTTTTTTGAATGACAGTGCAAGTGTGAATAACTCACAATTTTGTTTTGTTCTTATATTTTTTGCATGCAAAAAACAATCAGAATTCTTCCTAACTTCAGAAGAGCTATCTTATCTTAGCTATGACATCAAGCTTGAAGTAGAAAAAGACAATTAGAAGGCTGTTTATGGGAAGAGTAGTAAATCAAAAATTCCTCTAACTTGAAATGCCTGTACTGCAAGAGATTATTTTATGACAAACTGCACTAAGCTCTTTTGCTGATCCTAGGAATTGCACCAAGAATCAGAAGGTTTACATAGTAGCCAAGTAGTGGACATCTTTTTAAATAAGTCCCTCTCTCCCCACAGCTTGGACAAGCTACACAGCTATTTAAATAAACTTCTTGACTTAATAAAGTAAGCTTTTTTGATCCTATCCTCTAAGAAATTCTGATTACGAAAGAGTAAAGAGAAGCAATTAATCAACAATTAAGATGTTTAATCTGTTCTTGGAGTAAGATTGATTGTTTGCAAGCAATAGGTGGTTGCTAACTCATTACAAATAGTGGTTCTCATCCTTGTTTCCTTTAGCTCTCCCTAAACAAAAGTTTTGCTTACCTAAGAGATAAGCAAATATATATAAATCCCCTAATGCAAATCTGATTAGGTGGTTCTTAAGGCCAGTGTTACGCTAAGTAGTCCTTGTAAGAAGCAAGCTATTCTCAAAAGCAGATTTTGCTTCTGCATTTTTTTCAATAGGTGCCCAAAATCAGAGACAAAATGGAGAAAGAATTACTTTCAAACAGGCCTTTGACTTCTAGGGATATTTTAAAGCAATTTTTCAGGTGAAAATTATTTTTAACTTTTAATTAACTTCTACTCAATAACAACCCAAATTAGTCTTACTGACCATATTATTTTTTTTTTGTTATTATTTTTTCAGGCTACAGAATTGAAAAAACATTCAATTTCATAAACATACACCCATACATAACACACACTCTGTAGTATCTGCATGAATAATAATTACATTGCTTGCTCGTTCTTTGTATTGAAGTATAATGTATATTGAAGCATGCTACAACAGATAATAGTTTTATACTGTATATTGAGGATGGAATGAAGAATACTTTCCATTTCATGGATGAAAACCATTTCATCAAGGACTTTTGATCAGCTCAGTCAATGCTCTTAAAATAGCTTCCAAAAAGTGGCTTAACTACATAATTTTGACTTTTAGATCATACAATAGAACATGTGAAGCAGAGAAGACACCTACATATGAACTACACTGTTCACGATACTGCGATATTATCAACCACTTCTTTATTTTATCCAGCACTTTAGACAATGGAGGGCAGAGAACACAATGCTAATTTTCATCAAGAATTAGTGCAGTCAGGAGTTACGAAGAGAGAAGTAGCAAATGAGAACTGTTTCAGTCTAGATTAAGAAAAAAGCCATAGAGAATCACAGATTCTCTGATCTTATCTGTTTGGTTTGGGTTGGAAGGGACCTTAAGGATCACCCAGTTCCAGCCCCCTGCCATGGGCAGGGACACCTCCCACCAGACCAGGTTGCCCAAAGCCCCATCCAGCCTGGCCTTGAGCACCTCCAGGGATGGGGCACCCACAGCTTCTCTGGGCAGCCTGTGCCAGTGCCTCACCACCCTCTGAATGAAAAAATTATTTTAAATGTCTGTTCTAAAAATCTAACAAAACTATCATCTCTGAATACCTTTGTGAAGCTGTGCAATGATGCTGTGCAATTACAGCACTTCTTTAACAAGAAGTGACACTGTAAAAGCAGAACCTGTAGCTGCTCACAAGCTGCTCATGAGTCATGAGATCTGGGATATGGCAAGTCATATTGGCTCTGACATTTACTAGGGAATGAAACATCCATAGCTGATTTTAAATTACGTTATTTGAGAGTATTTCTGTGCTTAAAGCAAGTGAAAGACAATTTTGATTTCCTTCTTCAAACAGAAGATGACTGAACCATTCACAAATGCTTCTTACAATTCTTCTGTTGTCGTGAACATGAAGTGATGCAGCATGAAAGTCAGTTAAGGGACAGATAACAGTAAGAGGCTACTAATAAGCACCAAACAATCCACGTCTCAACCATCCTTTGTCATATTTGTTATCCAAACACTGAGCTACTATCTGGAAGTAATTTTAAAGTCCACGTTTTCTTATTTTGCATTCAGTCTTTGGAAAAGCATGGGTGGTTGCTCCCCCAGTACTTTAGTTACTTGTTTCAGTGTTGGAATTGTCTCCAAACAAGCATGTAGCCCTTGAGTTTTCATCTCCACAGGCAATGTTTGAATTTTTGCCCTTTCATATTGACTCATTAGATATGCAATGTCGGGAGTTGGCAAGATAACAGGAAGCGAATGCTCTGGGTAGCAGGAGGTTATCATTTTGGAAGGCAACATCACCCAGCTTCCGCAGTAAGCTATAGGAAATAACACGGTATTCAACCTTGTCCAATTAAAGACTTTCTACGTAAGGAAGTCTCTGCTAAGTAACGAGCCAAAGCAAATCCCAACTTCTTGTAAACACCTTTGTATCGAGCAGTTTAATCAAATTCTGTAGAGGATTAGAGAACGCACTCAGTACAGACAAAATAGTGTAGTGAAAGCCCTCCAGGTTATTTTCCTGGTTAGATACATTTTCATTAGAATATACTGCAAAAGTTTATTTGTCTGTCTATTGGCAAACTCAATTAAGCAGAATACATCCTGGAATATGTCATTCCCTCTTCACCCCCCTTTTCAAGAAAACTATCCTCATGGAAGACATCATCATTCATATACTGAGTCTCCTCTTCCAGCTGCCTTGCCCCCCATTAGCAGACAAATTTGTATCTTACAGGTAACATCAGAAAGACCCACTCTGCAGCACACAAGAGTGAGCAGTGTAATCTACCCCTCGTTGTGACAGCCATCACTCAAGTGATTTAGTACTTATTTATCAGTCTGTTCTGCTATTCTGCAGAAACAAGATGCCATTTCTCCAGGTCTGACTGACCACATTCCCAGCACAGAAGGACTAGTTTAACCAGTGCTGAGCTAACTGAGGAGATGCAAATCTGCCGTTTCATTTCCCTGTTTCCCTGGCCTTCTTTGCTGCTACACCCCCGAGATTCACAGGAGGAGCTAATAGTTGGCTGTTAAGAGGTAAGCAGAAGTAAAAGGGAATGATGTAAAAAACAAATCACCTATTGCAACTCCACTGCCAGAGACTGACTTTTATTTCTTAATACGACCCTTCAGAAGTACCATGTATTTCAAAATTTTCAGAAACAGTTCTGTAACATTACATTATTAAAACGTAAATCAAGTATGCAAACACATCCAGCACTACTATGCTAGATCAGCAGACAGTTCAACTGATTTCGAGCCAGGGAGCACAGAATGAAATCAGTGCTCAGAGGTCAACTCTTTTGCAGCAGTCCCGAGCCATGATACAGAACTGCAAGTTAAACTGTGGAATGTGTAAAGTATTAGAGCAGCACTGAGGTTTAAGGAGAGATTAAATGAGAAACCAGACACTGGAGAAATATATTTTGTCCATTTGCTATATCCAGAAAATATGCTCCTAGTGTACTTTAGGATGCTTCTTTCCACTCAGCTCCTCACAGCTGGCAGGTAGAACAGAGATCTTACTTGCCAATTCTGGGAATAAGGGAGAAGAGCTGCAATTGTACAGCACACTGACTAACCACTGGATGATAAGGAAAGTCCCTAGATGCAGGCACAGCACCCTGGCAAGCATCCCAGACTCACGGGGCGAGGATAAAGGAAGAGGGAGGCACTTCAGTACCACACCATGTGAGCAGAGCCTTCCCACACCCTCTGCTTTGTGCTGTTTGCCAGTCTAGCCTCTTGGCTACCGTACAAGTAGGTACTCAGTATATAGTTCAAGGCTGCGTTCTACTACGTGCCTGTAAAGCTGCTGTGTTACTACAATAGAAGTTTTTCATTAAGGATGGAAAAAGAGAAAAAAAAATTGAAAAAGAAAAAAGAAGTTATCTGTGAGATGAATTTGGGATGATTGAAGATAAGTCCTGATGAAACTGAACATGTGTGACAGAAGCTTAAACTACACATTTAAATCTGGTCCTATTGTTTTCCCTGAATGTTAAATTACTCCTTTCCACAGGCGCAGAGCTAAACCACTGTGTTACAAAGAATTACAATCAGCGTTTTACCTGTATGGGTGGCTCAATCATTATCCATGCGGGAAGCATCAAACTCGGGTTAAGAGGCTGGGTTCCTACACGGAAATAAACACCACCACTGGTGTCACAGGCCCAAACATGCTGATTTCCACAGGACAAGCTGATCAGCTTTATGGCACCTATCAACAAAGAGGTTATTAGCAACCTGACATTTTTCTTTTACATTCAGCTAATAATGAGCACCTTTACTTAGACTTGATTGTATTAAGCTACCTTTAAACACAGGCATATAAAAATGATTACAAGCTTGTGAGAGAAAAATCATGGCATATAATGAATAACACCAACAGGTAGTATACGTTAGGCATTTTTCTCTTCAATCTAAAAATAAATGTTTTAGTCACAGGATACTGCCATTTTTAAAGCACACTGAAAATATGCTATTAAAATAACTGAATTCAAGCAGGGAAAAAATTCTGTAACAAATGTTATCAGTGCCTAGACAAATTTTCACATGACCTAATGTGAACTTTCCTCTGTAGCTGGCCATGCTTAGATTTTTCATGGTGTTGGGTCTAGTAATGCCTTCAGCACTGAACACTCCTAATGCTACCAGCACTTGAAAAATACAAGAGCATATGGATTATGCATCTCAGTGTTAACATACCAGTGTCACATCTGTAAATAAAGGAGCTGATTTTCAAATGGCTTTATATTTAGCGTACATATTTATTACACTTATGTCAGATGTGCTGCAGTATTTTAACCCTATGTAAGTCAGCACACTGAAAACACAGCTCCCAAAAAAGTATGTTTTGGATTTTTTTTTTTAATTTTTTTTTTTTTTCATGTCCAATCACATTTAGGAGTCTTGCTACCGAAAGTTTGTAAAGATAGAGAACTGCTAGTTAATGGCCAGCTGGAACTCTTACTCTTTTACATTCATTTCAGAATAGCCATGTGATGTACTATACGTAACATTTGATTATTTTTTTCCTCCCAGCATCGGGACAACACAATACTAAGTAATGGAAAACATGTTCTACAGAAAAAGACTCAATCATGACAGATATACTACAGCAGGAATGCTCTGGTTGTACTCCAAACTCTAAAAATAGGCCTTGCTGGCTGATTGAACATGCCAGCAGTGCTTGGGATATCCCATTCTTGGTAACAGTTTTCTCTTCTGTGATGTGAATCTGGCAACAAATCCCTGCAAAGTACATTGCTCCTTAAAGAGAGGGTACAATTTTATCCCCCAGAGCAGGGGTTCAAAGCATTTTTTTCTGCTGAAGGCAGAATTCAGTAAGGCTTGCTTGGGGAAACAACAGGGAATAACAGGAGTACATATTTTTATCTTTTAGTTACCTGAAATTGTAAACAGATCTCCTCGTCCAAGTTATTTAACTTTCTGAATTGAAGGAATTTGAATTAGCTCATCTCACCCCAAAATTCCCTTTAATCATGCAGCTTCTTATTATAAAATAGCATACAGAGCACAACTATGCACAAAAACTTCCACAGCTTCAGGAGAGAGCAAGTCTCTATTGCAGGTAGAGAGGCCTGACATTCAGCAAAGTCAAACTTTTATTTAAAACCTCGTGCTTCCATGTTAGAGTACACCTAGCCGGGATGGCTTTGTCACATGTCGTCTCAGCTGTTGAAATGTTCCGATCCAAAGCAGCATCACAGCTCTCGCACACGGAATCACATATCACCTACTCGGCATAGCTGATATTATTTACGTCTGCAGTACAATTTGATATTCAAAAATGCAGCACTTATGTAAATGTTTTGGGGCTTCTCCCTCCTCCCACGTACTGTTTTTATGGTAGGAGAAGGGCATGTTAACCACATTCAGCCACTGCTTAGAAAGAAGTGTGATTCAGAGACACTGTTTACAGCTGAAACCTAAAGGTCACTCTACTGTGTTTAGAAACCTCGATAATGATAGTGGAACCCTAATCAAAATAATTTACTAGATACTACACTCAGTACATAGTGTAAAGGCAAGAGGAAGATACTAACAACATAATATGAATATTTCAACGTAAATGCTGGCAACTTGATCACCTCCACACAGATTTCTGAATTTCATTTTACAGCAACTTGCTCTTTTTTTTCCTCCAATTTACAGTCTTAATGTTTGAGGAGTGAAGGCAGACATACATTTCAACAATAGCAATAATTCTCTAATTTCTTCTGCCCCATTAGAGCAAATCAAGTCTCTTATATTACATCTGTGGGTAGGCACCATCTTGTCAGCAGTGATCTACCACATGCATTTAATTGGAGAAAAAACAGGAAATTTTCTGCATTCTTAATTATCAGCTCACAATGACTGGTAAAGCGCGGTGTCTGAAATATTTCCTGACCCCAGATTTCTACAGTATCACCACACAGAGTGCCATGAAACTAAAAGGAACAGCTAAATGTAATGTTTGAGCCCCAGCATGGCTAAAGTGACCAAGACAATTAATACAGTCAGCTAGCACTCATTTCCATTAGAACGTTTTGAGATTTTCAGACAATAGCAAGAAGTTATTTGTTATTTCAGTTTCACAGTTATTATCTAAACCGCTGGAAAATAACAGTATCTTGAGGAAAACTTCAAGCTCTACTAAGCAAGATGAAAAGCACAGTACAGACAAAACTATCCTGTAGGTCAGTGTAGGTAAAAGGCATTGCTTATCACTTAAACTATGGTAAGACTGGTGATTTGGAAGCAATTCATCAGGTCTGGAAAACCCGTTTTACAGCTGGCAAATACATTATTTTTAAAAGACTCTTTTAAAAGTTTTATGTAAAGAATACAAAAGATAAAATTGCTTGTCAGGCCAATCACGAATATTGCCATTAGAAATGGAAAAAAATTCAAATCAGATTAATTTTATATTAGCACTTTTAAAACAAAAACAACAACAAAACAAAAAAAAAAACAAAAAAAAACAAAAAAAAAAAAAAACAAAAAAACTTCTCTTGAAACAGATTAGCATTAAGAGAAAAAAATATTCTAGCAGATATTCAGATTAAAGAAACAAATCCAATTGGAATAATACTAGCGAAGCTGTCAAGTGGCCAGATTACCCTTATCTCTGATGAAAAGAGCCAAACTGGGAGGATATTTAATGATCAAAATGTGGTCAACCAACCTTGGTCTTATTGCTAACCAAACAAAAAGGGGCAGTTAAACAGCAGCACATTCTTGACATTATGCTGAATCATTAGATCACTATCAATCCAAACATCAGAGTGTCATCATCTGTATCACCTATGGATGATGCAACTCTGAGCAAAATTTTTCCTTAACAAGATCCTAAGGAAGCTTTAGCCACTCTATTAAGAGCACATCTACCCACAAAATACAGGGCTTTGAGTATAGAACTGCCCAGGGCCACATGATTACAGTTATGCCAGTTATAGTACAAGAACTGGGCTAGTTAAAGCTACTGGTACATCTGCACAGCACTGTGTCAGGTCGCGTGGTCTCAGACTGACAAACTATAAGAAGCACAAATGCATATAAAGCATCTTGCAAACAGTGAACATGCTATCTCCGGCAAAAGGATAGGTGAAACATTGCCTGAAAGCAGTAAGTGCACGTGTTTTACAGTCCTCTGCTGCAATGCCCATAATTATAAGATACTGTTTGCTCCAATAAATGTTATACTTCAGATCAGTAAACCAAAGACACTTCTGAATGAAAATACAGGCTGTCTGCTACGAGTTAACAGATAGTCTACTCAATAAAAATGTCATACCTAGTTGGGAGAGATCCAATTTTGTCCAATGCATCCCTGTTGGACAGCTGGATGAAAGCGTTCTGATAAATATCTGCCCAAGACTATCCAAACCCCAGATGGCATCCTGGCAGGCAGAATAGTGCACCATTTCAACCTCCGGTGGCAGCTGCACCGTAGAAGGACGAAACTGAGGATTCTGATCACTGACACAAAACAGATCCTTGTTGCTTTGGCACAGCCACAAAAAGCTTCCTATGGCAAGGACATTTCTGTTATTAAAATCATTGCTAATCCACTCTGAGAAAGCTAACACTTCCTCTGAAAACAATCAGTACATTTGAAGACAAAACTGAAGATCTTAGATTAAGATTTTCAAGTAAAAATAAGCATCCTAAGTGCTTATTAGGCACTTAAGTACTGTCCCCCCCAGCCCCCCTATATCAGGTAAGTAGCAAGTGATTTCATTTGAAGAAACTAAGAGGGAAAAGGCATACCTAATAGTTCACTGTTCCCCCTTATTCTTTTGCTCTTCTGTTTCCTTGATAATTGCTTCAGAGAAACAGCATACCTCCCCTTCCCAGTTCTTTATCACACATTTTTGCCAATAAAACTGGCGTACTTAGTTACAATAGTTAGCACTTGCATTATCTAACATTAGAATTCTTCAGTGTGGTTACAGTTCTACCAATAAAATGTGTGATTCTGCTGCAGTTAACTGCACTGACCAGAGAAGTAATTGGTCAGTATAGGCATTCCAGCAAAGCATGTTCCAGGACTTCATATTAAACTCTGGCAATTCATGCTGCAGCAAGTTAGGAAGTTACTGCTCCTAAAGGACTATCCATTTCTCTGTTGGATGTCACTCCAAACCAGAGGTAACAGAGTGAATGATATGACTTTTTATCTCTACTGGTTTTACTGATGTTTCCACCTTACTTCTCAAATGTTTTAGATCCCTGCATACACAAAAGGCACCCAAAACCTGAAGTAACTCAAGGTATTTAATTACTTACACCATCAGTTCTACTATATTTAAAGCCAGTAATTATATGTTTGCACTGCTGATTCACTAACCTTCTTTAGATGAAGCTGCAGAAGCCAACACGAAAATCCATTTTGTGGCAGAAGCAGTACCACGAGGCACAATATTATTCCAGTAAGTGCCTGAAAGGAAAGAACAGAGCATCATCAGTATGAAAGTTAATTTTCTGTTAGAATACAAATATCTAGACAGATTTTTTATTTATTTTTTTTTTTTACACAAATATTTTAGTATCTGTTCTTGGGGAAGAAAACCTCCTAACAAATAACATTTATGTGTGCACACACACGGATGCACACATAAAGGATGGGGAATGCAGAAGATAAGAAAGGAAAAGATTAATGGTCTTCAACAGGAGACCAAATGGGTGATGAGTTTAAACAGACAATATTATATATCTACTCTTTGTGTTTATCTGATCAAAGAAGAGAACTAAATTAAAGTTCTGTTTTGGAAAACACACCTAGAAACATAAATAAAGCAATTCGTATTATCACTGTAACACCATAACATTATTGCTCTGCATAGTAACACTGATCATGAACCAGACTCCACTGTGCTAGAAATAACAGGTACAATAGCATAAAATTGCCTTCTGATCCCAGAGAAAAGACAAACATAGGTACTAAAAGGCCTAACTTGCACACTTGTTCATTTGTGGACAATGAATTTTTCATTAAAAACATTTCCCTTCAGAAGGGAAAATATCCAGACCAACTGCCAAAGAATCATTTAATTTAGTTTTTAAACATAAAGTTGGTTCATTAAAGGTCCCCTGATTCACCGTGGATAATTCTCATGGTGACCAAACTGTAGATAGCTACTTTTTCCTATTTACTATATTATTCCTATTTATTAGATATTATTTATAATATATATGTATTGTTTTACATATTTATAATTATATAACAATAAATATTGTATACTATATATAATTACATGCTATTTTATATATTTAAAATATATTATATATTATTTATTTCTGAACTTAAAAACATTAGATGCAAAAGCACACCAACCTATTAAGTTTCCCTTTGCTACATGGAACTCATTTTTGCCTGAAGAGATCCAGACTCCACTGCCATTAACTCCAAGGAGGCTGGGTTGACACTGAAGCTGCTGTGACCAAAATGCCATTCGAAGTTTGTCAGCAACCTTCTCTACAGGTGCCTGAGCTGCTGTTGCCACTGTGTGAGTTGCCTGGATTATCGTCTGGAACAAGCTGCACTGGTCAAACACTACATAATCGGTGATGCTTACCTGAAAGGGAAGAGAAGAGGAAAAAAAATGGTTCTTGATGGTTAGCTAAGCTTGGGGGGAACCACAGAATCTTCCATCAAAGGCTTTTTTTTGTGTGTATGCATGCACACACTTTATGTACAGGATATCTATCATGAGTTTAGAAACCTTCTAAGTGAAGGAAGGGAAAAATAATTACTAATTATTATAATTACTTCTGATGAAATGGGAGTCTTGATAATAACCAGAATCCATATTAAACATCAACTCACAACACAATCCTACCCAGCAATCTACTTTAAATTCTGCATTTTAAGGAAGCCCTTCGTTTAGGGATTACTGAACATCTTTTCCTTCCCCCTAAAGACACAAACCCTGCAAACTGAAAGGTGTATTTACAGTTTCCCAGAAGGAACAGAGAAATGTACATAGAGTAGCAATTTAAATCACATAGTGAAAACCTGGCAGGAGGAGGTCTGAATGACCAATTGCCTCAGTTTTACCATAAACAGCTAGGCTGACAATGCCCTGGGATACTCCTAGAAAGGAAGAGCAGCTTGCCTGTAACCTAAAAACAAAAGTCAAGCTACTCAGGGTGCTCATCTCCAAGATTAAATATGCACGTAAATAATGAAATTAATATATGAAATTAATGAAATTATTTTCACTTAGGTAAATACGTAAACAAATTTTCTGTGTACCCCTCTTCCACAACTCATGTTTCTGGAGAAAAACAAGTAAAGCTGTGGAAAACAGGGTTTTAGATCAACGCCAGAAAATACTTGCAGTAACTGAGTTGTTTCTACCCATAAGATCTGTGACTGCAGAAAGCAGACTTGCATAGTTTGAAGAAACTTCAATTGATGAAAAATGGGGTAATTAAAGCATTTTTGGAAGGTTAACAATTATTTATTTCATTTAGCTAGGGACGAGTGCTGGAAGACAAGGAGAAGTGACTGTATTCAGCAGCCAGACTTGAATGCTCTGACTAAACAGCATGTCCTACTGCCAGCTGTTAAGATATCAAGCTACATGCACCATTGATACAATCTGGTAGAGCATTTCCTGTATCCTTGAAAACTGCTGTGCTGCTGCTTTGGGTGACCATGGGGTGTTTGTTTTCCCCTTTTCTACAGCAGATGTGAAAAGGGACTTCAACCACAGCCACCCTGAAGTTTTAATACACTGAATGAAGAGTACTGTAATGTATCATACAATTCACTGAATTTTATACTTAGAATCTCATGGGAAAACAATGCAAATAGTAAACCCTGGGTGTCAGACTAAACTGAAAGCAAAATAAAAAAGTGCCTACTTGCCACCAATGGTTGTCATCTCCTTGTGGTTTCTTTGAAACTATGCCAGTTCTGAACCACAGATTTCCATGGATATCCAAAGCCCATAATGTCTGTTGATCTCCAAGGGTTATGCACACCGGTTCCAAAGCTTGCATTTCACTAGAAATGTAAAGAAGTAAAAAATTAAAAAGCCTTACTTCAAGTTTAAGCTTATGGCATTTTAAGGAAGTTAAATGCCAACAGCAGTTCAAACTGTTCAAGCTCAAAAACACACCTGATTTCAAACTTTCACAGTTATTAGTAATTTAAATCTTATTAGCTTGCATAAGTAAAAACCATTCAAAAAAAAAACAAAAAAAAACACAACACCACAAGGCCTTCAAAATCATTCAAGATTTGAAACTCACAAACGTAACAATATAAATAAAAACTGATTTGGCCAGTAAATAAGAAACAAATAGAAGTTTTTCGTACATCAGTTTCATAAGTACATTTCCTTCAATTTTCTTGCCCTATTCTGAGAACAATATTAGCAGCTCAGGCACCATAAATAGAAAACTGAACCTAACTTCATGGCAAAGATGAATGTTGAGTCTGACTATATGCTTCCTGTGTAAGTAAATCATTTTTAAGCTCAGAAAGCCAAATAGGATCAGATGATCTAATCAGGCATTTAAAAAGAAGGCAACAATGCTATTTCTTTCAGAGAACTTTTCTTGAGAACTTAAAAACAAATATGGATTGCTTTCTGCAACTTTAATACAAAGCCCAAGAACATTAAGCATACCTAAGGCGTAGGTCAAACAAATATTTTCATTAAACAAACTGACTAAATGACATGCAAATTTCAGATTTGAACAATACACTGTACATTTCCCAAGTCTTTTCAAAAGCTAAATACCAGACTGGGAGGTAATACAAGCTGGAACTTCACAACAGGATATTCAGTAGATAGTAAAAATCATATGACTACAGTTCTGTATGACTGGAGTTTCTTCCTATACTCACTTCGGGCTGATGTCACAGGAGACTGTATCTTCCAGATTCTCAAAGCCAGCAGTAAACACTTGTTGCTTTTAAATTTATCACAAACTCCCTACTGCAAGAACAGGAACAACTACAAAGCTAAATAGCAATTATACAGAGTATCTATAAAAATATGTGACTGGAAAGTACAAAAATATTATTCAGCTGTGTGCAAATGACCACAAAAATGCTGGGATTTAGTCTCAGGAAAAAAAAAATCGCTCAAATATGTGGAGAACCCTTTAAGGCCCTTACAGCAGAGATTAAAGAAATAGTATTTAATCAAAAGTCATATTAATATACATTCTTAAAGGTCTTTTAAGCACTGTTCTCACTTTCTTAAACTTGCTTTTAACTGCATTATCACTTCTGTTGAAAGCAATTTCTTTCACTACATAACAGTCATTCATCAGACAGAAAAAACACCAGTCACTCTGGGTACGTCTGGACAAAGACTAAAGGAAATCATATGTAATATCTACAAGCACATATACACACACACACTCCAGAAGAAGTTCATGTAATAAATCTTCAAATATCAAGGAGTTCCAGCACTGAAAACAATGAGTTTCGTTCCAGTTACGATGCTGTCCTGTTACACTGCCATTACCTGACAATATCACTCTTCCACTGCTCTCCTTCAGGACAAAAGCTGCGTACTCCCTCCCGGTATAGCAGGGCCCGTTGCTCACTCAATGCCCATACAACGTTATTTCTGGAGGTAACCTGCGACAGTGGATAAGGGCAATCAACCTTTACTGCTCTGGCACAAGGACGATCCACACTCAGGCCTAGAAATCAGAAAAAGGAGGATTTAAAAAAAAAAAAAAAGTTTGGCTTTTTGCAACTAAAGGAAAAGAGAAAGAGCTACCCAAAGAAAAAAAAATGGGGAGAAGGGGGAGATCTCTCTGACATGCTAACACTTCTCATTTGATCACTATTTTCTTAATAAACTGTTCTTTCCATGAACTATTAATCATTTCCTCTAATACGGTTGAATTTATATGCTAAGACATAAAGCACTGCATTATCCTTCAACATCTTGCAGAGCCCCCAAGTCCTGTGCTGTCATTTCTGTTCCTTTTCTCCCTCTAGTGACAATATTGGGAATCTCCATTTACAGAAACACTTTGCAGAAGCATTGAAGACAATAATTCAAGAATCTTTGCCCAGAGCATGCCAGGGAGAAAGAACCTGGTCTGAATAGAGGCAGTTGAGCGATTACAGAAGACAATGCCACAGCAAGGAGTACTGCAAGGAGGTGGGAGGCTCTGGTAGGTTACATATGTTTATATACATAATCTGGAGGAACACCTCTCCTTCAGTTACACTGAAGATTGATTTACAGGCTTGTATGTGAAACACCTTAGGAGGCAGAGCTTTTGTTTAATCTTCTTGTGCTTCTAAGCAAGTCTGAACAAACTCATCTGTATGATATTCTAGACTGACAAGACAACTGCTCAGTTTCAAATCTTTGAGAACACTCATTAGACAGGGTGGTGGAGCAGGGAATGAAGAGATGCAGAAGAGATAACCATCACTGGTTGCCTCTCATTAACAAGACATACTGAGAATTTATTTTTGGCATCAACGACAAATTTAGAAGCCTAAGAACAGCAGAATGCAAGCTGATGCAATCAAACCAATCTATCACAGGAAAGAAAAATATTGATTCAAACCTCTACGGAGCCCTATGTGACTGGCATCAAGTTCACTCTCTATCACCACTAGCCATGCTTGTTGGCAATATACATGTGGCCTTGATTTCTCTGTAACTACTAAACTTATTCAAATAAAATAATTTAAAAGCAAAACACTTTTGAAACAATGCTATCTCAAACAGCTTTCTTCATCATGAATAATTTTTATGTGACACTAGAGCAAGTAACTCTACAAGAGAAATCAGAGTATCAAAATTAAATGGAAGACAAATAAGAATTTTTATAGCCACTCTGAAATATTTTCCTGTTTGAATGTTGTTTTTTTGTTGGTTTTTTTTTTGCTGTTATCCCTTATCCATATCTTCCTCCTACTTGCACAGTAATTTCTTCATCATGTTATTTGTAATTTCTCCTTATCAATTCAGCTCTCTGTGCAAAGCCAGCATGCCCAAGGGTTTTTGATACTCTTCTCTCTTAGCTCCATAAACTGGAGCTACATTCTAAAAATCGGCTTCTCTCTAGCTGCTTGCTTCTAGCCAACACTCTCCACATTAACACTTTCAAATGCATCCTCTTCTATTCACTGAAGCAGACAAAGCTAAGGCCATCACTTCAAAGTTGCCACTGCAATATCCCTTTCTCTGGTCCTTGCCTCATTCGCATCCAGTGACAAAGCAGCTGCAGAGACTGCTGATCCTATTCCATTCCTCCGTTGGCTTTGCTTTCTCTCTGTCAAATAAAATACATACCACTTGCCTATACTTCAGAATCCATTTGTGTCTTCCATATATTACCTTCCTTTCACTGTCAAGTGGTAAATTTTACCTCCAACAAATCAATTCTTTTCAAAACAAATAGCTTTTGCTTTCTTTTACACTGCTTCCTATACCTGAATTTATTCTGAACAGCCACATACTATCTCCTTTCCTTTCCACTTCCTTCTTAAGTTAAAATCTTTCAAGCAAAAAAAACACTCAAGGCTATATTGTCTTAGCACACCGTACCATTTTCACTGCAAGCGTATTATTTTAATAGTTTCTGCAATCCTTTTTACACTTATCTGCATCCATCCCATGTTCTTCTCATGTCATAAATACTCTATACTGAATGTACACCACTTTTATTTTTTTAAAGTGACCATGAACTGGCTTCTTCAGCATCCCAATTTAATATAATACCTCTAGACTGTTTACAAACATTTCTCGATATAAAAACGTTTTCCTATGCTTTGACTTCAGATAAAATTTTAAAACTAATTGTGATCACTCAATAGACTTGAATGCTGATACTTTAGCTTCAGTTATTGCACTGAAAGAGGTTGCAATTTAAGTACCTGTTTGCAAATACAAATCTCCATTTGTTCTGATGATCCAGGCAGTGTCATCACTTAAGGCTACAAATACAGCCTGGGGTAAAGCCTCATACCAGTGTCGTTTTCCTTTTATAGTTACTTTTCCACAAGCAAATGCTTTGTTAGTCTTCTGCTCAATCTTCCAGAGAAGTGCCCCTGTGTTAATTAAGAAAATCATTAAGAACTTAGGAAAGAACATACTACCTCTAAGCAATTACTATAACTGTCTTGTCCTACCTACACCTAAATGAATGTGAGGGGAAAATAAGGTAAACCTGTACCATTAAACAAAAATGCACGGTCTAAAAACTTACATTTTTTTTAAAGGCAAGAACAGGACTGGCCAACTTCCATAGGAATTTCTGAAATGCATTTACCATTTAGAGTACGTGTGATTTTTAAGTGTTTAAATGCAAATAAATCACTTCTCCTTAGTTACACATTGAAAGCTAACAAAATAAGTTCACATAAGGGTGAAATGAGCCCACTGTTAAGAGACTGCAGTTCACAGCTCACCTCCATATTAGTTTGGTTTATCCTTAGTACACTTACACTCATTCACAGTACCTGTGACAAATCCTTTCACAAACATCATACTTAATGATTTTTTAAAGAGTATATAAAGGAAGAGAGGATATCGTAGTACTTTCACCTTTTACAAATACTAGTAGTATTAATATTCTAAATGCTAACTTTGGTGGACCGGTTATGAATGACAAACAGCTGAAGAGGTACGCTGTTCCACACACCACTGGGCACTTCTATCATCTGTTCACTGCTCAGCACGTCACAAGCAGACAAAACTCAAACACTTCTCCACCTTCAGAACTTTTTCCCCGACTCCAATTAGCAAAGATAGCTCAGAAAAAGAAAACCATATGGAATTCCAAATTTAACTGCTGATTAGCAACTGTGCTGGTTCATACCAGGGAAACATATCGTCATATCAACTGCCTTTGAATAATTCCTCAAAGTAGCATTTCATTTCCTTTTGACCTTTGTGGTTAATATGCTCTTGTGTAAACATACCCAATTTCAAAACTGTGAATTCTAGCAATGTACATGGGCTCAAGGAAAAATTGGGTAAGTTCCTGGAACTAAGGAGAAAATAAATGCAGAGAAATCATTGAGCCACCAACAACTGCAGTCTGAAATTCATGAGGGCAACTGTCAGACATGTTAGCTCACTTTCCTGCAGGCATCTGCTTTTGACCACTGTTAAAGACAAGATAGTCAGTGGATGAACCTCTAATCTGACCTAATACAACTACTCTTATATTTTTGTCCATCACAAAGCTCAGCTACAGATCAAGTAAAACCCTTCTTAGACCAGGCAGAAGATCTTCCCCTACACAGAGAGAAGCAAAGAGTAATACATTTTTAGAGATGAGTGGAAGAAAAGTAGAAGCAGAGCCAGAGACTAAGTTTAGACACTTCTGTTTTCACAACAGTCCTGAAGCAATCTGAATGGACAAAAAGTGAAGCAAGTTTGTCCCCCAAACCCATTTATCCAACATAATCCTCACTCCAAAAAAAAACAAAACAAACAAACAAACAAAAAACAAACAACCCAGAACCCAGAATAAACTCATAAAGAAACAGACCAAGGTGTTTTATTTTTTTAAAACTCAACAAAAAAAAGGCAAAAGCAAAAAGAACTCTATGTTTGCAAAAAATAAGTAAGTTTTGGAATCGTAAGCAGTTTTGTATCAAAAACCAAGATGAGCGCTTCTTGATTCATCTTCACCTATCACTGAACTACTCCTTCTGTGGTTCAATCAGTAAGCTGCAGTAAACTTCACAAAGTGCAATGTGAACTTGTTAGAAGACAGCCACCTAAAATAATACGATATCCAGATGTACTGAAGATGCAATCATATGGTATGACTTTTTTTTTTTCCTCCATCTATTCAAATAACAGTGAATATTAAAAAATAAAAAAGCAAAAAGAGAATCCCCAAGTCTATGGAAGTTTTGTATTTATGAGGTTACAGTGAAATAGAAGCCTACCAACCTGAGGGGGAAACTGCCACCTGCTGGACACCATCCTCAAACTTCTGCCACCTCAGTCCAGCGGACGGGAGAGCGCTGCAATACAGGCTGCCTCTGTAGTCCAGGCACCAAATATACTTTTCTGAGACAGCCAGGCTCAAAATGCCATAGCCAGGGCCAGAATATCCCATCCAGCTCTCTGCAAACTAAAAATTGTAGAGTCAGAACAGTGGCAGGTGTCTTCAAACTGCACAAGAAAATGGCTACATAAGCATTTTGTTCTCAGCACTCAGTTCTGTCTGTATGGTTCAGGAGTCAAATATTATGGAAATTCGGTTTATCTTGAATTTTTATAGCTTGTATTAGGTGTACCCAAGCAGTGCATACATGACCTATAATGAAAGTACCTGTAGAGCTTTTAAAAACATTCCAGAATCTGAGAATATAACAACAACTCAAAACTAGAAGTCTTTTACACTTGGAGTTTTGAGTTGATAGAGTCCTATTTACTAACAACTGCAGCCCAACCTTTCTCAACAAATATTTGTTGATCTTAACACATGGCTGTAACAGACTTAAAACAAACAAACAAACAAAAAAAAAAACACAAATAAACAATATGTACACATATATTAAAACAACTATATTTCCTTTTCAAGACCCCTGCTAAAACTCGCAGTGTTTTCTGTCAATTTTGAAGATTTTATAGTTAATCTTGGGCTATAGAAAATAAATACTATATAAAAATTCCCATTTCTGGCAACTTTTACACTACAAAATAACAACAAAGAAAAGAAGGGTAACAGGAAAAGGGAAAAACACCAATATTTAAAATAGCACTAATTGCTGTCTAGGACACAAAGAAAGACTAATCCTCATTCTGAGCATTTACAGGTAAAAACTAACCTTAACCAGAGACCCTCCATGCGAGACAACCAGCATTAATTCCTAGAGAAATCAGTGGAAGTTGGAAGCATTATCATGCAGGATTTGGTCTACTGGAGACCCAAACAAGGAACAGCCTTTGAGCACGGCTTGGTTTTACTTTTTACTCTTTAATGAATGAGTTTATGACAACATTTCTGTCAAATTAGAAATCATTATGTTTATGTTGAATAGGCCTTACAGCCAGTACAACGTCTTCACCTTGTAAGGACATATCAACCATTCTGAAGTCTGATATACCACATTTCTAAATAGTTAAAACACATATTGCTGCTTTTGCTTTATGTTTTACTTGTTAAGTGAGAAGAAAATTGCTTCCTTAAGTAAGAGATAGTAGTTACACACGTTTCTTTTAAAATGATGAGTTTTTAAATATTTCAACTAAATTGGAAACATATACCTGATCAGATTTTAACAGCACCATTTCATCTAGGCTTATCCTGGACACATCCTGGGAACCAGGCTCAGCACCAACTTCAGGCATGCTAGTCTCCGAGGATGAATACGGTAATCCATGTCCATAAATATCCTCCTCTTCATCACTTGAGGCAGATTTCTCTGTCTTACTTTCATGAGTGTTTGTTACCCATTCAGTAGTGCTACTATTAGATTTAGCTTTGATTGCACTTTCAAAATTCCATCCACAAAGTGAAGTGTTCTCTGAATCAGTATCTTTAGAGATGTCAAAGTGGAGAACAGAAGGATCTGACAGAACACTGTGTATTAGAGAATGCTGCTGTTGGTCTTCACTACCAATTTCATCACTTTCCTTTGGTGGCAGTGATGTCTGAACACCAAGTACACTGTTAGATTCCAAAATCATTTGGTCTGTAAGGTCTGGTTCTTCAAAAGGCTTTTCAGTATCCTGCAGATTCATTTTATCTAAATTTTCATCTATTTTACACAATGTACTAAAATCCTGATCTTCTTGGCTCGGCTTTCCAAGACAGCATTCATTGCTTGCAGAAAGCACACTATCATTATTTTCAGTATCAACATTGTTTGTCAAGTCTTCTGTGACAATTAGAGGGGAGACAGATGTCAGTGTATCTATAACCGTTGATGTACCCATGCCACTGTCACTATTTGGAAGTTTCTGCACATTAACTGTATCTCCATTTTCTTCATGAATTAGCTCAGTTGCAGACTCAGGAGACTGCAGGACACTGAACGTTTCTGAGCCATTATCTTCTTGCAAGATTGTATGGGACTCCACACTGAACATGCTTTCCTGATCTGGAGACCCAGTACTCAAATGATCGATGCTGCCACTCATTAGGCTAGATGTCATGGAAAATGAATCTGCAGTCAGTGAATGTGGACTGTCACCAGAAAGCTGACGCTCGTAACATGGTGTTCCTTCCAGAGAGCCGTGGTTTCTTTTGGTCCCACTTTCTGTTCTCATTAAAAATAAAAAGGAGGGGGAAGGGAGCATATTAATAAGAGCCATTAAATATTTTTATCATTGGGATAAGTACAGAGTTAAACCTATGTTTTGACAAACTGATCTTTTCCACTTCAACACTAAGTGATGATCATAAAACCAAATGAGTCTTAACAGCAAAACATTTTAAGAGTATAACAACAAAAAAAAAGATAAACATTTCAAATAACTAGGTACACACACGCTATTTTAATAAAGCAAAAAACATGACACTATCAAATACTTTAACTAGGATGAATAGATATTACACAATTCCAACATAAACCTGTAAACAGAGCACACAGTGGTGTATTACCATTAACCCATACTTCATTTAGAACGTTAAGCATATTTACACAAAGTTTAAAGGAATAAAAGAAATAATCTAAAAAGAAAGATGTAATCAATTTATTGCTTTCAAAACAGGGTTTCATCTTAAATATAAAAGGCCCACTCCAAATAAGTCAGAGTTTTAGATTCCACGTGACAGCACAAACAAAGTACATCAAACACACACAGTGTTGAACTATCAAATGTGACACATTCTAATAAATGGCGGGCAAAGTTCTTTTGGCTTACCTTGTTTCTTCTTCTTTTTCTTTTTCACTTTTATGGGCTTTACAATGAGCTCTTGATCAAAATCTTCAGAGCTGATAGTGCTGAACCGTTGTGAAGAAAGATGACACTCCCTCTGAGCTTCTGAGTCTGCACATATCATAAAACTAGAGCCACTGTCCACAGAGTTTATTGAGCTGCTCCTGCTTCTTGACTCGCTTGCTACAGAGCAACCCCTTTTTCTTGTTTCATTGCTCAAGTCTCCCACTCTATCAAAGCTTTTTTCCGATAGCGTTGGAGTTTCCAGATTATCTTTCGCTAAAGAATAAGAGTCATTTTTATCACCAATACCTGAAGGGGAAGTAACCATTTTTTTATCTGTTTCCACTGAAGGGCTAGATGATACAGATGCAACTACCGATAACGGGGTCAGCAAATTAGGACTCGTATCTGTTAAAGGATTCAGCACTTTTGAATTCACATCTGAAACTGACCAAAAGAAAAATAAAAGTATAAATACTAAGGTGTCAAGTGAGTAACAGCATAGTTCTTGGAGAGGGTTCAAAGAAAAGAAACTTTATCCTACAGAAAATACTCTAAATGCGCATTTCATATATATATATACAATTTCATGCAAGTAAATCTACATAAAATCAGTTTAGAAAAATCAATTCCCCAAAGCCTGTATCAAGCCTCTAATAGTAAAATTCTGTACCATTCTGTGTACCTAAATACAAAGGCAGGTCTTTAGCTGGAAAGACCCAGCAGTGTTACATACTGAAGTACCACATTGCATGTGTTCAATTTCTTCAAACATTCAGTATCCTGCACACGTGCACACACACAAAAAGGCCAAATAAACCACCGTGGCAATTAGAGGAAAATGCATCTCAAGAAGATGCCTTTCAAACTATACTTGGAAGTAAAATAGTAAACACCTTCTAAAAGTTTGTGAGTAAAGAACTGTTTGAATGACAAAATCTTTTGCTAAGTGCAAAGATAAAATAGATTAAGTCCTCTAGCACTCACTGAAACTTCATAGTTTTTGCTAGCATTTTGTTATACAGAACTAAGATGGAATTTTTAAAGTGCATAAATAGCCCTTCTGTGACTGTAATATGCTGGGTAATGGTGCTTACAATATTGTATGAGGAGAAATCAGTCAGCATCATCATTAAAGTAAGTATTACTAATCCATTTTAGAGTTCTAGTGACACAGATGCTGAACTCAGATGGCAACAAATATAAAAATAAGCCCTCATATTATTTTTGGAAATGTAGTGAATGTTCTTTGGGTGTTTTGCAAGTTCCTTCTTATTCATTGCTGGGAAAGCTGAGATTTTCTCTGGAATATGAGTGATGACAGGTGACATGTTGATACCTGGTATCAACATACCTGAAATGTATCATAGAGACTCAGGAATAAGGTATCATACATACTCAGGAATCAACACACTCAGCTATCTCCAACACAAACAACTGAAATTGGCCAATACATAGATAACCTTGATCATGAATGCGGACTGTTTCACTAACATTGTTTAGAATAAGGCCTAAAATGCACAGATTAGAGATGCCTGGCTAGGATAACATCAATCAACTCTCAAAAAATGGAACTATAATTCCTTAATGTCCCCATTCTTGCTGCAGCCAAAACAAAATCTCAGATGACCAGGTAAAAATCACAGCTCTAAATGTAATTTGCAGAAACGTAAGTAATTCCACAGAAGATGGTAGGTTTTTGCAGTAACCTAGAAGGTGGGCTTTTTTCAGTATCAAAAGCCAAACAAACAAACCCCACAAAGTTACAATAGACAGCACATTCCATGAGGCACATACTAAAGTTTGCTAATCTGTACAAACCTATTGATGACAGTCCTTCTGGTCTACTTGAAATTCTTATTATGTCTCTATCTCCTTTTAAGAGAAAAATCTCATTGTTTGTGCAGGACACAGACACAATATCACCATATCCTTCCAAGCCACCAATCAAAGCCTATTAAAAAAAATCAACAAAGAGAGATTATTAGCATCAGATTAATCTGATGGTTGGACAAGATTAGGCTCTCTCAATTGTAAATTTTTCACTGGAATTTAATTGACATACTTACAGAACAAGAATGCTATCAAAAAGAAAGAAAACAGCAAAACAGGCAAGTACCTCAGTCCTGATGTAGCTCAATTTTTATACTAATTTCTATTCTGTGAAATGTCATGGGTCTATTCATTTCCTGTCTGAACTAGCAGTAATCAATTACTTAAGCAATTTAAAATTTGGTGGCAGAAAAGAACCACAGTACTCATTTTTTAGTATTCGCTTTTTTTTTTTAAAAAAAAAAAAAAAAAAAAAGGAAGAGTCTTCTTTTTTAGATTTAAATATGAGTTTATATCACAGAAGTGTATTGGATAACCCAAAGTCTCACAACACAGCATGAACAAAAACAGGTAAGAAACAGAACGTGCACCAACAAGTGCCTACCTGGTTCACAGTGTCTAATAAGTAGATGCTGTATTCATTCCAGGTCAGCACCCATCCTTCTCGGAAAAAGCATGAAACAAGCCCGAGGTGTTTTTCTGGGGAACTATAACTTCCTCTGCTGGATGTTTCCAAACGCGGATACAATTCAAAAGTGTTTATTCCTCCAGCAAATACATCTTTCAATATGAATGTGGCCTGAACAGTTCCATGAACATCAGACTTCCAGAGGCGAAGTCCAGGTCTGGCAGCAAATAGCGTCAAATCAGTCTGTTTACATAGACCAGGTATAAAACACGCTCCAAATTTGCCACTGCTAAAATGCAAAAATAAGAATGTTTTAAAGAAGCTATACACACAACTTAGAAACAGATTTTAAAACTAATGTCACAAATTTAAAACTGCAGGTTGTCAAAATTAAAAATTTTGTTCAATTAAAGTATTCAGTCAAACATCTGAAATACAAATTGGTTTCAGTACAAGAACACTGCTTCCAGGTAACAAGAGTTTTCCCTCAGCTTCAGGAGTCAGACATCACACCTATTAGACAAGTTAAATGCTTCCTCCTAACACGGCTCACAGCTATAACACAACTTTGTCCGTCTTAGTAAGATTCTACCATTCAGTTATTCTTCTCTGAGCACTGATAAAAACAAGCAGAAAACTACTCAATAATATTAAGAAATTGATAACCTCTATTTACAAGGAGCAGATCTCAATCTCAGATGTTAAAAATCTTTGTCCCTCGTGCATAAAAGCACTGTTACTATCACCCAAGAAAACCCCTTGTTTATAGGTAAGGGGTGTTCCTTTGTGTTTACACAAAAATTGGTGTTCCTTTACTGTTCACATGCCTGAAATATACATCATAAACCTTCTTTCAAGGGTCAATTTCCAACGCTTCCAGATATAGTCAGTCATGCTGTTCTAAGACAGAGTGCTCTCTTCCTGCATATCTCAGAGCAATTACACAGTAAGTGATGCGAGAAGGTCATACAAGTTCCTAGCCTTCAAGTCAACTTTAAGTGCTTACTATACACTTTCTCTTTCAATTCACTTTGGTGTTTAAAAATAATTAAGATGCTGACTACATTAAGTAATACTTCACCCATGAGAAGGACCAGCTTACAACGCTCACTCACACCAAGTCACAGTAAACAGCAAGGGACCACAGATGAAGTTTAGCAGTGCTTCCAGTTTAAACAAACAGAAAGCACCTTAAATATTTTTGCATAATAGTACCCTGCAAATATGATTGTAACATATTTGCAGCTACATACTTTTTAAATAAGTAGAATTGTCATTTCATGTTTGAGCATACACGGCTGCTGTAACTACAATTTTTATGAGTGGACTGCTGTGTTGTATTAATTTCACTGCTTAGATCACCCTTTCTGTAATCCACTCTGAAAAGCTAGAATTAACTGATGTGCCTGCATCAAGATTTTATGAGGGTTACTTTTTTCTGGGCTGTGTTCCAACTTGCTTGACAGATTTCTCTTCTGTGTAGAAAAGTACAGTTCGTTGTAAAGTCGAGACAAGCAGCACTTTCTGGTTGTAATCCAACTGGACGATCGAAGATGGCTCTTCCAACACAAGGCTGGAGTTGCAAATACCCTTTAAAAAGATACATGAAATTAACAGGAGTGGTGAACCTTTCTAAAAATATATGACACTTAAAACTAACACTTTGAAGAAATCAATATGCCCAAGAAGGCAAAAACAAACAAGCAAGCAAGCTATAAAAAAGCTGTTCAAAACAACTACTGTTCTGTGAAGTTCACTTACTGAATGTGAAATGCCATTATGTATTCAAAGAGGAGTTAGACTGTTGCACACTATGAAATACAATTTCTCTGGGAATTTAGCTAGTGTGTTTCACTTGAACTTAACAGAAACCGGAGACTGCATATTTTCTTCCTTCTTTTCCCCTACCATAGCACGCTGAGACAATTTTTACATTTGGTGACGTTACACCCTTCTGTCAAATCAGCCATGCACCATCCAACAATCACAAATCAGGATGACTGTTGTTTAAAATCTCTTCCTCACTTACATAAAAACAAATTACTACTTCTTTTGTTGATGTTCCAGGTCTGAATTAATTCACCACCCATTAGAAAAATTCCATTTACTGGTAACATGCTAAAGCCACCCAGTAGAACCCAATCATATTTTCATTCTGCACTCTACACTGAGATGATGAACAATTCAGAAAAAAGAACTTCAACTGTACTGAATCAGCAAATCAGCAACCTTACATCATGTGAGTGCACGCTTTCCAAATTAACAAGGAGAAAATACTAGCTGAAATCTGAAGAAAGATGTGTACAGTTATTTCAAAAAGAAAACTGATAAAATTGGAAGAGTCATTTTTTTAAAGCTGATCTGAAGGATTTCCAATGGTCAATTTACTGGGTATACGCACACCTACCTATGTGTACACACACTAGTAAAACAATTAATCCAATTTACTATATGATACTAAGCAATTAACTAACTGATAATTATTTAAACACAGAAGCATTTTTTTTTTTTTCAGAAAATTGTGAATTGGAATCAAGATCAATAAAATAATCATTTAAAGATCAATAAAATAAACATTTACCTGGTCTAGGTCTAGAGCAGAGTAAACAATCTTTCCTTTGTCATCTCCAGAAAACAGTTTCATTCCATTGGGACTCCAAGCTAAAGCTGTAATGCTACTTTTGTGGATACCAGCAACATCAAACCTCCGAAGCTGTGAAACAATACCAAATGAATGAATGAAGGGAAGGAAAAACAGACACAACGCCTATTCAGTGACTTGGACTGATAGATCAGAGATCAAGTAAAAAAAATGTTGGCCGTCCTAATTTTTGTTTAAAAAACAGCAACACCAACCACCAAGTAGCTCAACCAGTTATTACAAATGAGGAATTCCTCAGAAGAATTTTGATTAAATACATTTTGTAATGATAACAATGTGTTTAAGATTATTGCTTTTATAAGCTTAACATATGAACCCTGAAACATATTTGCAGATACTTCATCAGGCAAAATTCTCTCATTTTCACTATCTTAAAGAACTCCCTTAACATACTACTAGCAATCACCGTAATAAACCTCATAGAAGTGTAGACGAAATACAAAGCTTTACCTGTTTGTTTCTTCCAGGCAATGACGACACAAGCTGAAAAACTGCAACCCGACCTGAGGCTGTACCAACAGCAACTAGATCATCAAAACAGCTCAACAGCTTTACAAAAGTAATAGATTCACATTTCCCCTGTTGGAACAAACCACACAGAAAATTTGCAAAGTTATTGAGAGACAAAATAGAGTTGCAAACAGTCACCCAATTCTGAGCAACTCAGCACAGACCAAAGCCTCGTTAGAAGTGACAATGTTAAAAGTCCACTTTTACCTCAAAATTGTATTTTTTCATCTGGTTTAAATGTCTGCAGTAGAGATAAAGCATCCCAATGCTGCTCCCCACTGCAATGTAGTCTCCATTGGTATCAAGCGCTGTGAGGTATACCACAATAGAGCGAAAGCCTTTTTGGACCTTAGTTGGAATGGCATTGAGTAGATAATATAAGGGACAAAACTCCTTAAATATAACTGGTGAAGCCACAGATGCCATAGCAAGCATTGGCATCAGTAATTTTAAGGCAGAAATAAATGCGTGTACTTCACAACATACGAAAATCTGAAAGACAAAACCAAAAGACAGCCCATTAACTTCCTGGAGACAGGAAGAACAGTTAACTAAGTCATTGTTCAGCAAGTAGGAATGCAGAAATTGTCAGCTTTTGTTTTGCATAAAGAAAAAAAAAAAAAGTCAGGACAACTTACATCCCCTGGTAGAGTTTAAGAAGAACCTTGCTGTTTAGAATAAACTTGTTTTTTCAGTTCAGTCCTTGTCTAAGGATATATGGTAACCACTGAATTTGGGATAAGCTTTTTTTCTTGCAGCTATGACCTCATTAAAGTTGAGAAGAGAAACCGTACTTGAACATATTTGGGTAGTGAAAGAACCGTATGGGCTCTGCCTGACACTGAACGATCCACAGTCTATTTCCTCACCCATCTGAAGACTCCAGCCTCAACCTTCCCAGAGCTAAGAGCGTGGGATGCTCACTGTGTATGAAAGCACGATAAGATCTAAGTGTCAAGCTGGTATTTATGCTCGACTCCACAACCTTTTTGCCCCCCAGCCTCAAGAAAAACATGACCGAAAAGCAATTCCGTTAGGTCTGTATCTACTATATAATCAAATAATGACCAACAAATAAAAATAGCATGGGAAGAAAAGGGCAACACAAACATGAAAGAATTCCCAATCTGGCCAGTACGTGAAGGTATCCACATAGCAATGGAATTTAAAAAGATAAGGGGTGAACAGTAAAAGAAACAGAAAAAAAAAAAAAAAAAAGTACCATATGCCTGTGTTTCCCTTTATGGGTAAGCGAATAACTTCATGCTGATGAATGTCACTGCATGCACACATATGGGAAAATTTTGTTTAAATTAGTTAAAAAGAATAAAAACAGCAGGTTTTCTTATCATGGAGTGACAGCCTTGACATGTCCGTTTTGTAGCAGTACCTATTCTCTTCATGGATGATTTTAGAAAATGGGAAAGGAAGGAAATCTCCACTTCTTAATTGTACTTTGCTGTGAGCAAACCCGATTAATGAAACAGTTTCGAATCTCCCCAAAATAGATGCAAATTTCCAAGACAAGAATCTGGATTTCTGGAAAGAAAGCTTTCTATGCTTGTTCAAGGAAGAAAACGTTGAAGACTTTCTTTAGCTTCAGCAGCTATAACTACCTTAGAGAAACAAGAAACAGAAATACGCCACTTGAAGTTGGAAACACCTCTAAACGCTGAAAATTATTCTGAAAAATATTGCCACTGCAAAGTGCATGCTATGTCCTATTATGCTTGTATTTCTCTAGGATAAAAATGGCATTTGTTTTGCAGCTTCACACATTGCTTACAGTGTATCTCAACTAAATCAAAAATAATGCAGCTGCACTAGTTTAGTACCTCCATTACCAGGAAAAGCTCCGATGTCTCAATTTTCAAACTGTGCCACTGAATTGTGCAAGAGGATTCAGCATGCTGGCTTCGGCCCCCCCAGCGCTTGCTGTCACCAAACAATTTCATTAAATCCAAAGGGATTACTTGTGGGACATTACCCTTTCTAGCCCACATCAGACAAGACAGCAGGAATCAAGTTTGGTTCCAGGGCCCATATTTGCTCTGTTACAAAAAGAGGCAGTGAACAAGCTAACAGCAGTTATCAGCTGTTCTTAATGGTGACTAAGAAACTAGAAAGTAATTCCACTCTCCAGCAGTGTTTACTACCTATCAGGATGCCTATTCCATAAAATATCAACTTGTCCAAACTATTTCTGAAAGAAAACGTTTTTACAGAGTTGTTTGCTAAGGTAACAAATACCCTAAGTGCACCATCATTCTTCTACAACATTTTCACACATCTCTCCTATTTTAGGACTCCTGTTCTTTCCTTTAGTGTTCGCTACCTTCCATTCACGTAGTCAAATTAATAGAGAACCCATTGCTAGAGTCTTGTTTGTTGCTCTAATGTTGCTTTGCCAGTTTAGCAATTTTACTGGCTGCTGGTCTTTTTTTTTTTTTTTTTAAACACTAAAATCCAGTCTTTGTCCCAAGTCTCACACGTACAAATCTTCCTCTGTCTAAACTAAACTTCTTCCATTCCCTAGCTACTGCCTCATGAATTTCACATATTTCGCTTTTTAATTCCCCTTTGTCACTCCCACAATTCACATCTGTCATCATCCTAAGATGCTCCTGTAGCTGTGAAACCATTGCACATTCCCCAGCTGTCAAAGGGCCTCGCAGTCCTCAAAATTCATTCCCTCTCATTATCCTTCCATTATCCTCACAGCTCCATTACAACTGTTAATCCAAAGTAATTCATTACAAGCTATGGAATTACAGAAACTTCTATTATCCAGAAAAAGGGTACCCTTCTTTCTTCTACAAAACTCTAATGGCAACTTGACACATTTTTTGCAAGTCTGTGCTTAATTGAAGAAGAAAAAATGGGGGAGAGTTTGATGAGCTTCTCCTCCCCCATAGAAAAAAAAATGGGAAGGAATTATTTTTTGTCACATACTAAATTAAATTTAAAAAATGCTGTCAGGTTAGGGTTCTCACTCATAAGATTTCTGTGTATTATTTCCATCTTCATTAGTGGGATCAACTGTGGGATCGAATAACTTTGCAGATGACCCCAAGCTAAGTGGTGCAGCCGATACAGCAGGAGGGATGCCATCCAAAGAGAGCTGGGGCTGTTCAGCCTGGAGAAGAGAAGGCTCTGGGAAGACCTCGGTGCAGCTTCTCAATACTTAAAGGGGACTTATAAAAAAGATAGAGAGCAACTTCTTACACGGGCAGATAGTGATAGGACAAGGGGAAACGGTTTTAAACTAAAAGAGGGGAGATTTAGATTAGATGTTAGGAGGAAATTCTTTGCCATGAGGATAGTGAGGCACTGGCACAGGCTGCCCAGAGAAGCTGTGGATGCCCCATCCCTCGAGGTGTTCAAGGCCAGGCTGGATGGGGCTTTGGGCCCTGGGCTGGTGGGAGGTGTCCCTGCCCATAGCAGGGGGGTTGGAACTCGGTAATGTTCAAGGTCCCTTCCAACCCAAGCCATTCTGTAACTCTCTGAGGAGAAAGTTGTAAAAAGCAAAATTTATTTTTGTTCTCTATAACCCATTCACCCCACACAATCAAAAATTGTATTAATGAACTGTAATTTCTTGTAATCATACAAATTAGTTTCATCTTGAGTAGTTTGCAGACTAACAAAACACTTGCACTGCTTGTATGAAAACAAAACTGAAAGCTCAAATCATCACTTTACTAAAAATACTGCTAATTAAGTAATTTTATCTGCACCAAACAAATGCATAAAGGACTAGGGAATTGCAATGTAGCCCTATACATTCAAACACCGTGCAAATGCAATGATTCTCTGCTGATTGAGCCTAAAACCTCCAACATCTTGAGTTATACATCACATACGGCTTCTATTTGTTGATAGCATGAGATTATATTTTATCAGTTTTTCTCATTTTGTTATTAGAGGCAAAATTATTTTCACAGCCAGATGTCGGAAGGGACCCACACGTTCCCCGGGTCAGCAGCAGTTATCTGAGCTACGTAAGAGCCATTTAGAACAAATCAGATTGTGCTAAGCAGCTAGCCCACAGCAGATATACAGTAGAGAAAAATACCATATGCTACCCGCGAAAAAAAACCACAACCAGAAGAAACAGAGCCCTTCCTTCTCAACTCACAGAGGCCACAAGCAATTAAACACTGCGTTAAATGCAGTATTTTGAAAAACAGAGTTGTTTAGAGTTGTTTTTCCTTTTTTTCTGGTCTCAGAAGTGGGAATAAGGCTCAGGGCTGCCTTACAGAGAGCTGATGTCAGAGATAATCCCATGGTTGAACAGATACGTGGTGGTACGGAGTCAGTTGCAGGATGTGCCAGACACTCAGTACAGGGGGCTAAAGCTGTCACCGCATTTCTCTGAGCCCAAGCACCCTGTCTGTACAGAAGGGACATCTGCTCTGTTATTATATTTTTTAATTCTTTGTTTAAAAAAAATAAATCCACAAAAACACAAATTTAAGCTCTTCAAGCCACGGACAAATTCATACACGTGATTGCTGCTAAACACAGCGGTCTGATCACGGCTCGATCCCATCAGCTACAAGTGTTATTTTCAGACACTCCTCCCGTTCTCAGCCCGAGGACCAGGCCACCTGCCTGCCACATCTCCAAAGTTTTTCGCCAAAAAAAAAGCCACAGCCAAGCCGAGGGGCGCACAAAGCCATCACCTGGCCGGGGGCAGCAGGGAACCACCCCCCGGCAGGGCAGAGCTCGGCTCCCCGCTGTCCCACCCGCGGGCTGGCGGCACACACACAGCTCCACACCACCGCGAAACGCCGCGGTTTGGCTCTTTGGAAAGAAAAGAGGGAGAAAAAATAAAAAAAAATCAGCGCTGGGCGGCAGAGACCGAAAGGAGGGCGCGGGTCCCCTGCACACACAGGTGGCGAAGGGGCACGGGGCGATGGGCTTCACTCTGCCGAGCCGGGACACCCCCAAAAAAAAACATCTTCCTTCCCCAAACCTTCTGTCCCCAAATCTTCCTTCCCCAAATCTTCCTTCCCCAAGTCTTCCCTCCCCAAACCTCCCCGCACAGCGAGCCCCCCCCCACCCCCCGAGGCCCGCACCCCCTCTCCGCCTTCCCTCAGGCGCCCACCGCCGCCCTGCCGGCCCCGCTCACCTCGTCAGGAGCCGGGGGCGGCCATGGCTGCTCGGGGCGGGGAGCGGGGAGGGAGCCGCGGCGCTGCCCAGGCCCCGAGGCACCGGCGGCGGCGGCCCCCGGCTGCCTGCGGCGCTCGGCGGGGCCGGGGCTGGGCGGGGCCGGACGTGAGCGCACTTCCGCGGGGCGCCGCCATGGCCGGTGAGTGCCGCCGCCATGGCCCCGGCCCCTGAGGGGGGGGGGATGCTCGCCTCAGCACCTCCGAGAGGCTGAAGGGCATCGAGGGGGGAGTGAGGGGTGGTGAGGGTCTGGTGATTCCAGATATAGGGGAATAAAATGTCTGTGTCTTGTCTCCCGGCTCGCTGGCGTGTTGTTTTCGGTCGGGGATGGGGGGTTGAGGAGGGTGCCTCGGTTGTGTCGCTGGGAGAAGCGGGTGACAGCAGTGCCTTGTGGGGGGGGGCTTAATGTGTGTGGCAGCCTTCAAATGGTCCTGTAAACACAGTACCAAGAGCTGGGTGTGCAGCCCCCACGCTGTGTGGGGCAGGGGTTTGATGCTTGTGAGCAGAGTAGCTGTGTGGTACATCTCAAATCTAGACACAGCTGCATCAAGTACTGGTGTGTACATCTCAACATCTGGGCTTTGTGGTCTGTGATAAAGCACACGCTGTCTTCAGTGGGACCAGAATTTCTCCCTGATACTTCTAGATCATGTATAGGTGTGCTGAATTAATTCACATGTTCATGGCAGGAACCTTGCATGCACGTAGTCATCATCACCGTGACTATTTTTTGTCATACCTTGAGTTAACATGCTTAAGAAAATAAGCTTATAACATGTTGACAAATGACCACTACAGCAATCAGTACTACAAAACCATTACTGTCCGTGTTACAACATCACATCTCAGAACAGGGTTACGTTTTTTTAATAGTATGATTATCTTGTAACAAAACTGGTAGGTAAGGAATTAGATTTCATCAGTGAACTTCTGATTGCAATAGTTCAATCTATAATAAATTCTATTTTACTTTAATCTATATTCAGCAGTAAAGCAAAGAAAACATTTATACATGCACCTGCAGGGCAGCACACAGATTTGTTTCTGTATGTTTTAAATGGCTTGAATCTTTTTTTTTTTCCTCATGCAGCAAAGAGTCCTGCTGACAGTACCCCAAGAAGACCTGTTTTATCTGTCAGTGCAAGGAAAATTAAAGATAATGCAGCAGACTGGCACAATTTAATGATGAAATGGGAGAGACTGAATGATAATGGATTTACTACTGCAAACAAAATAGTCAACATGAAGATCAGTGAGCAGTAAGTATGCTAATACCATAGACAAGTAAAGACAGCATAAGGATTGCCTTCATTGAGAAACTAATCTGTTTTCTTCAGAAGAAAGATTTTTTGTAGACTGGGGAAAGAACAAGTCAGAGTGGATTAGCTGGCTCTTAGATCAAACTAAGCTGTTGCACTTTTTGGTTACATAAACTGTTTACATTCAAATAAGGTATACATGTTTCACAAAGATTAAAATAATCTCACAATGTAGTGGTATTTGCAAGAAATAGAAAATATTTATTATACATAGTCAAGCATAAAGGCTATTTAAAATATTTACATAACGTACAAAGTTAGAGTCTAATCCTACAAATCAATGCCCACACAGAAATTTGCAAGAGAGATGTAAGAGAGCTCTCTTGTATATTTACACTGATGCCAATATTACCAAATATCATTGAAGCAAGAGTTCAGCACATTTTAAGGAAGAATCAGTGATTTATGTAGACCAAAAAAAAAAAAGTTATAACGGTGGTGATTTAAAACTAATAATAATAAAAAAAAAACGGTAACTTTAGTAGAGCTCTGTCTTCATGCAGTGAAGATAAACCCATAACAAACAGGATTTTGCGAAGAAGCTTCTGAAGAGTCCTGACAGTTGAACAGGGATTGTTTGACAGGGTTCTGACAGACAATCTCAAAAGTATTTTGCTGAAATGGTGTCAGATGTTGCTTTCTCTTTCTAGAAGCTCCATCTCTGTCAAAGTTTACAGCTTCTGTGAGGAAGGTCAGCAAGACCATACAAGATACGTTCCTGTAAACTAGCTGCTCCTGGTTCATGTTAAATGTCTTGTCTTAAGCTGTGAGTGAAAGTGACTTTGAAAGTGACTAGCCGAAGCCTTGACAAGCATTCCTCCTTGTCCATTATGAGAGGATGGATAACTTCCAATACAGGGGCAATGTACAGTGGGAAGAGGTGTTATCTTAACATTTACAACTGTTTTTTTTGAGCACATGCTGTAAAGTAGAATAATTCTATGTTCCTCTGAAGGTTGTGATACCAGCCTCAATTGCTCACATGGCCAGCTGTGTCATTTACTATTTTACGTTGGAATTCTCATGAACAGCCTGTGAGAAATTTCGTGTCATCAGACCACATGGATTTTAAATCTACCCATCTTGAGTACACCTGTGTGAAGTTGCTCACCCTGCCTTATGTTTCTATTTAGATTTCAAGATAACAAACTGGAGATAGCATGCGATAACAGTGGTACGGAATCTGAAAAGCCAGCTCCAAAATACAATGAAGAATTGGACAAATGCTGTGCAGAGCTACTAGAGACCTTAAAGCATATGGTAATACTATTTTTTCAGTCTTTGTATGAATCAGTTCCAAGTCTTTTCAAATATGACATAAGAAAATGACCTCATATATTTGTTGTAAACAGAAAAATTGGGATTTTTATTCATAATTCTTTGGCTTCAGACCTGAGTGATTATAATTCCAGTGGACTCCATTTATTTGCTTGATAAAGTTTTTACATTTGCCTTCTGCTTATAATTCTACTCCTCCCTTATAATGTGGTTTGTAATGAGATCTGAAAAGTCATACAAAAGTCCATTCTAAAACTGCACCTGGTGTCTTCTTTCTCATCCTGAATATTCCCTTTGTTTAGAAGAAAGCAAACAACTTAAAGACACAGCAGTGTTTTATCTACCGTGATATCCATTGCAGCCATCTTTGATTAGACAATGCAATTACATTTTTAGTCTGCCTACCGGCATTTTCTGTGCAGAACTTTTTCTTTATGGAGAAGAGTAAGATAATTACTATGCAACCCACCTTCTTTCTGGATAAATTGTCAGGAATTAATGTCACCTTTAGTTTTGAAAGGAAATTAAAGGAATTTCTTTGCCCTATACCAAAATGTAAATTTCTTAGTAAAAATGACTTTTATAGCCTTTAGCCATTGTGGAGGCCCATTAAAAAGACAATAGGTATGCTTTTTATACAGACAGGATACCAGACCAGTATTTAGAATAAGCAGGAAAGCAGCTAGATTTTCCTAAGATTTTGCTCCATGGGAAAAAGCAACAGTAATTTGTGGTTTTCCTTTTTTTTTTTTTTTTTTTTCCCTTGAGATAGTTTGTATTCAGATGAGCAAGGGTGTTGAGGCAGCTTTTTTATTACTCTTGAGTAACAGGAGTCTAAGCAGCCTGTGCTACATGGGGATATTACGCATAGCTACTACAGACACTTTATTTTTCATTTCTTTTGACCCTGGTAAGCTGGTAAGCTTACAGATTTACAGAAACATCTGTATCTTAGCTTCTTGACTTAAAGATAGTGAATGTGAGTTCAATTTTGTTATAAATATCCGTCCCCTTAGGTAATGTACAAAGACAGGTGGACATGAAAGTGGTGGACAGGATGACCTGTTTTTCACAGCAAGCTGTTCAATCAACCTAGATAAATTGCTAGTCATAGCTTGAACTGCTTTTCACACCTACAGCTGATCTTTTGAAATCAAATTTAAGTCACATTGACATGGTAATGTAAAAAAACATGTATTTGTAGGGCTTGTGCCAAACTTGTTCATAAACAGTCTGATGTTTTTCCACGGTTCTAATTTACGGGAAAAATCCAAAGAGATATAAAAAAGTGAGAGGGAGCTTTAATATATCTCTGCATGGGGGTAAAGCAAAAGAATTATGCAAAGTCAGAATCACCAATTCATATCTGGAGTGTTTGAAATTTTAGGGTATCTCATATTAAATTTGTATATAAATTCCAGCTTTGATTCCCATCTGGAGTTAAAAAAAGAATTAGAAATGTTCAGACTAAGTAAATTCTTCAGAAAGAGTATTTAAAAAGATGTTCAAGTTTATAGTAGCCTAATGTTCCTGAGATGTTCATTAGCATTACACATTCATCGTTTTCAGACAAAAATACAGCTGAAAATGGAAAAGCTCTCTTCAACTACTAAAGGAATCTGTGACTTGGAAACATTCCACCACAGAGCTGGGAATTGCCCAGCACCCCTATTTCACACGTGGCCCACACCGTACTTCTGTAAGTAAAATATTGATCATCTTAGATAAATGCATCGTGTTGTTGATGTCATCTAATTTAGAACTGAAAAATAAACCCTTTTATCTGGATGTCTTCCCTTGGAGAGCGGGAGTGTGAATCAGTCTCCTTTATAATTGACTAATCAATAAACACATGAGTGCACCACTTGGTTTAGGATTACTGCTGATGACTGCTTGTATGAATTGCCAAGCATTGTCTGACATGCAACAACTGCAGCATAAAACTAAGCTTGTCAGCAGCTTACAATGTCCAAGCTGCAACAGCCACATCCTTTGTAGAGGGGGACATATTTGCAGCTTGGTAGCGTTAAGCTGCAGGCTACTGAATGACTTGTTACTTGACACTGAAATGGAATCCTTGAATGCAGAGAACAAGATACACCTCAGTTAATTCACAGGCAGCCGAAGGGAAATAGCTCTGATCATAGTGTCACTTGAGACAAGTAAGGAAATGTTCAGTTACTGTTAATATCAGTCCTTTTTACATTCACTAAAAGGTACTGCCTCCCAACTGCTATTGCTACAGTTCTAAAAAATTCAACAGGAGCCTGACTACATGCAAACCAGCAGCCTTCTCTGTGAAGTCATGACAGTCATGCCTTTGTGAAGCCCTGCTTCTTACTTCATTACCACAAGCTATCAGAAATCTTACATATTAGTTTCTGTCAGCTCAAAAGGGTAAGAATGACAAAGACAACTGCTGTCAAAACACCCATTGTGACTGAATCATTTAGTGATGCTCTCTACTCTGTGAAAGACTAAATCCTCCTGAAAATAGTGGCAGTTCAGGCTAAGCTGGAAACAAATATCAGTCTCTCTTAAAAATTATTTTGTGAGGTTATTTTTTAGAAAGTCAAACAATTAAAGAAATAATTATATAAAAGTAGTTTAACCCCCTACCAATATTACTAACATAACTAGTAAAAATACTAGTTTTTACATTATGCACTTCAGGTTTTGTCTGTTGATTTGTTTTACCATTATTCTTCACTACTGGTATCACTTACTGGTGATCATGTGTTGGTAAAGGGCCTGACAGCAAGTGAGGACATAAAATCATAGAACCACTCAGCAGTGACTCTAAAATGTGAAGCTTGTCTTCTGAGATAGCATTGCAAAATTTTACGATCAAATTTCAGTTATTTAAAAGGAAAGATGGGAAAGATGTAGTAACTGCTAGTTTTACAGTGGGTCCTGAGAACTGATACCACTGCTTATTCTAGAATTAAAATGCAATTCATATCAAAATCACAAGTGTTTAAAAGTATAGCCAAAAACTGAAAAATTATGAAAATGTTTAGCATTTTATATTCAGGAATAAAAACATTATACAAACCAGGATGAATAAATATGGGGAACAGCTTTTGTAAAGGTAGAGTTCTTTTAATGATCAACACAGTACAGGCATAATTCAGTGTTTAGGGAACTGCTGATTTGTTATGGTCACTGTGCTTGGTTTTTCTATTCATTTCAGATGAGGTTTCTCTGAAGCTCTCTGAAATGTACAAGAAGGAACTACAACTCAAGAAAACAATTGTAGAAGAAATTGCTCATTCTGGTGACCAGGATCTGATGATGGTCTATTTATCGTCATGGTTATACCAGCCTTATATTGACAACAGCAGCAAACTACTGCTGGAAGCCATGCTGCTGGAAACAGGACACAGGCAGTGCTAGAACTTCAAATGTCGTTTGCCTTGCTTCTAATGATGCATACGTGAAACTGCAATTGCAAATTTGCAAGGCTCACCAAGTAAGTTGAATTTTGTAAAACTTATTAAAAATATTTTTGTTTGTATTTATTACTTCATCTCAGCTGATACTCTTTTCTGCATGGGGCAATGTGGTTTTGGCTGCTTTACCAAGTGCAATACAGAGCCTACGTAGGAGGCTGTATAGAGGCTAAGTTCTCTAATTGGAGAGAGATGAGCACTACTTCGTGGTCTGGGATTGGGAATTAATGCACATAGACACCTAGAACAAATAATTGCACTACTTTCAAAGTCCTGACAGTCTTGACAAACTACCAAAGTCCTGATAAACTACCTACATTGTTGCTGTCACCATAGAAATTCAGTGCTTCTTGATCACGTGTTTTTTTCCATGACTAACAGGGCTAGCACTCTTGTACTTAGTTTATAAAAGAGGAAAGGGAAAAGAGAGCACAAAAGGCAGGATCTAAAAGTGGATCTAAAAAGATCCACGTTATTTGGTATGTGATCCTGAAAAGCTGTTGTACACAGCAGTATAAATTCTGGTTTGCTTTTGATTATGGTGTGATTTACTCATGAAGAGTGATCCAAGCCTGAACTAGTACATTTGGAAGTTTTAGTACAACTTGCTACTGCACAGCTATTATATAAAAAGGCATTGTCTTTTTTGATTAATTGCAACTTTTAGAGATGTTTCATGAAAGGCTGTGTTGAATAAAAGCCAGCATTGCTCTGGTTATGTCCTTAGACCATATTGTTTGCTTCTCATCATAGAGCTCACTGAGCTTTTCTTTGGGTTACTGTTTCTGATGGTTTAAAGGTTTCTGATGGTTTTGGTTTAAAGGTGTGTCCTTTTTGCATTTTTGGTTAGCAATTTACATAACCAGATTGTTAGCTCAAATTTTTGCTTTTCTTTTTCATTCTGCTTTTTGGTTTTCTTAGAAAAGAGAGTAAGGGAGTATGTTTAGGAGAAAGTTAATGAAAAAGATAAACGCTTAAAGGAATTCAATACCCGTGTTTGCTTTCACTCCTAAAGGTATAATCACTGTAGCATACCATTATGCCAGACCTGGGTGGCATGGAAAAGTTGCTATGCTTGCCAACAGTTATTAAAGGCTTGGTTCTTTTTGCAAATTAGGACTTTTCACAAAAGTGTATTACAACTTGCAAACTCTGCAGCTGCTCAATCATTTTTTAAAGTTAAATCCCTAATGTCTAGTGAAGTTAGGCCCTTCTACTTAATTATGATGAATAATGCAAATTCCTCCTACTCAGTGATGGCCTATATGGCCTGCTACTATATGAGATGTTGTTTTCCAATTCCAGTCTTCTGTTTCACACAATTACTGTAGCATTCCTTAGTGCTATTGAACCACTGCTGTGCCCTGACAGATGTTTATCCTTGATTTCTCCCTGAAACAACTATTTAAACTAAAAATAACATGAAATGCACACTGCTATGAAATGGCCACAATGGCTGTGGTTTGACATTGTAAAAATCTAATTAACAGTGACAGATTCTGGAACAGATTTCTGATAGGAAACGCAGGGTCACTTTTGCTTAACTAGTTCCAAGCTGAAACCTCATAGGCTTGGGTAAGGGAGGTGCATGAATTGCCTGCAATAACCAAATAGACCTATGTGAATTGGGAAAGTTTTCTTTTGCATGTTGCTCAGTTGAACAAAGGTTATTTCTGACAGCTTAATAGTGTTCTATTCTTAGCCAAAATTTCTAGTGTGTAAAAAAAAAAAAAATCTGCTGTAGCTCAAGAATACAATTATGAACAGCTTTGCTAGTTTTTATTATTGCTCTTTGCAAGCATTCCGTGCAGCTTAACAGCCACCTTAATTTATCTGAGTAGGGCCAGACCCTTGTCACTATGGAAACACCTTCATACTTGAGAAATATTTCGCAAGGAGGCAAGGTTGGTTCACTTACAGAATTGCTCTTTTAAGATGAGAGTAAGTATATTGTATTTCTCAGCATGTACAGATCAGTAGGAAAGGAAGAACTGAAGCGAGTTTTCATTTTCTGCACAGGTGGAAATGGTGGTTTGTTCTTATTTCTTAGAAGAATTAAGCTCTTCGGGAAGGAGACTTCATATTCACAAATCACTTTGTGCATTGACTGCTATAGGACAGAAGATTACTGCAAAATTGTTATTGCAGAGATGTTGTGCCATTATAGTTCTAAAAATGTCATTATTATATTTGGAGCCCTCAGATGTAGTTTAGATAGACAGTATGAAAGAAGGTAATAAAGAATTGCTCACTGCAATCTAAGACTTGGAAAGACCAGCACAACCCTACTTTATATGGTATATTCATTTGTAAAGTAATTACCTCTGGCTATTACCACCTCCTAAAAAAAAAAGAAAACAACACAACTACAAAGTAACAAAAAATAACCAAAAAAACAACAGAAAATCCTTAAACCCAACAACCAGACAGGAAGTCACTAAAACACATCTTTCACATCCATTAATAAAATGCAGTGTCCTGCCTAATCATAAATCAACATTCAACTTGGGCAAACAAATTAAAAAAAAAGTATTAAAGGGATATTACAGAGCAGATTGTTTCATCTCTAAATTTTCCCTCTCATTTGGATTCAATTTTAGTATGTTTTTACTCAGTAACTAAAAATATTTAAGAACAAATACCTGCATAAAGGTAATTTTAGCTGATTTGTCCAATTATTTCAGTATTTCATTTGTATTTAGCAATGAGGCAACACACAGGTTTTAAAGGTATGTTACCAGTTTTCAGTAATATTCACAAGAGCACAAGAACAAAATGAAGATGCTGGTGATTTATTTAGGACTGTTCTTTTTTACTTTATAAGCTTTTTGAGAGTTAGTGCCTTGGAAAAGGCTACTATCAGCAGCTAGGAATGCCCACAAAAATATCATCCAAGCAATAAATGCCATTTTATTACTACGCACAATAGCAGCAAGTAATAAACAATTTGATAACTTTTCTCTCTGCATGGACAAACAGGAATTACAGTCAAGGTTACATTTTTATTATGATTAAACAGTACAGGGCAGTGTAGAATTACTAGGAAGGCCAAAGCTTAGAACTGATGAAATGCATCATCTGGAGGAAAAAAAAAGTATAATAGAAATTAACAACTAAAAGAGACAATCAGGCACTGAAGTTAAAGAAGTTGGTATCGCATTAAAAAAATTCACATTAGTAGTTATGCACCTTCCTATTTCTTTCCAAGTAACAGCAACTGTTGAAGGCATGGCTGAACATTAGGCAAGAACGCTTGAATATATTTCCAACAGTTCAGTACAAATTAATTCTTGTTTGAGGCTATTTTTGTCTCTAAGCAGTGGATGCTTAGCTTAGTGTTATTTAAATGAAGATCAGTTAGGCTGTCACATTGTTCCCGGAATGCACAAGTGTGGATTGTGTTTGAAACTACCCCTTTTTTCAGACAGATTTATGTAGACCATGTCTAGATGCTAATGAATATTCAAGCTAGCTTTAAGAAAGTGCAAACCAGCACTGTTCTGTATTCTCAGCAGCACAAAAAAAATGCATATTTTTAATATAGTTTTTATTTTACCCATACACAGCTTGCCAGTACATAGCACATCACTGCCAAAAAGCAGTACAATTTACTGAATTTAGATGGCTAGAGAGAAGAGGAATTATGTAACAAAAGGGAATAGTGCAACAGTTTTAGGATTGACAGATTTCAACTTTCCACCCACCCCCCAACATATAAAGCAAATAGAACAATGTTAATTTTAAAATTTTTGGTTGCAATGGTTTTAGATTTTTATAAACATAAGTTATAAAAAGTATAGGGCATAGAAACAGTTTACAAATAAGTTAAATTTCAATTATCTCAGTATTCACATTAGAAAAATATACATTTTTATATAGACAGTCTTTTCCAGAAGAAAGCATGTACAGTATTCTAATTTATGGCTCCAATTCACTTTGTGAAAGCAGAAGGTTTTCACTTTGGCCATCTGCTTCCATTGCCAGTAGTGCTTCCACAGTTTCCAAAGGTATCCCATCCGGTGCGCGGATGTGCATTGTAGTACCATTAGAATCAGTTACAATAACAATGCCTTCTGCCTGAGACAGAAGAGCAGTATCCGGATGAGACAAAATAAGCCCATCTGAAGTCTGAATAAAAATCTGTTCGTGTCCCTGAGTCAAAAAACCATGGCTCTCATCAGTAATCTCAAAAGCTACAGTTTCATCTACAGTAATTGTATTCTCCAGCTCGTGTTGTTCCCCTGTCCCACAAGAAAATTCACCTGTGTTTTTAAAAGAGCAGTCCTGGCTCAGGTGAGCAGGCAGGGATACTTCCTGGACAGGATTCTGGTGCAACTCAGTCTGAGCATGGTGGGGATGGCTTATTGGCACGTTTGTTGAAAACACTTTTCCAAGTTGCTGCATTTCCTCAGTCGTATCTGCATTGTGAAGTTGTTCAGAACGTCCTTTAACAGCAAAAACATGGCTTTCTTCTTGCAGTGACTGATATTTTTGATTGAGACCATTTTCTTTCTTCCTTGACAAGTCAGTTGTCTGAATGCCCGCTGCGTGCTCTGACACAGAGTTGCAGAGTGGAGGAGCTGACAGTCCACCTGCTGTATTCTCACTCACAAAGTGTGCTTGAATTAATTCTGCTGAGCCGTCTGCTTCAACAGGCAATATGACTTCAGTATGCAGCAGAGACGTGTCACCTGCAGTATCTGGCCCCTGTGTGTCTGTGGGTTGGGAATACTCTATCCTCATTTTCACAGCCTGAGAGAAGGGACCTGAATTTTCAGCACTGATTCTAACTTCTGAACCTACAAGCGAATTCTGTTCCTCCGCTGGTAACAGGCTTCCAGTTGTGCAGCAAGTGATATGTTTACTTTCTGAAAGCAGGATTTCTCCATTTAATGGATTAAAACCTGAAAAATTGAAAGAAATATCATTTTGTTGGGCAATCTAGTACTGCATGTACAAAAAGTTATTTTTTCAGCTTTAACTTTGGAGGAAAAGCTAAACCACTTCCCTCCCCTAAATTAGCAAGCCTGAAGCCTTTTTGAAAAGTTTCAAAGCGCTTCCCAATGAGAAGACTGGTAAAAAAATACTTAAGGTACTTTTTGTTATTGCGTATTTCTGTAACAAAGGACCTTACACTGGAAGCAGCATTTTTCTGTTAATCCCAAAAAACACCTGAGCTGGAAGTCAAACTGTTCCCCCCACACACCTCCTATCTGGCACACCGCCACTAACATTAAGTGAGAAGGAAAATTCCAGGCACAAGATTGTCAATTGCTCGTCCTCATTACCATTACTAAACTGACAGAAGCTTTTAAACTCGGTAAAAATTCTCTTGATAAGTCAAGCTCTAGGATTCAGAGAAGTCAAATTACTACATATCTAATGAGCTGTGCTAGCAGCCACAGTACAGAAAGGGTAAAACACTAGAAATGTAGTGTGTTTTACCAGTTCTATGACCTGGACTAAGAGTTCTCATAAGCTTAGCAGGCAGTTGAACAGTATCTGCCAAGCAGCAGTAGCTTGAGCCATCAATTTTTATTGAAGATCAAGAGGAACAGAGAGGTTTTTTTCTGCTGTTATTATGAAAGATATCACTGCACCACAAAGGAGGCCTAACAGCTCAGAAAGGACTGTTTTAACTTTCTGTGCTGTAGACTAGCAAAAGCCCTCCTAGCATGTACAAGTGAATCAACAATAAAACAACAACCTCATAGGCCAGAAGAAAATCGTAAGATAACAAGAAATAAGCATTGTCATGCAGAGAGCCTTCCAGAGAAAGAAAGATAAACTGGGGGAAGGATAGGGAACAACGCAAAACCAAAAAAAAAGCAACCACTGACAAAGACATGCAAAGGGCAAAAGAAAAGCAGCTTATGGCAACATCAAAAAAAGATGTGTACAAAGCAAGAGGATGGAAGTGCTACATACTTTACTCGAGATGGGTAATTGCAATGCCTCTGAACAGTGCAACACTTTAAAATGAAAGACCAGTGCAGTTTGGGAAGATTACAAATGGGGACCCATCTCTGTTTCCTCTCTATCTTTATTCCCCCTGCTCCTCAGGGTAAGTGGATTAAAGAGGAGAGAAAAAGACAGACAGCCCAAAGACTGTTGTGCAAAATGGTGTCTCAATTCAAGCCTTTAGCTTCTGTATCTCCCCTGGGATACAGGACAGCCTGCACCAGCTCTTCCCCTCCCCCAGGATCCACAAAGCTCTGATGATTCCACTCTTGCAGTCTTATGGGGCAAGGAGGAAAGACATACCCACTGCTTCCTCTTCCTCTGCTCTCCCCCTGCTGCCGCAGAGGCTGTGCACTATCTCCGCTCTAAGGAACAGTGCGGTCAGGAAGCGTTCAGGAAACGCGCAGCAGAGGACAGTGCTATTCCCTCAATTCTGCAGCAGTATCAGTGACAGGATGATTATGGGTTTAGAATTGAGCTACTGTTGTGGTGTGCATCATCCATAACTTCCCCTCTCCCCAGTGAAGACTTTCCAGTTAAAAACCTGCTTTTGAAGAACCCAGGAAGCAAGCTGAGAAATGAAACCTTAAGACAAAAACCACAGCAGCTTGAAGAACAAAGATTTGCTCAGCTCCTCCACAAACAGAACAGAATTGGAAAATGGGAAGAGGTTACCATCTTTTTCAAAGAGTGTACATAAATTCCCACTCTTTTCTTTCACTTCATCTTGACTGGCATAAGCATTATTCACATTCTCCATTACGTCTTCTAACTTGGTCCTTTTGGCTGATGGCAACAGTTCCTCCCCTGAGCTCTGTCAATACAAGACATAATTAACTGGCTGCCACCACAACAGCTAACAGTATTGGAAAAGAACACAAACCAACTGTGGGCACTTTGCGGCAGTGAACTGATACTGTCCTTGAAAACAAGATTTTGCACTGAGAAAGGAGTTCTTAGGAGGTAAGGATTTAAACACAGCTCTCATACTTAGCCAAAATACCACTGATAGTTTTTGATATTTGGTTGAAATGATCTGCCCTGGCTTCAGTATCAAAAGTTTCTCTCTAAGCCTTTGTGATTAGCTGTATGGCATGATACCTGCTATAACCTCTCTCTCCAACGTCAGTAAAGGGCTGTGAACAACTTGTCCAGCATTGTTTGGTTAAAGAACAGATCAGCTCAAATCTAACCACTGGCAGAAAACCAGAAGAGTACCAGTCTTATTTATCCTCCACCAGAAACAACTCTAAATTAAATAAAAATAGAACAGTTGAGGGGAAGGACCGTAGAGATGGGACTTTCAAGAAAAAGGAAATAGACCACACTCCCTGCTTCAGCTGCCAAAAGACCAAATCTGGGGAACTGACTTACTAGAAAGAAAGGAGCTGTTTTTTGTGCACAACTACCAACCACCAGTTAGCACTGCAACCGCTTGTCCAACACCTGAGCCTGCTGCAGGTTAGCTTTTTTTACTTAACCAGAGGTCAGATAATATAGTATGATTTATAAATAAAATATTTATCTATTTCAACAAGCTTTAATATGTTCTGGTTTCACTTTTAGTTCTCACAAAAGCATTCCATACCTCAGCTAACCGTTTTTGTCCCAGTATCTCCACCGGCACTTGCTCACTACCCATTTTAATTATATGTTGTGAGCAAGAGTCTATGCCTTGCACCTTTTGTTCTCCAGTGAGTATTTCTGTAATTCCCAGTGATTCAGCAACCTTTAAAGACAGTTACAAGAAAACAAGTGAAAGTTAGCCTCTCCAGTCTGAACACAAAAATACTGAAATTCTGATTCATTTTCTTACAGCTAAACCAGAAGTACACAAAGTTCCAGCCTGACAACCAGTCATTACAGCATAATTATTTAGACTCTGATGTTTTCTGCTAGCTTCCACATTAATAGAACATGACCTTCTTTTGAAGGTGAACATTAATGGGCAAACTCAAAAGAATTAGGAGTACAGTGGTTATATATAGAATCCAGAAACAGTTACTCAGAGCAGGGTTTAATAAAGAAGATTGTAGAGGCTCTTCATTACTTAGAAAAACATGCAAGTCTTGCTATTTAAAAGTATCTGTTAGTAGCTAAAGATTACATATTTTTTCCAAATCCCATTCTTGTGCTTCATCCTTATGTAGGTGTGCTACTACACAACTTCTCCACACTTATTTTTTCCTTTAAAGAGCATAACCCTATATTAAGAAAGCACACTAAAACTGAAAAGAAGTAAGAAACAGATTCAAATTTGGGACTGCTGGTATCGACAGCATCCCTTTACTCAGTGCAACTTCATTTCTCCAAACGAAAACAATTGGTCAGCTACTAAATAGATGAGCATGTGGTAATTCTAGGAAGTTTTTCCAATACATACAGTGAATGTCAGGAGATATTCCAAAAAATAATAAGCACTACTAACAACCCATACAGGAGTTCATTGTTAGCCTGGATTATTGTACAAACAAAAATTTTCCCTCTACCTTCCCTATTTTAAGTTTTCAAGTATGCTGTCCTCTCACTGTAGTTGCAAGTTCAGTGCAGATGTACCCTTATGAACACATCATTTAGAAATGTTATTGGATGTAAGATGTAAAACAGAGGGGAAAAATCAAGAACATGTTGTGTAGAAAGATCTGTTTTATTCCAATCAAGGGGAATATATACCAAATAAAGATCAAACAGATCCATATTAACACACACAAATCAGCAATGAATCTGAGTTACTGAAATAATGGTTTGCAATTTATTTTTGTTTATTTTATTTATGTTTGCAATGTATTCATTATCTTTTGAATTTGTTAGTATAACTGAACTGCACAGAAGCATTCAGTTTGTACTCATTCTGCAATGAAGCCACTTATCCCTTTAAGTCAAGGCCACTCAATTTAAACATAGCCCTTTTCCCTTCTAACCAAATATCACAGTGTAGTTTTAATACTAAACACACTCTGCAGTAACGTACAGTTTCATACCACCCTACCCTAGATATGCAGACAGATACAAAAAATCAGTACTATTAGAACTGTTTTTATTTGTTAAGTTTCTAGTTTTATACGTTGCCATGTGCTAGAATTGTAGTTTTGTTACTTTTTCTCTTTGCTAGCTTATTGTACATTTTGCAATACCATTTTTGCTTATCAAAAACATGCCTTCTTCAAATAACTTTACCAGGATAACAAAACTTGTCAGACAAAATATAAAAACATCTAAAAAGCATCTAAAATAGACAAAGAGCAGAAATAGCACAGTTCCAAGTATTTTATTACCTTAGCATCTTTTATTTCAACAGGCTGCTGGCAGCTGAGCAAATCAGAATTACTGAGGTGATCGTAAGCCATTTTCTTTACCATATTATGCAACTCTTCAAATTCCCTATACACATCTGGGAAGTAAGCTTTGGCTGGATACCCTTTTTCCACCTAGAAATAAAAGAAGAAAGGCTTTGTTTCCACCCTATATATTTTAAATAAGATGAAATGAAAATCTATCATTTTGTTCAACATTTAGAAATACTAGCAGTCAAGTTAAAAGACTACGGGATCTTCAGAAGTGCCACTGAACCAGAGAGCAAATACCCTCTATCAGGAGACCTGTCAGCAAGAACCTGTGTAAAACTGAAGTGTGACATCTGTAAAACTGCAGCTGCCTAGAACATCTATATTCTGCACAATGCTAACTTAGGAAATTCAGATACATCTCTAAAGGAATATTTTAATGTATATTAATGGAAGTTGCTCTAAAATAATTTAACATTTTTACATTTAAAAAAATAATCAAATAACCTCACCTTCATCAACAGGAATTCATACACTGTAACAAGCTTTGTAAGGCGTGGGAGAGCCAGCTCCATCAAGTCTTCATTATCACACTGCTGTATTAGCTGTGAAGAGCCATAATGAGTTTATTAGAGCAAAGTAGCCTCCAGAGGTTAATGCATCCCACATTCAGAACATAAAATATTGCTACTCTTCTGCAAGGAACATAGAGGTATCCTACATCAGGGTGACTTTTTTTTTTTTTCTATTTTAAATAGGTAGCACATAGCACACTGTCAGTCCTATAGGCAACTGCTGTTAAAAATGCAAGCTAGGAACAAGTTTGCCTTTGGGTGCAGGGGGTGGGGGGCACAGATAGACATACTTTAAGTTTTAGCAGCTTTAAGAATAAAAGCGTAACAGCAGAAGATAAGTTAAACACCAGGAGATAAATTAAAAATATCTCAAAGCTGTTACTACACATGTTTACAGACAACACTCAGTCCCACAAGCATTGCAAATTCAGAAAAAGAGCAACATTAGTAGATTCAGGAGCCATTAAAGATCTTCAATGACACACAGGAAACAAACAAAAAAATCATATTAGGTGCACAGATTTTAATCCTCATTCTATCCTCTCCCAAGTGCTTCTCTGTGTATATGTTAAAATGTTGCCTCACTTCAGTTGGGTCTATTTCTTTTGATTGTGTTATAGTAGATGCACAATAGTAGCTAGTAACTTTTCTTCTCCAGAAGAAAAGCAGGAGTATATCTACATGTCAAAAGGCCCTTTCCACACAGAGTTCCCATTTTCTCTTTGTCCATCATTCTGCTGGAAGTATTTTTTCCCTGAAAGCCAACTAAATATTTTCTTCTTAGCAAATGTCTTAGGCTTTCATCTTTTCAGTAAACAAGAACATCAACTATCAGTCTTCTTGGAAATAATCCTTGAGGTAACCCAAACATTAAAAAAGGTGGGGGAGGAGATACTTATGAAGTAATTACAGAAGAGAACCGTACCTCTTTTAACCTAGCTTTTCTTCTGAATACATTGTGTTCTGTTGACACACTACTAAGTGACTTTGAAGGGGACTGACCAGGTCTGCTAAGCCTTCCAGAGCACCTAGATCTTCCACCCATCCTTGGTCGACCACGTCTCTTCCGTCGTCTGGGTCTTCCAGGTCCTTTTGGTTTTATGGGTCCCCGGTGTCCTGAACTGCTTTCATTTTGTTGTTCTTCCATCAGGTGCCTGCTTTCTCCAGAGTTACAATTCTTAATTAAAAGAAAGATAAAAGTATTTATTCACCATTTGAAACAGTATTTTAGGCACAATTTTATAATTAATTCTTCATCTACACAAAAATTAAACAGTATATAAAACAAATACAAGGTTGGAAACAAGCATAACTGCAAAGAAAGTTGCAGAAGAAATTCAGCGCATTAGTAAGACTGCGACCTCAGCAATATTTACATGCCTTTATTTATAAAGTTAGCCTTTTTGATCTGCAAATTACCATACAAAATACAAAGATCAGGAGAATATAGTTAGAGTTGTTTATGCCTGTTAAATATGCTTAGTATTTTTGAAGTAAAATATTGCCACTTTGAATAGAGAGGTTATAGAAGTAAACCTTAATTAGCAGTGAAACACACACAAAGAAAAAAAAATGCTTTCATTGGAACCATGTGAAGGTACAGAGATTTTATGAAACATAAGAAGTTTGGGCAGCCACAAACAGCGACTAGCCCAATAACTAAAGTCAAAATATATTTCCCAATCTCTATGAATATAGCTACATAGCTTCTGTTATAAAAGCACAAGGCAAACCTCAAAGTACATTTTCTGTTTTTTAAATTATCATAGTGATCTTAGTGCAAAGAGATTTTTACTGATCGAAGTAGTGATTTCTTACTAAAGATTTCACTTCCAAGCTAGAATTTCTAAGAATGTCCCTGTATTCTTTTAAGAGGCTTGAACAACAGTTCAAGCTTATTTTCTTAATCGATACTTTTTCACCTTAATATTTAGTAGCTTCCTACTACTCTAATAAGTAGGAAAGCTGACAAAATGACACCAGTTCTAGCCCATGGATTAAGTTACTATATTAGTTCTAAACACAAGACTAGGTTGAACATGGGGGTCTTGTATGCCTTCCTCTATCTATCAATGTACCAGTTTTAGTAATCCTGCTATTCTTTCTAGAAAATAATTATCTGGCCAAAAATTATAAATAAATCAACAAGTTACAGCACCAACTTCTAGTATCGGGTTTTGCCAGTTAAAGATAACTGGTATGATAGGAATCTAGCAGTAAGAAGTAAGTGTTGAGATTGTCTGAAGATTTTTGTTTGCATGTTTCTAGGTGTTTTATTTACTTATTTAAAGAATTCCTCTCCTCCTGGGTAATATGAGTGCTGCACAGGGAAATAAATATATAATAATACAGGCAGCAGACGTCAGTATTCTGTGCTTCTCTCTTTTTCTAAAGATGACAGAAAAGCACAGAGGATGAGATGTTTTGTTTGCTGTGTTGGCACCTTGACCTGAAGTTTTCATGTTTCTGAGAACAGCTTCCGTTCTAAGTAAAAATACAGCATTGCTACAGCTAAAAAGGGTATTGTTTCTTAGGCAACAGTTCCATCAGCTCTTGCTGCAAGATGTTGGTCAGAGAAGAGATAACTGTACTTTGAAGAGAAACTTTAAGTTAAATTGACTAGCCTAAGACATCCCAGAAAAATGCAGCTGAAATTGCTTCCAAGCCAGAGTCAAGCTTCAAAGTATTCAGTCTGCAGGGATGAACTGCAGCCTCACTTCAAAACTCATGTAAGCCTCACTTTCAAAACCTGGTGTAGGAAAAGCTGTGGTCCGCTGTCCAATTCCAAGTAAGTTTTGCCACAGAAAAAAAATGCTTCAGTAACAGAAACCGATGAAGCAGATGATGTCTTGCTGTCTGTCATGAAGAAAGCTATATATAACTGAACAACGTAGCATTCTTATATGGAGAAAAGAAGGCTATTTATGCAGACCTATTTTTTTCCAATCTGCAAACTGCATGTCAGAAAGCCAGTAATAAAGGAACGCTTGGTGAATATTTTATGTTTCTGTGCAAGAATACTACTCCTGACACATTTAAAAAAAACAACAAACAAACAGGTTGTTGTCTCTTGCAAACACCTTAATGGGAAATATGTTTAATTTAGCATATTGGTGGATATTGCTGGGCAGCACAAGACTTGCATGTTTTACCAATGAGCACTACTGAATTCACATGTATTTAGATGCCTACCTTCAGTCTCTTCAAAAATACTCGTATCATTGTCTACAGGAACTCAGATGAATGAGTACAGCATGCAGCTATTAAAATTGCCCTTCTATTTTCTACAAAACCGACAGCTGTAACACACTTTACCTGTCCTCCAGGCTGCAAACCAACGGTTTCTTCCAAATTGGTAGGTAGTGCATATTCATTATTAAAAGTGACGGCAATTGAATCCAAATGTGCTGGACTCATTGTTTCCACTCCTGTTCCACAGGGATTGTCCACAAATATACTTCCATTAGGCTTATTTAAAGGTATTTTTTGAGGTGCAGGCTCCAGCTGTCCATGACCTGGATTAAGTTTATAATGTCTTGCTAATCCTCCCTTTCCTATATAGGATTTTTCACATGTCTGACATTTAAACATTCTGGGTTTCAGATTATAATTTGAAGAATTAAATAATGCATCCTTTCCTTTCACCTTTCCTTCTTCATCATCTTCTATACTTAGTTCAGAGTAATCATCAGAATCAGACTGATGACCATGAGCCAAATCCTCCATCTTAATGAATTTATAATCTTTAGCCTTGTATTTTGGAGGGCGTGAAATCCGTCCAGAACGAGTTTTCACTTTCAAAGATTTTTTTAGCTTGTCTTTTTGTTTTTTTTCAAGACATGGTGTCAGGGTATTTGTTGAGTTGGCTGCAACCATGGTGATATTTGAAGACCTTGTAGCTGATACTGTGGCACGTGCCGTTTTCTGCCCGTTCAGCATCTTACTTGTAGCAGTCTTGTTCACAGACACTGATCCACCAGACGGTAAAGGTCTGTGCACAAGCAATTGAATTGGAGATTCGGAAGAACTATGTAGGAAAATCTGCTGCTGCTCCTGCTCAGTTCCTGTAACAGGCTGTATTCTAATTATCTGGGGATTAATAACGCCAAGTCCAGGTATGCTAGAATTTCTACCAACAGACTGACTCAGTGTTATAGTTTTGGGCTGGACTGGTGCCAATGATGGCATTGGCCTTTCAGTTTCTTTCATCTGTTCTGGCTGCACTTGGACACAAATGGCCTCCAGCTGCTTTTGTGGAAAAAAAAATAAAAGTAATTCAGGTTACACAAATACAGCATTAATTAAATAAAGCCAATATTTATCAATATGATTCATACATGCCCTTAGAGCAAGGCAGGAAGAAATGAATTCACGGTGTTAGTTTTTGATTTAAACGCATCAAAGCCCTGACTGAATGTCAAAGAGCAGGTTCCCTTCCTTCAAGCTATGGGCTTTCCTGCACGTTCACCGGTCTAACTGCTGCTAGCTAAAGCACGTGGAGCTGGTGGGTGACATTACAGCTTCGCTTCCTGAAAGCAGGCCTGTCCTGGAGCAGCAGTCAACAGCATCCCGTAGGCAGGTTTATAACCTTCAACAAGCCCAAGGAGCTGCAGCCTGCTACAGGGCACAGGCCACGCACCCCATGCAGGACGTGCAAGTGCTCTGTTAGGAGAGCTTTGAGAGCACGAGCTGTAACGCGTGCTTCCTCTTATCCACCTCCTTCCAATTCTCTCCCCACCTTCCAAATTTCCACGTTAGCTCCAAACCGACCACCCGCCAACCTCAAACACCGCCCGGGAGCCCGAGCTCTGCCCCCTTCCTCAAGCAGGGCCCTGAGGAGCCACCCGAGCTTCACCCCCCGGCAGCACACCGAAACCCGGGGTGGCAGCAGCTGCTCCAAATCCCGCTTCCCCCGCTGAGAGCAGGAAGAAAACCCACAAATTAAAGAAGCACCGAGAGCCGAGGCACCCCTAGAAGGCACCCCCACGCGGTTACCTGCAGCGGGAGGAGCGGGGCGGCGGCGGCCCCGGCCGGGCCGTGCTGCAGGGCCCCGCTCCGCGGCTGCCGGGCGGCGGCGGCCCGGGGAGCCCCGGGGGGAAGCGGGGCGGCCCCCTGCGGAGCTCCGAGCGGCTCCCGGGCCCTGCTGGCTCGCTCGGGGAGCCGCCGCAGCTCCTCGGCGGCCGGGCGGCCCGCAGGGGGAGGCGGCTCCGCCGGGCTCCCGGAGGCGGCCCCCGGTGGCTCCGGGTTCAGCCCCGCGCCCTCCGCCCGCAGGTAAAGGACGGCGCTGGCAGCGGATCCCAAGCTGCGCTCCCCGCCTTCCTCCTCCTCCTCCTCTTCTTCCTCTTCGCCGAGGGGAGCCCCGCAGGCGGCCGCCGCCCCGGGGGGCTCCCCCTCAGCGGGAGGAGGAGGAGGAGGACGAGGGGGGGGCGGTGGCGCCTCCGTGCCCCCCTCCTGGGGAGCCGCCATCTTGGCAGGCGGCGGGCGGGAGCCGCAGCGGCCGCACTGCCCCGGGCAGCGCCCGGAGGAGGAGGAGGAGGAGGCGGCTCCCGGCCTTCATCCCGCCGCGGCACCGAGGGAAGATGATGGGCGGCAGCCTCGGGCAGCAGGGAGGGAGGGAAAAAGGGAATCCCGCTGGCCCGTACGGGGATCGAACCCGCGACCTTGGCGTTATTAGCACCACGCTCTAACCAACTGAGCTAACCGGCCGGCTGTGAGGATCTCACCGCCCAGTGACTATAGATGCACACTACCGGCGCAGTGCACCCAAGGAAAGCAATGAGAGGTGAAAGGCAGAGAAAAAGCAGAATTCGCTGCACTCGACAGCCCGGGGACACGCAGAGACCGTAAACCTCTAACGGAGCCTCCCGCCCGGCTGGCAGTGCTGCTCCTGTTAACACAGGGACACAGCGGGGGCCACCTGCCTTCCCTCTAATCCAACGAGCTCACACCCCCAGGGGGCTTCTAGGGTGTAATTCCACTTGGCATTGAGTTAGACAACGTATTTGTGGCATATTTTTTAAAACACTTAATCCTCCAGACGTTTAATGCACTGCTAATATCTGAGATCGCACGGACAACTTTCACCTTCTGCTAATATTTTGCTTTTTATTATATATGCATTTAAAAGCTTTCTTCTTAGCTTTAAAGCTTAGATTAAAATGCAGATATAATGAACAATTCGTGCTGGAGGATTAATAGTTATAATTACCAATCACATTATCAAGAGAGAACACGCCAAAAAAAAACAAAACAAAAACACGAGAGTGCAAAAGAGCATGATAGAATTTAATATTGCATGTTAGAATAGTGACCTGCGGATGTTTAACACAACCACAATTGTAGGAAGCGCTCTGTAAAACAGTTCCTAAGCTGTCGCAACAAGTGATTCGCTATTTGAGGTCGGTCTAACTTTTAGAAATGCTACATGAAAGTGGAAACGTAAGGCTCTGTGATTCTGTGTTGTGTACAGAAAAGTTCACATAACGCAGAGGGAAGGCTGTAGCCGCAGTTTGTGCTGTTTTGGGGCCGTTTTATCCCGGACCGATCCCCTCAGCCCCACGGCGAGCAGCCCCGCACCTCAGCGTGAGGGCAGGAGGCGGTGCCCTCTCGGCGTCACCACTCGCACTGCGCATGCTCCGAGCCCCTCCCGCCCTCCCCCGTGGCCAGGCGTGACGTCAGGGGCGGGGCGCAGCGCTGCCAGCCGGAGCCTGCGCGGTTGCCAAGGCGACGGGCACACAACATGGCGGCCTGAGGCACGGCCTGAGGCACGGCCCGGCCCGCGGCGGGGCGAGCGCAGGATGAGCAGTAAGGGGCGGGCGGCGGGGCGGCACCGGTCCTCCTCGGTCCCCTCCGGTCCCCTCGGTCCCCTACAGAGAGGCCGTGGCCGCGGGGTGCGTTGGCAGAGCCCGGCCGGCGCCGTCGTCGCGGCCCGCTGCCGGCTCGGGGCTTCCCTGAGGGGCCGAATCGCGCCCGCCCTGCCCGGCCTTGTGCTCCCGCAGCCCCTCCGCGGGTCCCTCCCGTCGTTTCTGCCGAGTTTCCCCGTTGGTGTCCCTGCCCCACAGCCCCTGTCCCGCCCGGGTGTCGCTGCCTGAGCCGGGTGTGTGCCTCGGGACCGTGGCTGAGCCCAGCTTCTTGCTTCCTCTGCTTGTATTTCTCCCTTCCTGCATGTATCGGTGTTATATTTAAATGTCGTGGGTTTTCCTCCTCAGCATCTTGGCGTCCTGACAACAAAATCCTTACTTTTTGTTTTTATAATACCCCGTGATGGTTATTGCACTACTATTTTCTGTCATTTTGCATTGGATTCTTTAGTTCCAAACTGGGAGAGATTTTCTGTGCTCTCTAGGCACCGTAATAGCAGCCCAGTCTTTGCACTCCATCATTTGCTCATTGTTTTCATTTACATTGTTCTTAATTGTCTGGGCCCTGTAATTTCTTGTTACGCTGCCTTTCTATTTAATAATTACTTCCTTGTCATTCTTGTGGCCACTTTTGCAGTGTTAGACTAGTTCACGGTGCTAGAACTTCTTCTTACAAATAACTTCTGTATACCTTTGTACTATTTTGTTGACTTGTATGAAACTTTATTCCATTTTCCTAATCCTCATCTGCCTTTCCTCTAACTATTCCAAGCCCAAACATCTGTGTGTGCTGAAACAACAGGGAAGAAAGTAAGAGGTTAGGTCATATCTAGATTGTTACAGATGCATGAAGGAGTTAACTGGGGATTAGATCTTTAGAGATCTTGTGAAGTTTTACAAATTTCTAGCATTCTTCACCTAAGAGTACCACAAATTCAGGTAATCTCACTGGTAATTAGTTTGTCTTGGTAGCTGCATTAAGATGCGTAGTGTGAGATTGAAAAGCTTTGACCTGACTATTCTCTTTCAGTGTTTGTTTGAAGTTACAGTAATTGATGAATCAGAAGTAGATTTTTAAGAATCTTCAGAAATCTTGGCTTGTGGGCACAAATTCAAAATCTGCATTAAATTGTTAGTGTACTGTAAGTCTAAATTGTTTCCATTCCTATTCTGCAAAAACTCATACTACCATTCCTACAATGCCTGAGATCCATTCAGTTTCTCATTAAACAATAATTAACTTGTCATACGATCATTCTCTCATTTCCTCCCTGGGAGAAAAGCTCCCCCATCTTCAGTGATTTGTTTTGTTGAGAGTTTACATTTAATGTTATGCATCAAAAAGACATTTCACATAATGCAGTTTTCATTCCTGATTCTGCACTTCATTCAATTGATTGCAATTATTCTGGTCTTGGCTGTCATTTTTTCCAGTGGTGGAGACACAGTTCTCTCTTCAGTGTCTGCCAGCTTAAAGCCTCAGGTGTTTGTTACTCGTGTGGGTTTTTGTTTGTTTGTCTGTTTGCTTTTTTTGTATGTCTGACATTCTATTGTAAAAATGAATGCATCTGTGGTGATTTCACTGTGATGAGCAGCTAAACTCCACTACAACTGCTCTGTCCCTCCCATCCCTCAAAGGAAGAGAGGGAGAAAATAGGATGGGAAAAGGCTCAAGGGTTAAGATAAAAGGTCAGGGAGATCACTCACCAATTACCATTATGGGCAAAACAGATTCAACATAGTGAGATTTATGTAATTTATTCCCCAGTATTAAAAGAATAGAGCAGTGAGAAACCAAAAACAAGCTAAAAACACCTTCCCCTCCATCTATCATCTCCTACATCCTCCCTCTGAGCAGCGCAGGGGAATGGGGGCTGCGGTCAGTCCCTGATGCTTCATCTTCACCGCTCCTTCACGATCCCTCGCTGCCCCTGCTCCACGCGAGGTCCCTCCTACGGGATGCCATCCTTCCCAAACTGATTCTGCAGGGGCTGCCCACAGGCAGCAGCTCTTTAGGAACTGCTCCCACACGGCTCCGTCCCACAGGGTCCATCCCCCAGGAGCAAACTGCTCCAGCATGGGTCCCCCACAGGTGGGAGGCAGCTCCCCCCAAACCCCCTGCTCCTGGCTGAGGGCACGGTACAAAGCATGCTACTTGCGGAGGTGTGTTGCTTAGTGATCACCAAAGTCAGGGATCACCTTGCTTAGAGCCCCCGTTGGTCAGTGCTCAGGTAACAGCCCCAAGAATTTATCAATCTCGTGGTCCCATCCCTGTCTTGGAGTCTCCGGTAGGTATTACCTCCTTTACCCATAATGATTTTCAGATCCAGTTTCTGCTTTTAAAGTAGTTCTGTATGTAATTGTCTGTATAAAGAGCATTAGACAGTGTAATTGCTTTTAAATTACCCCGTTTTTCTCCCTTTTTCTAATTTAGATGGCCTAATTTGTTAGTTGAAGGAAAAAGCGGGGAAATAGTACATAAGAAATGAAAAGGATGCTTGAATTTCTGGAGAAGATTAGGTTTTAAAGAAGGTCTGGAACAGCACAAAGTATGATAATTGGTAAACCTAAGCAGGAGGTGATAAAAATGGGAAAAGCAAATGGTAATTCTCACAGAAGCTGTGCTTTTATATTGGAGAAAGCAGAAAATTTCCTCCTGCAAATCCCCCTAATTAAAATGCAAGCATTTGGATCACAAGGTAAAGAAAGACTTTTAAAAGGAGTAAGCATGAAAGCTGGGGAGGAGAAAAGGGATGACGGCCAGACAAACTGATTGCTGGTTGGAAGACATCCTTAGAATGTCCCTGCCTAAGTAACTTGTCTCTGCGAAATTTCTTGGCAGGCTCTCTCCACTCCGAGGCTGTATTTATACTTGTAAATTAAACATATCTGGAAATCTTCTCGGCCACAAAGAGCAACTGGCATGAAATGGTCCACATATCTGCTAGTAAATTCTCTTATCCTCCAAAACAGGGCTGCAGGACAGAACCTCTGCTTGAGGAATGACCTTAGAAGGAGTCCTCGCCTGGGGCCAGGAAGGTGCCTAGGGGAGCGGAGGTTGTCCCAGGCCAAATGCGTGCCAGGGACTGTTGTCACAGTAACTACACAGACAGCTACACTTCATCCAGTTTGCTGCCATCAGCACTGCTTTGGACTCCTACACTAATTTTGAGTCCCATAAAGGGCTGAATATGACAGAAGAGGTTTCCTGCTCTGCCTCCCTCAAAATGACTGGGTTTGGATCTCTCATAAATAACAGAGCTATCTCAAAAGCAAAAGTAGCACAGAGCCAAGCAGGACTGGTTTTTGCTCAGATGAAATACGTGGAGGAATTAACAAGGTTAGAATCTGTAGGTGCTACACAGAAAGGGAAACAGGAGGACGAGGTGGGAGAGGGGAACCAGTCAGTGGGATTGGTAAAGAACAGTTGATTACAAAGGTGAAGGAGAATAAAGGAGGAAAGAAAAGAAATGTCAGTTCTGAAGGAAATTAGGAAAAGACTGAATATTAAACAAAAGCATTATTTTTAACCTACTTGAAAACCCATGCCTGAAGTTAAGATGGGAATAAAGCTTTAAAATCAGAAACTGCTTTAAAAAAATTTTGAAGCAAAGCCAAGATGCACTTGCCTTTCAAGATACAACTTTTTTGTTGTTTGCTTGTGTGAAAGAGCAAAAAATAAACTCAGGTATGAGTTGCTAATGTGCTGGAGCAGAAAAAAAAGGTACAAAGTGGTGTGTGCAGAAGCATTGTATCTCTAAGCAAGGAGGTAGTAGTTAGCTCCTGTATTTTACTTTCAGAAATATGAATTCATGTAATGTGGGCAGCAAAACCTTTTCTGTTATTCATTATATTTTCTCTCAAATAACCAATGTGTTGCCAAAAAAACTTTTATTAAAAAAATAAAGATCCAGCTATCTGAATTTAATAAATCAATTACTGGTTGATACAGCCTTTATGACAATTTCTATTTTAAACTTACCGAAACAATATATTTTTGTTTTTAGAATACAAACTGGTTGGTAAGATAGGAGAGGGAACATTTTCTGATGTTCTGAAGACACTGAGTCTTAGAGATGGAAAGTACTATGCGTGTAAACACATGAAACAACACTTTGAAAGGTATGCATAATTATACTACTACAGAAAATCTTATTTAAATTTAGTGGGGAAATGCAAAATAAGGACTAAGTGAAGGTTTTTGAATATGCCTGTGTTAAAAAGGTTTGCATATAGTATACAGGTCAGCTGCTGCTGACTACAAAGGACCTTCCTATTTGGCACTGGGGTTATTTTCTTGAGTACTCTAACTGGTGTCCTTCCCTGTAGTAAATGCTGCCTGACCCCTGGGTTGAGAGTGAAACAAGAAAAATGTGGCCTCAGTATTTAATTCCTGCCTTTCCAAATACACTGAATGTACTTGTGCTGGTTTTGTTCTGGCTGTAGATAACAGTAGAAGGAAATGTGCAAGCCCTCCCTCACGGACAGTATGTTTTATTTCAGTCTCACTTTGAGTACTGTTTTAAAGCAAGTTAAAAGCACTGGTTTTATCCTTACTCCATGTGTAGCGTTAGTTCTCCTTCATACTAGCATTTATATTTGATTACATCCATCAGCAAGATGCTACATGGGCACAAAATAGGTGCCTTCTGTCAGTTAGGAAAACAGAGAAGAGGGTTGTGTGGAAGTATAGACATACACTTGATGTTCTCCAAATTTATATATGCACCAGACCCTGCCTTTTGGGTCACTGGCTTTGTATTCTCAGTTAAATGCCTTCATTTCCTAGTGATGGCAGTGGGAATGACACGTGTACTTAAGTAAAATGGGACACTGCTCTGAAGTGAAATTCACTACATAACTCAGAGCTTCAGAGACCATGGAAAAGTGGAGGTTGAAAAAACATTCCCCTAAGTTTAAACAAAGAAAACAAACCCAAATATCTTCAGTTAATGAAGTCATGTGACTTATGATTGTCTACTGTGTTGTTAGAGAACTGTTGGTCCATTTATACGTTAGCTACTATTGACCACATTTGCCCAGTTTATGGTCAAAACAGTATTTAAACTAGCTGCTTAGCTACATACAGATCATATGCAGTCCAGTGGAAGGGAGTAACAAGCTGACCTGCATTTTGAGCAGTGTGTTTAAAATGTCTCTTAGGCCTCTAACCCTTTGATAAATTGACTGATGAATTCTTTTGATGAAACAAACTCTTCTAGCAACAGATAATCGTGTTTCAAACAGAATCTGCCTATCCCGAGTATTTCTCCCAGTTTCAAATTGGAAAATTATGATTTGGTGTTTAGCTGTAAGGCATGAGAAGGCTTACATATCCTTTTCTGATCTGTTCTGATCCATGAAATAGTGTGCAGAGCTCTGTTTCCTGCTTCCTCTTCAGAGTTTCTATTGCATGCAGTTTTGTTGTTTATTAAAGTCTAAGAGGGCAACTTAATATTTAAACACCAGTTGAATGGTATCCATTTTTCATGCAATTGCTTATCATTAAAACTTAATTTTAAGTATTACATTTGGCAAGGCTAGACCGTCACTTTCAGCATCGTGCTGAGCAATAATTGGTATGTATGCGACACCAGCTCAGAATGACCTGTATGATCCGTACTGGTAGGTGACACACAGTTCTTCCAGATAGCAGCTTGGCATGGTAGCTGGCATCTGGAGCAAAATGCCTTACTAATCATGTCTAGGTAAGTCCAGCTGCTCTGGACTGCAGGGAGGAATAAAGCCATTCTCCTCTTTACTGACTTGTTCTATAAAGAAACAAAGCAGGTCCTGCATTTGGAAGTTCAATTTCAGACTGAAATGGAGTGGGTTCTGACTGTCTCATGGCAGGGGAGAAAGACAATTATAACTAGTCCCTGATTGCAAATCAGTCTTCTTTTTCTTTCTTTTTTTCTTTTTTTTTTTAATTCAATTTTAGTATTGAACAAGTGAATAATCTGAGCGAAATACAAGCACTAAGGAGGTTGAGTCCACATCCTAATATCCTTATGTTACATGAAGTTGTTTTGTAAGTATGGTGCATTCACTTCTTCCTTAACCCTTTATTTGAACAATATCCAGTAACTTTTGGACCTAGAGGCAACCTGTAGGAACTTGACCAACAAGAAAGAAAAAACAGCAGATATGCCACATTCTAAAGTCATTGTGCCTTTTTTTTGTTTGGTTAAGAAAAGGTGATCTGTTACTGCTCTGACTCTTCTGTAGCAGACTGAAAAACACTTCAACATCCTTATTAAAATGACAGACTAGATATATTTTAAGCATCGCTAAACTTCATGGCATAATACATAATACTTGCTGGTGATTTGAACCCACATCCGATATCCAGGGAGTGCTTTAATGCATGGTGTCACGTCTACTGGAGACTATTTTGGTTAGGCACACTCAGAGCTTATTTGCTGAAATGGGCCCTGGAACTACTGGGCTTTTGGGTTGGCCTGGCAGGTTGAAGTAGGCATCCAGGCAAAGCAGCAACTGTGTAGATACCCCTTTGCAAATAATAGAAGTTTAGACCTCTGAACTAGGCAGCAGCTGAGGTACGCATTTGAAGAGAGATCAGTCGGTGATGGAGTCGGGCTCCTTCTAGACACATTTGGCACTTAAGTGTCTTCTGAGGCCTCACAAAGTTTGAGTTTTATGACAGCATTTACTCCACTGCTGTGCTATACTTCCTCACTATGTAACAGGAGACAAGTAGTTCATTATTCTGAGTACTTGGCACAAAACTTGTTGAATGCCTAAAACATTTTTTCTAGCTCTCCAGCAATTCCTCTGCTCCAGCCTCTGGTACTGTACTGTTATCAGCAGACCCATTTAGCACAAATGCATAAAAAGCTGGTAATCGTGGCAGCAGCTCAGCTTTCTGGAATTGCCAGCTTCGGCTGCCGTGTTGTTAACCAAGTGTAACCCAGATGGCCAGCCAGCTCGCCTGGCTCTTTCACTGTCTGTAAACTGGATTGTAAATTGTACCCACAACCTTTTGTTGTCTGGGTTAATGGAGCATTGTAGAGGGGGTGTACTTTAATTCAATTTCCTTCTTCTTAGAAAAACTGTGGACCTAAAGATATCTGCCTCTGCAGGGCAATGAAATGGAAAATAAGGTGTCAGATATATAATCGTATCTTGATAACGCTTAAAACTGCTATTGTCAACAAAACAGATTCCAGTCACAGTCAGGTACCCATTTCCACTGATAGTAATGACCAAGAGAGAAAGTGTTTCATGTCTGGCATAATGTTTCCTCTATATTATTGTAACATTGTACCATTTAATTTACTGGAAATTTCCTGATACTGAACAGCGTCACATACTCAGAAAACATGCATTCAAATACCTTCACGAGTAAATCAGGTATCTTAAAGTCTCCTAATTTGTTTCTTCAGTGATAAAAAAGCCGGCTCTCTTTCACTGATATGTGAACTTATGGACATGAATATTTATGAGCTGATAAAAGGTATGTAGCATGTGCTTAAGCAGACAACCCCTCCTTCTGCAGATTGCAAAATGGAATTAACTGTATTGCACAATGTTATTCACTGTTACATATTATGAAACTTTTAATGAATTTTTATGCTGTACCGCTTCATTCTATATTAATTTCCAGTGCAAAATACCCAGTTTAAAGCATGGATGCATGCAGAAGCTTTCTAAGGGGTCAGGTCAATGGCGATCTGTTTCTACAGTCACTTGAAAACAGGGAAACAATCTTCTCTACAAAACTATTACCTTATATAACAAAAATAACTTAAACAGGCTCTTGTTAAGTCAGGACTATAACGAAACAACTCGAAGATTATTCCCATTTGTTTCAAAGACTACTGAATCGATGAATAATGATTTTCAATTTTTGTGTCCAGTAAAGTGCCTTTAACCAAGCTTTCTTTATAAAATAACATAGTTCACTGAAAGCACCTAAATTTAAGAATTCTGGAGATGTTGGTCAAGGCAGGTGGAAGACCATAAATCTTAAGGAAAAGTTCCTACAGAAAGGTTTAGAACAAAAGCTAATTTAAAAACAGATCTCTTACAGAAACAAAAGGAGTTGGATACAATAAATGGAGAAGCACTTTCAATTTCAATAGTAAAAGAGGATTTTTTTTAATAATTAAAAATTTGTAATGTCTTCAGGGCTGGGAGATTCATTTCCGTAACTCAGCATGCAACTGATGATATTCTGTGCAGTGGAATAAAGACTTGCTCTCAACATTATGTTCATGACATTGAGTATTCAGATCTCTAACAAAAGTAGTAACCCTGTTCTGACCTAGATAAAGAGCTGAGATTAAAATACACTTGCTTGACTCTGTAGATTCAGCTATGAATAATTGCTGCTTTTTATTTTTCCGTGATCAGTTTGTGAAGTTATTAAGTCAGAGCGAGTAGTAGAATATAGGAAGGAGCCCTCATTGACAGTGAATTAGTCCAGCGCATTAAAAACAATCCTGTAGCTTTTTCTAGGAAAGATACTATACTTCACTTATGGAAAATCAGAATGTTTAGATTTGCTCTTTAACTGCCTTTAAAAATAAATCCAAAACACCAAATTTCAGTTGGTATACATTTCTCAATGTTTCTCTTGTTCTTTTCATGTGACAAAACCAGCTATATTAAACCTTGTACACAGATGGAAACCTGCCTAATAGTTTCAGTATATTCTGCGTTTTTAATTTTAATATACAGTTCTTATCAAACTCCTAGGAAGATTTTCCATAGGAAGACTGTTTTCCAGCTGCTTTTTTTTCAGGAATTAATTCTGATGGTTTCAAAGCAGGCCTAAGTATGTGGTAGTTTTACCTTGCCGGGCAGCTGAACTCCACCACAGCCCCTTTCTCACCCTACAAAGTGTCAAAAGGACTATTTCTTATGGGGCAGAAATAAGATTTATTTTTTTAAAAAATCTCTCCCAGACAACTCTATTTATGGCTTACTGCAAAGTCGAGAAATATAAGATGTGGCAGCTTATTTAAAAGAATAATTATTTGGCAAAAATTCTGAGTTCATATTTAAATTGGAAAATTAATCTCAATTCTGAGCCAGAACACTTATTGACCGGGGATATCTGGGTAACAATGGAAAATAGGAGCTGCTTTTGAATTTTCAGGGTTACAATTTAAAGGAGTGCGGTGTTAATTTATAGAACAACTAAATTGTGTGTATTGGCGATGCTCTGTCTGAAAACAGTTTTCAGAGTGTACAGAAGTAGTTACGTTACAGACAGTTTGTAGTCTTTTGTATATTTCTACAGTATATAGTAATATAAATCTCTGCCATTTTCTGAATACTCTGAATCTTGCAAAATTAAATTCAAAAAAGGTGCAGGACAATTTAAAAAAAGCTTTAAGTTAGAAAAATTTAAAGGCAAGCATGGTTTGTACAAAATTTTGTAGTGAAGAAAAATAGGGATTGATTGTAAATTAATTTCTAGTTTATCAAGGTGAATGAAGACACTCTTAATTAGGAGGCCAGTTCATTGTAATGCCTAATGTTGATCCTTTTTTTTAACCCCTTTATTATACTGGCAACAGATTCATCTTATTTCAACCAAAGCTATTTGTCTGTACACGAAGTCATAATTCTGTAACTATTAATTTGTAGTAGTACCACAAGTCATTTCATAACTGAAAAACAATCTTGCCTTTTGTTTAATCAAGAACAGTTTGGTCATTTAAAGTGATAAAAAAAAAAAAAAATAAGGCTCAGAGAGATGTGGGGAAGATGGCCTGAAGAAAAAATTATTGTAGTCTTAAATTCAATTCATAATGACTTCCAAATGAGATTTGTATGGTGATAAATCTGAAAGTAGAAAAGCATCTGCTCCAGATTTCAGTAGTTACCTGTAAAAAAAAAAAAATAAAAAATAATTGAGCATGACTTCTTTTCACGAAGGCTTGATTTTTTAAATACTAACAATAGTCCAAGTTGGGTTAAATAACAACACCTTATAAAAATCTTTTCTACTGTAAATAACAAAAAAACTGAATTTGAAAACACCATCTCTGTCTACCGAGGTAATAATATTACAATTTCCTCTGTAAATGGAGCTCTGTTTCAAGTGCTTTGTTATCTAATCCTGCTCGGTGGATTATGGTGGCTGGAGGAGCACGGCGAGCAGTTGGGGACACCAGTCCATTTGCAGCGAGTTTTTGCCCTGCTCATCTCCCTCCTCCTCCCACGCCAAGTACTCGCACTGCTGTTGGCATGCAAACCAGTACCTGTTCTGGTTTTCAGAAATGTGATCACTTCTGCCACTGTTGATGACATTGCAGCATTACATAAAGGCATTACAGCAAGATTAAAAGGCCTTTGGAGCCTGTAAAAGAAAAAAAGCTGTGTAGGTACTTTAGGGCTCTGAAAAACAGGTAAATGTTATAACTATGGTTATTGCACAACTGCAATAGCAAGCTAAACTACCTAGGTTAACCTGTAATTTCCAGCTCAATTGTGAATCACAGTTATTTAAGCATTGCACTAATTTGAGGTGATGGATAGGAATCTTGAACCTTACGGCCTGTTCCTTTTTTTTTGGAAAGGAAATGAGAGATTTGGAAGTGATATATTCCAGTTCTATTAGAACTTCGAGACAGATATTGCAAGAAAAACACACAGTAAAAGCTAAGGCAGTTTATAGACTACTGAATTGACAGCTATGTTAGCTGAACTATTGTGGTGCACACTGAAATTTAAATTATGTCTGAATTTGAGTGGAAAATGAATTGCAAAGCTAGCTATAAATGACCAAAATAGTATAATTGAAAAAGGTAATATCAGTTGGAAGCTGAAGATGTTTTTTTTCTTTGTATTCTGTTGTGTGTTAAAAAGGACTTGTACAACTTGAAATTTAATTCTAGGAAGGAGAAAGCCATTACCTGAAAAAAAAATAAAGAACTACATGTATCAGTTATGCCAATCTCTTGATCACATACATAGGTAAGAGACCTGCTTCGGCAACAGCTTTACAGTACATCATACATCTATTTCAGGGCCATCTCTAAGCAGCTGTGTATAACGTGAGGCAGCAGACTGCTGCAGGGTGAAAAAAGGCCATTGCCCAGGTATTTCTTTGCCTGTAGCAGAGCCCTGGAAGTCAGCAAGCTGGCAGCCAGTGCTGCACAGCACCCCATGGGAGCTCTGCTCTTTGTGCAGGAGCCCTGCTGGGAGCAGGGGGCCCCTTCCATCCTTTTCTAACCCTGCTGAGAGCAACACCAGATAGCTTGACTCCTTCCTCAACTGACCCTTTCCCCATTCCTATAGCTGTTGTACAACCATGGTGGTAAAATTCATTTTTTTACTATGCTGTTGATAAGGCTGAAAGAGTGTTAGTTGCTTTACTCTTTATATATTTATTTTTTTAAAATAACTGGAAGCACTGATAATTTTTATCTTTTCACTGAACTCTTCTCTCTGATCTGTTTATATTGGCACAGAAATGGGATATTTCACAGAGATGTGAAACCAGAAAACATATTAATAAAGGTAATTCATTTTATGTGAGAATATTTAACTGAAAGTGAAATATATTGTTATTTTTCTGTTTATGCTGAGAAAGTAATGCTTCTTCATTAATAAAAATACAGTTCTTAAATGTATACAAACATTTGCATCTAATACTTCATTCCTGATCTAGAGGAATGAACAGGCAGGTTTGTTAGTGGCTAAAACCAGATGAATCTGATGTGTTGCAGCCTTCACGTGTCTATGCCAATCTGCAGACTGGTCCTTTATCATGCATTAGTCCATATCTTCCTTTCTGTATTAACCTAGAAACAAGCAGTAGCATTCAGTTCTGCATCTCTTTCTTTCTACATTTAATGCCTAGGTTTAGTGGAAGTTGCTCATACTAAAGAGAGCAGAAGATACTGGCTTCTAGAAGATTTCATTGAAATCTATTCTGAGTTTCAGAATGGTATTTTACTAATGTCTGAAAACAAGGATTTCAAAATTCACATTATGAAATTTTATTTTCTGGAGATAAATTTTTCTTTTAAGTCCTCTAAATGTGCGGGAGTACCCATTGCAAAGAAAAGCTAAGAGCACCTGTTATATCACTGCTAAACACAAGAAGTCTAAGAAAATAACTTAATCCAGATGTCCTATTTAGCAGTCCTCTTCAGTAATAGTCCATATGCTTTTCCATTAACTCTTAGCTCTGTCTTTTAATGATGAAGAGAAAGGCATTTGTGCATATTACGACACATAAATCTCTTCAAGTCTTGGAGCTACATGCTATTTAAATGCAGTTTTGCTGCTATAATACTCTCCCTGGGTTTTCTGAAATGGTATTTTCAATCTGTTGATTTCTTTTATGATGACTACTTCACACATTGAAGGAAAATCTTTGCTTGAATATTTCAGTCTTTCTAAATTGTCAAAATACTTTATTTTTGCAGCAGAATACCCTGAAGCTAGGAGATTTTGGATCTTGTAGGAGTATATATTCTAAGCAGCCCTACACAGAATATATCTCCACACGCTGGTACCGAGCACCTGAATGTTTGCTTACAGATGGCTACTATAGCTACAAAATTGATATGTGGAGTGCTGGCTGTGTTTTCTATGAAATCACAAGGTACAGTGTTCAGTTCCTTATTGTTAATCCAGAAAATCAAAGGTAAACAACTGAAATAAGGAGCACATGGTATAGGTAATCTGATCTTTGCTTCCACAGTTTTAGGGAAGTTCAGTGCATGATTAGTTTGCAGGGTTCACGAGGCACTTACTGTCCATTGTCTTTCTTCACCCTATGGCAGGTTAATAATAAAACAGTGGGATGATTAAGAGAACACAATAGCCATCAAAAATATTTACAAGAAAAACAGCATTTTTGAGCAGTCCCTCCCACCCCCTGACTTCATGTTTCAGTTTGATAAAAAACGTATTTTATCTGCCGTAGCTGTGAAATATGGCTCATTTCCTGTCATGAGTATAACTAACCATCCTCAGTCTTGTTTATACACTTGATGGTAAAATTTTCCTCTTCTAATGAATTACTCTTCTGCAAAAACAGATGTGACCATAGAAGACAATCCCTTGGATTTACTAGTTTGGTTTATAAAATAGTTTGCTCAAGACCCTTGTGCCAGGACCTTCTGTCCTGGAATATTTTGAAGTTAGTTTCTGATGCAGCAAGAGTTCAGAAAAACCTGGCTTGAAGTCCTTCAAGATTTTCAAAGATGATAACACTATTATTTTAACAAAATTGTCATTGGCCTTCAAGAAAAAAAGAAAAAATAACCACTATGAGTATTTCTCCATTATCTTTGTGCCCTAGCAACAGCAGCAGTTCTTTATTCTCCTCCCACACTACTGCCTCTGATATGCAACCAGGAGTGGTAACATTTGCTTTGCTTCTTTCCTCCTCCTCCACATGGCAAGTGCAGCTGCTGCCGTCACCACCACATTAAATGACAACCCTTATGCTTTGGCTGCTAACTTGTAGAAACAATTCTCCTTCGGTCAGAAAACTGTTAACAGAAAAATTCCAAATGTGGCAGTTCTCTTGCAAAGTAAATTGGGAACAAATGCTTAAAAAATGCCATGTTTTCCCATCCCAGTTTGAATCGGTGGGTTTTGAAGATTTGCAAGAAAATTACATGTTGCAAACTTTTTTTTTTTTAGGGTAAAAAACCTTAAAGATGTTTCCTCGTAATTTTAGCTTAATGAAACAAATATCAGTCTTTGCAACCACTGCATGTTTTCAGAGACCTAATAGATGTGTTCAGAAAGAAACAAGAAATGTTTATTGGAAGTCACTGAATTTTAAAAGACAGCTTTGCCAAGTGAAAGGAAAGTATGGACAGGTTTGTTTCTTTTTAGGAGGATCTTGCAGTTTTTGCTGTTGAACATTTGCATAAGCCTTTATACTTGAGACCACATTTTGTAAGGGTTTTTTAATCTTTTACTCAGTCATGCTTCTCTTTTACACCTAGTTCTTCCTTTCACTATTCCTCATAAACCTGGGCTCCTGGATGATGTTTCTTTTGTGGATTGCGCAGTTGTCCTTCTTTAAGTTTTAGCTTTCCATTTAGAGGCAGCACATTTTTGTAATTCACATAAAAACCCACTCCCAACTGCTTGTCTTGAGAGATACAGCTGCACAACATGAATCAGCTCTCTTTTTCTCTCCTTCTTCCTCTCAAAGCTTTATGAAGACATTCAGAGAGATGTGCAGCCAGCTGTTTGATTGAATTTGCAAACAGTTAAAAGAAGTTTCTTCCTTCTTCAAAAAGGGATGAATGTTTTGTTTTCAAGAATCAAGTGGTGCTACTGAAGTGTTTCTTAAATTATATACCAAAGGAAATGCTCTGCTAGTATGGAAAAAGGGAACGTATGCAAGAAACAAATGATAGTGGACCTAACTTGTTGAGTCAGATTGCTCTATTGATAACAATTTTCAAGGACTCTGTGCAAGTTTTATATTAACTGAGGATCAAGCTCAGGAATGCAGTTCAAAATACCATCTTTCCAGTATTGCTGCTTGTAAAGAACCTCCGTGTAAGAATGGAATGTTTCTTATAAATATGTATTTGTGTGCATACACAGCAGGAGGGACTGCTTGGTTCTGCTGTCTTAAAAGGAGGAAAACTCATTCTGTCTTCTGGGATCTGCCACTTCGCTAGAAGAAAACAGAATCCCATACCCATTACTTTTGACCAGGAGGGATGTTGTCTTTACATATTTTACTCCAAATCTGTGAGGAGAGGGCAATTACAGATTTCTGCTTAATAACCCTAACTATCCTTTCTGTCCAAAAATGCAGTTGTATTAACCTACTGCTCACATTATCCTTCTGTTGTTGGCTGGTATTAAACTGTTCACAAACAAATAACACAAAATTTTATCTCTTAAATTAAAAAATGTTAACCAAAGTGGCAGCTATGCCATTTAAACTACTTCAGCTGTGTTCTGTAGTGTTAATACCATCTCTTACCTTGCAGTTTTCAGCCTCTCTTTCCTGGATCTAACGAACTGGACCAAATTTCAAAAATCCATGATGTTATAGGCACTCCTGCCAAGAAAACTCTCAACAAGTTCAAGCAGTAAGTATGAATTTCCATAGTTATTGGTCTCAATGTTCATATATTCAAAATACAACTGTAGAGCTGTGTACAATTTCTATACAGGGAACCATCACAAAAATCAAATTCTTTTGTGACAGCTGCTGACAGTGGTGTCTTCTGTCTACCCCCAAGCCCCAGAGACAGGCATGTATTTGTGACTCTTGTAGGCAGAGCAAAAGAAATTTGAACCTACATCAATCTTATTTGGCCTTATTTCTGTAGTATCCTTAAGGTCAGTGGCATAAATTGTTAGGAAAGAAAACTTTTTTTTTCCAGGTGTTACTTATTTGCACCTAATAAGTGATTAACGAAATCTTAGACTAACTTCTTTCAGTCAGTTTTAGTTTCTCTATGAAAATGCATGAATAACTGTTCTCAACTTGCTTAACACAGGTCAACAATTATGAATTTTGATTTCCCCTTTAAAAAAGGAAAAGGAATACCTCCTCTTGTGCACAATTTATCTCCTAAAGGCTTCTCTCTCCTGTATGCAATGATAAAATATGATCCCGATGAGAGAATTGCTGCCCATCAAGCATTACAGCATCCTTACTTTCAAGAATTCTGGCAAGTGACTTCAAATCATTTCAATCTTGACGACTACAGTTAAGAACTGGGGGGACACTGTGTGCTTATTATATAAGGTGGACTGAGGAGAAGTTCACTTACAGTGCTAATATTTGTGTTGCTACACAATGTAATATCAGTCAACATAAGTCTTTGCACTGAGTCCAAACTTCACCAAAGCACAACTGATGTTTTTCCTCTTTTTTTTTTTTTTTTTTTTTTTTTTCCTTTTTCCCCCAAACTTTGTAGGGCAGCTGATACACCGGCTTTGGCCACGCACAGAGTAAGATTACTAGAAAATACAGCAGGGCAAGTACCTCTGCATTCGTGGCAAATTTCAAGGGAAAGCCAAAAACAGGTAATATTTTAGTGGAAGCACTGCCATCCCACTTAAAGAAAGTAATTTGTGACACTGAGCTTGTTAGCTACAAACAAATGTTTTACTTAAGCTGATTACTTGGTTTTATTCAGTCTGCCCAGACACCAGTCTTTGCTGGGTCTGATGCACCTCACCATCCCCCCAGGCCCTGAAACACAGGTTAGAATTTAAAAGCTGTGATACCAGGTAGTACCTCTGGCAGACACTTTTCATAGGTGCTACTACTTAGAGTCAGTGCTGTGTTGTTTAAAATATGGTCTTCTGCTTTTTTTGCTATCTACACTTGACTTTTAAAAAAGTTTTACAGATAAAGTTGTAGCGGAGATAGAAAATGTATTTGTGCTCCCGAGGTCTTCAGTCTACATTTTGAATACATTTGTTGTTGGTTTTTGTTTCTTTGTTATCCTGTATTCTGATCATATCCAGACAAATACTGAATTTACACTGGCTGCTGAAAATCAGCAAATTAAAATGTGTTGAAAAATTCTAACTAAATTCTAACTAAAACTTTGTTTATAGTCAAATTACATGAAAAATACTCAACATATGCAGTCATAGAGTTCATTCTGTCTGCAAGGTGAGATAGAAGTTAGTAAAAGAAGTGAGATAAAAGTTAGAAGGTGAGATAGAAGATAGCATTGCATAAAAAACTCTGAAATTCATTTTTTCACAAAAGTTACCACAGTAGAGAAAAAATATATTTTCTGCTGTGCATTTGACATAGAAAGCATGAATCCGCTTTTCATGCAAACAGACACATTTTCCACCTGTTTAGTTCTTGGGTTCATCAACGTGAGCTTTGTAAGAAGCACAATAGGGAAAATTTGCAAAAAACATTATGTGAGGTAGTAATTTTTAAAAATAATTAATTGAAATAGTATTTGGCTGAGTTGTTTTGTTCTGTTGTTTCTTTTAGTTTTTTATTCTTTAAGATGTTATCAGAAAAAAAAATCTCAATTTCTTAATTTTAAAAGGATCCTCTTAGGAAAGCCCAGGAAAAAACAAAACAACATCGACCCCCTTGTGGAGAATTACCAATATTAAATCTTTCTGGAGTAGCCAAACTGACTTCTTGTCCTACACCTACATTGCGTTCAATTTTTCCTACGGCTAAGGAAAGTGGGGAAACCCCCGCGTCACAGTCTGTTAGATTTATGGGATCAAATATCGAGGTATAGACTCTAACTTGCTCATTAAAGTATAACAGCCAAATATGTTTTACAGAGCACATTTCAAACTTCTGTTGTTTCCTCAACAGTCTGAGAAACAGAAGGCACGTAAGTCTTCCCTGAAACATTTCCACTTACCTGCTATAGGACGAAGAGGAGGAGGTTACTGACCACCTTGTAAAGATTTTGGAGGTTGAGGAAAAGAACGGCTATGCAGTGAGTGAAACAGCCCCGATCATGCTGTCATTGGTAGAGATCTAACAAAACCAACAGTGCGTTATTTTGTGTTTCTGACAATTTGTCAGAAAACCCCACAAGGTTATAACGGGCTGCTTACCTAGCATTTTGGTATTCTGTTCCTGAAGACTATCAATATTTAATTAAAGCATTGTTCTGGCTGAGCTTAGAGAGCACTCTGTATTGAACTTCCTAAATATTTTTTCCTTTTAGAACCTGATGGAGGAAGGGGTTGGTTAAAAATAACATGAAAGGATTTGTTGAGCTTCAATATAAAAATGCAATGTTGCCTAAAAAATACAAGTTTTCATATTATTGAATAAATGGCAGCTAACTTGATCTATCATCTTATATATATTTTTAGATTTTTTCCAGTGATTTCTGCAAGGTATTTACCTCCTGTATTTAATAACTTCAACCTCAAGCTTTATTGAGAACTTGCAGATTGTGCAATCATGAGATACTTGATTTTGATACAGTTAATATAACTTCAATATTTTTAGATAACTATTTACTAGCTAAAAGATAAAGCAACTTTTTGTCTGATTCAAAAATAAATCAACTTTGGCCAGTTTTCTTCAAACAGTGCTCTTAAACAGAAGTTTAAACAGTGACTGATACTGCAGCTAGTTGCTTGTAACAGCAATACATGAATGCATTTCATCGTGTTTCAGAAATTTTACAGATCCTCAGTAACAATTTAATATAACGTTATTGCTCTCTAGCTCTTCACAAAGCAAGTGTTTAAAAAGTATTTTTATCATACTTGGAAAGTGTTTATTAGAATTTGATACCATTGATTTTAAAACTCCTGAGATCTCCTTAAAAAAATGCAGTCATTAACTTGATGTTTTACAGAACAGTTTTACTATTTAAAAACCAAATGAGTCTGTTTGTGTGAGGCCTGCTTTGCTAGGGTTTAGAAATCTTTGGTCAGCCGGTATAGCGGCAGGACAGGTTTTGCAACCAACTTTTTTTTGTTAGTCCTAAATTACTCTGCTCATAATTGTTTTTTTCACCCACCTTCCTGACACTGAAACCGAAGAGCTCTGGGCCATCTGCTGCTGTGCAACAGCTCTCTGTGTGACAAGAAAATGAAAAGCAACCAATGCCAGATCAGCACTATTGCTCAGCGACAGGGAATGGCCTGTGCTGCCTAACTTTTTTGTCCCTTTACAGAAACAGCGAAACAAAAATCAGCAACTCGATTGTAAAATCTAACTCAGGCAGCAAAAATCTAGATTTGTGACCGACATTACTGCTGAACTATTTACCCATCCTTTAATTTCTTGTTCTTTTCCTTTTGGGTTATGAGGCAGTCAGTGATACGTTTTCAGGTTTTATAGTCATCAAGGTATTACAGCTTTGGTTTTTACTTTTGTGGTAGATTCACCACTGCACAGCTTGTGGTGATGAGAGGGGGGTGGTTGGCGATAGGCAGAGAAAGGTGGCAAAAGGCATGTTGTGGTAGATAGGTCACAGCTGCACACGAATGAGGTCACAGCTGCACATGATAGTCAAGTTCTTTATTAATTCTTTTGAGATCTACCACTTAGAAGTGTGTGGCTATCTAATGATTATCTTTGTGTTTTGAAGAAGGAATTCTTTTCACATACCAAGGAGCAACGTGACATTACTAGAAAATTATTTAAGTGTAAAAATGTCAGCAAGCTAAATGTTTATGTGATGCATACCATGGGAGTCATTTTTTGGTTTGATTCAAATTTGACTGTGCAAGGTGAATATCTTGTGCCTGCAGCATGGCCTACTCTACATTTGCTTGTTTTACTCCATTTCTTCCTAGCAAAATTCTAGAATCTCAACAGGAAGAATGGAAATACCTCCCAGTAAATTGTAAATTACATAAATCATCGTAAATTACAGCACATGAACAAGGTTCTGCAGGGTAATCTGTATTGCTGCTACTCATCCTGGGTATGCCACAGAAATAGCAGCTTTCTCTTACTAGGATTAAACAAATACGTAAACAGCCTTAGCGGCAGTTGTGCAGTAGACCAGTAGAACACCATAAAACAGGGAGAATTAAACAGCGGAATGCAACAGTATAGGTAGAGGCTGTTTCTCATTTTATTGAAACTCGTACTGGATAAAGGTCATCCTTCCTCCAGTTCTAAGCAAAAAATACACTCCTGACCAGGATTATCTTGAACTGCAGCAGGAGTACATGAAGACAGAGTGACCAGCCCAGGTGTACTGTTGTGTTACAGTTATCTCCCCATGTCGTCACACTTATATGTTAGCAGCTCATATTGTTCAAACAGAACAGAGTTTGAACAATAATATTTGTTTGAATATCTAGCATTAATTTACAGACACACACAAGTAATTTAAAGGTGTGATGCTAAACGTAGGCATTAAGGATGGCAGGTCTACAGGCAACATAGCGTAACAGTAAGCTCCAGCTTCTTACCTTTTTTTACCACAAGTTTATCCGGTATGGTTTTCTGCTTTGTTTTTTTCCAAGAGGGGAAGATGGTGAGTTGCTGAGTGTTACCCATTTGGGGTTAAGCATGGTATGCAAAAGTAAAAATGGTGGTCTAAAATTAGGTAATGTATCGGAGGGATCTTCCTCTCCACAGTTAGGAATCTGTGACATGATTTTTAACAAATCAAGCATGTATCAGTCTGCAGATTCTTAAACCAGAAAATAATTTAAAAAAAAAAATCCTACAGTTGGTTGATCATCCAAACCAAGAGCTCTCTTATCTCAGTAATACAATAGGCAAAGTACGTTCTTTATGCAGATACGTTAATTGTATTGATAGCTTCCTATAATCTTTTTTTTTCTGGAAGTTTCAAACATGACATGCTGAAGTTTAAGTGGTTTCATTCAATAATTCAACCCCTACCCCTCAAAAGAATTCCCTCAGATCTTGTTTTCACAAGATATTTTCCTGTTTTCAACTATTATTGCAACTTTTTGCATCTGTGAATAATAGCAGGTAGGTAATTACCTTATTCGTACACCAGGAAATAGTTACATTTGTTGAAAAATATGAAGTCAGAAATTTTTGTAGCTCTAAACTTGGAGAGAAAAGGTTATCAGAGTAGTATTTTGTATATCACCAACAATTCTGTCTCACATAATAAGTATCTGGGGCTGTCAGTCTGTTGCAATGAAAAGAAGGAAGTTCACATTCAGCAAATTGCCTCTGCTATGAAAACTGAGTATTTCAATTGAATTATCACTTTGAAAATATTTTTTTCCATTTCTTTTAAGCTTTCAGGTGGGTCTTACAGAGCTTGGTACTTACAGTGCTTCATAGGCATTTATTGCGTAACAAGTTCTTTGCTATTACTCTTCTGGAGACCACTTACACTTTTCTGACTGTTGGATTATTAGACAATCTTGAGTTTTTCTGATTTGCTTTATAGTTAAAATACATTCAACTTTAAACTATAAATTGGGAAGTATTGTTTCTACCACCATTCTTCGAGCCAAAATTCTGCACTGAGATGACCTGTGTTCTACCCTTTAATTTTTTTCTGTAGAACTCTAAAGTTCTCTCCAGGTAAGTCATTAGCATCCCTTTTCTTCCTAGAATCTTTTTTTTTCCTCGTATGGAAGAAAGAATGGGATGGATAAGTTCAAGCTTTCAGGTGCCTGCAAATGGTAAAAATGATGTTCCTGAAAAAAACAACAACAAAACCAAGACCAGACTCACTGTATGCTATTTGACTGTGGTTTGTAACAGAGATGTACCCTGCAACCAGAAATGTAAGTAGCTGCCACTATTAACCTCAAATTGGATACTATGGTCCTTCCGGTACTGATTTTTCCTACAGCTGGTAAAATACAAAGTCTTTTAAAGAGACTATTTCATCTTTTCCTCAACTGTTTCATTTTGACTCAAACCATATGAAGCATGCACATAAAGAACTCTACAGGGAGGTAACTACACTAGTTCTCAGTGACAAGGTTTATCTGTATTTTAACAGTTAAACCAAATATGTTAATAAACATTTCTGAACAATAATGCTGCTCAGTTTCAGTATTTTCCCTCTTCCTTGTATTTTAGAAGACTACGAGTAGCTGAGAATTACAAAGTACAGTTCTGTCTTTAACAAAGTAGACAATCCAAATGCTGGTTTATGTATACATCTGGCAGTCTCCTGTATGCTAGCTGCCTGAAATGAATGGGAGATGCAGTTGTAAGCAGCTACTGCAGTTGTTTCTCTACAACTTTTAATTCATTTCCTGAAAAACACTAGCTTCTCATGCCCGAAGGTGTCTAATGTTTACTTGCAATGAGAAACATTCTACCCCCCTCCATTGCTGCAGAGTAGGATGGGCAGATTTTGCTGAGGTGTGCCCTCACATTGTGGCCTACGGTTCTGCTCTGCCTCCCTGCAAGACTCAGCAACAGGCTGCCTATTTCTGCATAGGAAAGGAGGAAAGATATGATTGGTACTTTTATCATCTGTCATTGCTGGGGCTGGATGTGGAGCAACATCTTCTGTTTTTTTTTGGTTTTTTTTTTCCATCTTCACAAGAAATACTGAAAACAATTTAAGTGTTCTGTTACTGACTGAAAATGTGTGTTCAGACAAACAGCATTAAACTACACAAACACAGATACGTATTTCCATTGTACTTATCAAAGTGTTGAATTGTAAACAAGATGCCTGTAAACAGGACAAACAAGTGGCCTCAGAAACCCAGCTGCTCCTACATGTTGATATAATTTTAGTTTGCCAGGTCAGAAGGTGTTTGTCTACTACTGTCGGAACAGTCACTTCTGAAGTCCCAAGACAAGTATACAACATTTTGCAACTACAAAATCCTCATCCCACAAAGTTGTCTGCAAGATTTCTGCTACACGAGGGATTTGGAGATAAACCACTAAGAATGTGAACAGACCACCATTACTTCATTTTCCTAGTCAAAACTCAACTATATTAAATATGAAGCAATGTTCTAGGTAAGACTTTTTAAAGGAATTTGTTCTACAAAGTTTAGATTATATTTCTGTACCAAACATTTAATTCAACAAAGGATTGATTACATCAAAGCTGATCAAATTTGAACAGAAAGTAAACAAAAATGCATATTCAAGATAGTTTAATATGTATTTTCTGAATTAGAAATATCACTTTCTTAAATGAATGAGAAGTTCTAGTGTAATGATCCATTACTCCCCTCCCCCACCACTGAATTACATTATTTGTACATATAATACAGAGCTGATTGCAGTTGGAAACAACAATATTAAAATAAAGGTTTAATAGATACAAAGGATCTTTTCTCCACAACATAGTTTTTCTGGTGTTTGGACACCAGATTTAAAGTAATTTTCTATTAGCATTAAACTATTTAAGTGCAAAACAATTTTGTTTTAAAAATCTAAGATTGCAGCATCCATCTTCCTGAATAACATTTTGAAGCCAGAAAGTAATGACTTTCATTTTCTACGAGTGCATTCCAGGCTGTCTTCTAGCCATCTCTGGTTAAAAAAATCAGTGCAAAATAAACAATGGTGAAGTACTAATTTAACCATTGAACTTACTTGGATTTAAGAAACATACTTTATTTTACACTATATATATATATCTTTTATTTATATATTTATATATATAGATTAAATTACACTGGACTTTAAAAGTATAAAGAAAACCAAAAATGTTACTATTTTTTTTCTGCAGCACCAAAGGAAGCTTTTTTTTTTGTTTTGTTTTTAAATGAAAACTCTTCCTTGGGTGAGCAGCTAGCAGTAGTAGCTGTAATAAGAACTCATTACATTATTCCTTTGCAAATTACTATGTGATTCACATAATTCCATGTTTACACTCTGCCACATTATAATTTGTGATGCTCTTTGCCTGAAGAACAGCTCCTGGTTCCATTGTCATTACTTCTTGTCCTGTGTTCAGAGATTTGCTAGCAGTAGTGTGATGGCTATACTACAGTTCCACTTGGAGAATTGGCCTGGTTTTGGGATGACAATAAACCCTGCAAACAAAGCAGTTTACATTAATCCAGCAAGAGAACCTGACAGTAATTTTATAAAATTATTATCCTGAAGCTAAAGTACAATTTATTTTTACCACCACTTGCTTACTGTAAGTATCAGCACCTCCCCTCCTACGAGAATCTAAGCCACTGTTGTATCAGTCAAGCAGCACACACCAAAGCGTTCAGTAAGGCAGAAAGTGCCTGTGTTCCTGACACACGGTGAAACTGATGCGAGCACTCGATTTCAGTCTACCTTGCACTTTGAGTCATTGTGAGCTGTACAACTTTAAAAATCATACACCAAAAAAGTGATCATCATTTTATTAGGGTAGCAACAAACAAACCTATTTCAATATTAACAAGTTTGACAACTAACCTGATACAGGGAAATGCTCAATCTCTTATATGCCACTGAATATTACAAGCTTTAATTAGAAAAATAGATTATCTAACCAAATACTTAGTTTGGTAATTGTAAAGGAGAATGAAACACGAAGTAGGAGTTCAGTAGAAGTTTCCCATTACAATTTAAGCTTGCATTCAGGATTTTTTTCTTTAAACTGCATTACCGTTCCAATAAATGGAGACTGACTTTATTTCAAGCATAATGCTGCTACTGTGTGGCACCCCAAGCTAGACAGGGGTTGCGGTTCCATATTAAGGCAACTATACTGTAGGCGACAGATCCCAGTTTTCATTTATGTATAGTAGCCCATTTTTAGTTATTCACATAAAAAATGTATGCCAGACTTATATAGGAAAAGCTTAATATCAAAATGCAATTTCATCTTCTTGCAATGTCATTGTTATAACAACTGCCAGCAGACTTGCACCACCACGGCAGCTAAGCTGGAAGCTTATGAGTATCACCAATGAGTATCATGGAGCAACTCTTACTATGCAGGCATGGCAAATGCACTTTTAGCAATTCCGCTAGATAGCTACCAGCTTAATTTCTTACCTCAAAATTAAGATCCTGTGACTCAGATCCATCAAACCAGACAAGTTCAGGCAGCAACTAACATACAATGCAGAATGCATACAGCTTTGGAATCTACAGGAGCTCTTTCTTGCTTGGATCCCAGAACTGAAATGTCACTACTGATGGAAGAAAACCCTGACCACAGACAAAGAAGTGGAAGGAGGTCTGGATTGGCTGGATTCAAGTCACCAAGTTTCGACTAAAATCAAAACTTTTTTTTAATTAAAAAAGAAAACCCCACATCTATTCCACCAATTCCAACACACAAATCCAGATATATTTGTAGGATTTATAGCAAAGTGTGTGGGCACGTGTGTATGTATACACTTTTATATACATTTATATATAATAAATGTATGTGGCACTTATGAATATCTTGTGAATATCTGGTTCAAACACTGCTGAGGTAGACTGATATGGGTTGGTCTTTAAACCTGTGTGTCATTCAGGCTTTGCAAAGATACTGCATATGTAACAAGAAGAAAAGACAGTTTTATTGTTATTAGTTAAGGAGTAGCAAAAAGGTAGAATTTTAGAGAAAACAAGCTAGTGAAGCATTTCTGAAAATGTTTATCAAGAAAGCTTTGTTTAAAAGAGATGAAGACAAAACAGAACTCCATAATTTGCTTATCAAAGCATTCCTCAGAAGTCTATTAAATCCAGCAACAACTGGAAGGTCATTCTCACAAGAAGACTACGTCCACTGAGCAAGTTTCACACACCCTCAAAAAAGATGTCCCAAAAGTCTTATTTTCAGTCTTTAATAAATCAATAATCCAAACTGTTCATATGCAAGCATTCTTTATAAGCACACACAAAAAAGTACTAGGGATGGTGTAATATGAAGCCTTTTTCAACAGGATCATAGCCATGCTACATAAGCAGAAGAAATAAGCACTATTCTACCACCACATTTACACTGTAATGCAGCTGATTGTTGGCAAACAAAATAAAGCCACTCATCCTACAGCTGCTCTAGAAACAGGTAGCACATACTGACACGTAGTGTGAAGCCTGATTCCCCAAAAAACTACTAGCAACTCTGGAATTTAAGTTCCAAGACTAGGAACAAGGATTTGCTCAGTCCTGGTTGCATCTCCCACCCAATGAATGCTTCTTCTTTTAGAAAGCCAGAGCACCGTGCTTTGGAACTCAGATTTCAAGCCTTGTTCTAAATGAATTCTACAACTCTGGGCAGGCAGGGGAGAGGGTCAGTAAAGCGGAAACAATGTCAGGATCAAGACATTTCAAAAACTTCCATAAACTTAGGAAGCAGCACCTTAAAACTTGGTCAAGCTACAATGAGGAGATGGCCATCCCAGAGGTTTGCTTGTGTGACAGAGATCAGAAATGCTGCAAGTTCTTCCAAGTACTCAACTTCATAAGGTGACCATCTGAGACCTCAGATGTTCATATAAGGAAAGCAAGAATAAAAATTTGGCATTTAGGCATAAAAGTTTTACAGAATTGAGTTAAGAGTTCTGGGTGGGTCCTGAGTAACAAGAAAGATCCCATGGAGCTTTGCCATTATGAAGAAGTTAGTTAAGTACAACATAGGAAGCTCTGGAAAGCCAGTTTTAGAAAAGCATGTGACAGCTGGAAAAAAAGCTAAGTTTTCATACAAAAATTACCATATAAGAGTCTGGTCTGTAATCTGGGTGTGGGCCTAGAACACTTGTAATGACATTCTCTGGGAATAATACGAGTAAGGTTATTAAAAAAAAAAAAAGTCTAGAAAGTTCCTGCATGGATGCATAAGATAAAGAAGTTAGCCCGCGGTGCTTTCTGTGGCTAAACCACGCAGGTGGTGAAGGATGGAACAAAAGCTGCAATAACTCAGAGCAAAGCTGCACAGTTTAATAGCAGTGACAGAAAACGTGAAGGATTAAAACATGAGGAATTGCGATACGACAGCTCCGGATCTGCTGTGCTGTACATTGCATCAGCTGAAGTTTAAGAACAAACATCACACTGAGCATGCAGCAGAGACACATTAAGAGACTGTTCAAAAACAGTTTTGAAAACAAACACAGCCTTTTATTAGCAGTATTATTTTGGGTCTAGCAGGGGTTGGAAATGGAGCCAAGCCAGGAATTTGATAAGGCAACCTTCATTACAACCTCAGCAAGAGTCCTACAAGTAGGTGTTGCATCATCTGCCATCTCAACAGCATACTCTGCTGTTCGAATACTGTTCGAACACACTTCTCTGGTGGAGGACTGTCGTTTGCCTTATGACAATTAGCAATGGAAAAGCATTAAACACCATTTCAGCAGTGCTGCTAGGGCAAGCTGCTGCACCACATTAATCTATGCATGCTCTCTGACTTCCCAAAACTCACAGGACTTTGCATATTTAGTAAAAACCTTAAGACATACTGGTAGGCAGAAAAAGCCGTAACAAATACGATAGGTAAGATTGCTCCCATCCGAGTTACAGAGCAGTCACACCTGTGGTCTGTTCAGAAAGACCTGCAGCAGCGAGAGGACCAGCCCTCCTCACAACGCATGAGATTGCAGGGGTTTGTTTTTCAAGAAGTTCCACATATGCACAAAGTTTGTTTGTTTGTTTCCCCAGGCAATAATATGAAACACAAAGTTTCCCAACAGAAACTAAGTGTGTGAGAGATCAGGACACAACTGCTGCATTTAAAAAATGAGCCAGGAAGACACTGCTACTTAGAATAAAAGCCATCAGTAACTACAGACTTTGTATTTTCTTCTTGTAAATTAGAACAGAACTGATTGGAGCCAAAGATTTCACTAGTCCAGATATTAAACTGCAAGTTCGGACACGTGGGCAGGTTACTGTAAAGTTACTGCTTATGTGCTAATTCACAGCTCTCTTGGCACGCACTCAGTGCTCGCCCTGGACAGTAAAACAGAGCAGCTGCCTCAGAAACATGCAGGATGTCTGAACCCTGCCTGTCTTTCCTGCTGTTTTGAAATTGGAAAGTAGAAAGAAAAGCAAACAGTCCACTGTAACAAATACAACAGGTATTAAACAAGCCTTTTAGGCAGATACAGGCTAAAAGGTCTCACAGTACACTTCACTAATGCAATTAAACCAGCAACAGCTGACCTAACGAATGCCCATACAAACATGGCATTGATTTGTGAAGCCATTACTGCTATTCAGATAATAATTGCATTTATTGTTAAGAGTATTCCACATGTAGTTTATTCTTGTTCAAAATCGTGATATTCTTGGAGTCACTTGAAAAAAGGTATCTGGACTGAGACCTTCGCTGGACAAAAGAGCCCACAGTCCAATGCAGAATCTGAGCAATAATATGCTCAAACAGAATGAAACTGTTCACATTTGAAATCCTGCAGTCGAACCAGCTTAATTGGATTAAGATTTGTATGAACAAAATGTCCACGTTTCTTACGCAGATGAGTCAGCACTTATTAGCTTAAGTCTTTGAACTACTTATATTGATTAAATCAGATAGTAAATCAGTGAGTCAAAATTGAGACCATTCAAGGAAGTGCCTGCTGAACATTAACAAAACATACTATAGAGGAATGCGTATGGATTCAGGGGGAAAGAGCCAAGCCAATACCTATCTCTGCATTGCCTATCTGTTCACTTTATGTAGGTTTAAATGCATTATTTGTCTTTGGTTGGCTTTACTATTTTTCGTGGAGTTACAGAAAAGTAAATTCTTAAAGCATACGACATACCAGATCTTGTAAAAGCACGTAGTAGCAACAGGGAGACTGCTCGTGCAACTTCACTTCTGTATACGTAAGGAGTTTTTCTTCTAAGAGAGGTGTATCACCTCTCAACAAATCACCCTTTTTGTTGCTCATGGTCAACAGAAAGAAAAGTCAAGGCTGACAGAAAACTAGCAGCCTAGTAAAAAAAAATCTTAACCTATAGTGATAGTTGGCAGTGGAAAATAAGCATCTTCAAGAGGAGAAAAAAATAAGATGCAACTAAGTGCACACTGGGAAAAGCACAAAAGGCTTTACCATCAGAAGCTGGATTTGACTCAGATGATAGGAACTTAAGCTTCATTTAGGTAGTACAGGCTCCAATGGTTAGGAACAGTTTCTCTAGCCTCTTTAAACTATGGTAAGGTTTAAACTTTTCAGATTAGGAAATAATGAAATTGAAATGAACCAGGAGAAGAATTGGGGAAGAAGCAGATGACTTAAGGCAACCCCATTTTGGGTAGTTGTAAAGTAAGCATGATCACAGAATGAGAAGTGATCAAAAATGAAGTTAGTAAGTTGATCGGCACCTACCTAAAATCCAACTTTAAATACAGAAAATAAGGTTATCAAACAAGTTATTTCCTTGATAAGTTTGTGCAACATTATAAAATAAAAGCAATAAAAGCAAGAAGATACTTCCATCTTCCGAGACATTTTTTGTCATCTTCTGTCACTACAGAAGGCGTGGAAGATGGTTAAATTTCATGCTCACACTGACTGTTGAGAAACTGGTTTGTACAAGCAATTCTTGCATCATTTGATGTAATCAGCTGTTCACACAAGCTTTCAGGACAGATTTTATTTTGTTCATCCATTGGCTCCTGTATATTCTTAAATATACATATATTACATGTAGACCATCGTAGTGGTCAGTCAGTACCTCCTGAAGTACCAAATATTCTCAAGTTCTTACAAGATAGATAGCTTATTTCCTCAGCTTTAGACTACAGAGGGATTTTTTCCTAAGAGACGAAGAGTTCTACCTCAGTTAAGCAGGACTCAAAGTAAGTAACTTTTTCACTGAAATTTCTCAGAAGTGCCTTTGAAACACTGAGGTGTCACTTTTTTGGTTCCTTCAGCACACAGTGCTGCTGCTGGAAGGGCGAAATTTGCTCAGATACAAGTGCACCTTCTTTTTCTTTGCCTAAATTGGTCTCAAGAAATTTTGTAGCCAAAGGTTTACACTGTTCAGATGAATTCAGATAAGTGAAGTTCTAGACTAGCCAAAGCTTTTCTAGACTGAAAACACTTGAATCATCCAAGCGAGCCATATCCTCAGGGCTGTAAATTCAGCATTCTTTAGGTAAATGGCAATGTCTAAAGCTGGAATAAACAACATACCCTGCACCTGAGTCCACAGAGGAAAGAGCTCCTGTATAGTCCTAGAAGGAAGAGAAAACACTCGGCCCCAGCTCGTATCTGATGGCTAGGCCGAGCGAATCTAGACACATACATGTCTGTGTTTTACTGAATCTGAGTTTGAACAAATTTGATTTTTTATAAATATTCTATTTCATATTAATCTAAGTCCTAGAAAAATATCAGAAGACATGACCTTATCAGCAAGATTTAAACATCAAAAATGTATGTATTATCTTGAGTTGAAGTGAAACATTTACTCAGAGCAGGTTACAGGATGCAATCAACTTCTTACTTCAAAATATGGCAAGTTAACAGTTTTCATTGTGGCCATTTGTTCAGCACAGTATGATAGCAAAAGACCACCTAAGGACTGCAAGATAAATTAAAACTCAATGTGGAAAAGGACTATTGAAAGTTATCTACATTTACAGTTCAATCACACATTTTTATTTAACATCAGTATACAGAGGACAACCCCAGCAAGTTATTTTGTAATGTCAAGTATTTAGTAAAGTTCTTCAGCTGTAACAGTGACAATAGAACAGCTAAAAATAAGCAGTATGAAACAAACATGATTTTCTTAAAATTATAAATATACCAACAATACTTCTTAAAGCTTAATTATTGCAACAGTTAAATTAACAATAGTTCATGTTAGAAAGGCTCTATGAAATTTATTCAAGTTGTCAAGAAATTAGATGGAAGTGTAAAAAGGAAATACATATGAATTTTACTTTTGATTTTCACTAAAGGTAGTCAATACAATTTTGTACAGTATCACCTAACATGTCAATCTTTAACAAACTCCAGTATACAGAATTCATAAAATGCAGAAAAAAATTGTTTAATTTTTACATGTAAATTGACAGTAAATTAACTGACACAAAATTTATTATCGTAACATAAGCAGGCCAGCATTTTAAATATTAATTTAGAAGCTTTATATTGTTAAAGGGGCAGACATATACAGTCATTCCAAGTACATAACCAAATTGTAAGAGGTGATAATTCAGAACATGGGTTTTCTAAAAAGTGTTTAGTAAAAGTCATGTTATTTCCTAATCCAGACATCCTCATCATAAAGCCTTTACAGGGTTATGATCTTTCCTGGCTTTACTGGAGCCACTAGTCACACCTCCTCACACACGCACACGCGCAAACACACATACCTTGCTATAAATATCACACCAGTGTACTAGGTTTAAATTCACCCTGATAATGCGGGTATGCTATGTGCAACTTTGCTATTATGCACATTACAGAAAGCTTCAAATTTCAGCATGGTAACCTGAAGTCATATAGCTGTGTTTCAGTTTTACTATAATCATCCCTGAAGTTTATACAGATACCGTATCACGTTGAAAGAAATCTATTTGATAGTACTTAAATACCAGCAATTGAACTTCAATTGTAATGATGAAATGCTCCTTTCCATTGAGGAAGAATTAGTATGTATAGCTGCTCATCTCACTCAAATATAGTACATGAATGTTTAAGTACTTTTACTAAAACAGAAATCATACTAAAACATGATACTGTACTACAATTGTAGTTAACTAGAAAATTCAAGGATGTTATAATTTAAGTCTAAATTTTCCTGTACAATAAGTCAAATAAATAAATTCCATGTGCATTTGTTTTACAAAATGGTAATATGTTTGTCTTGCTAGGTTATACACTGCCATTTCACCTGTTCATAGCTCTGTCCAATCTTACCTTGAGCTTTCTGACAAAGGAAGCAACTAATCAGCAGCTTTCATTTAGATAAAATGGAGTCACTGTACAAGATGAAAAATTAATCCCTAAATCAGACACAGTAATCATATAGATTGTTTCTCTGACCATTAAGTTCAGAGAAAACCTACTTTGCATATGCAGGTACCACTTTTTTCTTTCAGTAGTGTTTCTGCTTCTGCAGTTCTTATAATTCAGTTTGAAGTAGCTATAAAGGTAACACATGAAATTTACCTTGGTTCCTTTAAGATGTTTTTCTCTTACATTTTAGGATTAATACAACAGTTGTACAATCCTATTTATACTTTCTATTGGGGCTGGGCAAGAGGGGGAAAACGAGACAGCTAATGGTCACCATGTTGATTAGGAAGTCCATACTCTTGTTAAGGCAACCTACTTTTCTCACTACCCTGAACCTTCTATCTTACAAACAGGCTAACAAAATGAGAATAATAAATAAAAAAAAAAGGTATTCTAAGCCTCATTCAACTTGGTTCTTACTGAATTTTTCCATTCACTTGGCCTCACTCTGATCAGGAGTTAGTACAACAGTTCTGGAAGTGCAATGTAAGGATAGCATATCCAGTGAGGAAGCTCAAGGTATGATTATGTATACACTCGAAGTAATAATTGGTAAAGTTTGTAAACAAACTGGCAGGACACTCTGTAAGCACAGTACAGCCTATCAACTATCATAAGGATCTTGGCTGAAGAGACATTTCTGGATTTTTTTCCACTAAGGGCAGCACCAGTCCAACCAGAAAAATTCAGAGATCTTGTCATGCACTGTCCAATTATCCGGCATGTCTTTTGATGGCTATTAAAAATGAGGGAAAAGTAGCATTGGCTCAAAGGAAATTACTTTAAACACTGCAAATCTGCTTCAGTTTTCCATCCAATTCTTTCTTTAGGCTGGCAGTGACAAGAATTTAATGAAGGCCTTTTGAGGCAGTGATGGAAGAAGCAGCAAGATTTAGAGGCTTTCACTCTGGAGTTGGCAGACAAAAAAGTGACGGAGTTTTAAGATCACTTGGGGACCCAATATTTCAAAAGGAAGACTAGAAATAGCAGCTTTAAACCCTAGAGCAATGGGATGGCCTAGGATATAACAGTTGGCAAAACGGAAATGAATGGTATATAACCCAGTAAGAAAGACATTACCATGAGTGTTTTATACTTTGACAATTCTCATTAAATAAAGTTAAGTGCTTTCCTATAAACAAAAAGAATGCTCGTAACGTCCTTCTGGCACAAATATTTTCCTATCAAACCCCTGTAAACATGCCATCAAAATTTAGTTTTTACCAGCAGAGTGAGCTCACTAGAAATGCAAGTGATATCAGAAAAACAAATTCATTTGAAAATTTCTAAGTAAATACTTCCTAAACAATATGGCATTTACATCAGTGTGCAATATATTAATTTTGAAAGTGATAACTTTAGCATGAAAGTTACTTACCTGTCATTAAAGTTTTCCATATTGGCCAATACATAAATCCTGATTTTTGGTACTGCATACTTTATCTCTGAAATATTTGAAATGTCATATTCCAAATCAAAGTCAATACACCAAAAAAAGTGTTTAAGTTATAACCAGTCTAACCAAACCCACCTCAGCCACTGAAAATAAATTTAACAGTGTTGCATTTAGTAGTACACAGAGGAGTTTTAAAGCAAAAAAGAAAATATAGGTCACAATAGAAATCTGAGGCACTGCTGTACATGTATAAAGTTAATTCTTAAGACTTACGAATTGCACTGAGTCACGGATAACTGCTTTAGTTTTTTCATTGAAGACAAACATTAAGTAGTTAAGTTTGGGTTGTTTTTTCTTTTTCTTTTTTTTTTTTTTTTAAATTAATGCTGGAGCTGTAGTCCTTAGGCAAAAACTATGTTTTTTTTCCTAGGTATTACCTTCTACCCTTCTCCCCAGAAAAGGGTTTACAATTTTTTTTAGCTTTAGATTCAACCTTTAAAAAACAGCAAAATGCAGAGTAGATGTAGCTCTGAGTAAATAAGTTGTGTCAAGTTTGAGAACATCTCAAAGAAACTTACATTATACAAACTTTTAAGAAAAAAATCTTGACTTTTACTTAGTTTTATAGCAATGAAGATGTGGTGTTTAACTATTTACAGTACTTCCACTTCAAAAGTGAGATTTATGAACCAAATAGTTAAAACGTAACAAACGTCAGATGTTCATTTATGCTGCCTACTGTGGCAATACTCAGATATTACCAGATATTTTTTTTTCTTGAAATGATAATCTACATGCCACAAAAACTTGAGAAGTTTTCACAAAAATAATGGTCTTTTTTGGTGGATAAAATCTGGTAATGTTTTCATAGCTGTATTCCTTTAAAACATTGCAGGCAAACAAAGCTATTGTAGCACAAAGTACTTTTTAACAAAATATTCACCACTTTTAGCTTCATTCAAAATTTAGCTTGCTATACATTGAACAGAAGAAAAGTTTCATCTGTGTTTAAGTGCATTAACAACAGAAGTTAAAACTAATATTTTAATGAAGGTTCAACTGATAGAACAGGTGCTATCAAAAAGCACAAGCTTGTCAATGACCAAATTTGACTAACAAAAGTGACAGTGACATAAAACTGAAGCTGCTTAGAGAAAGCTTGCACAATTTTCCCTAGCTTGACAAAGAATACATAAGTCAAGACCCAGCTAAAATTAGAGTTCCTTGATAGTACTGATTCACAACTTCAAGAGCATAAACTACAGTCAGTAAAGGGCTCACAAATCTGCTCATAAAATGGCTGACACTTTAATAAGAAGTGGTTTTACATTAATGGCAGACCACCACAGAAAAGTATGGAGGAATAAAACACTTTGGTTTAAATTTTTCAGAGGCTCACATTTCTCGTTAGACTTAGAAGCAGCAGCTTTTATAAGCTACTTTTATTGGGAGTGCAGTATTTTGTAGAAAACATTTGAAAGATTATAATTATTTTAGTGATTGACATGTTTTTACTTTCATTTTTACATAAATAGCTTTCACCATATTGTGGTTATGCTTAAGTATAAGAACACTGATCAATAGTTTAGATGCACAGTATTTATTTCTTCTGCTGGAAGGCAACTATACTTAATTGTATCCAAGACACTTCAAATCATTCAGAAATATGGCATGCAGTATCCAAAAGTATGGCTCTGAGGATTTTTTTTTTTTACATTAAGCATAAAGAAATTTTATATTCAACATTCATTTATATCTCAAGAAAACTACCTATTCAGAGTTCTAGTTCTTTGATGCAGCATTAAGGATTAAAACTTACCACTTTACCAGGCCTTGCCCATGTGCAAATAAATCCCTCCTGACAAGCAGTGACTATACAGTCTTCAAGAAAAATTAACACAGTCAGTCTTTCATGTGCTATCTTTTTACAGATAAGAGGCTCTAACAAGGGAACATCTTCCATTCTGGGACAGAGAGGTGTTCCCAAAGTTTTAGCTGGGTCCGTTTTGGTTTTAGTAACTAGGTTCAGTTTGTCACTGCTCTTGCTAGATATATGTCCCATGCTATGGTTTCTCTTGTGATCTTTTTCATGGTGTCTTTCCTTCCGATCATGTAGCGATAAGGTTGCAAATTTACTAACACCAGAAGCAATGGCACCATCCATGACACTGCTTTTACTGCCAGCATTTGAGACTGCAGAATGTGGAAGGCTGTTTGACCGCGGAAGAGGAGGGGGTACAGAGTTTCCAGGTGTTGTGATACTGTTTCCATTACTTCCTGGGTTAGTTCCACCACTTCCAGCGGGTGGACTTGTGGCATTCATGACATTTGTATGTGTCCTTGCTCTTGAGAGAGGTTGGTGGGGGAAGAGGATATCTTCTGTAAGATCCCATAAACAGAGCTGCGTGTCCTGGCCTACCGAACCAAATCTATACGTAACACTTACTGGACGACTGTCTGTAGAGTTCCTTTTGGATAGCCTAGATTGTGTACTATTTGCTCGATCTCTGCCAAAATGAAGGTCTTGGAAATCCTCATCACTGCCGCTAAATTCCATCGGGTCACTCTCTTCTACGCTAGTGGTATACGGATCGAATGCAACAACACTGACCCACGATTTATGTCCATGGCCTCTCGCTATTACTCGACAGTCCACAAAAGACCAAACTGTTACCAAGTCATCCTCTCCACCTGTCACTATGTATTTCCCGTCAGGACTCCAACACACACACAGCAGTCCTCCAAAGTAGCTTTTCATTGTACCATGCAATTCCACCGAATCAAAGTTAAACACACGAAGAAAACCATCCTGGCTCACACAGGCCAAGAACTTCCCATCTGGGGAAAAGGCAAATTCATTCAGGGCACCCTCACCTACTGTCCATTTAAGCAGAGGGTTTCTTGTGGATTTACTCTTGCAAGTGTGAACTGCAAAACTTTCTCCTTGTTTAAGTAGCTGGTAGTGCGGGGCTGTGGTACCACAAGTGTGCTCCACGTTATATAAGTACATATTGCCACTGGAATGAGCTACTAGGAAAAGGCTTTCCGAACCTGGTACCCATTTTACACAGGTTACTCTGGACTTGTCTATTAGTCTCTGTGAAAAACAAAGAAGATACACATCAGAAAGTCTGAAAATTAAAGTTTTAATGATTAACTGTAAATCTGAGCTTTTGAGGGAGAAGGGGAACAAAGCTTAAGCAAAGCGAATTCAACTTTCTGGAAAGGAGCTATGATACTATTCGCAAACAATCTCATAAGGCATTTAACAGGAAATTATATTCAGAGAAAGTGCTATCAAAGGTCATTATGGTCCAGTCACATTCTGAAGAGCATACTTTGATCAAGCCGATCTGTTGCTATGAATCTCAACGCAATGCTCTTAAGTTTACATTCTGCTGAGGATGTTAAAGTATGAAAAAAATAATCAAGGAACACAAACTGAACTAACGGGAAAAAAGGCTGTTACTCATCTGTGTGACAAGTTATAAATCAGCAACAGTTAAATTTAAACTGGTTTTATCTGAAATGGCTATAAAAATCAGCATCTGAAAGAAAAAGAGACATCTTAGGAGCCTTTACCAGCTCACTGATTCAGGCAGCAAACGTTATGCTGTGCCCCTGTTAACATGTGGTTGGACAGTTAATAGCTAAACACATGTAAATCAGCAAATTTGGAAGGCACCACATCCTCTTCACCTTGGAAACCCCACCCTGCAATTACTTTTCATTCATTACTCTCAGTTACCATCTGATTAAGAAGTTTCCTTTAAATAAAAACAATTTAATGGAGTCCATCATTACCAAACAATGAACACACGTTAAACAAACATCCCTAGTTAAAATGTCTTCAGTACTGTAAAAAATGAGAAGTAGAGATAAAGTCCATAAACTCAAGGGGTCAACTGTTCTTCTGGTGGATTTCTAAATCTACCAATTCAGCCATTGCATCACTCAACTGCAACTTAGAGACAAAAAAATTCTTTAAATGCAAATTCAAGATTTGTATTTGGCACAGATTGATTACAGGCTGAAAGTAGAACTGGGCTATACAAAAGGCAAGAATGCAAATACAGCGTGCCTCAGGAAATACCAGAGCAAGTTACAGAAGAACATAGAAAAAAAAAAAAAAACAAAGAAAAAATGCTTTGCTATGCTGTTTTTCACAAAGAAAAAAAAAATAGCTGATGGATAACACTGACTCTTACCCATTCTGGGCCTGTAACTATCAAAAGCATCACCTGGTCATTACTCTTGAACGTATTTTTGCTACTGTGAAATTCAGTATAAGGACCAGGAAACCTCTCTTGTGTAACTTCTTATTTTCTATTTGAGAGTGAACTTTTCCTCTAACAAGGTAGCTTTACAAATAGCATCTTAGATTCTGTTGTGGCATTTTAAATAATTTGTCACATGTTCATTAATATGTATCATTCATATCTGGTAAAAATGATACCAGAAATGTTAGTCAGAAAGTTACTTCGTACATACCAAGAGAAAAATATAGAGAAGGTCAGACTAGCTTTCTTGCTAGAGGCAATGGTCTTGTTATTAAGCCATCACTAATACAGCACAAAGTGAGATTTCTTGCTCTACTGTACTAGAGCAGCTCAACCTGACAAACAACATATTCACAGAAGCAGTAACTCAACTTTTATACTAGAAAACTCTGCCTTTCAAGTCCCTATTCTCTTCTACATCAACAGAGTTTTAAAAAGTAACAAGTTAAAATGCAATAGCCTTAATTTAGTCAAGCTTCGACACAACCTGTGTCATAAGATGAAGCCATTTCACATATCACATACAATTAAGTGCTATCCTTATTGCTTTATCATAGGTGATAATCAGAACACACCTTTGGGCTACCTAAATCACTAAATTACTAACAGGACAAGTGGTGAACCCTACCATCTCTATTATTCTAGCACCAGTGCTAAATCTGTCAAAAGATGTAAACACTTATTTAGCCCACCTTTTGCTTATGAAGGTATGTTTATTCTCAAATACTTTCTAAAAATCTAAATATATCCAAAAAACATTTTCTTGAAGCAAAGGTACCAACTCATACATCAATAATTACTAATGTTTCTCTTAAATGGGCTTCAGATACAAGTTAATATTTCTAAACATGCCCAGAGTCAGTTTCACTATTGTAACTGACAGGCCAAAACCACAGCAGTTTCAGAATTGGTTATAACTGCAGATAAGATCTGTGTAGGAAACAGGGATTTTGTCTTTTAACTTTACCCTACATGTGGGTAAGTTCTGGTAACACTACATAAACCCATATGCTAGCTTTGTATAAAGGAGCTCATCTCATTTCAATTCCACCAAACAGGAAGAAGATACATCTCCATCACAATGAGGCAATACCGGTGGCAAGAGAGGAAAGAGTATTTTTTTAATGTCATGTCGCCTCAGTGCTTCCATCACTTGTGGAATACCACAAGAACTATTCTGCCTGCAATGCAGCTTTATGCTGTAGAAGCTAGACAGTAAACATCGTGACACGTAAATAGGCATCAGACCTTTGTGTGAAGTATTTTAGCACACGTTTTTCTCAAGGCAACTACAGGTCAGCTACTGGAGTGGGAACTGCTCTGCAATAGGAAGTTCTAGCTATTCATAGCTTCCCGCTGCCATTTTTAATACTTATGCTACTACCATACAAGATTAAATCTTGTTTACATGAGTAACTTGTCACATCTGGATTAGCACTCCCAGTGGTGCACCAATGCCAAAGTTTGGTTTTCTGGGAAGTTTTTTAATGGATGATGCTAGAAGGAAAATTTTAACTACATATACAGTGGTTTCTACCAAAAAGAGTATTCCATGCAGCATTAGGAGGCTCTCCAGCACTGTTTCCCATTCAACACAAGCAGGGAGACAGAACAGGTGGGAAAAGGCTGGTAACAAAGAAGTACGCCCCTCTTCTGATCTGGTTGTAGCTACTTTTAGAAAGCTGAGGAGGAGTCAGTTCTAATTATAAAACATCCCCATTGAGAACAATACTTCAATCTTCTTTGCACAAAGACAGAGCAAGAAAACACATGTCCCTGAGGTGGGAAAGATATGCTTGCTTAGTTTGAAAGCTGAGCAAGGCTTAACTTCATCTGCAAAGCTCTTGTCCAGATTTCAAGTCTTTTAAAAAAAAAAAAAAAAAAAAAAAAAAAAAAAACTGCAGAGCTCTTTCTTACCTCATGATTTACCTGCAGTATTAAAACACAAAAAGCAGCAAAAACAAACAAAAAAAACAAGCCAAGTACCTCTGGCTTATCCTCTGCAGAAAAAGCTGTCCAAGTTTTATCAGTTACCAGATCTCTTCCACTGTTAATATCCAAACACTTACCTTTCTAAGAATACCAGTATTACCAGATAACCAGAGCCAGTGGTTTTGTAACTTGGCATGAGTCCCCCTCATAGTACTCCCTCTATTTTTTACCTATTGCTTGAAGAGAGAATTCTTTTTCGGGAGTATCACATGGTCGATACTTTGTGAGCCTTTAGCTTTTCTCATGCAGCATTCAGCTTGAGATCCTAGTCTTCCCTGAAAAAGCCTTTAGGAATCCTTGATACAGACTGTTTCTGCTGTAACACCCCAACCATAAAAAAGTGATATTTTTACTTTAATTATTTAATATTTTGACCGTAATATATTAAATAGGGGCTCAAATATTTTCTTCCCTGTTTGGAACCAGAAGCCTCCAAAACAATTGACTGCAGAGAACATGCAGCAGCATTTTGATTTGTAGATGTTTTTTCCATCTGTTAACTGTCATTAGTTCTAGTTGCAGTACTACCCAAACTAAGAAGTCCTATTTTTTTCTTTTGCCTTTAACCCCAAAAGCTTCCTTATGAATAATTTTTTTGTGTAAGTATTCTAAACCAATGAAGGAGCTGAAAACAAAAGGTAGTGACTGAACGATGAGCTGTATAGGCAAACAAAGCCATCTACGGAACTTTGAGGATTTTTAGTACCAAAAATACATTGCATGCAACAATGTTAAGATTTCTACTTACTTCCTCATTAAATAATTTGCTAGTTTCTTTTTTAATAGGGTCTATAAGTTGGACCTGGCCTGCTGAGAAGCCCACTAGAAGAGAAACACTTTCTGCTGTGGCTGTTAAGTGATTGAAGTCATGGCATGTAGGTTGTGTTCCTTTGTATATCCTTTTGTCTATTGGTTTACTCAAGTCCGCAGCCTGCAAAAAGAGCAAACAGAATTTAAAAAGTTTATCACAATGTATACACATACAAGTTTAGCTTGCAAAAGAGCTTATACTAAGCAACGATTTATGCAGTCACAAAACCATACTTTAAAATACAGCTCTGTATTTATTGAAGACCTCAAATATGTCTTCAACAGGTTTAGCTTTTAATATAACATCACACTTCCACATTTTCCAGTTTTGCTGAATGCTACACCTTCGCAACTACATCACGTGACAAACCAGTGACAACTGTTCAGTAACACAAAGGTTCCAGTGAGTCCTCAAGATCAACCTGTTTCCTGGGTTCTCCTGCCAGAAGCAGCATCCCATCACATTGACAACACATCTTCCATTTCCCTAGCAGCAGTTTTCTCAAAATGAAGTACAACTAGTTTTGGCAGTGGACTAAAAATAGCGTATCTTGGTCCTTGTACTGTAAATGCATCATTTTATAACAGGCAAAAATGTGATACCATTATCAATATTAAAAAATGATCAACTAGATCCGGAGAGATTTCTAGGAACACTGACTCAGAATGTTGATATTATGCTTATAAAATATTTTTAAGGCGATTAGGTTACAAAAAAATTGTGCTTCTGACATTGATTTATTAAACGTGAAAATACTTTGCACCATCTATAATCAAGGATGACTTCTATGGATCAATATATTATCTGAATTTACTGAACAATCCAAATACAGCTTAGACAAAGTAAGTGCTAGCAAAACAGAAGAACTTTTATATAAACAACTGAAGATCTGGCACTTAAGTGTCAGAAGAATCAAAAAAAAAACAGAAAAGCAATTTAAAATGCTCTCTCAGTTGTGTAACCCATGTTTATCCCCGTATCACTTCTGAACAGACACCCTAATCTATCATCATCCAGAGATTATAACCCACACATTTAACATGCGTGATCATACATCAGGTTCAACCTTTCTTTTTAACTCCCTATTTACTAGGTTCGGAGTCTGTAATTAGAAAGCTGCAGTTACTCAATAATATTACAGGCTCAAGATGCAGCTGTGATTTGGGATTTGGATTCTAGTTTTGATATCTACTTTTACAGTATTTTTAGTCAAGGGAAATCAGGGCAGCAATATAGGAAATAAAACTTGTTTGAGGAAGTGGACAAGCTCCATATAAAAGAAAATTGCTCCAGTGTATTAAACCTGAGTACAACATTTGAAGAGCAGCAAATCCATAGCATGCATGGAGCTGTACTGTGGGAAACCAGACCTGCCTGTAAGTAGAGCAAAACCGTGACTAGCTACACAGTGATTCACATCAGGTGAGCCATTTCCAAGGCAAATTTAACTACGGGATACACGTGATAAGCATATGTATATGCAGCAGTACTGAAGTTACACTCTGCTTTGCAGCATATATTATAAACCAGTTTAGTCAGGTGTATGGCCTTCTGGTTGAAGGCTCCGAAAGGAGACAATGTATTCCAACTTCTAAAGTCAGCATATTAAAAAAGTTATTCTCCAGAGCCCAGAGAACCATTATAAGCTAAAAAAGAATATTAGTAATACCTCTTCAAGGAGAACTTAAATAGAATGCCAGCTCTACTGGGATCATAGGATAAGGTGCACGGCTACCAAGGGGCATCCACAGACACATGTAAATCTGTAACTTGAAGCTGGAATGATCAAACCCTAGAGGCCATGTGGTTGGATCCCTTATATCGTGCAAGATTCCCTTGTCCTAAAATAATACAATATATGTGGTATCAAGAGGTAACTCCCTAAATGGAGAAAAATGTTTCCAATGGAAGACTGGTTTACAGTAACTATAGATGCGTCCCTCCATACCTCAAAGAAATGCTCTCTTGTCTCACAAGGTATGGCCCCTGGACAAGAGTTTCAGCAGAACCAAGTGCCTCAGAAAGGAGATCCCTTTCAAAATAAACAAAGCTCAGCCTGAATCACGTTGAGGGATCAGAGAATGGTTGGCTTGTTCAGCAGTGGAAAACATGAGCATTCCCAGGGCTGTCATCTTTTGAATCCCTACTATTCTTTTAAGTGGCACAGAAGGTCGAGAGGTAGCTATTTTCAGATTGAAATTACACTTTGCTCTTTTGTCTGGTCACGATGGTTTTTTTTTAGTTTTGTTTCAACATTCACTATATTTTTGGTAGTCTGAAAAACTTGCTGTGGCTGAAGTCTTCTGAAATTGTGTGATAACAGATCTAGCAAGACATGAAATTCTGATAAATGAAATCTAGGCACAAGACTTCACTGTGCTTGTTCTAGCTGCTCTCGGGGAACCAGATGGCACGGACAATCTGTCTGAACTTCAATGGAGTATAAGTAAATTAATTCAATTACCAGAATTACCAGAAGCTAGGCTTCTACTGAGAGGGATGCTCTGCCTTTTATTTACATGCAGCTAGTGTTTTCAGTTGTGATTACGATACAGTTGTCTCATGGAGATAAGTCAGGCACAAAAACACTTTTTTGGTCTTGTTCTCACTTCACTGAAAGACAGGATAGAATCAATGATCATAAGAACCAAAAGCCATTTTCTCTATTTCTGCACATTTGAAAGTTGCTATTGGATTTTTGATAAGAACAAGAAAAGCCCTTACTCATAAAATTCAATAGGGCCTGTGACTCAGCATTTCATTAGCATACCATTAAGGCCATTTGCTGTAGCTGTACTGTGAAGGATCTGATTCTCAGAAAAGAGATTTTCCATGAGATCTTAGGATCTGACACTATTTACTCAACAAGGCGATGTGAACTGCCACTTTCAGAAAAATGCTGATGTACTTGGGAAGGGAACTGAAAGATGCTGGGATTAAGTGTTACTGAACACGGCAGCTACAAGCACGGGGTAAGGCACCCTTGGCTATGCCTGAGCTGCTAGCAAGTTATTTGCATGTTTTTGGTCCCAGTTCTTCTCAATTTTTCTTCTGAAAAAATACTTAACAGTATTCCAGCCTGTCCACTTTGAGGAACGTATTCCATGATGGATGATTCATGATGACAGCACCACTCTGTAATTAGAACTTATGTTTAGTCTTGACTGAAACAGGTTGGAGCACCTAATACAAAGGTAAGAATCAATCCTCCCTTTGAATGAAATCACTGTGCAAGCCATCAAAGCGCATCTTCACTAATCAAGCCTCTGTAATAGCACTTGGGGCAACCGATACCTGCACTGGAAGCCTCTCCTTTGCAACATGCACTGGTATTTCAAGTACTCCTTGAGCAAAAGAACAAGAAATAATGGCTATCAGGCAACAAGGGCAAGACGAATTTCACTCAACAGTTGGCTGAAGTCAGTGATGCAGCTGAACAAAATTGGCGTACCTGGGGCACCAACAGTTTGAGTCCTGTCCTTGAACAGATTCAAAGTCTCTAAAATCTTATGCTTACAAGCAGAAGAAAAATTGACTAACACAGCCATTCAGTTCTTTGTGAGGAATTGTCTAGAAATAAAACATGAATCACGTAGTGGTACTGGGGACTTTCCAGTCCCATTTAGTTAACTCACACCATGTGATTTTAGCCATGTTACCCTCACTCTGCTGGGGAAGGAAAAGGAAGGGGAAAAAATAAATATATAATAAAAGTATGTGCGTACGTGTACATAATTTGCCCATTCACCCTGAATCAAGATTTCAGTAGGAAGGTGGTCAAGTGGAACATCTTAACCACAGCTTTAGATACCTAAATAATAGGAACAGAAAGAAAAAAAAAAATCAGTTACCTCAACCTGAAGCAAATATTGAAAATTTCATATTTCAACATTTGAAATGTCTTATTAAGATGGGCATCAACAACCTTGGTTCCTTATCCTTATGCAACTCTAAGGTCAAAGACAGATTAATTTCTGTCCAAGATTTATTCTTTTGATGTACTATTGATCTAAGACTCAGCTTTCATACTACAATTTCACAAATAGTGAATCACATTATTTCAACTCAGCATTTAATCATGCTCCTTGACAGACGTGAGTTCTTCCTCTTTTTCTTTTCCTAACTTACATCTGCAGCTTTCTGCAAATTTTAGTTATTGAAATCTATAATAGATGCTACATTTCCTGCCAAGCTAAACAAACATCTCCCAGATCAGAAAGGGAAGGCGTTATTTATTAATTTCTCTCAGATAATTTCAACAGTAGCCATTAAAATGTTTCCTTTAGAGACTTAATAGTATTTAATATCAGATTTGCCAGGCTGGCTTTCAGTTGGTCATATGGGTAAGAGAGTTTGAGACAGAATATTAGGTATTTAAGCCTGGAAGTAAGAGCAAACATTTAATAAAAAATTCTCTTCCAAAAATCCTCTTAAGAGAATCCCCCCTAGTACAAAGAATTAACTGATCTTGAACTGCAGATTACAGGTTGGCTATGCACAGCTACAGCACCAACACAAGACGACAAAATACTAAGAGTCACTTTCGAAAACAATTTTTCCAGTATTTCTGGAGCTTGGAATTCACAAAAGTACCTGCAACTTGTATCTCTTCAACACCTTGCTGATCAGGGATTTCATGCTCCCTGCTCTATAACCATCATAACTGGAGAAAACTCTGCTTGTTACAGTGCTATACAAGCAACTACAGAGATCAATCCTTACAACTGTTGCTAAGTGGACTTTGTTGAATTTCACAGATGCTCTTTAAAGTCCTAACCGAGAAATAGGCTTTGCTGCAGCACTGTGCCTTACAGGATCCCCTACAGTACATCCTTCCCCCATGCACGTGCTGCTCTCCCTCTCCTTCCTACAGGGCCAAAGGACAGCAAAAGCCGTGCAACACAGCTGACCCACGGCAAGAAGGTGCTGTTATTTCAGGCACTTGTGTAGTTTCCTGGGGAACTCTGTCCCCTGCCTCTGTACACAACGGTTTTTGCCAAAAATACTACCTTCGGGACTTCACGCTGGAAATCCCTCTAATTCCCTCAGTATCAAAGGAGTAGATTTTTGTAATATTTTTGTAGAGCCCAGCACTGTTAATGCCAACAACAGAATCATTTGTAGTTATTTCACCCTTGCTTCAAGCCAGTCGGATCTCATAGCTGACCCTGCTTTGGGCTGGAGGTTAGACTAGAGACCCATCCAACCTGAAGGACCCTCGGACCCTACGCTTAGGACTAGCCAAAGCTGAAGCAACAGAGCCAGTCCCAGCTCATTTAACAGGTCTGGTTCATGTCTTAAAGGAACTTCAAGCAGGAAGAAAGCTACGGGAAGAAGTCAGCTGACTTTCCCTGTAAAGAATACTGATGTAGAGCAAAAGTTCCACTTAATGTACATGGCACGAACACCATAAAGTCCAGGCAACACCCCGTCCATCTATAAAACCCCAATAAAACTCTCTTCGGTACAGTTGACAGTGTCATGGCCAATCAGTAATTAATTAGTTTCGACAAATACAGTCAGCAGTCTGTCAGCTTACACGCAGCTAATGACCTTAGCTTTCTGGTAGAAAGCTTAAAGTCTGGCGAGGTCTAACAGCAGGCCTAGGAGCGCTGCAGATTCAGTATGAATCCTTCGGGTAACAGCTAAACACCAGGGGCACCTCAGAAACCCCCAGGAAAAAATAAGAACTAGACTGAAAGATTCTGGGAACACTACATAAACATATAGATATCTACAAGTATGTGTTTATATATTTTTGTGTGTGTTTTTATATAAAAAATGCTCTTTAGGACTCTAAAAAGCCAGCAGCCAATTATAATTTAAGTTGCCCTGTTTATACGCAGTTACAGTGGGTCTCTTCAACATAAGGACAGTTTCTCAAATAACTAAGAAGAGTTGAGTTGCTTTTTCCATACTTAAGTGACTTACTTATAATTACTGCATAATGGGCACTTTGTGTGTAAATACAGACTAGTTTTAAGCGTCTCCTTATTTTTACAAAGACATTAATGCTAGTGAGAAGTTGGCCTTTATTTTGCAACATCGCATTCAATGCATCTGCTTTATAGTAAATGCACAGCCAAACTCAGGAAAACCATTCTTTCATTTTTAGTTTTGCTTTTGGTATTTCTCTGAACTTTCAACTCTGTGAATTGGAGCACCAACAGCTTAACACCCAGCAAAACCAGTGCTGGACTGCATGCTGCCACCTGATAAAAGGGCAGGTACCAACTGTCACTAAGGATCAGCACACCTTCACTTTCTCTTTTTCTTCAAATTGAACATAACAGAATTTGAGTAAGCAAAGAAGATTACACTGGAAAACATGAAGTTTGAAAATGGAAAATTAAGAAATTGGGACAAAAACCAATTAGCAAGTAGGAAAAAAAAATTATTTTTAACATGCTGTCTCAAAGACTTTCCATTAAGGTGCTTCTCTATAGATTCCTTTCTCTACAAAGTCTTCAGAAAGCGTAGCTGGCAACCTGTGCCAGTTTTACCTTCAGAAACCTAAAGATTCTGGTCTTCGAGACATGATCATTAGTTTGGCTTCATTGACAAGGGCAGATTTCCTGATGTATTTTTTTAATACGTTAATATTTTGAATGATCCGACTTGAAGTACAACATAATTTGCATTAGCTCTAGGCAAAAGCATGTTAAGATTTACTTGTACTTAACAGAAAGTTTCCTCTCCTTAACAGCACTGCTCCTCATAAACAGGGTCCTGTATCTTTGCAGGTTTTTATAAGTTACCAAGCACTTGATTAAATGCTGAACAGGAACACTGAAGGCACGTGATGGAGTTTCTAGGATACTGTATAAGAACAGCTCTGTTAGTAAAACAGGGGCACCAAGTAATTTTATTTAACCTAATTTATTTTTAAAAGTGTTCCACACAACTTATCCATAACAAAGTCTTAAAGATCAATTTTGTACAAAGGTGCCTGAACATTTGGGAAGCTACTTGATATTCTTCTCCCTTCCAGATTTGACTTCCACTTGGGGGCCATACAAGACATAACATGAATTTGGAAAGCAGAAAAGCATTACTTAACAGGATTTCAGCCTGTATTCATACAGCAGACAACTGTGACCATATACATTAAAATAAGAGCTCTAGTCCAGACAACTGGACATAAATCCATATTCAGGCAAAAATCAATTTAGTTTTCTGGAGTATCCAATAAAATCATCAAATTCTGTTTCCAGAAGAAATTTCTCAGCTCTCAGAGCAAGAGCACGCACACAACAGTTTGAAATAAATCTACATGGTATTAACTGAACTGAATGGTGATATAATTGGCAAGATCAAGAAAGTAGACGTGAACACCATAAAGAACAGGCATATAGGATTAATTGATTTATAACTACCACAGCAGTGTTAACTTCATTTTAGTAATGCTCTGAACAAAAACATTTCTGATTACAGTATACATCAGCACATCCTATTGGAAGTGTGAAAGGTGAAAGCAAAAAAAAAAAAAAAGTCATTTATATTTAAAAAGTTCAAAAACGAAGATAGAACAGCAGGCACTCCAAAAAAAATAAGAATCCTTTTTTGTTTGCAAATCCCCATTCACTTCACATATATTGTACATGTGTATACATGGAGTATGTGTGCATACAGAAGCAACTTACCCTTTGTTTCCCTGTAAGACTGGGCAAAGGGCATTAAAGTAGGACAGGAATGTTAACACATTTGCACTATTGCAGGCCAATAAAAGAGAAATGAAAGAAATTGAAACTTTTGAACCCCTCCACATAAAATATACTTCTGTCTCCTGAGCAGAGAACACCAGCTACTGCCCGTATCTGTGACAACCTGACTGAGGTCACTGCGATTGTTCCCGTGGAAGTTTAAGGGCTTCTCAATTCACCGCGTCAGTCACTTGCTAACATTTGCAGGCCGGCTGGCAGGGCTGCCTCCCAGCAGAAGAGCAGAGGTACGTACACATCACGCCAGCGGTGCCCACGGAGCCGGGCCAGGGGCCCAGGCACAGCTCTCCGGAGCGTGTCCCGTCCCGTCGGCCCCGAAGAGGTGGGTGAGCAGCGCGCAGCTTCTCCAGGGGAAAAATAACAGCCTGCTCCAGGAAGTAGGCTGGAAGCACTCCAAGTAACTTGAGCAATCTTCAGCGGCTCTACAATCAAAGCACTAAAACTTCAGGAAAGTGGCATGACGCTGGAACCTTGCTTTTCAAAAGGTGTTTGTTTTTATCTATTGGACGTTAATTTTTATTATTCCCACACAAGAAAAATCTGTCACTTTCCTCCCCAGAAGCGCTTCAGTGCTTTAAATCCCACTTTCCACATCATGGCTTTACGATGCAATGCAGAAAGAAGAAAACAGCTTTATAGTGTTTTCTTGAGCATCTAAACAATCACTCAACCCCACGCAGAAGAGCAGCTAATGAAAGAAGTATTTCACAGCCCTTATGCTCCTCTTACAAGGTTATCCTTACTGTGAGTGTCAGATCATGACATGATCAATTCAGATAAAAATTACAACTGACCTCAGTGTTATGCGCTTGGTCACACTGAAATCTGTAAACAGGCTAGTCAAACAACTCTGAATATAGGCACTGTATTGCACACTCCCAACAGGCATGAACTGAATTAGATGTTCTATTTTGGTTTAAGCAATTAGTTGCCTTTTTTTTCTGGATTTTTTTTTTTTAAAGGGAAGAAGGGTAAAGAAGGCATGATACATCTCTTCCCAGCGGCTGGTCTACAGGATTTTGGCTCAATTGTCGTTCAGCCAGCTGGATAAAACCCTCTCAGGCAGCAACCCAATTCCGAATCACGTATGTTTTGCATGCAGTGCAGATATCTTCCTCCTCTTCTCCCCCTACTCAGCTCTTTTTAAAGAGATGCAAGAAAGATCTCACTGTGCAGTTTTAGGTTCAAAACAATGATTTCTCAGGGCTATAATTAAACCATGGGTGAAGGGTCACATTTATATACTGGTCTCTCCCTTAGCAGCTTAAAAATTAAGATGCAGATTTAGGAAGTCATGGCACAGACGTACTTCATTATCATGAACTGCAGAACTGGACCACAACCCCCATTTCTTTGACACTGGCCAGAAATATGTCCCAGAAGTGAATTCAAGAGACTTGCTGCATTCATTTATCTTCCATCCTAGATTTCTTCCAGACATCCATTTAAATTGCAAACATGGAAGTTTAATAACACTTCACAGGATTTGTATTAGCTACTGCATAGAACAATGAATATTGCCAGGTTTTAACACCTACTTTCTGCTCATTATTTGCTTAGATGACTGAAGCAACACATTCCAATCAAGTTAAGTATATAAAACAGTATCAGTTCTGAATTTTGTTCCCTCAGATTTCATTGAATGGCTTTTTGTTACTGGGAAGAGACAATAGATATTATTTCTTACATACAGCACTTATATTGCTTATTAAAATAAACAGTCCCACCCTCTTCAGTATTTCCATGCAAGTTTTAAGATACCACAACTTTCACCACTTCTCTGAATCTTTGTTCTAATTCTATTTCAGGCATGTCCAAGCACTTATGCTTAGATCTATCAATTAATACAATGGAATACAATTTACTCAATTGTTATTTCTAAAGCTCCCCTCTGTGCCTTTTTTTTTTATATAACAATAAAGAAAAATTAGGTTTTAAGTATTGACCAGTGAAGGCTGAATCATCCCCAGCAATCCCCCTGCCTTTTTGCATAGTGGTACCAAAATGACTCAACTTTATTACCCTCAGTGTGCCACCAAAAGATTAGTGGGAACAAGCACTCCTGCTCCCTCACCTAGCATAATTACATCTCCCAAGTTTCTTACAACTTCCTCTTGCTTTGACAGTTATGTAACTCAGTCCACCTGCGATTTCTGCTGCCTTTCTCTACCACCACTACCCTTTTTTTTTTTTTCCCCTTTCACTTAAAATCTACTGTGCCTAATCAACAGCAACAGTTCATCACTTCCAGCGGCCTCCAAGGTCTTACTTTCCTTTGAACTAAACCCTCCTATGATCTTCTAGATGTTTTCATCTGGAAAGACAATTTTTGTGTTAATTATGAAGCGATCCTTAAGTCCCTTTAAAAAATGGTCAGCAAAAAGCACAAACTAACGTGTAATTTAATACAACAGCTCCTATTTGTAACCAGTCTGCAGATCAGCCTCTATTCTAAAACTCATCCGAACTCCCATACACCTTTTCAGCTTCAAACTAAACTGTTCCATCACCCCTAACATTTCAGGTTCCGCTAATACCACTTCCGAGCCACTACGACATCAAGCCTTTCTTCCCAAAATACCCTGTGCTATAAAAGCAAAGGCAAACTAACCATGATTTCTCAGGAATATCCTAACTTGTGTTCTCTTAACCTCCAAAAATCTGACAGGCACCAATCCCGTTTATGCAATGTATAAAGCGATGTGGGTAAGTCACATGTTTTAGTGTGCACAGCCTCGATGCCAAGCTATGACTCTAGCTTCAAACTTCAGGGATATATGGGGGGGGAGAGGTTGTTTGTTTTGGTTTTATAAAGCAGCATCTCTCTCAAGCCACAGGATGATTTCTCTGTGTAACACAGCTTCCCCTTTTGGTGAAGAGATTTTGGAAAAGATTCATGTAAATATACATACTAATTTGCATTGAGAAGTGTATGATTTAAATGCTGCCATACCTGTGGAAAGTTTACAGCAAGCTATATGCAAAAATATCAGATTTCACCGCGTTATACTAACATAACTGACAACACAAAGTACTGTGTTTGTACACAGCCAGTGATTAAACAGGGAACCCAGCAAACAGAAAACTGTCCCAATTAAAACACCAATTTACAGATCTCAGTTACAGCTAGCAAGCCGGAAGACAAACTGTGGGAAAGTGAATTAAGTAATTCAAGAACTTTTACACACACAAACACACACATACATGATCTAACAACTATCCCAATCCCATCTGTTAGACATGACATGGCACAGTGAAAAATACATAAAGGTTGATTACTGTACTCGGTAATTTATCTGGCTCCAAGAGGCTATTCTATTCACTCAATGCCCTTACAGTTAGAGGACAAGTGAACAAAGAACGTCACTCTTCCCTGCTTGAGAATATTGCCTGCTTTGTGTAAAACTCAGGACTGGAAATTAAGCTTTGCTTGATAAAACGGATTTTAAATTATTATTCTTTGGAAAAGGGATCTGAAGTTGTGAACAACTGCATTTATTCTCTGAAGTGACTATTTTGGTTTACAAGTTTTCTTCTGCGTATCTTAGTTTCCAAACTTTGGCGTGCATTTCCTACTGTGTTTGCCATGGTAACCAAGCAGGCTGAGCGTCTACTTGAAATTCTGCTTAACTGTTTAGTGCTGCATGTTAATCAAGATACATTAACACCCAAATGTACTACAGTGAGCACAGTGAGCAATTCTCATACTGGAGAAATCACCTTCAGTATTACAAACCTTAAAGGATTTTTTTGTCGTTATTTAAGATTTAAGATAGTGGGGAAACTTCACTGCCAAAGATGTGCATAAATAGCTAAGAAGTACACAGCATACACCCAAACACGAGGGACAAGGTATATTTAAGGAGCTAGAGTAGAACAGGCTCTATTTGACAGTGTTTTCTCTCCTGTGAATCAAGATTTTACACTCATGATAAAGGGAAATTTGTTCCAAGAGTACACTTCAGTAAGATAGCTTCCATATGCTAAAGCTTGTGACCTGGGAGAAAACAGTCCTGCTGCTCTGACGCGAGAGGAGCAAGGTAACAGACTAACTTACTTGAAGTCCTGTGATTAACATTAACAGGGCCAAGCCAAACAACAGTAACTAGCTTCTCTCAGTTTCCATTTTGAAGGAAGATCTTTCTTCAAACATTCAGCTCAATTACAGGGTCACAAATACAAAAACATCTGTGTAAGCACGTGGGATCATTCCTAATTCCCAGAAAATGCACTAGCATTTTAGTGCACTAACATTTATATAAAGTAAGTAAAGAACAGATTAGCAAGTCTTAAAACAAGACAGTTTACTGCTTGCTTGTTTAAGCCTCGCTGCCCCCCAGAAAAACTAATAAGGGTTGGCTGCTCACCTCTTTTATAATAAATCAGTGGAGCCACTACTACATGATGTTAATATTCAGGAAAATCTCACCCTTCACTCTGCTCACGTTAAAGGTGACATTATATGGTTCTGAACTCCAACACCTGCTGTATAAATATAGGTTTAAAGTACAGCGAACCATCTCCAAGAAAATCTAAAAACCAAAACCCCCTGAAGCTTGCTTACAAAACTGCTGAGGTACTGTTAGCACAAAACATAGCATGTTCTTCCCACAATATCTGCAAAGTCAGCTGTACATTCTTTCTTTCATTGGGCTTCAGTGTCTCCAGCTCCTATCTTCAATTTAATTTCCTTTTCTGGATCTAAAAGCCAGTAAGGTAGTCTCCCTGGGTGCCACAGATAGTTGGATTTGTATCACTATGAATACGTTTTCTTCACTCTTTTTTATCTGTCTGGGCTCACAGAAGTTTCTGGATGAAATGCTCTGCTTCTTCTCAAAAGCTATTCTGTACTTCCCATGGAGCCTGTAACCTATGACACAACAGTATTTTCATTATGCAGTCGTTCAACTATTAGCAACAGCTTACAGCAGGGCTGGTCAAAGAGCAGAATCCTTCTGAATTCATAGTTATTTTGTGTGGCTGGGATTTGTGGGAGATCTGGCAGTGTCTCTCAGACACCTAGGGAGGGTTTTGTATTATTTATTCTTTCTCTTCTTCGTTTTACAACTTTAAGAAATCGTGATTGCTTTGCCAGGCTAATTAAAATCATACTCCTTTTTCTCCAGTTTTACATTAGATGCTATCTTCTCCTAACAGCAGCAGTTGAAATTTACCTTCATCAACAGAAGCAACCACAATTTCATACAATATTAAAGCCATCTCCTCACTATCTAGTATGACAGCACCAAAGACATTTCCCTATTTCTATCGGTAAACCTCATTTGAGGGATCTTCAAATTGCATCTGTTTCCTCCTGCCCTCAACAGCTGTAGCACAAGCTAGCTCAGCTTGATAACCACGCCGTAATGTTTACATCTTCTCAAAGTTTTCAGGCTGAAGCAAAAATTCCCTAAACACATCTTTTTCCAATGAAGTTTCACCTCAGTTACAGTTCTGCTATCAGCTTGTTGAACCTTATAAAGTACTCTATGAACAGTGATCCCTCCCAACTTAGGGGAATTTTGCCAACTTGCACTTGTTCTTACTTTTTTGTCCGTAGGCTACTAGAGTACCTCAGCTTGAAATTCTCTTCTCAACTACTGTTACAGTCCCTGGGATCAGTAAAAGATATAAAGAGAGATGAGTTTAGGTTCTAGAACTCCTTCAGTTAAAACATACAGTATACAAAACTAGAATTGCCAGTTCAGTCAAGGACATAGATTGAAGGGATGCTTGAACAAAGTTATTAATGAAAATTAAACCACCTGAGATAGCAGCACAGATGAGACTTCAATAGGCAGACAGTGCATTTTTAAACTAAACAATGATGGTTCCAGTTCCCTCTTACTACCAGTGTATTACACTGGGAAGGCAGAGCACCTGAACTTCAAGGAAGCTTTCTTACATAATACACGTTACACATTAACGCTTTTTCTCAGCCTAGACTGCGGGGAAACAACATTTTACTTAGAAAAAAAACAGTACAGAACTCTACCACCTCAGAATTTCAAAAGCTGAAAGTACCTGTAAGCAGATGAGGATTCTTCTCAGCATTGTGCCATTACAAACAAATACAGACACCACTACAAACAAATCCCTTTAATCCTTTTTCATTTGCTCATAACACCTTTTTCCCCTCCGCATAGTGTTCTCGCATGTTTTACCTCTACCTAAATATAATCAAGGATAAGCCTTAAGAAAATGCCTTCACGTTATTCAAGTCAACGGGGCTTTAGCAGAAGTTTTCACTGTTAAGAATAGGGTGAATTAAAAAGCAACTAGTTTCAGAGTAGTAGGGACCATACTGAGTATTTGCAGGCACTAAATGAAGTTCACACTATAATATTCCTTACGGAGTGTCACATACTGTGTAAAGAATCCACCACCTTCTGTAAAGCTTGGCACTGAAGCACATTTTTTAGTCTCTTCACTTTTGAGGAATTGAGAGAATGAAGTGTACTGTAACAATTGCATCTTTCCTTGACTACTTTATAATTAAGCTCTTCAAGGTTCTTTTAAGATGTATGTTTAGTTAGCCGTAATTCCTTTCTCAACAATTACAATCAAAGAGGTTGTAACAGATTCACAGCTCTGAAATTAAAAAGATAAGTTATCTTTCTGATCTCTTTCTTGCTTCTTATCCTCCAGTGAATCCTTTTATTTCCTCCTAATCCTAGTCTAGTCACCCTGTTGCTTACACTTATAATCAGTCCTTTCTCACCTGTTTTTAATGCAGAATAAGGTACAATTCAGATCAACTGAACAAAGGTAAGACACTAGATGTACGAAAAACTAAAATAAAGCAGCATGTAAATATTAAATGGATAAAACCACACATTCAGATACAATTCAACTGTTATCCAATTCACTGGCTCAGCTGGGAAACTTACTAAACGCTTAGCAAGTTACTATCACTTGGAAATAGTTGAAATTGGCTCATCTCAGTAAGACTGGTTAGAGAATTAAACTGTTAAAGGTGACACCCATTTCAATTGGAGCAGGCAGACTGCTTCTAGATGGCTCCCCAAACCATGGAACAAACTGGAAACACCCCAGGACCTGACAGCGTCATCTCTTGCCGTGCTGTCTCCTCCCCATGCCCACACAAAGCTACCTGACCTGTCAGACTAGTGGGCTAGCCCAGCACGCCTTCAAAGCCACCACTTGCACTTTAGCTTTGAACTTCAATTCTTTTTCTTCTCTAAAATAACTGTATGATACTCTTTTGCTATCAGAAAAATGCACTTTGACAATACACGAACATCTATGAACATTCATTTGAGGTTGACTGTCTATTGACACTGCTTTTGTACAACAAAGTATCCTTAAAATACATTACACAGAATTAAATTCCCTGTTAAATGACTAAGGCTGTGTAGCTTCAAGACTGAAGCTGCTCAAATTTTATTTCTTCCAATTTTAAAGAGACCAAAATACAGCAAAACCACCTGTGGAGCGTTACAAATGTGTTTTATGGACAAAAATGCAGTCCCCTTATCTTCTCCAAACGCACCAGTGAGGCTTAAAGTTGAACACTCCTTTCTGTAGGTGCATTCACAAGTATTAAAAAAAATATAAAAAAAAAAACACAGAGACCTCAAATATATAAACACAGCAAGAACCTGCCTGATTCCAGGAATCAATATCAACTGTTTAGTTCATTAGGACTAAGCTTTATTAACCAATTTACTTGAAATCTGCCAGCTACTACATGATCATTTTTAATCAAATTAAAGCAAGTTCAGCTTCAAGTAGACTTGTCAACAGAGAAATATAAATTCATACTGCTCTACAACACATGCATTACAGTTCTATTACACTAAACAACCTGCAGGCAAGCAGTATTAACTAGAGTTTCCACTGGTTCGCCACCCCGGTATTTATCTTTTAATGTTCCCCCCACCCCCTTTCAGCACATAAGAGAAAAAGTTATTTCTTTAGGATTAGGAAAAGAAAAAAAAAAGCAGCAGAAAAAGAGTTCAGGATTATCCGTTGCTATAACAAACCAGTGTTTTAGTCCAACAGTGTAAATTCACTGCTTGAAAGAAAAAATTATCTGTTACAGAAGAGCAGTCTGAATAATTGTAGCCTGCATTGCACTGTTGCTATAGAAACTTCTGTCACCGTAGCAGTTAATTGTTAATCAATTTATATTTTTTCATTACAAAGCTCAATAAGAGTCAAATACAACACAGAAATGTCTGTCCAGCAAGTCAGAATTGTGCCTTTTTCTGGCTACTGTTGGATTTTGCAAGCCCTACAGGAATGCCAGACATTTTTGATAGGGTAGTTTTATTAAGCCAGCAACTCCCTCGTGTTGCAGCGTATTAACAAAACATTACTAGAACAAAGCCCAGTTACTTCTGTACTAAAAATAAGATGTAGCTAGCTGTTATTCTAAGAGCCCCAAAAGACTTCTGCTGAAGTTATATGAATAAGTTATCTACCAAATATATAATCTGTGCTTCAATACCACAGCGAGGCCCAGTGGTTTATACTTCTTGTGGTCATGTTTAGGAACAGACAGATGAAAGAACACATCTGCCTTAACTCTTGTCCTGAACTTGTTAATTTACACTAATGCATCTTCCTTCTGGGGCTGAAGGCATTTCATAACAACCCAGCCCAACACAGCAAAAAGTGTTACTGAACAAGAGCAAGAGACAGGCTAGAAAACATTGCAAGGGCCAAATCCCTAACGCATACACTGCGATGAACTCAGATTTTCCACTGTCCCATACGTACAAGGTCTAGAATATAACCTAGTCTGCAAACCAGAACCCTATTTTGCGTGTTTTAGAGCAAAAGTCAGCAAGCTCCCAACTTTGGCACAAGTTTTCCCAAAAGCCTTATTTTAAAGTAAGCAAAGCACTATAGATACATTAAGTAACACTAAGTGCTGACAACTTCACTGGTGCAGGTATTATGTGGAAAAAAAAAAAAAAGAGTTGCTTTGCCTATTAATCGATTTCAAAAGGCCATTTAAAGGTCTGAAAGTGTTTATTTTACCACAATCATCCAACATTGTCTCTTTCTTCAGGCTGATTTTCGTGGGAGGGAGCGATCAGAGTACCTATTGTCACTTACTGACCTTCCTGCACACGGGTGTGCTGCCAAGTACCCACCTTCCAAGCCTTTTGCCAGAGGTGGTAGCAGAAGCCTGTATTAGAGCAGGGAGCTGAGCACGCTCAGGGTACAAACAGAACACAGCCCAGCTATTAAGTCACCCCTCCCACTGCTATGGCATACGAATATTACACGTGCTTTGAAAGCAGGGATTTCTGCTTTCAGAAATAATCATACCTCATACCTTCAACCAGCACTGATCTCCCCAGACTGTCCAAATTAAGTTTTCCTCTACATCAGCTTGCACTGGAGGTGCCACAGCCACCACCATCAGAGATGAGACAAATGAAGGAGAGGGTCCCAAATGACTCCAGACAAAGCAGAGAAAAGTATCTTCTAGCATCATAAGACACAACTTCTCTGAGCACTGATCTTATCAACATCCCTCTGGTCTTGTTCTTTTATGTACAAGTAAAGCCTGTATCAGTTTAGGAATAGCAAAAAACAGCATGGAGATCAAGCAGAGCAATGCTGATGAGGTACTTTTTTGCAAAAGGGGTTAACCCATCCATGCTGCTCCAGGGCAGGGGCAGAGCAGCTAAACAAGTTGCCTCTAGACTGCTGCAGCAATTTAATTGACAAGAACTGTGCTGCTCTGGGAGAAGTAGTCTACATCATCTCCAGCATCACTAAAGGCAGCTTCCTCTGGACTTCTGTTTGAGTTGCTCAGAATAATTATTTGCCCCATCTCTCTGATTATAAAGTGCTAACATGCTTTTAAACATCCCAGCTCAGAAACTGCATTTTGCTAACACAGAACTACACTGGCACAGTTAATTCTCAGTAGAGTTGTCCCACCAACTGTTAGAAGGTCAGAAACTTCGTCTAGAAGAACAGCATCTTAAAATTTTGCAGGTGTTTGCTACTTGTACACGACACAGCCATACGTTATTCTGTACAAGAGAACAGTTTCACTGCTGAAGGTGAGAAAGGCAAGCCATACCCATGTATTAAACTGATGTGAATATAACCACTTTCCTTGAGAGCACCCTGTATTTCTGAAAGGCTTCTTTGGGGAAAAAAAAAATAAAAACATCCCCCTGGTTTAAAACAATCACACCAACCAGGCAACCTTTTTAATTCAAAAAGTCTCTAGTTATTTACAAACAATAGAATAATAATTGGAGCTGAGAAATGCTGACACATGCAGGATAGGCTATATTTAAAACACAGGTAAGAAATGCTGCATTCTGCACTACACACAGCATCATATTTTGAAAGTGGTATTGCCTAATCAGGCAACTATTCCTGTCCTAATAAATTACTCTTTAAAGGTGCACTTCCTTGACGCCCTAGGTGTACACGGCTAGCTCTTCAAGGTTTCCGGCCCACCCTCCTATTAAAAAGGTTTTTGTAAAAAAGTGTTTGCTTTTTTTTAAAAAAATGACATTTATGTTACTCAGATGTATTGTTATCCTTGTGACTGTGAAGGCTAAAGTGTCCACAGGGGACCATTCCAATAGTTTATTTCGTAAGACTTGTGGGTTTGAACACAGTTTCAATATATATTGACATCCACTCAGTCTCCAGTTGTCACTGCTCCTCCTTCCCTTAATTGAGAGGGAGCTTTAAAACCATATACTTTTTTATACTTTTAGTTTATTTAAAACCATAAACATGAGTCCTCTGCAGGTTTTACACAACATAATTTCCCTGACAAAGTGCATGTAAACTCCCAGCACAGACAATAAGAATTACATCTTGCATTCCTAGTAGACTGAGGATAATGAAATTTGCTCCTACCGTCCAGTGTTCGCACAGAGTTCTTCCTCCTTCCCCCAGGGCATTCTTAACCTAAAGTTCTTGCTGGGACTAGCATTGAGTCTAACTTCGCACTTCACATTCTCCAGGTGTACACAGATTAGGCTCTATTAAACAAGGAATAGTACAACCACTTTCCAATCCCAGAGTCAGCAACAGAAAAGTAGTGTTTTTTGACCATGACAGCCACCTGAGAATTCTGTGATTAACTCATTAAATTAGAGCCTGATTTAGAGTTGGTAAATCAAAACCAAAGTGCAGAAGGTATCCCTTAGAGACTTGTCATTCCATTACAAACAGCTTTAGTGAACAATGCATAAATAAAAATCCAACTCCAAGCTATGCCACTGTCACTGGAAAGAGTTTCACTGTAGTGCCTGGTGATCCTGCCCACACGAACTACAGGGCTACATTCAGCCTACTGACAGTCTGCTCAGGAGAAGCTGAGACAAGCAAAATCAGCTGCTTTATTTTCAGCTCCAGGGGGCAAGAAATTGAAGGAATGTAGATGCTGGAAGATGGACTGCATACACATTTGGACTTACAAAGTGGGGTGAAGTAATCAGGAAGAAATACTCAATTCAGGAGTACACAGCAAAACATTATTTCACCTTACAGTATGACACATTTAATGCTGGTTGGTTTCCTTAAGCTTTCTGAGAGAGGAAAGACATTATTAGGTTGAAGAGCTTTGGCCTTCCTTCCCTGGCCATTTTTAAACAGTAACTTGTCCAAGTGTGCCAACTCATAGTCAGGACAACAGGACAGCATGTGGCCTTTGGATACACATTATTCAAAACAAAGTATTTTGGAAATATTTATATTTCACAGAGATCTGCACTAATACTTCAAAGTAGGGCATTAAATTTGATTTTACAATGTCAAACAAGACAACTATGGCTGTGACCCTCTCAGAGATGGGCCTAGGCAATGTTTAAATAGAGTCTGAAGCATCTTCAATGTGTATTTTAACTATTAACTGTCAGATGTCAAAGCATAACCCAAACTCCTTGCAATCTAAGCACACAGTACAACCCTTTTATAAATATTCTGACAAAGCTGGCTCACAAAACTCTTTAGCATCACAAATGTTTGTAGTAGAAATGATCATTATTTACATCTGTGAGGTGTTATGACTAAAATTTTGTTGTCCTGCAAAGATTAAGCGCCACAATTAATGGCTTCACACTAAACTGAATTCCTCCAACTTACTTCATGTACTACAAATACATTTTAATACAAAATAAAAATTCTACTCAGTGGCAAAAAAAAAAAAAAAAAAACACCTCACTGCCTACAAAACCTGGCCTACCAATTGAGAGGTTTGGCTAGCGTGACCCGGTATTCACACTACAAGATGCCAGCCAAGCAGGCAGCCAGAGATGAACTGTTACCTTGGAGAGCAACCCTTCAAAGGATGTCCTGCAATAGCCTACTGAAGACATGCAGTTGTGATATAGGCTGGAAGCACGAACCAGAAAAGGTGAAAGTGCTACAGAGTACAGGCCTTATCTACTGTCCAGAAGTAACCCCAGAGAATAATCACACTGCAAGCTTTGTCAAGTGCAAATAAATGCTTCCACAGCAATAAATGCTTAACAGTATCATTGTAAAACAGCTATTTCTTTACATTTGTTCTTTCCTTTTACTCAAGGCAGTCCTAGGTGTTCTAAATAAGCCTCAAAACAGAGTTAGCCTCTTAAACCTACCTTTTACTCCTGTAACCCAACATTAACTCTTCACTATTTTCCTCTGAGGTGTCATTGAAAGAAAGCGATTAAAAAAAACAACAACACAACAGAACAACCAAACCACCACCCTTCAGAAAACTCCACAGGAACAGTTTGTAACATGTCTTGGCAGTCCTTAGTACAGCCCCGCTAAAATTAAGGAAGAAAACATCTATCTGCATCATAAAACTTGGGCTGCTAAGTATATCCATCAATGAAATGCTTGAACAATTTCCTTTAGTCTTTCAAACACCTCCACAAGCACAGATCAGCAGGTAACTTATTACTGACCCAGCCACAATACCTCCATGGGACTGGTGAATCCAGATGCAACATAACTCCTATCTACAAGACAGAGGAGAAAGACCCCTCAGCAAATTAAGGGATTTCCTGGAGGAAACAAGAAACAGAAACAAAGCCACAAACAACCTTACAACACATTTCTGAAGAAGGACAAATTGGGTTAACAGTGTCACGTCCAGAACACCTGAAGAGTTGTGGACTATGCAAATCCCTGTAGCACAAAAAAGGAGCATTTTTCCAGCCGCAGGATGGCATCAGATACCTTTGAGGGAAGTTCTGATGTCTTTACTGTGGTAGCTCCATTAGCCAGCTGTGTTTGTCTTCCATTTGACTAGAAGAGTGATGTTAGAGTCCAGTATAAATAAATATTTCAATGCAGAACACTTTGTAGTAGAATTCAACAGCCACAGTAATAAACCTTTCTTTTGGTATTAAAAACACCAAAGTAATGTCTGTAAGCACCTAGACAAAAGGGAGAAATCCCATACAAGGCAAATTTGATAAAAGCTGGCACCAAACCAATATAGTTTTCTAAAAAATAAATAAATAAATAAATAAAAATAACTGGTCTAGAAGAAAAGGTCAACTGCAATGCCTTAAAATTAGGAACACTTTTGGTAAGTCTCACGTGACACACCTACAAGCAAACTAAGCATCGTGTTTTTTAAGATATTTTAAATGGATGAGAGTGAATGACATCAAGATTGGAAGGATTATTTGCACTATGTGGCACAGAATTGGAAACAAAAAACACCCTTTAATAAAGCTACTAGGACAGAATTCAACAAAAATTCTATGTGGGATTTATAAATTAAGAAATCAAAGCGCGGAGAAAAGCAGCAATATGATAAGAAACAATCCAAGTGAGTCAACACTATGAGAAGAATTCAAAAATGTCAACATTGTTCAAAATGTTAGCAAGAATATCAGAAGACAGACACAGCAGGCAACTGTTCTCCCTTTCTCTGTATCGAAATCACAGTGGAAGTACTATACCTATTTTCAGTACTCCAAATAAAAATAAATGCTAGTTAGTTGAAGCCAATATAGAGAAGAGCAATCAAACACTCAGAAGTCATGACCTGAGAAGATTAAAAGGACTAGATTTATTTTTCTTTGGAAAAATGAGAGGACAAACTAACAAGTTTTCAAATACGCAAAAGCCAAAGGCAACAGTCAACTGTTCTCTATGATCCTGGCAGAAAACAGCAATCAGCTTGTTTTTTGTCCTCCTCAAATAAAAACTTAGCTAGATATTAGGGAAAAAATACGGAAACTAAGCCCCAAAACAATTATGAAGGCTGTAGAATTTGAATTTAAGAACTGGTCACAAAGATGTAGATATGCTCCATTCTGCTTCAGAGCAAGTGCATCTTCAGAGACCTTGACAAATCTCACCCTTTTAGTACCTCATACATGCTACTAAAACGTGCATCTTTTTGGGAGGCCTGATACATCTTAGTGATCTCTAAGAACACAAACTCACCTCCCCACCACAGAAAAGCTGGCTGATTCCAGCTCCCAACCTAGCAGTGTCTCACGCTGCTCTTCCCAGAGTGATACACTAAGCAGGGTGACAAATGCCACCCATTATCGCTCTGTCACTGAGACGAGATCCTAGGTGACCAGTCTGTAGAATGCAAGTAATCATCAGCGATAACACTGCTGAACTGGACAACAGAGCCTCCAATACCAAGCCAGACATTAGAAAGGTAATTTAGAGAACTGTGAAAGAAAAAATCCAACCTGTGATCAGTATTTTTACTGATAATCAGGTATTACCAACATGCTAACTCTTAATAAAAGAGGTTAAGATGTGAGATTACCTCCATCTTACAATTATTTCTAAGCCCATTGCTCAATGTAGGGTTAAAAAGACAGTCAAAAGATTATGTCCTCCATGCCTTCCCCAATAGAAGCTTATCACCTACACGTTTCTACCACAACACCATTACAACACACTACAATGTCATATAGTTATTGACAGACTGCTGCTTTAGGTAGCTGCAGGAAAAAAAAAAAAAAAAAGTAGAACTGAAGATAAAGCTTCTTTTAGTGAGAAGTTCAAAAAAAAAAAAGAAAAGAAACAACCACAGTCTGCCAGATGTTAGCAGAGTTGGTCGTCAGAATTCCCTTACGATGCAAAAAGCTGAGTCTAACATAATAAGCTGAGCTACACATCCAAATTCCACAACACCCCAATACAGGAGGTAGAAGCCAAGGCAGCGTACTTCCATATGACTGTAGCGCAGTCCTAGTTACAGATTAACTTGCCCAGAGGCCTTTACAATAAACAGAGAATACACCAATTATCATAAACACAGTTTAAAGGAAAATGCACTAGCTTCCAAGTAGGAAGGGAAACAGATTTGATAGTTCATGTCAGCAGCGATCGTTTTGTCAGTCATTCCTAAGGCAAGGAAGATGAGATAGCACGCTCCTTTCCAAGCCTAATGAATCAACTAATAAATCATTTCTCAAAGCCTGCCACAAGCCAGCTAAGTGCTCCAAGCCTGTCTTACAAGCAAGACTCCAGTAATGGCCTTCGCTCCTGATGTGGGGCTTCAGAAAAAGGCAACCCATCCAAAACATCCACGCATCGTAGTTTGATCAATCATTTTTTAACGCTTATCTTATACTTTTACTCCATGAAGCAGCAACAGAAAAAGGTCTCTTGTAACACCTATAGCTCTCAGTCGAGATTAAGCCAGCAATCCCTAAAGAACAGATCATTCCCAATCTGACTTAAGGCTGAAGTAAAGGCTTTGTTCAGGTGAGACCTCGTAAGGCAACAGATCCCATCTGATAGCACAGGCCTCTTCAGGGGAAAGCTTTGTTCCTTTCCCCCACAGCCTTTTCTTTGCTGCCACTGTGCCGGCTAATACCTGACCCCAGGAAGAGACAGTTAACTTGCCAAATCAAGAGAAAAGTCTACCCAGAAAAAGAGCAGGTATGTAGCTGCTGGTTGAGCAAGCTGAACTAGCTCAACCTGAGGCTGAGCGCTGCCAAGGCCAGCAAGGAGAAAGGAGCACGCTGTCAGGAAGATACCTCACTGCTAGGCCAGCATTTCCAGCTGTCGCTACACCAGTTCGGTTCGTGAACATCCACCCGTTCAATTCAACAAGAGATGACTGAACACATCAGTTCTTAATGTCAAAGTTCAGGAGTACCGAAAGGGAAAGCCCACTGACACTCAGTGCAGTTGAAAATAATTACATACTTATGTAAATAATGCAACCACAGCTCATTAAATCAGAGTTTAATTTCTCCTCGCTAATCTATAGGATCACTTCCTTTTTCAGTGGATCCGAATCAAAAAACAGCAGTTTTTGGTAAGCCTGCGCTGCCTTATTAATGGAAGGAGAGCTGCATCAGTTCCATTACAAAAAACAATACAGCGCTGGCTTATAGCTGATGGACTTTCGTTGATGACTTCACTGTCATGGAATACATGGAAACACGGTAACATTTCACGGTAAAGTTTCATGGTAACATGGAAGAATAAAATAATAAGAACTCAGCTTCCTTTTTCAGGGAGCAAAGAACAAATTTGTGTGGAAATGCATTTTTGCTCAAAAAATATATATATCTACAGACAGCTTGAAATGCTGCCCAAAACTCTCCTCTGCCTCTCCACTAAATTACCACCATTATTTGTTGGTACTCCAATCTCCACACTACTGTCCTGGTCAGTGGATGTAATTTTTCAATTGAGCTTCTTGAAGAAAAAAAAAAAAAAGGTTAAAAAATATCTTGAAAAGTGATTTTTTTTTCTTTATATGTTAAATATCCTAAAAAACACAGATGTTAGCAGTCTACTTTAAAAGATGACTTACAAACTAGACTTAGCAGATGCAACATATTTAGGATTTAATGGAAACTAAAAAAATAGCTTAGCATCATTGATTTCAAGAAACATCCTTTCAAGTGGTACCTTTACTCAATATTAGCATTATTTACTCTTAAGCACCATGCATGGCTCAAGTGTGACTCTTACTTGATGTGCCCTGATCTGCAATGGATTATCAATACAAAGATTATAGCAGTATCTCAGACACAGCTCCTTGAAATAAGGTCCTGGTGGTTCTTTCACTCATTTGAATAAGAGCATAACATTTCCATAGCAAGAACAGAAGCAGACCTTAAAAAAAGACCAAATCATCGCTGCTTGATACATACACAGCACAGCTTCACTAACTTCAACCTGTACTCATTTTCGTGACTTCACCAAAATGAAGAGAAGATTACAGTCTGGAAGTCATTAGAGAAATTTTTACGGGGTACTTAGATAATTATGCAATAACAGCTAAATTATTAGCATTTGTATTAGGCAGAGGATCACAAATAGGTTGGCCTTCAACCAATAAAGTCCTTCTTCCCTCCCATTGCCGAGGTGATGTCTCACAAAGTGGTAGTTTGTCCACTTTAAGTCAGATTTACACACTACTAATTCAGGTAACATCAGTTCTCTCCTCTTACGATACCCACAAAAAAAAAAATCTAACTTTTGATACTGACAAACCCAATAATCAGTTGAAAGCCTATCAACCTGTTCTTATGCTGACTTTGTCCACAAAGTAAAGCGACTTCCAATTGAATAGTTTCAAAATAAATTCCAAAGAAACAAGTATTACAAGTTTCAGACAGTACATCTTCCCCATTCTCAGTTAAAGTACCTTCCCTAACCTATTTCAGCTGGTTCTCTAGATTCATTGAAGTTTTACACACATAAAATATGAAATATATTTTTTGTTGACATTTTAAGAGCTCACTGAAACAAACTATTCTGAACAAAGTGTATGCTTTACATTTTTTTAGTGAAAAATTATGTAATACTCTAACAGGTATATCTCAAAGCTCACAAGTTACCAATCTGACAAACTAAAATTTTCTGTTACTGCGCACCATCAAAAGCAGCTTTTAGCATCTAGAAAAAAAATATTACAACGCCAAAACTCAAAGACATTTTATGATTTGAAAAAGTTACTCGGGTCCCTACTTTCGATGCAGTTCAGAGCTTTAGATTTTATTTTTATTTATTTTAAGTGTGACAAGAGATGACTACGATAACTTGCAAGAACCACATGTAACACTGGACTGCATAAAGGCCTGCTCTGTTATATGCAAGACAACTCTGCAGTTGCTTGGTACAGAAAAGCAAACTTATATATCAGAACCCAGACATGGTAATAGTTTAAATGACAGATTTACAGAGATATTGACAGAATATCTTGTAAATTGTAGAGACAGCAATTGCTTATAAATAGCAATTACTGCCTGATACAAAACACTCATCACACGCTTAAAGAAGCTGTTGTCTAAGCATTATTTAAAACAACTAAATTATGAAAATTCATTAAAGTGTGAAACTAAAATCCATACACACTTTTCCACATAATTATACGTGACATACTCGATCTGTCAAATCACAGTCAACAGATAACGAGGTAGTCTTTATTCTCCAGTTGCTGCTTATGGTTTATACAGAGGAGCAGAGATTTGGGCATTAGCTTAGGGGGCCGTAGATCCAGGTACGTCTCCTTGCTTGCCCACAAGCTTTCTGCACCGCTTTAGGGACATCTCTAGCTCTCTGTGCCTTCATCCCCTGTTGCACGGTGGACTAAGAGCATGAAGATTTCGAAGCGCTCACCTCACAGCAGGTGAATGCCAAGCATATAAGACAACAAACACCCATTTTTTGGCACATAACCCAGAAACCTAGCAGTTGTTATGCCTGTGTTTACATTCACTGAGCGACACCCATTCACTCGGCATGACAAATTCTGAATCCTTCCCTAAATGCCATCAAAATCAAGGACCTGAAGACACACCATGCAGAGAGGGTTTGTCCATAAATACGGTGACCTCAGACACCAAACGCACGCGCTGTTAGCCCCGCACCAACTGCTAACTGTTAAGGGTTCTACCTCAAGCTGCATCAACGGTTCTTTCCTATAAAAACAACTTTCTCTGCATCCATTATCTGACATTTAAACCTCATCTCGTCGCATTTAGGAACAACCCCCGGACCACTCCACGCTCCAAACTGATCGGTAAGGCCCCAACTTCGGGCAAACACCCACCGGAGCTCCCCAACCGGCGCGACCAAGCCACCCTCCGCCCACCGGCCTAACCGCAGGGCTCTGACACCACCACAATCACGCCGGGCATTCCCTCCCGGCCCCCAAGCAGCAGGTGAAGGAGGCCGGGAGCCGCCTTATTACCCCCAAACCCCCTCATTCCTACACGAATGTCACACTGGCAGCGAGGCCCAGCGCGGGCACACCCCTCCGAGCACCCCCTGCTCCCACTCCCACCGCTGCCGGCACCGAGGCTGCCATCCCCACCCCCCCTCAGCCCCAACCCCCCGCCCCGACCCCACAGCAGCGGGGGGAGCAGCCCCACAGCTGCCGGCCCCGGAGCTCCCCGGGGGCCCTCAGCAGCGGCGCCCGCTGCCCCCACAGCCCCCGCCACAACCCCCACAGCCCCCGGGGACCCCCGGAGCCCCCCGTCAGCCTCCCCCCGGAGCCTCCCGGTACCTTGCGGACCCCCTTGTAGATGTAGAAGTAGAGCTCCCGGCCCACATTGAAGCAGAGCCGGTCGCCGTTGCCGCTCTGGTCGTTGACGTTGACGAAGGAAACGCGCACCGGGTTGGAGCCCTGCGAGTTGAAGGGCACCCGGTTGGGCCGGCTGTACTCCGAGTGGCTCAGCAGCTTGTACAGCCCCTCCCGGGTGGTGAACTGGGTCTTAATCTCGTTCATCTCCTTCCCTCCTCCCTCCGCCGCCATCTTGGAAAGGAGCATTCATCCTGCCCCGGCGCCCGGATGTGGCCACACTGCGCAACCGCCGCCGCCGCCGGCGCTCGCGCGGCCCTGCGCGGAGGCGGCCACGCAAACGGCGTAAGGGGGAGGAGCCGCCGCCCCTGTTTACCGCGCCGCTGCGCATGCGCCGCCCCCGCCCGCCCGGGGGAGGGACCGCCAAGGAGGGGGCGGGGCCGGCGGGGAGCGGGGCGGGGATGGCGGGGGGGGGGGTGCACAAGATGGCGGAGGCGGGGTGGGGGTGGAGGGGTTGAGGTTGGGGTTGGTGGTGGGGTTCCCGACCCCTGCACGAGGATGAGGCTGTGAAAAGAGAATAAATGCAAATGTGGGTTGAGGTGTTAAGCCTGTGGTCCCCCGAAATTTCCACTAGGGAGGCAAGTGTCCTCTGAGTTTAATTATATCCTCCTCCTCACGGTTGGCGTAGGCTAATCAGAGACTGCTCTCCAGCTATAAAAAAACAAAAGGTGACATTTCATCTCCTAAAAAAAAAAAAAGGTGACATCTCATCTCCTAAAAAAAAAAAAAAAAGGTGACAGATATCTCTGACATCAAAACAACGAGTTGGACTTCATGATCCTTATGGGTCCCTTCCAACTCAAGATATTGTATGAGTCTATGAACACGACATCTCCTCTGTCTTCAGGTACAGGTTTCCACTGCCTCCCTTGCATCAGTTCCAGTAGTCATGCAACAAAAGGGTGAGTCAGAGCAGCTCGAAAGCTAATGCCACCAGAGAAATGGCAGGCTCTCGGTCAGGTAAGAAAACTGTCGGTCAGCAACGAAGCTGGTCCAATTCAACAGAGAACTGCTAGAGACAAAATAAGGAAGGACTTGGGAATGTGCAGCTAGGGGAAGATCAGCACATTGTTAGATCGCCTTCTAACAATGCACTTTCAAAGTGTGGTTTCACATTGTACCAGAGTTGCTGTAATGTAGCTGCTAGTAAAGGGGTTTTCCTGCTCTCTTTTTCCTTGACTGACTGACTGCTGCTACTTCCTTCACCAGCAGTGTTGCTCATCTGACCTTATGACAAACTGCTTATAAAAGATCCTGGGGCAGAGAATTAACCCCTCTGCAAATATGAAATGAGTCGGGTTAGATGAAAAACAGACTGGGTAAGGGAGGGGATGGGAGTGCAGAGCAGGAGGGATGCAGAACCTCCCTTTCTTTCCACTAGATCATCTCAATCACAGAAGCCCACCCAGACTCCAGGGGGCTAAAGGGCTTTATTTTCAAATCAGTTTAGTTCAAAGGGATTTAGTTTGAAGCTAAATACTACCTTATTGCCAATCATCAAAATATTGGTAGAAGGTAGCTGAGAGACCTGAAACAGCTGAAGACCTCCAGGTTAACTCATGCGGAATAGAGTATGTAAATTAGTGAATATCTGAACAAGTACAGATAATCGAACTGTAGTGAGGCCAGGTATTGAAGCCTTGCTTGAAATTCTTAAGATAGAGACAATCAATAATGACCAATAGATCTTTCCAGTTTATCAACCAGCTGCTATATAGTATTGATGTCCTCCTAGAAAAACGTGAAGTAGGTGAGCAGACCTGCAATTATTCTAAGAGTCTTTATCTAGAGAGTGGTTCTTTCATGCAGAAATTTCATGAATTGAGTTCCACAAAGAAGGTCAGAACGTTTTCCGTCATAAAAAAAAATAAAAAAAAAAAGGCAGGAAATGGGAAATGCAAGGATCTCTTAATGTCTTAATGACAATAGTATTGAAAACAAAGATCTAACCCAAAAAAGTGTTGCTTCAAACTGACATAATAAATATGTCTTACTCATTACACACTGACAATGTTGGGTAGATCACTTCGAGCGACCAAGCAGGCAACTTTGGTAGAGGGATCGTGAGGAATGCAAACTGTACTGAAACCACAGCAGGCCATCTATCACTAATGGAATGAGCGTGATCCAAAGAATAAACAAAGTTAACATGTACCTGGTTATCAGCAGTACATGATGGTGCAGAAAGTCAAAGAATTGATGTAGTGTTTAACATTTACCAAGAAACATCAATAAAAGCTGCTGAGAGATTCCACAGAGAATCCAAGACAAATATTCATTTGAAAAACACAGCTGCAAGTCACAAGAACGCTATTGTACAGCCCCATCAACAATCCTCACCAAATACTTGGTTAAAGAATGGGAAAAAGAGATTACAATGATAAGCCTTCTGAAAAAGTTCTCTGTACTACTTGTAAATTCTTCTGTTTCAAGCTAACCAAAGATTATAGTTCTGAAATGATCCCATCAGGACGCCCATAGATGTTTTGTTTTGTATGTACAATCAATGAATGGAAGTCAGGCAGAATCACAGCTTTATTGTGCCTGGACTTCTCACTAGTGTTAGGGTAAGCTGGAAGGCAGACATGAGCAAAATTCACTAACATTAATAAAATAGTGCGGTTCTTAGAGATTGATTTATGCACAGCATGAATTGGTCCTGCAGCATTTCAGGCTGCAGTATTATTAGTGCTTTTGCTGACCATGAGGAAACTGGAGCCTTAAAACTTAGGTGATACAAGTACAGTTATTAACAAAACTTTTCTATGCTTGAATTGAGTGCCATCTGTTACTTGTCTAAAAGTGCAACAACTGAGATCAGTGATGCTTTTATCAGCTCTTCTGAGAAAAAAAAAAAAAAAGGTATTGTGACTGCATTCTACTTCATCATGCTAAAAGTATCTATTCAAGCATGCACTGCCTGCAGATTATGAGGTGGGAATCAAGAGACCATGTCTGCAGTCTCTGTCAACTGTAGGCTGTCTGTCGCATCTTGCTTGGATTACTAATGTCAAAAAGAATTTAGGTATTTAGTGGCTTCAGAGTATCAAAAGCTTTGCAATGTGTAAGTTCTTACCAAATTGTGAATGCGTGAGAATTACCAGCTGACACAGGTATACACAACACATTTGAGCTAGTCAGATTAATGCTGGAAAGGAGAGTGCAATGCAAGTTCCATTTAATATTAGGAAAAGAACAATTGTGATGTTGGAAATATATTTCCAATGGCTTACGTGGATTTTAAAGTACATCTAATTTATTTTCATCATGAGAAAATATTGTTTATGGCATAGTTTTATAAATTTTCAGTTCATAGCTCCCTATTTGCATCAAGAATCTCTTCTTAACCACTACATATAATTAACACTAAAGACATATGATAATACATTGTTTTATGCATTACAAAACAAAAGGATGTTAGGGAAGCAAGTAAATCTCTTCTAATCTAGAATACATTGTGAGTTTTTGTGCTTTTGTCCCTCCTCAGGAACAAAAGTACGTGGAAAAGAATTGTTACCATAGTGTTGAGGATTCATTTCTTAAAGATAAATGGCTATTTAAAAACAAACATTTGTTTTAAAGAAGGCAAGGTAAAAGAAATCTGATTTATGGTTGGGATTGGATGACAATGAACTCTGTTGTGTCTTTGAAGGAATTTATTTTGCTGTTTGCAGTCAGCTCTCTGAAAGTTGTCTCCTGAACAGACTAGCTTACCTCCATAGTGAAGACTGTTATTCTTGTCAAAAACAGTTCTTATCTTGAAGCTTTAGCTATCCTGGAAATTATGTTCTCTGAAGATAAAACTGAGATTATGAAGTTAATTTAAATTCTATGGGAAGACAGAGAGATTGGTTTGATATGCCTGCAAATGGCTTGTGTTTCTGAGATGTGGTCCAGCATTATGTACTTCTCAAAACTCCCTAGACATGGAAGACGTATTATCCATCCATACAGTAGTGCTGTAATCCAGCTGAGGAATGAGGAATGACAAAGCTGTGAATAAGTAATGTCTGATTGTTGTCCAGCAGCAATAATTTAGTTCCTTACAAAACTGGAATTTCTAGACAGTGATGCTTATCAGTGCTGCAGTGTGAGAATTTAATGCCATCAAGAAGGCCAAGAACATGCCTAAGTTGCAGTCACTCGTGTGTTTGTAACTTAAGCAGCAAAATACTTGGTATGTAAATGTTTCAAAATTATTTTCTCTGCTCATCACAGCCAGCTATTTCATTCAGCTGGTTTTCACTGGGCAGGTCATGTTGGTGATCATACATGATTATTGATAGGTTTTGCAGGTCAGCCAAGCAACCTGTAGTTAGTGTGAGCAACAGTTAGCTAACAGTTAGTCATCCATGCAAATTAACACGAAAAGAGGTTGTCCTTGTGTGCTTGAAGTCTCCCTTAAGCAGAACAGGAAATAAGGAAAGCTGAGAAAAGTGTCCTTGGAAAGAACAGCTAAGGAGAGGGAAGCATTACCAGCCTAAAACAAAGAATAAGTAAGTTCTTTGTTTGCCTAAAAAGTGGACAGAATCAAATGGCTCTGAACATTTTGCACTTTAAAGAGATCTGTAGATGTCTTACATTTATCCTAGGCTCACCAGTCTCCCCCAGGCCATCTACTGAAATGATGATGAGTTCTCGTTAATAGCGATTATATATCATGGCTTAGCTTTGCATAGCTGTATACATATTCAGTAAAGCTTGCTTGTTAAAGGATGGGTTGTGTGTCCTGACTACTCCACTGCCTAGTGCCCAGATTTAGCACTTTGGCAAGAACAAAGTTGTCGTCCTTCTGCATACTGTTTGCTGGCACTCAAGCTTGTTTTCTGAAAAAGACTGGAGAGAGGATTAATCTAGAAATGCACAAGCTAAGACCATCTCAATGAAGTTATTTTTCCATTGCTTTGGTATATTTCTCAAGGAGGGACTGAAAGCTTGGTAGCATGTTCTGCATTCCCTCATCACCATTCTCACATGAGACAATATTATCTCAAAATAAACATGCTGCAGAGAGCTTCGGTGTAAGAATGGCTATATCTGCTTTCTGTTGAGCCTTAGAAGGAGATTCTTCATCAGTGTCACAAGTGTAATTTAAATTCCGTGGCCTGAATGACTGACTCCAAATTGTTTTAGATGAAGCATTGAACTTTTAGGTAGATGATCTTCTATTGGAACTTTTTATGAGCTTTTCTGTGAGCTCACTGAAGCATAGAAGCTTTGGAAGCTGTATAGCACAGGCTGTTCATTCAGTGCTAGTTGAATCATTGCACGTTTACAGAAGGGAGAGCTCATTTCTCTGAACTGAGTGCTGGCTTCATTATGGTCATTATTATGGTCATGCTCATGACTTTCTTTTAAAGGCAAGAAGGGCGTAAGTTATATTCACACATCTTAGACATCCATCTGGTGTCCACAACTTACTCGTATCTGGGAACTGGAAGATCGGTGAGCAGAATTGTGTAACTGTTTAGACAGAACTTCCCAATACATTTTTTTCATCAAAGGGGATTTACTTATTTGTTTACTTATTTATTTGTGATCTACAAGGCAAGGAGAATAGGGCTTGGCTGAGGAGAATGGGAATTTATTGCTAGAACATATATTCTTATTATCATATATACCTTATAATTTCATTACAAAAAGTTTAATTTGTAATAAATTATCAGCACTGAAGCATTCAGAACTGTAAGTGCCTGTCTAGCTGGAAGTCTGACTTGCTCCATGCTCGATGAAACTTGTTCAGTTTCTCTCTTTCTCCTACTGCAAGTGATGGGATTATTAAAGAAAGGAGTAGTGTGAAGGTTACCTATGTAGAGTAGGCTCTTGGGTCCCTGCTTTTCTTGTTTACCTGAAACTACCATCCTTATCCAGCTCATACAATATTATATTCTTAGCTAATGTATACTTATCAGTAATCATTAGTGTGACATTCTTTGTCTTCTGCCTCCATCTGTGACCAAGCACTAGGTATAATATGATTTGTCATTTGCCAACAATATTTGTTCAATGGTTTAAGTACTATCTGATGTATACTGTATTCGCTGTTATTTTTATTTACATAAATAGGTATAACATGATAAAATCAAATATGAGGTTGATAAATACTAAATTTTAACATATTTTCGTTCCCAATGATGGCAAAAATGACAGAATCAATTATTAAAGACATGTCAGAATATAGAGAATGTCAATCTGACACTTTTCACAGATAATTACTTTCAATTTTTGGTACTAAGTTTCCAATTCAATGATTTGACATAGATAAGGGCATTTGAAAGATGCAGTGCATGCAGGGATTTTTTTCTTAAATGGATTAGCTAAAACTTCAATGTGATGTCTAAATATGTTCAGAGTGTCTACATGAAACAAAACCTGGGAGATGGACGTAGGAAACAAGATCAGTCATGTACCATGTCAAAAAGGAAAGTCATATGTGTTTATAAGCATAGACTGATTTTTTCAACTTGTATTTGTATTTTTATTTAAAGGCAGAAAAAAAAGCATCATATCTAGGATCCGAAGACAACATATATCCTTCCATTTCTGTATTTGTGGCTTTATAGTTGTTTAGAGATTTAAAAAAATGTTTGAAATAAGAAACCTACAGCTACTGGTTTGGGGAATGGTGGTGGTTAATGGTTGAATAGTTAAATATATAATTTATATAAGACTATCAAAATAAAATATCTGTTTTAAATAATGAATTAATTGAGAGGGTTAACCACAATAAACAAACAAACAAACAACAACAACAAAAAAACAGCCACAGCCTTTCAGAGTTATAACTCCTGTGCCATATATACAAGTATATATTGTTCTCCCTACCTATCTATCTACATTTCTTCAGTATGACTTCTACAGAGAATATTTATATTTGCTGTATTAGCCCCATCTGGTGAATTCTAACTGCATTGCAAACGAGACAGACTTGTGCTCATCTCACGTGTCCCACATGGATGGCAGGGCATACGCAGAGACCCATATTCCTCCCTTTGTCACTGTAGTCACAATAGTGCAAGCACCAAGAAGGAATCCTTATTAGTACTAACATAGTTTATAAGCTTTTCTTCCATTTTAGTAGATTCATCTCACGAGTTAGGGTGCTGCTATTTTCAGTTGCATTCACAAGTACGAACAGTCTATAATGCACTTTTGCCATTCACAAGGTTATTTATCTTCCTTTTTCTGTTTTTTAGTGCTCCTTGAGCTGAGGTCATGTGTGACAGGGCAAAATCAGTTTATCTGTGTCCACTGCTCCAGTGGAGAGTTTGCCTTTAAGATTCTTTCAGGGAGACATCTCTGATCCACTTCTTGTAATTGCAAAGCAGTGTCACCCATCAGTTCCTGTCAGAAGAGCTGTTGGTGGGCATAGGCTTTGGGCAACCTGCTCTAGGTGACCGTAGGTTGGATGAGGTGACCTCCAACGTGGTCCCCTCCATCCTCAACTATTCTGTGATTCTGTAAGGTTACCTTTTATGTAATCATATATATTTGTGCAATATCAATGTAAGTAAACATTATTTTGAGTAGGTAGCATTTTACTTACCTTGCGTAGGCATAAGTGATTATAAATTTCTTTTGAAGTGCAGGATTGGGATCTTAGTTTCTAGATAACAAATGAGGAGGCTGCTTGCCTCTAATATATGGGTTAGCAAACCCAGTCAGCCTTTGATATGCGATATGTGAAAATAATGCACCCTAAGTGCCTGTCTGACTGGAAGTCTGACTTGCTCCATGCCTAATGAAATTTGTTCAGTTTCTCTTTACTATCCCTCTCCCACTGCGTGTCTAAAGCAAGTGATGGGCTTATAAAAAAAAAAAAAGAAAAAAAAAGTGTGTCGTTTGAAGGTTACCTACAGAAAGATGAGTGATGACAGTGATCTTTTACTGACAGACTTAGATGATGAAGATTAGTTGCTCTCCTAAAGTAAGTTTAAATGTGGCAACAGTATGTTTCTGTCCATCATTTCCCTTGGAAAATTCAAATATACTCTTGTCATAATCTTCTAAATCATTCTAGTCAGTCTAAGTCATAATGTTTTCTTTTTTATGTCTTCTTTCTTTCCCACAGCTGTACCAAGAGACAACTGTGGACAGAACAACACCAGCTGTTAGTGAGGCACAAGGTTCTCATGGCCTTTGTTCAAAATGGGTGAATAAAGGGGACTTAAATAAAGGGAACTTAACATACCTTAAATAGGAACATTAAATAAGAACATAGCTTAAATAGGAACTCTATACATTTAGGTGGTTTCAGATTTTATTACCTTTAAATTAACAACAAGAGGGACTTTACAATGCAGCATGTGCCTTAAGTAAAATGTGTTTCCTTGCAGTCTTATTCTGACTTGAATGGAATATTCATAATTATACCACCTAAGTATCTCTCATTCTCCCCCAAAATTTCACTTACATTCTTTAAACAATTATGTCAGGATGTTCCTATACAGGTAGTGTTTCAGTTAAAGGAGACGGAGAAGAATACCCAGTGTCTGTTATTGTCATAACAGTAAAATGTAAACTCTGGGATGTCCAAGAATGTAAATGGGAGATTAATTATTGGTAGTAAATGAAACTTTGTGATGACTTTTTGTGCTTTATACCACAATCTAACATGATTATATTAAAAAGCATACTAAATTGTCTTGATTAAACAATTATCCATCCTATGCTGTCTTCAGCTTAAGCAAGAAATTATAAATCCAAGAGTGCAAGTCCAAAATATACAATTAAATATTAGTATTGCACCTGCAGCAATTATATTTCTCTGTCTTTTACTCTCACAACATAAATCCAAAATTATTTGTATCTTTCTACTCAGTTTAAAAAGCCATATGTCACAGTCAAGTTTCTGTGTATGTATAAACATAGACATGCAATGAGCTTTCAGCCCCGTTCACCCTCATTGACATTGAACCTGTGCAAACTCAAGATCAGCCAACGGGTGAAAAGGGAAAAAACGTTTGCCTAATAGGCTAAAATAGTTGCTCATCAACACTTTGTACTCCAACAAGGAAACCTTGTTGAAGGAGCCATTTTGCAATTCTTTGGATGCACGTAGTCTTGACATCAGTATGACTCAGCAAGTAAAATACTGCTAAGTTCCTAAGTATAGCCTGAGAATGCTCAAGCCTTCTGATTTTGTTGTGATCTCTGAACAAAATCAGATTTCAGGCCTAGACTGAGCCAAACAAGCTGGATCCTGGGAATGCCTGACCCAATGAACATAATTGTACTCCAGCTGTAAGGTACGGGATGACTAAAGCTGCCTCCATTACTACTGTGAGGTCAGGCACCAAAACTTTCACAGAACCATTGTTCGTGCTGATATCTCCTGAATCGGGCTCACAAAGCAAAAAGGCAGTATGTGTATCACCTTCAGTGCAAGGCTCTCTTGTTGTCAGTGTTAATAATGATGTTGTGAATGGAATTTGCTGTTCTCTGTCTCCTAAGTGAGTAATGTCAAGTGAACACATTGTAGAACAGCAGTGCAAGCACAGGTGCACAATCTGATATAACAGCGGTTCTAACTTTAGCAGCAAATTTGCCCTGGCTGGGTAATAATCATTGACCAAACTTTGTTTAGCAAGAGAATGAAGATGCTATCACACAAAACAACACCAGTGCTGCATTTCATGTTTAAAGAAACATTTCAAAAAAATATAACATTAAAAAAAAAGGTCAATCTTAATGAACTTCTGTCATGTAAACTCCCTCTTGCAGTTCATGTGTTGCTGTGTACTGCTATGCTTTATCACGATTCTGAAAATCGAGGGAAATACAAATCAAAATGGTTTCATTTCTGTAGTTGTTTTATTTGTTGGAGCACAAAATACATACAAAGCACGAGTTCATTGTTCTCAGGTAGTCAATGACAGTTAATGTATTTGTAGTAAGAGAATCTTAATCCTTAATTTCAGGAAAAGCTTGCTTTTTGGCCTTGTGCTCCACTTAAACTCTCAGATTTCATTAAAGGGAAACTCCTGAGCTGAACAAAGATTATCCTAGATCCTAAGGAAGACCAAAGAGATTATTTGGAAGAAAGGCAAATCAAAAAAAAATATGTGAAAGAGCATTCTCAATTCATCAGCTATCCAATTACACTCTTTGTAAGTGCCTTGTTTGAGATGCTAATAGTACATGCTTTGAAACACTAGTTGAATACCTAATGTCCTTGCAGCATTCCCAGATGCTACTAGTACAGCATTAACTAAGCTGTCTTTGTACTGTTAGCAGAAACATTTACAAGAAGGACTCTACGTTGTGTTTGAGATAATTTCTGTATTTCTTTCCTAATGATTACTTTTTAAGAGTAATATATAATTAGAGTAATATGTAATTAATTAGAGTAATATATAATTAAGAGTAATACATAATTATATTTAAGAGTAATATATAATAGTCTATATAATATATAATATAGTTATACCACTTACCAGTCAAAACTGTATACTGATCTTTTCATTCACCTACTCAGAGGATGTCTTATAAGACTAACATTTATGTTAGTTAATATAATAAGACACGGCTAATGCTTTTGGTAAAATCTGGACTATTTGACAATGCAAAGACATGTTTGTAGCTGAAAATCCTAATCATGCAGCTAAAGCAATAAATGCTGAATGTATATTTTATACTGATGTAACCTAGAGCTGTACATTTGGGACCAAAGAAGTCTCCCAAAGCACTTAAATATACTTCTGAAAGAGGTCTGGTTGACACTGACTGATTAGTAATTCTGGCTTTTAAGCACCAGATATTACAGCTGAAGCTCCAAAATTGACAATAGATAAGCAGAAAGCAATTTAGAAAGACATTTTGAATACCAGATGTATAGTATTTCATGAACGAACACTATGAAAACACAAAGCAGAATTGGAAATACTTCTCGTGACCTATAGTCTTAAAAAAGCCGTGACATACAGGCAAGTCAGTCAAGATGGAAATAACAAATGCAAATGAATGAATAAAACAGGAATGTGAATGCAGAGATTTGTAGTGAAAAGAATGGCCCACTGCCATTTTCCATCTCAGAAAGCTAAGGAGAAGGAAGCCAAGTCATCATGGTTATGTTTGGTATAAACTCAGAACTGTATTTCTTTCAGGTAAACAAACTTGAAACAGTTCTACAGAACTATGGGTAACAGATTTCACTTTGACCAAACAGTCTGAGGAAATACAATTTTAGATAAGTCATTAGAAAGAGCAGCTGTGCCATAAAGAGAAAAAAAAAAAAAAAAAGAGCTGAAAAATCCGTTCTTTTACTATTCCAATCCTTTTCTGCATTCCTACAATTTAGCTTTGTAGATGTACTCTGAAAGACAGCAAAAATGAGACAGAAAATGCATTATTTCATCAATTTTTCGTAGTTTTATAATAAAGAACTTTTCTGGTTAATGTAAACTTACTGCTTTTATTTAAACACAGAACAAGTTCAAAAAGTAACTCAAATTCAACAAAATAAAAATACTTTTGCTATTCCAGACATATATAATCCACTTGAAGTGGGGATGTAGATATCCTCGGTTGTCAGCATCTGAAACAGTTTTAAATTTGTCAGTCATAAGAGTCAGTGTGGTTCTCAGTCAGATGAAAGAACCTTTCCAGAGTTTTTTTTCTCTTTTTTTTTGTAGCCAACTATGAGAGAAAAAAAGGCAGAAAGTAATACCTCCTGGCAAGTATTAACCAGCACTGCTCTGATTAAGAAATAACCTGGTGACTTCTAATAACTCTAGTCTGTCCTACTTTCATAATGTAAAATGCTGTAGAGCAGCTGCATTATACTGACATGCATATTAACTGGCTAAGAATACCCTCAGCTCAGCTGACTGCAAAGCAGGATTTCAATATAGATGGCAGAGTTACTTCAGGAGATTTGCCTCACTGTGGCAGGAAACATCACTTTGAAAGAGATGAAAACTGACTTTCCCTCTAATTCACTATGCTTGCTTACTGCAGCATAGCCTACAGATAAATTTGTATATGATTAATCAAGTATTTGTACAACTCTTGACTAAATTTCTCAACGTATCTACTCATAGTCAGCTTTAATCAAGGTTATCTTAGTGCTACTATTCTTTTTTTTGGCATTCTTTGGAAGGAAAGATGGCATTCAGGGCTGTCCTGTTTTTTCCCCCCAAGAAATGCATCTTTTGATCTATCTGACACAGAAGGAAAAAAAAATGTACGTAGCAGAGTGATTACCGTAGATAGCTGTGATGACTTAATCCATGATTATCTGAAAGTAGTCTGTAATTTTAGAACCCTGTTTTTTCCCTTAACAGTATCTCTGTCATAAGATGAAAATACTAAGTCTGAAATACAGAAAAAATAAATTAAAATCTTCAGCCAGGTGCTACACAGTCTGCCCAGAACCTGTGACAGATTCAAATTAATTCTTCCCTCTTTCTCACAAGTACAAAGAACCAAAGTAAAGATTATATCCTATGTTGGAAATACAGAAAGGAGTCAGTGTCACTGACTACTATTTTAAATTTGACCACTATTTTAAATTTAAAATTTTAAATCTCTCTTCCTGAAAAATGTTGAACCCAAGCTTGCACATTTTTAAAATTTCCGTGGCTTCTCAAACCTTTGTTGAAACATGCATCTAAACTACTACCTTTACTGTTATACTGAATCCAACTCTTAGAATCTGAATATATACAGGGAAAAAGTATCAAGTTATTGCCACACCTGATGATGAGGCTCTGTTAACTTTTCTAGCATTGTGACCATCACAATTTTTGAATATCTTGATGGGAAGTCAAGGATTTTGTTTGTCTGGTGGCTTTTTAGTTAAACCACTTGCTCTCTGGAAGAGCTTTTTCTCCAAGTTTCTTCTCCTTCTGAATTAGGATCTATTGCAGCTTATGCCAATGAGTGGAAAAAAGCTCTGAATCATGGATAATAAAGTTACAGCTGCCACCATCTCTGGTGTTCTTCCCTCAAAACTAACATCTATGGAACTATTCCTGATTGCTTCTTGTTTCAAAGGGGTTCTGATGGGTTCCGGTGGCATTCTGCAGTCATTCTCCAAGCCGTGCAATTATATGTGCTGTTTTTTTTGGTCCCATGCTGAACAAAGACAACACACATTTCAGAAAACAGGTACTGCAGCCTCACGGTGCTGGTAAAGCAAAAAGCAGAACCTGAGACTGGAAAGAACCACTTGTAATACTGTGGAAGACAGAGTGACCTTTGTCTCTCAGGTTTTCCTGGGTATAATTCTTGGTCTGTACATATAATTTCAGCTAAGAAGTGCATAATTATGCACTTATTCTGGGAAGGTGTAAATCATGATATATGGCATAAAACTCCAAAAACCAGTATCTCTTGTTTAAGCCACAAGGGAATATAAAGATGAGGACAAATTTAAAACATCGAATGATACTGGTTATAATCTAATCTCCTCGTTTTGTAACAGACAGCATATGAAGTAATCTATGCTAAGATTAGACAGTTATGTTGGGGCCTTTCCACGCTGCTTCTCTCAGCCTTTCTATGCAGCTGAACTTTTATTGTAAATTATACTTGGCATTTGTTAGTGGAAATATTGATTCTCATTAAAACTAATGAATTTTTCTTCAACAGTTAAGTCTCTTCAGAATTCCTTCTGGAGCAATGACTGTCAGCACACTCCCTAACACTTCCTTCAAAAAACCTGTACGTTTAGGAATGTGCCCTTGGTCCATACAATTCTTGCTGCCATCTACGGTTCAGAAGTACAACTACATTTTGTGAGATCGATTTTGTTCTCTGCCTTTCGAGTATCTTTCCAACACAAAAAAAAATAAAAATTCTAAGTGACTGTCGATCCTATTTCTAGTATGAATCACTTCTTTTTTGTGACCCAAAGATCTTCTGATCATTTCGGCTCCCAAGTAAGACGAGAGAAAGCAGGAAATGGGACAGCCTGATGAATCGTTTTAAGAAAGCATGATGCTTTGTTCAGTCAGTGATCCAAGCCAGCTTTACATTTCATTATGATAACACAGATTTTACATGCATAATTCTAGTGTGTTAAAGAAAACCAGACACATATTTCCACATCTTTCTACTTATGTCAGTTTTCTGAAATCTACTGTATAGGCAATTTCAATTGCTGCAGTTTTGTTTTCTTTAAGTAAACCCTGAAGTACTGAGATAACGACATGACAAATCTGTCTCAGAACTCAGACAGAATTAATTTCAAAAGCACTAAGGCTACAACATCAAACACTCAAAAATCAGTAAATGCTGGAGTTAAAATTCTCTATGCAGATTTCATTTAATTTCTTTGTGGTTTATAAAAATAAAAAAGTCTTATTCAGCAACACTGAAGAAGCCTGTGGCAGAATCAAGAATAAAACGCTGGGTTTTCCTGAGTGTTATTTCAGTGCTTTTAATATTAAATAACTTTCTTCCAGACATCTTTTACTTTGTTCTATGTTATTTTGTAAGATCAATAAAGTTGTATAATTAAATCTTCTATTACAGTGCAAATGTATACAGGGAACAAGTATGGGGATCTTCCTTAGGAAATTGGCAAATGCAAGATTGAAGCCTATGCAGTTAATGCAGCGATATAGCTAACTTTCTGGCATGTGTTGGTATGGAACAGTTTTTGATTAAAGACCGGTTTCTTCAAAATTTGGTTCAAATCTGAATTTTCCAAAGGCGGAAGTTGCTCAGATTCTGATGAGAATGGCAAGTCAACTACCTGCCTGGGCTTTGACTGGGTATTGTGGTTGTTTTGTTTTGTTTTTGCATTTACATTGATGTTTGAAGTAGTACATTTTACTGAATAAATGGTAGTTTCCCCATGTTACTTATTTTAAAACTGTATAATTGGGAAAAAAAAACAAACACCTTGTAACCATCCATCAAACACCGGTTACAACAGTTGTTTAGTGGAAAAAAAATGGAAGAATGATTTTAGTCTACTATCCTAAGGCAATGAAACATATGCTGTGGTATGGTGGTTGTCCATCAGTCCCTCCTTAGTAAATTTGACCTACTTAAGCAATTCAATCAAAGCTAGCACAGGAATAGAGATCACAGAGATATTTAAGTCTGAGAAAATCAGTAGGTGGGTAGCAGAGATGCATCCTCTTGTTGCCTCTTTTGAAGGAAGGAACAAGGAGAATCCTTGTTTTCTGACTGTCCTAAGAGCTAGGAGGCAACGGCTGGCTATTTATTGCCCAAGCCCAAATGTGTGCTACCTGTTGAATGGACTGCTTGTTGTCCAGGCTGGAAATCAAAGGATAGACCTGGAACAGTGAGAAGTGTCAGGGGTGGGTGGGAGACATGGAAGGGAACAAGCATGTGTGAATATGCCAAGAATGTAGGACTTGAAAATAACAGGCTTCAGCAATTAATAGAGCTATTTGTTAAAATGGGGAAGTGTACTAATCTTTTAGTTGAGAAAAGGGAAATTTTGCACAGATTTTCCCCCAGTATTAACTCTGGCAGAAATTAAGTCTGGAACATTTTAGCCAGAAACAAGCAATACAGATCTGTGATCAGTTAAAACAGAGGAATAATAGGAAAACAAAAACAGTCTTCATGAGCTCTCACTGTGTAAGAGGAATATATTCAAAAATTGTGAAGAAAATATTAGCTTTACACAGGCACCCAGAAACTTGTGTTAAGCAGAGCTGGGAAAATTCAGATGGTTTGGAATGAGATTATGTTCTCCTAGTGGATTTGTCAAACAATTTTGACCAAAAAAAAAAAAAAAAAAATCAGTCTGGTTTGAAGACAGCTTTTGAAAGCCAAATAACACAATCACAAAAGAGAAACAGAGTAACATGACTACTACATCAGACAGTCTGTGATCCTGCAGACTTATTCAAACCTTCCACAGGTCTTCTCATGCTTAAAATTAGGTATATTGTTAAGTCTGTATGACTGAATCCACATTAATCAAGAGATTAGAAAGGAAAAGATTTTCTTAAGAAAAACATCTTAACTATTTCGATGAAAATGTCAATCTCATTTTTTTGACATCTCAAAAGGAAAGCACACAAATAATTTTAGTAGGATATTACGGGAAAAAATATTGGACAGATATCCATAAATAATAATGGCTTAGCAGTTCTCTAAAATACAGAGGTTATTTTGAACCAGATGGATGTTGGAAAACATTTCAGTTGATGGATTCTGAATGTAAAACTGTTCCAGCCTAAAAGGTTTGTCCTATAGAATTGACACTACAGCAGGACTATATTTTATCTAAGAAAAGCATTAAACATGCATTGGGTATAACTGCCACACTTTATTAGACAGTGGAAAAAAGCCATTAAGCTGCTTTATGGAAGCAGGCGAGCAAAGCAGCTGTACAACGACTGAAACCATAGTCACTATGTGAAGAAAGGAACAAAAAATACCCTACGAAGGATTTTGGTACAGATTATTTTGTAGACATGTATTTGAGAGAAAGGAAAAGAAATGCGTGGAGAACCACCACAAACCCAGACCCAAAGAAGGTAAAGCATGGAAACAACTGGCGTGAGCAGCAAAGAGGTGGCCTGGGCAGGACCGCAGAACTTTCTAGGCTGAGCATTGGCTGAAATCCAGCTTCCTCAGTGAGCAACTACCTTCACTCTTACAGGTTTTCTTCCGTGTGCTGGGCAGCAGCTAATCTCACGCTAGTTTACGTTACTGTTGACACAACTATTAATTTTTCCTTCTAATTAAAATAACCGGCAGGACCCCATGTTTTGGCCAGCTGTTTGGGGCAGAGGTGTAACGCCAGCATTTAGAAGGGCAGAGCCGTGTAAGTCATTGCACCAATGCAGATCCTCATGTAGATACTGCAGGAATTGCAGTGAAGCAAGCTGTAATTTTAATTCCTCAGCTGCTCCAACATAATGTCTTAAACATATACTTAATGTACCATCTCATTTGTCAGAGAAGATAGCAAAAAGGACTGAAAAATCCCTGAAAGACAGAACTCTGCAACAAAATCAAGCCCGTAGACCCCAGGTCAATCATTTTTATCTAGATCAAATTGCAGGATAAAAGGTTGTGGAGAATGTCAGATGCAGCATAAGGATCTTCAGTTATACACATTAATAGAGCTAAGCATTGTAATATCTAATTCATTGGGCATGCTACCCTGTTTAATTTAGGATGCTTAACTGGGATAAGGGCATGCTAGGCATCTAAAAATAGCGTTCTCAAGTCAGTCAGATGCTGAACTAGATTGCTCTCTGGGGTACATTTAAGAGACAACAGAAAATGCCAAAAAGTCGGGCCTGGGATGAATTTTTGCTACAGAAAGTGCATCCTTTCTGTTCATTTAATAAAAATAAAACCGTTCCTTAGAGCAGGGATTCTCTAGGCTGATGTTTTCATCACTGTGCAGTTTTAGCACGTAGATTCACATAGTATTTATATCCCCCAAAGTGGATCAGCTCCAGGAAGAAAGTTTCAGCAGCCTGCTCCAGCACATGGGTGATGCAGATGGCTCTCCTGAGACAGAAGACCTGCATTAGCTCCTTGCTCCCAATCAGGTCGTTCGGGATGTAAAAATAGCCTAACTATAACGCTGAACGCGTTAATCACAGAGCTGCGCGCTGTAACCAGGCCTGTACTTATCAAAGCCTTTATGCAAGCTGCACAAATGCTCGGATAAAGGTGTCTGCGGCCGTGCCCTTTGAACACCAGAGCAGATCTCTGGCAGATTAGGCAACCAAGGCCGTGTCGCCTGCGAACCCCAGAGGATTTCAGGCTCTGGGCTCTCACAAACCAGCCTCCCCCAGCACCCGCCCCGCAGCCGCTATGAGCGCCTCAGCCCTGAGGTAACCGCATCGCTATGCGCGCCCGCGCCTCTTGGCTGCGCTCCCTCGCCTCTCCTCATCCCCACAGCACCACAGAGCCCGCGGGGCAGGTCCCACAGCCCCACGTTGAGCCCTGCGAGCAGCCACCCCGCCTCCCCACAGCCCCCAGCCCCCTTCCCTCACGCTCCTTCTAGGAGCTTCGGCGGCTGGGGGGGGGGGGGTGTGGGTGCCTCCCTCCCCCCCCTCCCCTCAGCCCCTCCTTCCCGCGCCGCGCGCGCGCTCCCAACGCCCTCCCCGCGCTCCCACTGCGCATGCGCCCCTCTCCCCGCCTCCCCCCCTCCCATCTGAACGGAGCCAACGGCCAACGCCCGCCCGCCCTCGGCGCTCCGTGCGCGGCCGCTCGCGATTGGCTGGCGCCGGCTCGGCCCCGCCCCTCGGCGGGCGGGAGGCCCCGCCCACTCCTCCTCCCCCCTCCCCTCGCCGGCGCCCCCTCCCCCGCGGCCGCCAGTGAAGGTTCCCGATGGTTCTGGAAGGAGGCGGCGCCGGCTGTATAAAAGGCGGGCGGGCGGCCGGGGGCGCGCACTAAGTGGAGGCGCAGCGGTGCGGGCAGAGCGCGTCGGGTTCGCCGCTTCACTGAGGAGATCAGCAGAGCCCTTTAATCCTAACCACCACCCCCCCAGCTGCCAAGGTGAGCGGCCGAGGCTGTGCCGTGAGGCGGCGGCGGCGCAGCCCCAACGGCCGCGCCTCAGCGCGGGGCTGCCTGAGGGGAGCGGGGCGGTGTGTGGGGAGGAGGGGGGGGCCGCGTGGTGCAGGGCGATGCCGCCGCTTCGCTGAGCGCCAGGCGGTGTCCGCGTGGCTGGGAGGGGAGGTGGCGGCTGTGCGAGGTGGTTAATTAATTATTAGAGATTCTTGGTTTTTGCCTCGTGGCTTCCTGAGGAGGAAGGGGAAAATGGTGGATGGTATGGGGGGCGTCGTGAGGGGATCGCGGTGGATGGGGGAGGAGCAGCCTGCAGGGGTTGTTCTGGCGGGGAGAGGGGAACGAGCAGAGGTGGGTGAGGGGGTTTTTGGGGGTGTTGGGGCAGCTCGGTGAGTTCAGGGAGAGCCCGGCCGGCGGGGCACGAGGCGGATCTAAGATGGAGGCTCCCGCCGGGAGGGCAGCGCGGGGCGGCCGCTGGGAAGGACTCGGCCGGCATCGGGGAGGCTGCGCGGGGCCGCCGCTGACGGGGAGTGGGTGGAGGGAGAGGGGGGGCGGTAGGGGAAGGCTCTGGCAGTTTCTAGAACCTTTCCCGCTTCCATCGGGAGCCTGCAGGGGGCGCCGCAGGCTGGCACTGCCCCGAGCCGCGGGAAAGAGCCGGTTGGGCGAGCCGTCTGGTAATTCATCGCTTAGCTAGTCGTAGCTGAGGATTGCGCCCTTTGCAGTTAGGTTCTCTTCATTCAGCAGCGATTAAAAGCGTTCTTAAGAGGTTTTCTGTTCATTTTGAAATTGATCTGGCTTTCCTCAGTACAGATTCATGATCTTTCAGGCAGCAGGCGGCTGTGCAAGTTCGGATAATATACCTCTCCGTATGACAAGAGGAACAAGTTCAGTCGGGCTGGGTTGCCATTTTAGTTAGCATTAAATAAGTTCTGAGGATTGGGTATGCACGTGAAGGTAGTAGTTCAAGAAGCAGAGTTGGATGGGAGAAAAAGGAAACGGTCCAAATGGAAACTATTGTCATTCACTGACCTTAGAATAGCCTTGCTAGCCCTTCAAATTCTGGGCCATGTGTTCAGTTGTATTTTGCAACATATATACTTGGTCTGTGACATGGGGATGTAAGGGTGCAGAACTAGTAAATGCAAATCACATCTAATATATAAGGCAAGTCTAGTTAAAGTATTTGCATCTAGTTTACTTGTTCTTTCAGAATTCAGGAATTGTTACTGCTAGGGAATCAGATGTGGAGTTTTTTGTGTCCAGTTGTGCTGTGTTTGGCACCACAGAGTTAATAACTTGAATCCCAAATGCCATTGTCACTGCCTGTAAGGGGGAGGGGTATACGTAGCAAGCTAGTGCTCTTCAGAATGGAATTTAACTCGATCTCTCCTTACAGATGCCTGAGGCTGTGCAAACTCAAGACCAACCAATGGAGGAGGAGGTGGAGACCTTTGCCTTCCAGGCTGAAATTGCCCAGTTGATGTCTTTGATCATCAACACTTTCTATTCCAACAAGGAAATCTTCTTGAGGGAGCTGATCTCCAATTCCTCAGATGTAAGTACTTGAGCTCTTACACTGGCTTGTGTCAGTAGAACTACTGAAACTTCTAGAAATAGGAGGGCAATGTTAAAGCTTGCCTCTCTTTTTACAGGCTCTGGACAAGATCAGATATGAGAGCTTGACTGACCCAAGCAAGCTGGATTCTGGAAAAGACCTGAAAATTAACCTGATTCCAAACAAACATGATCGTACTCTGACCATTGTGGATACAGGCATAGGGATGACCAAAGCTGACCTGGTCAACAACCTTGGTACTATTGCTAAGTCTGGTACCAAGGCTTTCATGGAAGCACTGCAGGCAGGCGCTGATATCTCCATGATTGGCCAGTTCGGTGTCGGTTTCTACTCCGCCTACCTTGTTGCAGAGAAAGTGACTGTCATCACCAAGCACAATGATGATGAGCAGTATGCTTGGGAGTCGTCAGCTGGAGGATCTTTCACTGTCAGGCTTGATAATGGTGAGTGTTGAATGTGCCTGCTCACTTTATGAAGATGAGTCACCAAATCGTTCAGATGCCTACCCTACTCTGTGCATTGGGAAAAAAGTGAGAGCAGTGATAGGTGATCAGGGTAGCACTACCCATGTTTCAGATTAAGTTTAGTTAGAGTAATTGCACATGATAGGCAATTCTCTATAGTAAATATTGCATCATAATAAACACGTAAGTGCTTTAAGCTTGTGCAGGGAAATAATTCTATAGGAACAGAGCAATCAAGGAATTTTTTCTTAAGTTCCTTTAAAATAGATTATGGTTACAGTAAGGTGGAAGTATCTGTAAGCCCAGTTTTGTACACAGTATGTTTTTTGCTAGTGGTAAAGAAATGAGAAAGTATGCTTCTAAACAGCAGATAACTTAAAGAGTTAGTCAAAGCCTGGTCTACTCCTGCACAAATAACACCTGCAAATTCCATTCTAGGTGAACCTCTGGGCCGTGGAACAAAAGTTATCCTGCATCTTAAAGAAGACCAAACTGAATACCTGGAAGAACGGCGAATCAAGGAAATTGTGAAGAAGCATTCCCAGTTCATTGGCTATCCTATCAGGCTCTTTGTATGTACCTTACTTGAAATTTTATTTAAGTATAACCAATTCAAAATGAATATATTTTTAAAAACACTAACATGAAGTTTGTATAACAGATCAGTTTTACTACTTGTTGCAGATAGCTATGTGGATGTAGCCCTTTATCAAATGTTGCTGTTAACAGATTTTCTAAGATGAAGGGAAAAAAAAAGTTCTACCAAGCTAGTAGTGCCACAGTTCCCACACAGTTCAGACATTAACTGTATCTTGATGCATTCTCAGTGGGAATCCATTTTAACTTAATGGTGTAAAACACCACAATGGACGTGAGCCAAAATGCCACCTCTGTATCAGCACTAATAAAAATGAGATGTAGGACAAAATACCTGAATGGAGGACAAAAACTTAAAGCATAAATCTGAGAACTGCTCATAAAGCTTCAAGGTCTTTAAACCCAACTAATGATACCCTTTGTAGGTGGAGAAGGAGCGTGATAAGGAGGTCAGTGATGATGAGGCTGAAGAAAAGGAAGAGGAAAAAGAAGAGAAGGAGGAGAAGACAGAAGACAAGCCAGAGATTGAGGATGTTGGCTCTGATGAGGAAGAAGAAAAGAAGGATGGAGATAAGAAGAAGAAAAAGAAGATCAAGGAGAAGTACATCGATGAGGAAGAGCTCAACAAGACCAAGCCCATTTGGACCAGGAACCCAGATGACATTACCAATGAGGAATATGGCGAATTCTACAAGAGTCTGACTAATGACTGGGAAGACCATTTGGCTGTCAAGGTAGGTTCTTGTTTGCCTTCCTGCAGGCGCAATCTTCTTGAACTAAAGCTATTTTCTAAATAAATTCAGTTCCATTGTCTTGCTGTAAATAGTTTACCATTTAGGGTGATAGTATTCAGAACACTTGAACAGTGTGAGGGTCATTCTTGAGGTACAACTGTTCAGGCCAGTTCTAAGATTGTGCTCATAATCACGAGATCTGCATGTCAGCTTATTGCAGATACAATTGCAGGTGCTTTACCTGTGTGTAGAGCTTAGTTAACAAATCTAATTGCAAATACTAAAAGTAGGTCTCAAATACAAATTTAGAAGTTCAGAGGGTTTGTAGTGTAGTTCTCAACATTGTTGCAGTCAAAAGGTATGAGCAAGTGAATTGGAGCTAGCCTTTTTGCATGTCACTGGTTGGAGGTGCTGTAAGAAAGCACATCCTTCACTGAAGCTCACTATGCAACTGGGGGTTGAAGAGGTCTTCTGAAGCATTCCACTTGCCAGGTAGCAATGGAACAGAACTTCAGTGCTGTACTGGAGAATGCTTGTTTTCCTGACCAGTATCTGTCTTACTGCACTAATTTTTTTTTTTGAAACAGCACTTACCTTCCTTCTATGCTTACAGAGATTTTTAAAGGGTTGCTTGAGTGAGAGCTGTGCAAATTACAATAAGATGTCTTGTTTTCTTGCAGCACTTCTCTGTGGAAGGTCAGCTGGAATTCAGAGCTCTCCTGTTCGTCCCACGACGTGCACCTTTTGATCTCTTCGAAAACAGGAAGAAGAAGAACAACATCAAGCTGTATGTACGCAGAGTTTTCATCATGGACAACTGTGAGGAGCTGATCCCTGAATACCTGAGTGAGTATTTTTGAGAAATACCTTTCCTAAAAACGGGATTTACCTAGCAATTACAAAGTTCCTCTTAATATTGAAAAAATAAAAGTAAATGGGGAGGGGGCGAGGGAAAGACAGGAGTTCTAAAATGAGCTGATCAGAAAGTATCTGATCAGTTGAAGAGAAAGCACTGCATTATTCTGAGATGCCAATTTGTAATTCAAAGCCACTGAAGTGGTGGTTAGAAACTGAATCTCTGTATCATCTGCAAAACTAATTATTTTCATTTCTTTCCAGATTTCATGAGAGGTGTGGTAGATTCTGAGGATTTACCTCTGAATATTTCTCGTGAAATGCTCCAGCAAAGCAAGATCCTGAAAGTTATTCGGAAGAATTTGGTGAAGAAGTGCCTGGAACTCTTCACTGAGTTGGCTGAAGACAAGGAGAACTACAAGAAGTTCTATGAGCAGTTCTCCAAGAACATCAAGGTTAGTGTCTTTTCTGCTTAATACCAACTGTAAAAGCAAGAGGTTCTTGCTACGAAGTCCTCATGAAGCGTAGTATTTATCTTAGTGAATAGTACGTTGATCTGTTGTCTTACATTTTTGTAGCTTGGTATACATGAAGACTCCCAGAACCGTAAGAAGCTGTCTGAGTTGCTGAGGTATTACACCTCTGCATCTGGTGATGAAATGGTTTCTCTGAAGGACTACTGCACTAGGATGAAGGAAAACCAGAAACACGTCTACTACATTACTGGTGAGTTGGAGACAATGGCCTGGGTGACAAGCCTGTGTACACATATAGGCAGGGTTATTTTGGGGGATAAGGACATGGTAAATAACCATGGTAATGACCTCTATGAAGAAAAATGAAGTTTTCTTCATGTAAAATTGATGCATTGACACAATTTTTAATCTGATTTTTAAAAAAAACTTCAGTTGTACTGAAGTTGCAGTGTTCTCTGATTATCAGTTAGTTGCCTTGTCAACATGTCTTGCTAGTAGTCATGATTGAGAAATGTTGACATGTATCCGGGGAAGGTAAAACTGTTAATGTAAGTTCCAATCAAATCCCTGGAGGACTATAGAGCTTTTGAAATGAATAGATGGTGCATGCAGTGTTAAAGCCATCTAAAATGGAGCTGCAGTTGTGGTTCATACTGTGTCCTCATTCACGATGACAGTGGATCTAGCTAGTGGTAACGCTTTCTTCAGTTTAACTTACTGTACTTAAGGAGGCTTGCAGGGTGGCTTTAGGATACTCAGTGTTGCCAAATTTGAGCTTACTGCTGCCATGGTAACTGCTCTCTTCAAGAGCTATAAAGCTTAAATGAGCTGAAATAGAACAGCTGCTCTTGAAGCATTCCTTAAGTTCTAAAATGGAAAATCCAGGGTCATTGCTTCCTTAAACGATTCAGAAGTCCTTCATGTGCCTCTAAGATAGCTTTGCGTTTGGACTAATAAATAAGGCTAATAAATCTGGCTAGGAGTACCTGATCTCTAATAGATAACTCAAAGGAGTTTTAACTATTTGGGCAGCAGAAAGTAAGACTTTCAAGAGGAAAATGTTATAGAGGGTTTCCCAGTTTTCTCAGTTGGCAGGAGTGGGAAACATGGCTTGGCATTCCAGATGTTCTTTCAAACCAAGGAATTATTCCAAGCTTTGATGTTGGCTGGAGAAGCTTTTGAGTCTTACCAGGCCAAGATCTTCCAGTAGATTGCCGTATACTTGTTTTATGTTCCCATACTTTCCTGGTAATGGCCATGGAGCATTGTTCAAAGCGTTACACAGGCTCTTGCAGAAAACAAGTTGCCATGTTAAAATGTAGGGGCTCAACCAGTTCATGCTTCTTGCAGGTGAAACAAAAGATCAGGTGGCTAACTCCGCCTTCGTGGAGCGTCTTCGCAAACATGGCCTGGAAGTGATCTACATGATTGAGCCTATTGATGAATACTGTGTGCAGCAGCTGAAGGAATTTGAAGGCAAGACCCTGGTTTCTGTAACAAAAGAGGGTTTGGAGCTTCCGGAAGATGAAGAAGAGAAAAAGAAGCAGGAGGAGAAAAAAGCCAAGTTTGAAAACCTTTGCAAGATAATGAAAGATATCCTTGAGAAGAAAGTAGAAAAGGTAATTAGTATTCAGTTTGTATGCAACAAGTTGTTCAATTATCTGAAACAAAGGTCTTGCAGAGAAGACTACAGTACAGTCTAAAACTGGCTTTTAACAGCTGTAATCATTCTGCAGGTCAGAGCTTTGCAGATGTTTTCTAGCGAAGTTAGGTGATTCTCCTGTTCGTATTGTGAATTCCTCAGCTGTGATTTCTGAGTCACATGTCTTCATGACATGGCAGTGTTTCAAACTTGCACCTTAGTTCTAAGTCAGTGGGGTTCTGATTCAATGGAAGTATTGAAATGCTAAGTTACAAATCATGGCTTTGTTTTCCTAGGTTGTTGTGTCCAACCGTTTGGTAACTTCTCCATGCTGCATTGTAACAAGTACATATGGCTGGACTGCCAATATGGAGAGGATTATGAAAGCGCAGGCATTAAGAGACAACTCCACAATGGGATACATGGCAGCAAAGAAACACCTGGAGATCAACCCTGATCATTCCATCATTGAAACACTGAGGCAGAAGGCAGAGGCTGACAAGAATGACAAGTCTGTAAAGGATCTTGTCATTTTGCTGTATGAAACAGCACTCCTGTCCTCTGGCTTCAGTTTAGAAGATCCTCAGACACATGCCAACCGCATTTATAGAATGATCAAACTTGGCCTGGGTAAGTTTTCTCTGGGACAGACTGGAAAATGGCATTAATCACCTCAGGCCAGCTGAAGTGTGAAGTAGGTAAAAGTCTGAGTTCCATGGGCACTAATGGTCCCTTTTTCCTTCATTGTACAGGCATTGATGAGGATGATACTGCTGCAGAGGAAGCTAGTCCAGCGGTTACTGAGGAGATGCCACCTCTTGAAGGAGATGATGACACATCACGCATGGAGGAGGTGGATTAAAACAGTTTACAGGAACTCATGAATGTTTCCTTGGCTAATATGAATAAGTTATATTTTGTATATTATGAATGTTACCTGCCAAAAAAAAAATCTTTGACACTTTGTCTGCATTCCCTCTTTATATTTATTTTCAAAGATGTTATACCTTTATTTTTGTTACATTGCTTTTTCAGCTGATGTGAGATACAAATGCCATTGAGGGAATATTTTCTTTAACACTGTACAACCCTAGACAGGCAAGTAAGGAGTAGTTATTTTTGTCTGTATTAGCTGGTTGCAGGTGGCAGGGTTTTTTGACTTATTCTTAATTGCCAGAAATTGGGGGAAGTAACAAAGATGGTATGACATCTGGATGTTAAAGTTGGTTTAGTGTTAATACAGCTCTTCAACTTGGAATATGTGTAACATACAGTACCTAGTAACTAGGTATCTATGAGAGCTGAAATACTTGGGGAAGCTTTAACCCTTTTGCTCCTAACAAGGTCTTGATGTTTAAAGTTGTTTTTTATACTGTTCAAGGATTCTGGATTGCACTCTACCATAGAATAGAATCCACTGTAAATCTCTATTGTGACTTATGCAACTCTGCATGTACAGTTCAAACCTAGAACTGTAAGAATAAAAGTGTTAAGAATGAGTCGTGTCATTGACTTGTCTGTTAACACTGGGAACCAAAACTGCTGCTGTTAGCACGAGTGCTGCTTTGGATTTCAAGTCCTAGCTGCTGACTTAAATCTACAATTGGCAATGCTGTGCAGTGGCGCTGCAGAACATGCAGTAATGTGTTGGAAGTGGGAAGGTAGAGGCAGTACTGACTTGAAGTTAGGTTTAACTTAATGTTTCTACTGAGCAACGTTTGCAAAATAGTACAGCTGGAACTAGGCTTTAAAACATGTAAGCCCTCTGTTCATTGTGCTGTGCTAGCAGTGGTAGGTGGCTGGTACTAAGTGAGAGAATCAAGTTTGAATAAGCACAAGAAGTTCAAGGTGCTCTTGAGTGGTCCTGCACTGCATGCAGTAGAGGCACAGATGCTTTAGAGAATAATCAGTTAGACTAACAAGTTAGTACCTTGCAAGTCCTCAAAGTGGAGGTTATAGCCACATAGCCATACTATTTGGGTCAAACTCAGCAATGCAGCACCAAGGTAGCTTTTAATGAATTAGGAGAGAGAACAGGGTAGGAGCAAGTACTTGAACATATTGCCCCCATTTTTTGGCAAGTCCTGATTTAGTTTACTACTTCTGCCTGTTCTATTTTTTTAGCAAGACTTCAGTTTGGTTTATTGATGCAGAATTTGTGTGACAGGATGACTTGTGTAGTAAAGGGTTATCTGTTTTAAACTGACTTTTGTGTGTCAGTGTATTGGATAGAAGTGCTTGTTTCTGCAAATAAAATTCTTTCTCAAAAACAAAATTAAGGGATTGAATATGAAAATCATAAACTCCTTCAGGTGTTGTGCAATCCCTAAAGTAACTTGCTTGAAGGCTTCTGTGGTGGTTTTTACGAGTGTTTTCTTTGACTTCAATGCCTCAGTTGAAGCTTGCTGTGTTCTTTGGGCTGCACTTGTGTTAAACTACTTCAGTAGGGAGATAACCACGCTTGTCACTGAAATGGAGGACTTGCACTGTGAAGAGGAAGTGGCATCTGCTTCCGAAGTTCATGAAAGAAACGTGCCTTCCAAAATGACATCACTATTAATGAGTTCAAGGTGCCTTACATGTCCTGTCATGTGCCCAAGTTGGTTTAAAAGCTTTTCCCAGCTATTAATAGCTAGAAGAAATAAATAAACCTAAGAATCTACAAAATGGCTAAAAGTCATTTAGTGTGACTCCATGTGAGACAATTGTCTTCCATGGTAGTGTTACTCTATCATTGCTTAAAATGTCCAAAACTGCTTTGAATTACAGGTATCTCAAAAAGGTTACAGAAGGGTTTGGTACTTTTCATGTTAGTGCAAATTGCACTCAGCAAGGCAAAGGTAAGATGTCAGAACATGAAATGCACTTAGGCAATGAGGCAATGTGTTTTTGTTCTCCCCTGCCCCAGTATGAAAGCAAGACAAGACCTACCTAAGTACAATGTCACTATTTCTAGGGCTTCCCTAGTTACCTCCAGTTAACATTCAGTTTCAGTGTTAAACAGCATGGTTAGGATGAGATGTGTTCCATGCATACAACTACATTCTCTTGCCATAGTAATGAACGTGCTGTTGCTATAGTAATGAATGTGACACAAGGACAGATACTGTCCTGGCTTCTAAGGGGGGGGGTTGCAGAGTTAGAAATGTGTGTCCATCAGTACTGACTTGCATTTTCAGACCATGGGTGATAAAAACTGATCAAAAGGTGAAGGCTTCATCTTGGAGATGCTTAAATACTTAAAACCACTGGGTTGAATTCAGTCAGCTTTAGGTAATTTCTCCAAGGTCTCGCTGGCAGGAATTCTTAGTAGTATTGTACCACAACTGAAGACTTAGCTACATTAAAATGCAAGTAGTTCTGTGTCTTATAACTAGGATCTATTCTACAAGGTCTTCAGAATTGAGATCCAAAGGGTGCGATGGCATAGAAAAGACTGGAGACAGATTAAGGCAGTGAAGCAATGACTCAAGTTTTCACCTCCCTTGGAAATTTACCTGTTAGAAAATAACACAGGTGAAATTTGGGGGTTACCTCCAGCATTTCTTGCAGTGAGACTGTCCCCTGCATTGTATTAATGGAGTGGTCAGACCTTAGATCTTGCAAAAAGGACACAAGAACAAAATGTTTTTTTTTTTTTTTTTTTTTTTGCGTAGAATGTAGGACTCCTCTCTTTATCAGGTTTTTGCTGAAATACATTTTAGCAAGTAAGAATAGCACTGATAAAAATTTTGCTTGGCTACTGTAACATAGCAAGTTCCAGGCTTTGTTTGTTTCACATACTTTGTTACTTTTTAAATAGTAGATATTGCAGAGTGCAACAGTAGAATTTAGGAAAGAGGAGTGACCTCCTGAAGGCAACTTGGATGTCTTTCAGGGCTCTTTGGCTGTCCAGTGAGTCTCATGGTACGGCATTGCCGAGAATTTAGAATTTTTTTTTTATGTGGAAATGCAGCAAAACACAGTTCAGTGAAGGCTTAGATACCAGTATAAAAATATTTCTGCTTAGGGGAGCTTCAGTACAGTGGAATCAAACCACATTGAATAAGTGATTACAATGAAACCTTCATAGTTTGACCCTGTGCTCTCTTGCCTCATGTTTAGAGATAATGTTGCTGTCAGTTGGAGGTTTTGCTGAAATTCAGAATGTTTTCCTGTTACTACTAGTCATCTCGGAATTGTAGCAAGATATTAAACATGTAGCAGGCTATTAAGATACTTAAGTCATCTAGTACTTGATTCCTCAGCTCTTGGAGGAAGCCTGGTACACTCATCTGTAGGGATTTTTGAGCCCTGGGAGCTGGTGCCCCTATTGTTCTAGTGAAAGGCTCCCACCATTGTGTGCAGTACAGCCCTGGACTTGGATGGTGGCAGAGCAGCAATGTAACTTCCATTGTACTAGAAACTGCAACAAACAATTGAACTAGACCAAGTTCAGTTTTGTGCTGTGATGAATGAGATGGAATTGGATTTATTTCATAAAATGCTTAGAATGCACTATTTGATAGTCATATATATAAACACATTTCACAGGCAATGATGTGTCTTGAGCTTTTCCATTCATTTGCAGCTGAATATGAGACGTTCATTCATGTTCTTAATTTGTAGTTGGAGATCTTAACAATTTTATAATAGAAGCTTTTGTAAATTCATCATTTCAGATGGTCTGCCTGTGAGTAAATTAAACTTCTCTTAGATCAGAACTTGCTTAACAGTGAGGGCAAGAGTGACATGAATTTCAGATGTCTTTTGTCTCTGGTAGTTCGTTATAGATTAACATTTGAATGTTCTTTATTTAAAACAAAATAATCCTTACAATGACAAGTGATTTCAGATAAAGATGTGTTTTTATGCTAGTCAGTTGTATAAACATTGTATTTTTAAAAATTAAGGTCAAAAAAACCCACCAACAACAACAACAAAAAAAACCCACGCCCTGATGAATAAACTCAATCTCAACTATGGCTGGTCCAAGGAGGAGGAGGTGTATTAGAGAAGCATTCAGTGTCCTTAGCAGCAGCATGAAGAGAAGACGGAGACGTGCTTCCTTTCACACCAAGGTGCAGTTCTGATGGGATGATGAGGGTGGGTGGCAAAGGTTGCCTTTTTTACCCCAGTGCATGGAATTCTCCTGATTTTGAGCCACTGGGCCATTAAAGTAGAACCAAGTATTTTGTTAATGCTTTAAAATACAAGAGTTAGTATCCCAATATATTTCACTGTTACTTTTACTTACCTGTTTATGGCTGATTATAAATGATAATTGTTGAGTTGCCTTTTTATATTGGAAAACATACTCCATGTATTTTTTCTGTAGTAGCTTTTAAAACATCATTTTTTAATGAGGCCTTTTCATGTACTGTTCCTGTGTTTTGCTGGCCTCAGTGGCAGACGGTACCGTGCACTGGAAGTCTGCAGGAAACCTTTACCCTGATATCTCAGTGACTCCTTTGGTAGGAAATGACCCAGATAGTACAGAACTCATCTCATTCACTTGGAGTCATTTTATTTTAGTTTTTAGATGCTTATTGTGGTTACTCAGAAGATGGATCACTTCACGCAAACTGCAGTGTGAATTTCACTAGCGGTAAACATCAAAGAAGAGTTAAACCTGTACTGATGCATGACGTGCCAGAGGCAGTAGCTCTGAGACAGCGTTTCCCTTTAGAAGACCAACAGCTTGCTCTTACACCTGAAAACGTAGTCCTGTCTGTTAGAGAGTCCCACAGTGATGTTTACGTGGCACCAGAAAACGATTCTAAAACACCAATGGAAACAAATGTTAAGGAAAAATCTGCTTTTCCAACAGCCTTAGCAGAATTTTATGAAGTGTCTCAGAGATCTGGAGCTAGTGCAGAGGCAAGGTGGTCCCAGAGGCGTGAATGCCCCTCACCCATGGATATCGAGCCTTCAAGATCTATGGGATTTCTGGAGAACTCCATCACAACTGCTTTGCAGCAACCCCCACTACCAGAATGGGACGGTGATGTGTAAGCAAAGAACAAATGTTTCCAGTTTTACAATGGACTGCTGAAAACTTAATGAAAGAAAACTTCATGTCACCTAAAGTAGGTGTGGCTGTATTACTGACATCCCCAATACTTTGCCCTGTCATTAATGCACCGTGAAACTTTTGAAATTTTCCTAGTTTCCTATGGACAATAGAGGTTGTATAGTAGAATTAAGGTTTCAAAATCATAATTGTTTATACATACAGGCAACTACAAGGGAAAGCTTTGTGAAGTTTAGGTGGTCAAGAAGGACAAGTCTGCCTTAGGTTCTTACAACTGCTAGTTGATGGGTCTGGAAAGGCAAGGCTTCTGGGAAGACAAATTCCCTCCTTCAGACTTCCTATTTTTTTGCCAGGGAAATAGGAGTATTGGTTCATCAAGGTACCAAAACACTTTTTTGTTGTGGTTGAATTAAAAGTAATGCAGGGGATGATGTGATGTACATGTGACTGGGATATTCTTGTTGCCGTTTCTCCCAGGTTGTTCCTGAGGCATGTGAGAGTCAGGCTATAAAGGCAGCGTGCTGACTACTGCTCATTTTCTTCAGGCTCTTAAGTGGCTCTTAAGTGGTTGAGCTAGAAAGTTTGCCAAGCTAATCCAGTCCCTTCTGCAATCATTTAAATGTTTGCTATGCTTCATTAGTCTCAAACAATTTACTTGATTTTAGTCATGTTCTGAAGTGTACATGCTAGTTTTCGGCAGAGCTTACATACATCGAGGCAGATCTGAAACTGAAGGATCAAGTAATTATGAAATAAGCCTCTTGGTCCCATGGTATTCTGTTCATGTAGGTGGGTAAGGTAGCTGGCATTGGAGAGTTCCAATAGGAAGGGAGAGGTGTGAAGGACATTTTTTTCTCCTATAAATTGCTGTATCTATCTGCAGCATCTTCATTCCTGGGCATTCCCAGCTGACAGGAACTGTTTCCAGCACTCTGTGATACGAGATGGCCAGATCACTCATGTTACTCCCTATCTTTTCAAAGAACAAAAGTCCACCTGGAGATATCAGACTGCACTAGAGAAGTGAAAAGATGTCAGCTTCAAATGCAGTGGAGCCAGTCCTGGCAACCATCTGCCGTGGAGCCCAGTAGGCGCCTTGTGTTCTGCTTGAGAGGAGAGTGAGCGATGTACTTGATAGTAAAACCAAGCAGCAATTCAGCAATTCCAGGGCCAGGATGTTATGAAATCACTCTGGGAAGCAAAGCCAAATGTTAAGGCTGCTGCACAAGGCAAATCCCTAACGGCAGGAGGGTCACGCGAGTTCAGTTCTTTGCAGATCCTGATTTAACACGGTCAGCATGTACTGTAACATTAGTATCCAGGTGCACCATTTCAGTTTGAAATTAGAGCCAGAGCAGAAGATTGTACAGACTGCAACTTCTATTGAATGTAGTCAGAATTAAGAGTTCTTTCTGCTCAGTTCTCTTGCTTTTCCTCCAATCTACTTTCAGTTAAGAGCAAGAACAAAACCTGTAAATGCCGGTGATTCCCATGAAAGCTAAAAATGAGATAGGACATCTGCTCCATATCCTTGTGGCCCTTTTGCCAAGACATAACAGGTGGATTTGGGGATCTATGGAATTTTGATACCTCTAGGTAGAAACAGGGTACTGTCCTGTTGCCTGAATGGTGGTGTCACCTCGAAGTCTGTCACACCTGTAGGATCCACAGACCCCTGCCAATGTGAGTGAGCTCTGTAACTTTGAACTGAAAAGCTTTCACCTTTAGGCTGCTGGTACCAGCACTGACTGGGCTGAACAGAAACATTTCACCTGGAGCTTGGCTCTGTCCTGAATGTATATATCAAGCTTACTGTATGATAACAGGTTAAAGACAGGACTGGGTGTACTCCTGAAGTAAATAGATTTTGGAGGGTTTACTAAAACTGGCTAGCCAGTCAGAGAAACTGTTATATTGCAAAAACTCAACCTAGTCCTCTCCCAGTTTATGAAGTCCCCATTGAGCTTTTGTGCTGCCCACCATTCAGTCAGCCTGTCTCAGCAGTGGTGTAACCGTAATGGTGAACAGAACAAGCTGAAAACGCAAAAAAATGGCTGATTTATTGTATTCCTCAAGTGATTTCAATGTGTCCCTTGATATCCAGTTGGTATGAAAGCCATTGCAAGTAGCAATTAAAATGAGCAGTATGCATTTCGAGAAGCCAGGCACATATTCAAGCAGGAAAGAACTCCACATCAGAAAGCAGAAGACTTTTATTGAATAGTCCCCAAAAGTTTGGCAAAACATTACTTTAAAATAAAAGTGGAGCAGAACATGTATGTGAGAAGTCTCCAGAGTAACTTCTGCCCTTCACCTGTTAGGATTAGATCACACTGGGCACAGTGGTGCCCACCATGGGTGTATGTGTAGAAACAAGAATTGCAATGTTCCAGTACTTTGATGTATTACCACCTGCAGGTAGCTCTGAGCATCAGGTCCGGTGTCTGCAGTGCAGCTCACCAGGCGGGTGCAGTGACTTCTGTCAGCTTTCAGGCAGGGCTTCACGTCCCGCCTTCAAATGATGTAATTACTGATGCAGCTGGACTAAGTCTGGGAATGTAAAGAGAGCTTAGGAAACACACACACACGAAACCACCTTACTAGTCATGTGTAACTGGTTTTAGTAAGTGGAGTCTGCGCTTTCATGCTCTGACCACCTTCCCTGCCTTCTCAGCATCCAAATTACAAGACCCCAGTCCTGAACCTAAAAAAGCAGCTGAGGAAACTGAGGCAGCCAAAATACCATCCTTACTCTTATGGTCTTGAAGGGCATGTGGACGCTCCAGGGGTATTGATATAAAGCACTTCATCTTCAGAACAACATCAGCCTGTCAAAGAAACTCATGGGTGGCTAAGGAGCTATATTTCAAGTTAGGCAAAATATTTCCTCTCTGCTCCTCACAAACAGACTTTGAAGTAAAGCAGCAATAGTCTGGCTTGGCTTTAAAAATGTAATTCCTTCTCCAAACATTAACGTGGCTTTCTCGCTTAATAAAACACAAGTTTTACGTGTTTGCTGTGGAACGTCCACTGTATGCACCCACAACCCAGGAACTTACAGGAGGCTTTCTGACAAGCGTGAAGATGTGTCAGCTGCCAGCCGTGGGAGCTGGTCCTCAGCCTGAGGAGCTTTGGCTTCTGACCAAACAGCTGCCAGGAAATGCTAAGTGCATGGCTCTGCTACAACTGCGCAGAAATGCTGACAGCAAAGTACTGCTAAAATGTTGCTGCCTTGTAAAGTTAGACTGCGGCAGTTTAACAAAGTAACTCTTAAATGCCCAATTCCCAGCTGGCCTGGGGTTGTGTTTCAGAGCCTGGGAATCAGCAGGTGCTTCCCCAAGATGCAAATCTTGTTTCTGACCACTTGCCTCAGCAGGAATGATGTTTCCCAGCTTCACTCACATGATGGCTAATGTAGCTCTCATGAAATAAAGCATTGAAGAAAATCTCTCTCTTCCCTATTGAGCTGTTTCTTGCCTTAAATATCGATTTAAACATATCAGCGCTCTCAACCAGAGCTTAATTCAGTCCCTTTGTGAAATGATTTTTCCAAGGTCATGCATCACGGCACAAAAGCCAAGAACAGAACCTCTGCTTTAACTCCCAGTGCAGGTCTCCAGCTCGTGCTGCCTCTGATGTATAGAAGAAAACCAAGAATCTTAAAAACTCCCATGGTTCATATACCACAGAATATCCATTATTGGATTTGCTCCCAAGGGATTATTCAGAACAGCTAGCTCAGAACATGGCATGTCTGTACTCACAGACCAGGGCAAACACCAAGGACATTTCTGTCTTCCAAACCCTTCTGTCACGCATCACAGAGAGAAGACTTCATGAAGAAGAGAATGGGATGTTGTTGTGTGCAAACAGCTGCGAGTACAGGAATTCAAAAGCTGGCTTTGTTTTCGCTCTTTCTCCTAAAGAATCAGCAGTCACATATTACCCATAATAGCTGCTGTAGGCTTTTCAAGGTGAGCTGCAGAAATGAGGAAACTGCGGCACCAGTTGTAGTTCAGCCATGCTTGCAGTCATGTACGGCACCATATGTGCAAGTACAAACAAAGTAAGGGATAAAGCCAATTCCTGTTAAGCAAAACAGCCTCAAACTGTGCTTGTAATGTCTTTATTCACAGCTTGATTTTAATAGGAAGTTAAGTCAAAGATTTCCTGAACTGCTGATAGACAGAAACACTTTCACAGTGTGAGATGAGCTTGCAGTTTCTCCAGTACCTTGTTTTCTTCAGCTTGTCACAACACACAGGATTGACTGAGATTTATTTTGATCCGCCATGGGTTGACCTTTTTGTGACTGCAGAACTTCCCACTCTGTACCTCCTTCGTCTGATCAGCTCAGGTAAAACCACTCTCACCACAATGCAGTCCCATCTTGCGTTTTTAAAAATATTTTGTGCAGGGAAGATGCGATTCCTAATGTCACTGTTTCACCTGTAATCCCTCAGAGACTAACAGTTGTCTTGATTACCACCTGATGGGTCCTTATGCTGACACGCGTTGCTTATAAAGCATTAGTAGGTTCTTTGGGCAGGCTTGTTGGAAGAGAAAGTTCTCTAAGCCATGTTGGTGGCCGTGTGTGCTCATTCAAATCAGCTGGAGCTGCAAGCACTGACTGAGCACTTCTTCGATCCCACGTCCCTGGTGTGGGAGGCTCTTGACTGGTCTCTGTTCAGATGTGGAAGCAGCTGAAGGCTCCAAAGAGGGGAGATAACTACTAGACTGGTCTCAGCCTGGGCACAGAAGGTAAGGAGGTGGAAGAGGAGCTGTCAGGGGAGAAGAGAGGTGCATGCAGTTAGGTGTACAGCTGGTGGGAGGGGTGGAGCAGAAGTGTCTGGGGTGTGCTGTGAGCTTCTGGTGCAGCTGCTCTCCCTCTGGTGTCTCCTGGTGTTTTTTCAGAGCGATGACCGGCTGCTGGCTCCACTGACAAACCCTTGGCTCTCAGGCTCCTTTGGTCATTTTCTGAGGGCCGTGTGAATGCACAGGGGCTACAGGAAATAAATCCATGAGAGCAGAGGGGGTGCAATACATCTCTGGCTGCCAGGCCTTGTAAACTCAACTGCAAATGCGTGTGCTTGTCTGCCTATAGGTGTGCTTTGTGTATAAAAATGCAGTGAGCAGAGGCTCAGACAACCGTGTTGTTCTCTGTAGATTGCTTCTGCAGATCTCCCCACGGCCGGCTCTCGTGAACTCCTTTTGTGGAGGAGTCTGGGGCCTTTGGTTGTGGCAGAGAGCACTTTGCCAGGAGGCCTCACCCTTCCTTGCCCTTGCTTTGCTTCCACCTTTCTCAGCAGAGAGAGGTGCTTCTGTGCTGGGGGAGCTGAGCAGGGAGGCAGGTGTGAGCAGCGGGGGCAAGAGGGGGCTGGGAACCCAGGCATATAAAGCTGGAGGAGGGTGCAGGTCCTGGAGGAGGGTGCGGGTGCTGGAAGAAGATGGCCTTGGTGGAGAAGAGGCAGCGGAGGCGGCATCGGGCTGGGCAGCCCACGGAGGGGCTGGGGAGAGGTGAATCTCCTGCAGGCAGAGCCCCTGGGGAGGGCAGGGGGTGTGCGGGCACCCCAGTGCTGGGTGGGAGGGCTGGGAGGAAGGGTGGCTGAGAGTGGCTTTGTGTTTGCTTTCTCTAGCCTAGTCTGGTTTCTTGAGCACAGGCACTTCTTTGAGGGTCTTGTAGTGCCACTTCTTAAAAACAAAACAAAAAAATCCTTCGCCAAATGTAAGCTTCTTCTTCAAAAAATGTGCATCTTTCTCACGCTGCACAAATAACCAGTGAATCCAGTTGTTGTTGTGGTAGAAGACAGGGCTTGCTTCTTGTTTAACAGCAGCTGCCTGTGATTAGTAACTTAACACAGACTTTATGAAGGGTTTACAAACCTTCCTAGCACAGAGGTAGTTACCATGTCTAGGAAACTTATCGATGAGAGCTTTCTCTAATGCATTTTCTTACCCTCTTCCTGTTTTGTCAGATGCTCAGGAAATGAAGAATTCTGTTAAAAGCTCGGACTACATAGAAAGACTGGCACATAAATACATGGTAACTTTTATTCTAATTGCTATTTCTTTATCCCCCTGTTAAACTGTAATTTAGCTTTAGTTAGCTGCTTTGTCAGTAGCCTGATGGTGCAGATAGCTGTGCTGGAAAATATTTCATGGGGAACATGTGTGAATAATCAATTCAAATGGTATCACCTGCAAAGCAACAAAAAAGGAGGGAGGAAGCTTTTGGGGGAAGAATAAAGGGCTTCCATTTTCTCCCTTTTCTTGCTTGTACAACCCAATCAGCAACACAAATGTGGGATGTTTGGAAAGACAAGCTGAAAAGCTGAAAGCTTTGGAAAAACACAGCATCTATGGTTTGTACTAGAACTTCAGTTTCGGCCCAAAGCTGCCTGAAGTTCTGCTCTGGGCAGTATTTCTTCCCTTTCTTCCTCCACAGCAGAAGTGCGTCGTAGAGTCAAGTACAGAGTCAGAGTCTGAATCCAGCGCTGAGGTGAGGCTCAAGTCTCTGGGGTGTTTTGATGGTGATGAGCGTCTGTAACGCCTGGCATCCAACGCTGCTCTTCCCTGCCTTTGATCTCAGTAGGGAGAGTCCAAGGCGCGGTTGTTGGGGTTCTTTCTTGTGACTGTGAAAGAAAAGGGGGGCAGGGGAACAAAACAGAAAACCCCGCAACACCGTTTGGTTCATCAGGCTCTTCCTTCCAACTGTTAATAAGCTCAGCAAAATTAGGAAGGGGGTGGGGTGGGAGTAAGGCAGGGAAGTACTAGGTTTGACATACTTTCCCTGCTAAAACATGCATAAAGCTGCCCTAGGTTTTCTCTGGTGGTTGACTTGCGGTGGCTCTGGTGCGGCTGGGTTTCTGCAGGGCTGGGCAGAGACTCTGCCTGGTAAATGCTAACTTCAGATGAGAGTGAGAGCAGCTCTGTTGGTGTGGCAGTTATGAGTATCACCAACTTCCTGAACGCTGTTCTGTCTGTCAAAGCGGTGTGTTTAATATCAATAGGAGGAAAAAAAAACAAACACAACTGATTCTGGAGTAGAGATCTGGCTTGGTTTTTTGTCCGTTCCCCTCCCCAGCATGTGTTGGTAAATCCTGGTGAACTTAATCTGTGTTTGCATCCTATGTCTGTGATGTGGAAATCAAAACACAGCAGAACATAGCGATAATTACTGCTGTGAGCTCTGAGCTTTGTTGATCTTGGGAACTTTGTAGGTAAGTTTCTGTATCTGGGCACTGGCACTTAAACCAAGCTTACAGAAATACTGCGTGTTACTGGCTCTTGTCAGCACCTGGAGGCGTAGTGTGCAAAATGAGCACCCCCAAGAGCTCCGATAAGTATTGTGGAAGCACGGAGCCTGCCAGGGCCTCGACTGCTGTTCTGCCCTGAGACAGGGTCTGTGCTATGTGAGTCCTGAGGGGAACTTTTGTTAGTTGTAAAAATTCATAATGAAGGTGAATTTCAGATTGTACCTAACGTAAAAGAACAAAAGGTGACCTAATTTGAAGGGAAAGCTCTCTAACCTCTAAATTACATGTTTTCTATTATTAAATTCTGATTTTGTTTACTTCTGGTAGTAGGGTATACAATTACTCATTGTTCTCTTCATAGTGACACCTTAAGTGCTGGAGGATTTACCATAGCTCTCCTCAGTCTATTTTAGTGCTTTTTTCTTTTTTTTTTCTTTTTAACCAGGCCTTTTGAAGTTAGTTTGTCTGATACATATTTTTATTAACTTTGGCGGGGGGGGGGGGGGAGGGGGGAAACGTGGGACGACACACACACAACAATCTGGCTTCTTCTCTAGGTTTTTATCTGCTTTAGTTTTACTTCAAGCCATCAATAATTCAGGGGAAGATGTTTTATAAACCTATGTAAACTTCTCTTAACTAGGTCGTGCCTAGCCTGCTTGCTGAAGGACTGAAGAAGGCAAGGGACTCTAAGGGATCACAGGTAGGTTCAGCTATTATACAGAAGCCTTGTTCTCAGTGTGCAACCCAAAAATTATAATACAGGGTGGGATTGTGTGGAGAAACAACACTTCCATAGTAAGTTTATGACTTGTTACACTGAAGAGTTTTTTAAGCCCATTGAATGTTACTCTGTATTTTTTCCACACAAATAAGCATCCACCATATTTATAAAGACCTCTATTTTAGTTTCTAGATCCTTATGATGGCGATTCAGAAGATGCATCCGTATACTCTGACTGCAGCTTGAATTCTTTAAATAGTATAAAAGTTGCACCATGGGTGAACAGTGCCTCAAAAGCGATGGCTTTGGAGGATGCTGATCCTTCAGAAGATGAAGAGTCTTCCCCTGAAACTCTGCATTGGCTCTGTCCAGAAACAAAAATTGGTGAAATCCACACCCAGATAGCAACTGACTGTAAAGCACCTCTGGAACTTTCTACCCAACAGAAGGATTTCCCAAGAAGCCTGTCACAATCCTCTGAACTGTCTAGAGCCACAGAAGCATTTCCCTCCATGTGGCTGACACCTGACCGTTCCTTACTGATGGGTACTCATTCTTCAGCCTCCGCAGATCTGCTTGCAAGTCCAGGTGATAGTGTTTCACAAACCATGCTAACAGATGACTCTGAAACAATATCCAAACAGCTACTAATTAAAAGAAAACAAGGATTTTCCACTGCAGAGGGTGCTGGTGAAAAACTACGAAGAAAGAAATTTCGTGCTATCTAACCTGAGGTATGAATATATAGTTGAAAGAACTCTGTGTTCTAAAAAGTGAACCTGGTAGACATTCCTTTTGCAAGGGTCTGTTGAGGAGGGAAAGATGAGTGACTAAATTGCTGTTGATTTTCCATAACTACTGCTTACCCCTCACCTGTTTCACTCCACAGGGTTTGTTCTTCATTTGTCTGATCTGCTGTGTGGCAGGAGGGTAGCAGCTGTTTGAACGACTCTACAGGTTTGATTACAAACAATTACGTTAAGCTGTAATGAATGTAGCAATCTAGCTTTCATTTCTTTTTTCTTTAAACACAGTGCTGTTGACTTGTGCTATTAATATATATGTTCCTACCTATTCTGAACAATATTTTTGTTATGTATGCTCAGTACATCTGCCAGTTTAGAATTTACAATGCAAAGTTGAACATGGTATCTGTAAGTACTCCTCTTCCTTACTGAGAACAAGCTGCAGAAGTGGTGCATGCAGATGGGAGGTCAGTTAGTAAAACCTCTCTCTGATCTCCCTGCCTGATGATAATCTTTTTAGTAGTTTCCTTTCCACATAAATGGACTATAACTGCAGAAGCACGATTGCTTGAAATACGCCAGTACCAATTCTGTAAGTGTTCAGAAACTTTTCATTTTGCATGACTGAAAGAGATTAATTTCAGACTCTTAAAAAAAAAAAAACTAATAAAGGTAGCTTGTACCATTCCATTAACAGCTGCATAATTATGTTATTAAAGTAACTTTTCCCCTTCAGTTTAGAGATAAGTAGTTGGTTTTAAATATACCTCAAAACAAAGTGGTTAGAGCAAGTATATCTTAAAATTCAGAGCCTTTTGCCCAAGTAAGCATCCAATCCATCTACTGAATGTTTTACTTAAACCAGGTGTTTACTGAAATAATCCAGTAGAAAAAAAAACAAACAATAAGGAGAAAATATTGAAAAGTATGTAAGCCACAGGGTAACACTACTTAGACATTCAAATCTAATGCTATCTTCCTGGGTTAAAGAGACAGGAAACTGGAGCCTTATATTACCATAAAAGCAGCTTAAGAAAGAAAAACCCCTATAGTCAGTAGGACAAGGAAGTCTTGTTTAGGATAGTCTAGCTTCTGAATGCATCTCAGCAGCTATGTAAAAGCAGCCTACGTCAAACAAGAGCCAGTTTGAATATCTTATTCAATATCTGACCTCATGGCACATAATGTCAGGCTTCTTGTCCTGCTGCATTAAGGACTTCTGTTTCAATGTTCTTGTTTCTATGTTTTAGATATAAGGTTCTTGGTGCTGAGAGTTAGCTCAGTGAGCTGTGTGACAGTCAACACTATGCTTGAATACCAATTTATTTATTACTTGTTATTCTCTAAGAAGATCGTAAGTAGTTTTTCCAGACTAGTCACCAGAATGATTCCAGAAATAGTCAGAAATCTTGCTATAGATTTTATTTCAGATAATATGATCCAACTAATACCACATGTCAATAACCATCTAAAAGTCTCATACGCTTTTTCCTTCGAACAAATCCGGCCTACCAGCTTTCTGCTACACTCCCGCGTTCTTTCTAGTCAACTTCATACAAATCCATCTGCCAACCTAGCCTAACCATATCAGCTACAAAGTATAGGTGAAGAATACACAGAAGACTGACAAGGGCTACAGTATTACCAAACAAAAAGTTTTTCACTCAGTGCAGAGAACTGCAACACCACGTTCATAGAAGCTGCGAGGGTCTTCCTTGGTGGCTATTTCGAAGTCCACTGTGAAAATCAGATCTGCACGAGTGAAGTTCAGATAAACTGGTAACGTCACCTGGAAAAAAATGAGTACAGAAGAGTTACACAAGGCAGCCGAAGAGTGCAAGAAGCTTCTATACCGCTAGGTGGTATTTATGAGAGGAATTTAGTCTCAGGTAACTCAATATGCAACAGGCATTGTTCATTCACTTTAAAGCATAGCTTTCTTTAATTTATTCATATGAAGCTTTGTCTTGAACACAGCATTAGTATTTTTGAATGCTCTCTCCTCTTACCTACCTACAAAGGAAAGACCTAGTCAATGCTACCCTCTGACACTAAGAATATTAGAATAATTTTATTTGTGGTGTCAGAAAAAAGGTAGCATTTCAGAAAAAAATATTATTGGCTGGACAGCCACAAGAAGACACGATTATAATTTTTTTAATACATACTTAAGTAATTTTATCAATACTTACAACATTTGCTTTCTTATCAGCATTTGTCTGCTTGATCCAGCGAAGCTGTGTAATGGGCAGTACAGTTGAAATAGCGTTTGAAAGTGACAGCTTGTTGTTACTGCATGTAGCTCCCTGAAGCTTCAGGCCTGTAATTGAAATACACTTTAGAGTTCCACCAGCTTTCGTATATCCAGACAAAGCAAGTCTCCCCGTGTATCATATAAGGGCTGTGATGTTAATCTATGGAAGTTTTGCAAGATGTTTTAAACTATGGCCATTCTGGTTCTCTGTTAAGTCCACTAAAAGTGCTAGAAGTACTTCATATCCTCCAAACAGAGAAGTTGTAAAGTAAAAGATACACTCTCTTAATACTACTTAAACATATACTGATCTGAATCTTGGGATTTATTACCATTATAAACACCTCCCTATTAACAAGATCTTTAAACAAACAGCTTCAAAAAGCGTCTATTAACTCTTGCAATGATGTGACTTGTTTATGTAATTCAGCCCATTTAACACCAGGAGCTTCTAAAAGTACTGTAGAACAAGGACCTCCTTCTTCCCACTGTAAGTTTACCTGTCACTCCAAAACTGCATGCATCCAGGACCGCATTCTGGGTAGTTGTAACATTGACCTCAAGACAGAGCTCTTCAAGGGACCAACTGTTTGCTTGGGCAACATACTGTCGTGTAGCAGTGATATATGCCTCTGGTACAAACAGGCCTCCAAGGCACACATGGATGTTCTATTTAAGGGGGGGAAGGCGAAAAAGATTATCAATGCATGTGGCTGTGGTATTAATTAGTGATTATCATAAATGTTACTTCATCAATCTAAATTTCCATTAAAATTTTCCTGCTGCAGCTGCTGGAATACTACGCAGTAACTATGTAACTGCTGAATTGCTTTTTCCTCTATGGATACATTTTCTGCCCTAAAAATATCGTTCCCCTCTAAGCCGTATAAACTTAACCCTGCTAGGTCTCACTAGAGTATCAGGAGACACTTAACAGTATTCGCAACCACATTTAGGAGAAATGAAGCTATTCTGCTTAATGAACTTGTAAGAAGTGTTGATATGAAGACTCCATAAAGTAGATATGCACCTAAATTTAGATATAACCTCTAGATGATACCATCTTAAGATACCTTTAGTTCTTTTGCTCCACCAGAGGCAGCTGCCTGGGAAATATTCTGCAGTTGTTTGATGCGTTCACTGAAGTCAGACACCCACTGGATAACAGTCATGCCAGCTGGTACTGTGTAATGAGACCAGCTGCGAGGCAAAATACCTATGGAAAATGTGGTTGAAATTAAGTTTTGCTTGCATACAGGTTGCAATTGTGCACTATTTTGAGACTTTAACCATTTCTCTTTTTCTCCTAATAGCCATTTAAGAGTTAGATTGGGACACAAGCATTTACTGCAAGGCTCCTAAAGAAAGTGAAAGCATTTAACAAGATTTCAAAGCGGATGGCCTCCAGGTTAAGTACTTAAAATACCATCCAGTTACAGAAACCCTTCAACAGCAACTTTAGTAACACACAGATATACAGTGTATTAACGTATCTTTAAGTTTTCTTGTAGATTTGAATGCTTTATAAAGAACTGAACAGGCCAAGTTACATCATTTTAAGAAACCTTTTTGTTCAAAGCAGACATCTGAATGGTACTTCAACAACTGATCTTCAACTATTACTTGAAATATAAATTTACCTACAATCTTGAAACGGAAGTTTAGAAGACTAAAATATTTGCCAAGTGATTTTATTAGGAGAAATGTTACTCACTTTATAGTATTAGCAACTTTGTTCCATCACAATTTACAGACAAAGAATCTGGAAAGATAGCAGCTTAATTTCTAAGCTGAAAATTTAACTGCCTGAAGAAGTTTGGAATTTCAAATTGAGGTAGGTAATATTAAACTAAGCCAATTGGATTTTTATGCTCAACTCAAAAGGGCTGCCTGTACCAAATGGTAATTGGAGGGAAATTGGGATTGGCATTAAGCTGCTGAGCATAACAGCTTCTAACTTAGAGTGCAAGTGGCAAGCTACAACCTGGGAGATACCAATTTGAATTACCATACCTTTCACCAGTTCATTTATAAGCGTACGCAGGTAGTTGGTTTGTTTCTTTTTTCCTTCACACACTTGAACCACATCTGCAAGGTCCTGACGCACATCCTGAAGCAGCTTAGCTCCCATTTTCACCTCTCTCTCAAAGAACCGGAACAAAGGATCCTGATTGACAAAGCATTTAAAGTAAGCTACAGATCAAAATTCAACATTTTTGCTGGAAAACTGGTAGTTGAAGACTTTTAGTTAATCAATTAATGCAGACCACCTGTACTGACACCTTCCAAACAATTGTGGATTTCTTGTCATCAGCTACAAAAGGGTCTTACCTACCATCCTTGATTAAACCTTTAGAAGCAGTTTGGCAATCACAGCCATATTCAATTTCAATGAGCTTATTCCTGAGTTAGTGCTTCGATTAATCCTGTCCAGATCTCAAGAGTTTTCCCTTGCAATTTGTTCTCACTTAGCAGAAGCTGCTGCCATATCTCCTCTCACTGAACTTTAACACAAAGTAATGTGTGCTGGCTGTAAAGGCAGTGCCATAAAGAATAGTCAGTATGCTGCAAGTACAAAAGGAAGCACTTGTTTCTTGCTACCTGATCACAGAGAAGCTTCAGAAGCAGTACCTGTGACAGGCAGTTTACCATCGTACTTCTTTAAAGAATTCCCCAGAAAACACAGGACCAACTTCTAAGAGCATTTCATGAAACCCAGTGGGGCATACACGGGGCTATGGCAGTCAGAATCAGCATCAATGCAGGTTCCACTATCCTGTGCAACAGCTTAATTGGTACTTGAAATCAAAATGCACTTATTTCACACATTAGAGCTTGTGTGATTCCTATGTCCATGTTAGATAAAACTTAATTCTTACCTTAATGTTTTCCACAGTCCGCTTCAGATGATTCAGAGTTTGTGGGATAAGGTGAAGCCAGTTAGAGGCTGTGGTATGCAGTGTTCTCATCCAGGCTGGGCGACCATCTGATGTAGAATCTGTTCTTGTCTTCTTCTCAGTTTCTGCATAAGCTAGATCATCTTCATCCTCTAGCATCTGCATTTTCAGCATTTTACTGATCATATCTATGCCTAAAACACAAAATATGCTGTTAGTCACAGAAGCACTGTCATCAAAATGAAAACAACCTACCACATACAAGAAATAGGACTTTTTTCCCTCAGTCTAGACCTAAGATTCCAAACTGTCTAGTTGCAAATGTTTCCAGAGTAGACAATAAGGCCTTCCAGAATGAAGATGGGACCTTGACATTTGGAAGGCTGAATGTAACTGGCTTTTGAATTCACAAATGAACTAGTAAGTTTCTGAAATGACAGTGTTTAAATTGCAGAGGTTAAACTATGTTGAGAGTGGAGGGGAAAACTGAATTCTTCAGCAGGACTTTTATTTCTCTTCTGCTTTTTAGTTCAACTATCAGCTTTCCTATCTATGTAAGACATTGTTAAAGTTCTGTTTCTTACCTTGTGTGGTGAGAAGAACTTTCTCTGCGTTATTTGGCAGGCCCAGCCATGATGGTGTCTGTGTATCTGGCAGCATCTCAACCCACTGGACAAATTCTTCACGCCTGGAAGTCAGAATTTTGGTATTCATTACAAAGCTTCCCCCAGTCATAATAGCACAGTAATTCTGTGCCCAAGGCAAATGTTTACACAGCCAAATTCCAGCACACAAAGATACAGGTTATGCTTTATGTGTTTTTGTTAAAAAAAAAAACAAAAAAACAAAAAAACTTTTCAGTTGTACACAGAGATCAGGATAAGGAAAAAGATACCTGATTCCATCTGGCATCTGAATATCTTTGTGTCCATCAACTTTGCAAGCAAGTTTGAATTCACTATCAAAGCTCAGAGTAGTAAACAGACGCTCCAAGAAAGTGTTCAATAAACGTTGATCAAATTCATTATCAATGCGGCCTCCATAGATAGACTGTGCCATCAGTGTCTTTAATGCAGACCAGGGGATTTTATCAGGTGAAATGTTTTGGCGGCCCTGTGAGTAAAATGCAATGTAATTAGCAGGAAAGCATCTTTTCCACCTCTCCTCTGCTAGAGGAATCGAACTTAAGAACTAGGTTAAGTTGCCACCAGCTTACTTCAGCCAACTCATCTACATTGCTGAAGGTTTCCAGAACAGACTTCCTCAACTGAAGATCTTAAGTAACCTAAATTCTATCTGTACCTCGTGTACACAAGACTACTTGCCTTTGCTGTATCATCCAGCCATGTATCTACTGTGTCACAGGCAGATCTCAGATCAGATTCTCCAAATTCATACTTCTTGGACCAACCCAGTGGAGCATAGCGCAGACGCTCTTGGATAATTGCATGGAACCAGGCAAGGAGGAAATACAAACGAGCACGTTCATTTGGAGACTAGGAAGGAGAGGAAAAAAAAATACACTTATTACCCAAGTGAATTGATAAAAATCAAAGCCTGCAAATAATAGCCTGGCTAGAATATGTCACATTTAATGCTAGATTGCTACCAGAATTGTGTATGTTCTATCAACAGAAGGAACAACTACTATTTTACTACTGGGTGAACAAGACATTTTTTCATCTTTCTGAAGTACAATTTTCATAACATAACCTGACATTTACATTTTACCCATACAAGTCACAGCCTTACCTTGCACATTCTAGAAACTGGAATGCTACTGAAAGTCCTCAGCATGTTTGCCTTTACACCAGGAGGAGGTTCAAACACAAAGATTCGGCCAGCACGTAACAAATTCACTGGCACCTAGAAGAGAAAAGGTAAGCCCAACTCCTTTAGCCTTCGCTAAATTAAGTCCTTCTAACAGCACAGTTTGCATTACCTTCAAAACCCCAGAACCTCGTTGTAAACACACAGCGAAGTCCTGCCTGTCTTTGGGAGAGTGGGGGAATCAGTGAAAGGAATGCTATGAAGTGTTCAGGTACACTTCAGTTACTAAAACCCATGGCTAGTAACTACTCTGGCAACATTTGTTCTCCTTCTATTAATGCAGGAAGGCAGTAACGACAAATCCTTCCCTGGGTAGCGTTCTTGACTCTGTAGGCCAATTGCTGTACCAGAGCATCATATTTTGGATCAGCATTACCTTGGGATTGATCTCCATGGTAAGGAAGAGTCTGAAGCAAGCATGAGGTTGCAGGGAATGCAGTTTCTTTTCCAGTTGCATGAGCCAGCCAGGAGCCAGGTGAACATTCTTCAGCATTACCCATCTATGAAATTTTTAAACAAAACGAGTGCTTTTTAGCATACAACTTATCTATCCTAGTTATTATCACCACAAAGAGTAACAGAATCTGGTAGTAATGCTACAGGTTTTCCTCCCTCTTTTAAACCTTTCTTCTACATAGAATCAGTTACTGCTGTAACTAGCTAACTTTCCTGTTCTGCGGGTACAACCTACCTCTCTCCTTGAAAATACTTGTTAAACACCAGTTGTAAATAGTTGTGTTTACATTATTTTAAATTTCAGTTCAGAAAATTGGGACTGTTTTTTCTTCACAGTTTTGTCTATTTAGCCAGTAGCTTATTCCCCTCCCAACCCAATTCACCTTCCTACTAGACAGTATTCTGGCTTACAAGTAAATAGAACTTACCTTCCAGATTTCACTGCTGTGTTGATTGCTTTGTCTGCTTGGTTAAACCCTTCAGCAGAGCCTAAAAGACAGAAGGTTGCTTAAACTCTTACTGCTAACAAATTAATTTATGCTTAGATAATGAGAAGTGGCATGTTCTTACCTATGGCAATAGAAGTAATCTGTGTGTTCTGCTCAGCTGCAAGGTCTTCAACATGACCACTGGCATCATAACCCGGCACTGAGCACATCAGCACAGGGGTATTAGGTTTCACCTATTGTACAGTAAATTTAAAGATACAAAGCAGTCAGTAAGTACATGAATACATAACAAGTGCAGTAAGCTCAGTCTTCCTTCCCTTTGGCCAGCTAAAGACGTTATGTTACTCTTATTTTTTCCTGTTAACAAACAGGAAAACAATCCATTCTTCATACCATGGGCAGAATTGTTAAGTAGAATTGTTCTGTGAACAGGTTTACTCAGGGTGGACCTCATGTGAACTGGCACTGAGCATTACATCAGGAAATTAGCCTTCCAAAAACAGGCAGATTACCTCTGTATCTACGATGTGCGTCAGATCTAAGGGCTGTTCCATAATGGACATGAAAGACTCTCCAAGATTTGTTGAAACGAAGGTATGAGCCATTGCCAGCAGACGATCTGGACGGAAGGCCTGGATCAGAAGCAAGCGATGTATGGCCTGTCCGATAGGAGCTGAAAAGGGGAAACAGAATTGGACAGGTAAGAAACCAACCCCCAACACCTACCTCTTCTCAGTTCTCCGTTCAATTTTTCCTGTCTCATTCCTGAAACTAAATGAAAGATCTTTTGCAACATATTAATAACGGAGTGCTTATATTCTGTGTTCACCTGGTCAGTCCAAAGAAATGCACCCGTTTCAGTGGGTTTGCTTTCCATGACATTTTAATTACCTGCTCAATGTCTCATGTTATGAGCCTTTTAAAAGCCTACCTTAGCAGGATGCTTCATGACTGTACCAAAATGCTACTTGTTTACAATACCTATAGTCTAGAAGTGCCATGCTACGATTTTAAGCTTCCAGAGACAACAGATCTCTTCACATCATCTCACTCATTCAATAACCTGCTATTGTTGTTTTTAAAAATAAAACCAGACTACGGTTCTGCTGCAATCCCACGTTCATGATTTTCAGAGTCACTGAGGTCCAAATTCCAGTTCTATTTTAAAATTGCTTTAAAATCTAGTCAGTTTTCCCTAGGTTGAAGTTAGTAAATTAGGAATGGTGTGGATAATAGTGCAACTTAACTTACTTGCAGGTTTTTCTTCAGTCCAAAGGTACGGTACAGTCTGTTCTGGTGAACTGCTATCCAGCCAGATACAGAATTGCTGTATTAAAAGAAAATGCAAAATACCTGAAATGGAGTTTCATGGCACCAAAACTGTGCTTTATGGTCTAGGTCCTGCTCATGATGCAACAGAGATCTTAAATTTCAGCCTTAAAATGTAGAATTTAATGCACTGAAGAAATGTTCAGCTACATACCAGCTTTCAGTAAGCAACAGAAGATTGCTAATGTAAGGTTTTATTTAAGACAATCCAAGCTTTAACAGCCTTGCATTTGCAAAATCCCTTCAAGTTTTTTTTTTAATAGTAAGTAGTTAAATGTTTAATCAATGAAATGTACAACAACTTTGTAAGATTTTTCCCATTTAATGTTCACATCCTACCATCCATCTTTAGTATAAAAACTTCAGCTGAGTACCAGATGCAGCAGTTGAGCTTCCATCTACAAATAAGTCTTGCAAAGCTAGTGAGGGCTAACAGTGCTAAACAGAAGCACTGCTATAGCAGACTAGTTGTCATATTAACTAAAGTCAAACATTAAATGTAGCACCACATTTTGTCTGACACTCCATGCAGTTTGGTGTTTTCCAAGGCTTGTTGATAATAACTGGTATGAATGTTTCCCTGAGCAAAACTGCACTTGGACAATCACATTTACCAAGTTTTTAACTCTTCAATAATTCTTCAAGAGCCCACCATAACAATGTATGTATGGCTAGGGCTGCTCCCCTCTACTGCATAATTTTCTACTGTATCACTGTGATGTGATAAGACATCACGCTTTCTGTCTGCAAAAAAGCCGACTGCAAGATTGGATTAACAGTGAGATGAATAAGCTGCTTCCAAGGCTGAGTGATGAACAGTGCTGGTATTTACAAATCAGGTTTCATAGCTTGATTACAAATGAAGAACATTCACATTTTCCCAATGACCACAACTAGTTAATCTGTAAGGCTTCCTTTCTCATACTGGGAGACCTTACTCATAGAATGAAGTTCTTAAAGCAGAAACCCTAAAGCCTAACCAAGTAGCTTGATGCAGAAGAAAACCCAGCCAACACCTACCTCATCAGCCTGAACTTTTGAAACAAGGTCCTTAAATGCAGGAAGGCAGCTCAACCTCATCATTGCTTCAGTTTGCTCTACAGTCAAACCATTGATTTTTGGGAGAGATGCAGTGTTTAGTACAATCTCCTTTCCTCTCAAGAAGTGCTGGAATTCTGCATCATATGTAGGCTCCCTAGTAAGGGAAAAGAAGGCTTTAACTCCATGTTGCCTTTTCAATAGTTTTTCAACTGAAGTGAGGTAAGAAAACGAACATTTACCCAATAGTGCCTTTCAGTTTAATCCGGGCCAGCAACATAGCAAATGTTATATGATCTTGATGCAGCATGCCACGTGCCACTCTGTTGAAAGCCACCTACCAAGAAAATAGCAAAATTAGTATCATAAAGATTTAATTCTTAAAGGGGCCTTTAATTCTGGCCCCTCAAAAATTGAGTACATCTGCTGAATAAAATACTGAACCTGAAAGAGATCCTTTGTGATGATTGAGAGACGCTGAGTATGGTCTGTGATTCCTTTCAGATTTGGGTTCTCATACAAGACATTGTGATAGATGTCCAAGAAAAACTGGAGAGAGTATTGGTACAGGAAGTGTATCTGAAAAACAAAAAGAGTTTGGTTTCCTCTCTAGAATTCCACCAGTTTTGATGGTCAACGGCATATGCCTATAAAATTGCAACATGGCAGCTGGGACTGGAATTAGGAAGTACCTACTAAGCTTTGAATAGTAAATAAACGAGGCTTCTGGCAGGAAGGAGCACTCATCCTACCTGTTTCAGTGACTCCATAGTAAAGTAGATACTGCTGCATGCTGTAGAAAGGGGCAAGTACTGCTGAGAAACAGTCTCCACTTCTTGCATGACAATATCAGTCTCCTCTACTTTTCTAGTAACCTCTGCTGCTTCCTTCTTCAGGTTCTCAAGAGTAGTAATGATGGTATCATCATCCAGGATACGTCCCTTCACTTCATTAAGTGCCTGGAGTAGGGATTTTTCTAACTGGCGCAAGCGCAGCTGAAATTCACCTTAATTAGAAGAAAAAATTAGGTTATACGTTGTATAGATGTGCTATTTTTCCAGGAATTGTGTATGACTTGCCATTGGCCATGCTAAAAAAGCAAGGGTATCAGCTATAAAGGTGTTTCATAGCGTATTACTAAACTAGAGTTAAACTACTGTATCCTTTCAGAACAGGAGGAAGTTACTTCAATTTTGGTAAGCATACCCTGAAGCTTGAGGAGATCAGAGCGTTTTTCATCAACATCTGGTCTTTCAGCTTTCAGGACTTCATTCAGACACTGGCTCTGTAAGCTGCTGCGAGTTACTGTGAAGTTCACAAACGTAACACGAGAACAGAGGTCTGGTGGGAATTCAACCTATCACAGGAAACATAAAAAACTCTCAGCTCACTGACATACCATTTCTACAAAGAAGACAGCTTTGAGTTTTGCTTACTGTTGGATCTCTGGTGGAGAGGAAGATAACGAAGGATGGTGACAAATCAATATCTTGGTCTCCCAGAGTAATCAGAACTCTGCCTCCGGTTCTCCGGACTTCACGATTCAGAACGGGATTCAGAACTGGATCATAGCTCTCCACATCCTAAAAACAGAGATGTGTGAGAGAGAATTTGTTACTTCCAAGTGTTCTCTAGCTAACAATCCCAATCCAGCTACAACTAATGGTCCGGTAGTGATCAATGTGCATTCAGTTTGGAATACAGATCACATTCAGAAGCTTTAGATTTGTAGCTGAGTAACACAAGCCCAGAGTTTAGGCCATTACCATACAAGGCCTCAGTAGGGGAGCACTGTTAATGGTCTGGTTGTGTTAGTATTAATGCATAATAGGCCCTATTCTAAGCGGCACAAGCAACAGTTGCTGATCTCATCTGTGAGCTAACCCTTTATTTTCCCACTTCTATGCTAAGAAACAAAAAATCTCAGAAGCGGAAGCCAACTATTCCTAGTTGCCTAGTTCTTTGTATTACTGAAAGTTCTTCCTGCTACTCAGAGTAGATTTAATTCTGGATAGCTATGCATATTAGCCACTATTAACTATAAGCAGAGACAGCATGTGGGAACAAAGGAATAGACAAGCTTCAAGTCTAAAATGAGTGAAAGTACGGAAAGAACACTTGAAAATAAAAGCATTTGATCTTGAAATAGTAGAAAAAGGTAGTGTCTTCTGCCTGCTTATCTCACTAGTTTTATTTTTCTCAGGACTAACTCTTCACATTCTACTCAGTATTAATTAATAATGGTTGGAAAATGAAGTTATTTGCATCTTACTAACAGAAAAACTGCTAATTTTTCTAGTACACAGGGCAGAATTCAAGAATTGTAAGTAGCTTCTACATGATCATGGAACAAACCTGGACAAGAAGCGGGTTACCAAATCTCAGTGCACTTTCCAAGTTCTTCCTGAAAGCGTCATCCAAGAAACTAGTACGAGTTATCTTACGGTCTTTGTATTCATTCATGATAAACTCTGTAGCTTGCCCAGAGGGATCGATGATCAATGGATACCTAAGTTAACAATCAAACACACTCATTATTTGGGTTTTGACTGCAAACAACTAAGCATTTTTATGAATTTAGATTGCACTGTTAGTCACAACTCTAAAAGCTTGCATATGAAGAAATGTTGGACAAGTTCAAGGACTTATTTCAGATTTCAGTTCAAGCCAACCTAAGTCATCACCTAAGTGCAACAAAAGAGGCAAGCAGAGATGAGTGAGAACTTTTGTGTTTACATGTGGTTGAGTAGCTTTTATAAACATTAAAAGCTCTCACAATAATTAAACAGTGCTCTGAAAGAGTTGTGAATTCTTTGAAAGGCACAAGAGCCTGCCTGCTGTGATAATGCTGTTCTAGAATTCTGCGTCTCAGAATGAAATACCTGTTGAACCGCTTGAGCATGATGGCATTCTCAGTGCACAGGTCATCTGCAGGGAGAGAACTTGCTTGCCAGCGAAGCCGCTCATCTGCATTGGAAAGGTACTCTGTCCTTGCAATGTCTGTACGGAACTGCAAGAAGAACATACCATTAGTATTTGACTAGAGATTCTTAGCAATCTTAAAACTTCTTTAGGTGTTACAGAGAATTGATTTATGGTTAAGTTGTCATGATGCTATTCTTACCTGGATATTTGCTTGTTGCAAATGGTGAGACCATGTAGTGAACAAGTTCTGACGCATCTGCTGATCAAAGTAACCAGCATAGGCAATAAAAGCTCCTGAAAGCAAGCAGTCTCCCGCAATAGTGGACATCTGGTTCTTGAAAGTTTCACTTGTCTTCTCCCATCTTTCACGTTCAGCAGAAAGACTCTTGAGAAGAGCTGTACTACGGTTGACCTAGAAGTAAGTGAAGCAGTGTCTTTAGATGATGTTTTCTTATAGTATTAAATGTCTCCAGGGACACTACTTATACTGAATCAAATTCCAATTTAAAATTAAAAGCTTAGAATTAAATTAAATTTGTGCTTCTACACTCCAGTGTTAATTTACTATGTTGGTATTCAACTGTTATCTTGAAGAGTTTAAAAGGTTAAGTAGTGGCGTAGTAGTGACATGCTAGTGGATTAGACCAAATACATGAAGAAATTCTTCAAAAAAAATAAAAGTCCAATTGCAATATTACACTACAAGCATGACTATTTCCAAAGGCTTCCCGTTTATTTTACGCCTGCTGTGAACTGTCTTGTTAATTGACTAGCAACATGAGCTGACATGTCTAACTCTAGCCAAGTTTCAATAGCTTAAGGAGCTGATGATATCTAGGGATGAAAGAGATAGCTCATATGCACTGTAAAGAAGCAGCAGCCCAGTTTGCTCATCAGAAGGAATTTTGAAGAATGGTTCAATTTCGAACTGTCTAAGGTGAAGGAATGGAAAATCATAAAAGGTCTTACTTTTGCTTCTACAGCAGCCAAGTCTGCCTTAATAGCCTGAGCCTCTGAAATCAGTACTGCGTATTCTTCTTTATAACGTGCAATGCTGGCCTCGAGATCACGAATCATCTGCTCCACTTCATTTGCTTTCTGTTGGTTGTCTTTGGCATCATCCTCCAGCTTCTGCAGTTCATTGCGTAGAGGTTCTACTCTTTTCAGCATATCAGCATAGTTAAGCTGCAAACGGTAAATAAGTCCTTTATGCTTTCTAAATTGAAATGTGTTAACATCCCCAGCATGCAGGAATACACTAGCAATTCCATCTTTTCAATCTTAAGTAACTGCGATCTGTAGAAGAATTAAGGGTGGCTTACCAGAAACTAAGGACTGTCTATCAATTTCTAAGATTTAGTTTAAACCAAGTCCAAGAACAAAAGCAATTTTGCAATTGTTCTGTAGACACACAAGAGGTTGAGACCACATAGGTTAGTGTGTGACACTGTTTTGCTGAAATACTTAAGCAGATGTTCATGCCAGTACTGAGGTCACCTGCCTCTCCTAGAATAGCCAAGCCACAGAACAAATAAGATAGGAGCAATTGGCAAGACTGAAGCTAAATTGAATTTCTACACACTGCTACCATTCATAGAAGCCACAGTTTTAGCAAGCCAAGCATACTGTTGTGTTGAACATCAGCAGGTGAGTAAAACCACCCTCAGGTATCTCACACTGGGGGCACCTTCCCCAAAACCTGTTTCCTTTAGAAAACCATTCAAGTACTGAAAAGTCTAACTAAAAGACCTTAACAGAGCTGCCCATGAGCATACCCTACTGTGAAGCTAGATGGAGACAGCAGAAGTTTCACTAAAAGGACTGCAGTGCATTTTCCAGCATTTGTCTTGCTGAAAACTCAAAGTAACTGTCCTGTAAGATCACACTATAGAGAAAGAAACACCTACTGTTTGCTGTAAAGCAAACGTTTCTTGGCACAAAAAGTATACCACAACTGCCAATTAGTTCTCTGGCACAGTACTACACAACCCAAATGCATCCATATGAACCTTCTACCAATGTCTTTGAAGCAAAATAGCTTGCAAAGTTTAGCTGAATAGAGGTAAATTCAAAGCCTTTAGACCCTTGTCACATGCCTTCAGGCTCACTCTTCACATTCCATTTGCTTTCCCACAGTACTGACTTTACCTGTGCAATTGCCCATTTCACCATAGGCCCACAGGCCAACGATGCTCTGTTTACAATTTCGTAGTTGTAACTTGGATTCGACAGGTAGTTTTTCTTCATTTTCTCCCGGATGGCATCACTGCAAGAGAAGTTTTTAGAGACAGCATGAGTCCACTGAATGTTGGCATGTAGGTTTTCAGAACGTGGTTTACCTTTCGCAATTGGCAAGAATATTTCCTAGCAATTTTGCTGATGTTTTAATTAGTTCAAGACATTGTATCAGAAATTGTCAGAAATTGTATCAGCATGTCAGCAATATAAGGATATTTAACATATTCTTGTAACTAGTTGATCACTAACTGCTTAACTGCTCACAGGATCACAGAATAATTTGGGGTTGGAAGGGAATTCAGGAGGTCTGTACTCTTCTAACCTGCTCAGATGTTAGGATACCTAGGTCAGCCTGAACAACCAATTCAGTTACTCCTGGAAAACTAGTTTCAGCTAATAACATGGCTTTGCACAGCAGCATACAGATTTGAAATTCTGCCTTGAAGTTTTTCAACAGCAGTTGTTTCGTCCCAGTGTGCATGATACACCTTTGCTGCAGTGGTCTGTTTCCTGTACCACCTACATTACAAGCCATCTTTACATGCAGGAGTAAATCAGTCTCAAAAGAAGTCCAGTGCTACTAAAGCAATTAGACTAAGAAAAAGTCCAATTACAACCTACCACGCCTTTGTGAATGGTTTATCCACATAATGCACATTTGCACTGTACCTGATTTCCTCAGCAGAGAAGTTAACAATGGTTGGAATGAAGTTCTCTCTCATGATGATGGATCGTATTTGTTTCCAGTCGGTTGTACTCTCACCGAGCAGCAGGCAGATGGACTCCAGTGCCAGCTTCACTGCTGCAGGCGGATTAGCCATAGAACGGACTTCTACCAGGTGCTGTTTCTTTATTGACTTCACAGCTAACCAATGCCAGAAAGGTGATGAAAGTTGATTGGGAGGAAAACAAACAGTTAGTGAGGTCTGTTCAAGTACTGTGGATCTATAAAAATGCTTCAAGCTTCCAAAAAGGAAGTATTATCTTTTCATATGCTCACATACCATTCTGAGCTTCAATGACAGCAGGCTCCACCTTGTCAAGGTCTTCCTTCACACTCATCTGCTTGTCTGCAATGACCTCCTGCTGCTTGTGCAGCTGTTCCTGGATCTCCTGACTCATGACCTAGGTAGAAGTTTCACAGAGAAAACACTGCTTTTTACAAGTTGAACTTCCTTAAGTGTTTGCTCTATAGGCTCTAATGTTTTAGAAACAAGAATATTTACTACTTACAGAGATTTAACAAAGATTTTTACCTTTTTCTTCTCGGCTTCCTGCTGATCTTTCACCATCTTTTTCAACTTGTCATTGGCTGCTGCATTCTTCACTTCCAGTTCCTGACTCTTTATTCTTAGGTCACGCCGCAATTCTTCCACCTAAGACAGAGAGTAAGATTGGAGAACTCAGACTAAACATGGACATCTATTTTATCACTCCAAGCCTTATAAAAGGCAGTTTTAAAGATAAGTACCTGGTCAACTGTTTCCTTGATTTTTCTAAGGCCAACATTCAAATGCATTTGCTGTTCCTCTAATTCACTTCGCTTCTCATTGAACAAGTTGGCATAATGGTTGATGAAATCTAAATAGTGGCGTGGTGTGATTGCCATGGTTCTGCCTCCTCGTTTTGCCAGACGAGCATTAGCCTTTAGGGAAGAAGGAATTGTTGATTATGCATTGGTTTTAATGCTATTTAAGTGCCAAAAATCATGCTTTTTAGGGAACTGGTGCACGATGCTGTGGCATAGCAATCAGCACAAGTTCAGCAACGTTAAGCAAACATACCTGATGAAGAGTCTGATGAACAAACACACAGCTATTAACAATAGCCTCCCTGTGTGATGGCGGTTGTGGTAGCTTATCATACACAACAGGCATGTAATCAGGCACGATATAATTTGGTTTCTCAAGATCCATTTTGCTCGTGAACTCTTTGCCAACTTGGTACAGTGCCTCAGTTGACCAGTCTCCAAACCAGTTCAAGACACACCTGAAATACAAAAGCATTTGTGAAGGCTTCCCAAAAATACTGTTTTAATAGTATTTATAATGTACAGGGAGATATACAGCAATTACCTGTTGAAGAGCGCAGGAGAGGTAGCTGCCCTATCCTTCAGGCCCTCAGACGATGGATTCATAGTGAACACGACATGGAGATTGCGAATAACCTGGCTGGTGAACCATTTGTAGAGTTCTTCATGTGAATCTAACATTAGACCTTCTTTCTGTGCTCCTTCTTTACACTGAGTCATGAGGGTGGCATATTCATCTCCTTCAAAGAGACCCGGAACCTAATTCAAAAGATAATTTTGTAGTATCTTACAGTTGTAAAAAGGCACTTAAAGAATTTACTTAAAATCTTCTTACCTCTCCATTGGCTAGGAGAGTATTCATTCTCTCCAGGAATCCAGAATCCAATACATTTGACTCATCCATTATGAAAGCTATTTTTTCATTTTTACAGCCAGAACGTCTCAGTACTGTCCTTAAGTCTTCATCAAAATCTTCACCTGTGTATTTTCTGTGAACCTGGAAAGATTTAACATTTGTTATTTATGTTTTCTTTTAGTGGGATTTCTTAGGGGCAGATATTTAGGAAGCATGAGTTTTGACACAGTCTTTGTTGAGTAAAACTAGCATGCCAACCTTAATTTGGTAGACGCTCAAACCGTTCATCCAGGCAACGAATCTTGAGAGGGTTGTTTTCCCTGCTCCACTGACTCCAATGAGCAACAAGTGGCCCTGTGGTTGACGGAAGATTCTGAAAAAAGAACAAATGAGTATGTTTGGTCAAATGTTATCAACTCACTCAAGTTTTTCCCTGAGCACCTATACTTCAAGCTAGCACTACAACTGACAACACACATCTCTCTAGCTAGGATCCTGCTCTCTGAAGGGCAGAAGTAGGTTGTCTATGGAAAGGAATGGGATCAAGCTCCTTTCCTAGACTCTACACAGACTTCTCTGTTTTAGAAAAAGTCTCTAAATAAGATGTACATGAACAGCAACCAAAGTCTCAACTTACCGGTCAATTCTTAACACATGATCCAAGACTTCATTGAACAGAACAAGCGGTACATCGAGCTCTTCTTCATAGAAGACTTTAAGCCTAGCTTTCACATAGTCTCTTAATTCTTCTTGATCCACTGGAATATAATCCTAGAAGAATCAGTCAATACAGTATGGATGTTAAGATTAAGGGTATTTTGCTTAGCAAACAATTGTTTACTAGATGAAAGCAGAAGTATTAGAGTATCTAATAAAGCAATCCCCTAACAAAAACTTAAAAATGCTGTACACATTTGACTTGCCCAGGAGCATGTCTGCCCACAGCTTAGAGGGCCACAGACACCAGCATGGGGTTGAAACATTGAATCTATGATAAGTTGAGCCTGAGCTGCCAGACACCAAAGAGACTGGGAAGTAGCATGCAAGACTTGCTTCCCCTCACTTCCCCATCCAAACAGCTTTTCCCTGACCAACAATAAATGCCTAAGAAGGGTAGCAGACTAGAAGGACCTTTGCCTTGATCCAGCAGGATTTCTACAGATTGCCCAGCTGTATCAATTCAGATTGTGAGACAGTCCACTATACAATTTACACTATCAGAGTTGTTTGAAGCTCACACCTTATCCAAGAGATTCCATATGCAGTAAATGCCAGCAACTTTCTGGAAGTGTTACCCTATTCTAGAGAAACATTATTTCAAACTGCCTTTATATGCTGTGGTAGATCTTACAACAGCATCCTTGCAATAACAGCTACTAACTTTGTAGTAATTTACTTCAGATATCCATAGTAAAAACTTCTCAGAGATCAGCCTAATAAAATTACAGACACTGATTGTCATGCTAATATAGTCATAAAAGCTGCATCAGTCAATTGCTCCCAAAGTATTCCATTTTTTAATCTATTACCTTTGACAGCCAGTTGCTGTATAAGATAGGTCTGCTCATAGCTTTTTCCTTGTCAATATTGGGGAAGTGTTTCAGAGCAACCATGTCAATGTTCTCATCAGTCCAGCGTCTCTCTTCGTCTTCTACAAGTCTGGATAAAGAAAAACATCCATGACTACAAATACTGTAGTGGAAGGATACGCTCCAGCTACATAACATGAAGTTTGGTCTGCAAATGAAAGCTGGAGGAGTAGGGGAAAATTCATTCTGTGCTTGTTTTTTTGTTGTCCTGTCCTCAAGTTCCACCCCCTACAGCCCCCCATCTCATGTTTCTTACCTGTCCTGGAAGAGACGTAAAGCTTCATGGGCCCAAATCCTGATAAGGCCTTCAACTGGTAAGGTTTCTAGTGGTCTTAATGCTTCAAATATACCTCTCACCCATCGAGTCATTTCACGAGGTGAATAGATGTAGTGTGGCTGTGTGTCTTGAGTGAATCTCTCCTAAAAATGCAAGTACATATTAGTTATATATAAAAATAAAATATATTATTTACTTTGTCCCAGAATTCTGCCTTATTTTACAAGCCTTGAGTTGCCATATATTACTTTGCTAGTCTCATACATATGAAGGGCAAACAATATACCTTAAGTGATTTGGCCAAGACTGATTAGAATTTGAGGTTGTGTTCAACAAATTACCTGAGACATTGTGTAGAATTCTACCATAGCAGCAGTGAGAGGTTCTGCATATGTGCGAAGTGATGGGATCAGCCTTAGCATCGCACGATTGAATGTTCCATATATCTGAGTAAGTGAAGCTGGCCCAGGATAGTCCACATAAACCACAGGAACATGTCGCAAAAATCTGAAAGATTAGCATATTTGAGAGTCCAGAAAGTCTATATTATTTTTTTTTAATCAAAATTAAATCACAGTTTTATTACAAATTCCCAACATTAACTGCAGTTTGTTAGTTGATCCTTAGTGCCTTGGACTAAAAAAGCGTTCTGATGTACCCACTGCATGTTAGACAGGTTATTCGAGAAATACAATGAGGCCACTGACTGTCAGTCAGGATAAGAACTGAGTAGTAGTTAGCTCAAAAACAAAGAACACAACTTGAGCACAACTGGTATTAAGTGTTTAAGAATGGATTCCATAGTCAATGCTTCAGTTTTGACCCCCATCTTTCTGTAAGTACAAAGTTGTTTACAAGGTACATTACCTGTGTGAGAGAGGTTTTCTTCCAGGATCAGTAGGTGGATTACATGCACCAACAAACTGAATTCTCTCCAGTTTCACCCATGTCTGATCTGATGTACGATAGAATCCTCCATGCTCCACCATCTGGAAGAAAACAAAACCAAACCAAAATCAGTGTACCATTAAGTTTCAGTGAAGGTAACCGTTATGACAGAGTTAATTACAAAGGAAAACAAACCTGTCTAATGAAGGATATGACTCTCTGCGTGCCATACTTATCCATGTCTGGCAAGTTGATTTCATCACAGAACAGCACCAACCACTTTCCCAACTGCACAGGAGCCAGCACCACTCCATTAGGCGTGCGCCTGTACTCACAGTAGTGATCAAAAGTTTTCAAGAGCAGTTCTGGTGTAGTAGCACTAGAAAAGTTGAGTCCAACCACCTTAAGAAGAGAATAGTGAAGAGAAAATAAATAAGTCAAAATGCATTAGAGCTTGAAAGAGCTTATTAAGAGCCCTGGAACCAGGCATGCTACAGCTTAGCTTTCCACAGTGGATGTCCATGTATCATCTACATCTCAGGTCACTGACTGTAGTACACTGTGTGCTTCCCACAACGGGTTTTCCATTTACAATGCAGCAAAAACTTCTGCCCAGCCTTGTACTTAAAACACTACAGCTTCATATTACTGTTATGCCAACCTAATACACTGAAGGACAAGAGCTATTCTTAAACATTATTCAAGGTTTTAAAATACCAAATGGAGGAATGCTCCTCTATTATTGAAGCTGGATAGCAGGAAGTAGCTTTTGGGCTAAGGATCTTGAGAAATACATTTAAATGCTACTCAACATCATTTTTACTTTTTTCCGTATTTTCACATGACTGACTGAGGTGGAAGCACCACTGAATTCCTAGCAAATCACTTTGGTGCTAACTCAAGACTGCTTGAATCTTTAAGGTAAGTGACTAGTTACTACCCTTTAATTCACATACACGTGCACATACAAACGTGCGCACACACTCTCTTGTGTACCTCCATATCAGGAAGGGCTCTGAGAGCACTGAAGAGGGTCATGGTCTTTCCAGAACCTGGCGGGCCACAGAGTACTAGAGGTTTGTGCTCTGCCAGCCAAGTATACAGCAATGCTTCATGGCGAACTGTGTCTAGGGTTGGTACTACAACATCAGGAGCTGCAACTTTGTGTGTCTCAACTTCAATCTGAGGAACCTTGGTTTGCCATGGCACCCACTCACCCGTAATGGACACCTAAGAACACAAAAACATGATCAGAATTTAGAACAGGAATGTAGTTTGATCTGTTTAATATATATATAGTTTAGCATATACATATAAACTATTAAAAATCATAGTAAGTTAGTAGCATCAAATTTGATGTGATTATTAGAACAGGTAGATTAGAACATTGTTCACTGACGAGCCAGAAACTATAAAACTTAAGTTTTGGCTCCAAATTCTAAAGCAGAAACCTTAAGAAAGGTTTTACCTCATAGTCAATTATAGGTATGTTGGGTGCAGTTGGCAGTGGCACAGTGGTGATTCTCCTAATGTATTCTCCCAGCTCTGCTCTCATTTTCAGACGACTGTCTCCAGAGAGAGACCAGAGAATTGCATAGACCAGGTACCTCTGCAGGAAGCAAGAAAAGCAGCTATTACTTGATTGTACAGTAATGGAACAAAACTTAATGACTGATAAATGAAATCCAGCTACTATTCTGACGTATCAGACACAGGAGTCACCCAGCAGCATATTATATTTACCTGGATATAACGCTCCAGTTGATCTATCTGCATTGGGAAGTCTGGGTGATTGGCATTGTACTGGGCTACATTGCGGCAAGCTTGGTGCAGCATTGAGAACAGAGAGCCAAGGCAGCGCAGCCGGGTGAGATCCATAATATGCTCCAACTTGAAAGCATGTTCAAGTGCTTTAGTTACGAGGCCATTGGAGGTGAAATACGGCTGCATTATTGTTGCAGCATCTCTCTGGATCTGTCAGGGGAGAACAACACTGCTTAAAGCATTTGCTTCTCATCTGATTACCAGGCAGCAGAAAGTAACTTTGTTTAAGGCTTGAAATGCTTCTTATTTTAACATTCTTAAAAAAAAAATAAAATCAGGATGTCAGCTTTTGTATAATTAAGCTGCCTTAAGTTTGAAGTACATCATACTACTTGTGATACAAGTGTTCAAACACACTAGCCCAGAATGTAATCTAAGTTATACCTGCAACATCGGGGATGCTGCTTCTTCTCCCTCATCTTCTTTGCCCTTTCGCCTTCGCTGAGCTTCTTCTTCACCTTCATCCAGAGGAATGCTTCTCAGTCTGGCCAGGAAGTTATTGAATATCATGTCTGTACTGAGAACATCCTCACTGAACCAGACCATGCCACACCTTGATACAGTAGCCAAAGTTGCGTATTTCAGATCCTGTACCTCAAACATGATACGCACCTAAAAAGCAGAAATTTAAAACAGATTTTTAAGTAAAAAAAAAAACAAAAAAAATCACAAATATACACTAAAAAAACAAACCCACACCCAGAACTTTTAAAGTTACGCTGTATTTAGCCTCTGAAGAATCAAGAACAGCGTTAAACTATCCCAAACTAAGTTCATCATTACTGCCTGCTACCCTAGACTTTCTTATAATTCATCACACTTGTCTCACAGGGTCAGAACAAGCATAACATGAAATGTTTGTTTCCACAGAAATTCCTAACTCTAGTTAACCACTACCTGAAATCAGTATTACTCTGCTTGTGACAAGTGATGGGAAAGGTACCAATACAGATCAAGGTAAAAGCAACAGGTTTATATGAAAGCAAGTATCACATAAAAGTAGCATTACGTTTGGTGGAAGGCTGAGACGTTCTCCATTTGGCAGAGTAAGCAGTTTGTTGTCATCCAAAACAGAGTTCAAGTTTTCAACCCATTCGGGATCTACATCACCATCAAAGATAATCCATTGACGTTTCTGTAATTCACCTCTCACGTTGTCTATAATTCTGTAATTAAAAGAAATTTGTATTGCAGTTTTACAGGCTATAGATAACAAAGACCCAATAAAACCAGAACACGTAAGGCACAAATCTACCGTCCAGTTTTCATTCGTACTCTTGAAGACTCACTTTCTCAGGACATGTGTAAACAAGCCATCTGTCCATTCTCTGGTATTTGGATCCAAAGTACCATACAGGTGATCTTTGCTGATTGCTTTTGGATCAATAATGTGAGCAACACCTTCCACACCTTCCAGCCGTTCAAGAGCTTTCAGCAGTACTCTCCAAGCCATGCTCTTTCCACTTCCAGAGGGACCCACCATCATCAGCCCATGATTTATCTGTGTAATCTGGTACAACTGAAGTACCTGCAACAGAAAAAATGATGTGTAAGTCTCAACTTTGGTAGTCACTAAGTATTGCTCACTTAGAGATGAATAATTTAATAATAAGAGGGAAGTTAAGTCTCACAAACACATTAATTTCAGTTCCACAACATTTTCAGTTTTGCATTTTACCTTTTCAACCCACATGCCACCAACTTCTTCTCCATCACCATAGGTGAGGTACATTTCCTGACACACTTTCTTAAGCTCCTCTCGCAAGGCTGTCATTTCCCCACGGTGATACTGTACTCCAGGGAATACATCAGAAAGGAGACTAAACAGCAATGGAATGTCTTCTGCAACCAGTTTTGGTACCATAGTTTCACATACACTTTGGATCAGGATCTGTAGAGAAAATCATGTTTTAGTTGAGACCTGGAGGTGTGTGGGGGGGTGGAACTAGATGATCTTTAAGGTCCCTTCCAACCCAAACCATTCTGTGTGACTTTTTTTTTTGTTGAGTGTGTTTGATGGGGAACACTTCACTGATAAAGCACCAAACCAGGATGGTCTAGGTAAAAAACAACCATTAGCAGGCAGCTCAGCTTTGAAACTACACAATGAATTCCTACTGACTTTTAATTTATACAACGGCAGGTACTTAACCCTTAAAACAGAGTTGTTTTTTTTTGTTTGTTTGTTTTGAATTAACTTCAAAAGAACCGGGCAGCAATGAGAGTTGTGAACACACCACCTCATAAGTCTTTTATTACTCTTCAAGGAATCCTAAAATTCAAAACTTATTTCACTTCTTAGTGCTTCTAAGCTATCTAATTATCACCTCCTGTAACTAACATTGCTTTGCTTGCATGGCTTAACATTAATTGATGAACACTGCAGAGTGTTTGCTCTGTTTAGTGTACATTCTGTACTTTGTCACAGAAGATAAGAGCTCACACACAAATTACCTCTTGTTCTGGTAAGTTCTCAGCAATTTCTCCCTCATCAACAACTTCACCACGCTCTTCTTTCTCACGCTTAATCTTCTGAATCCTCTCCCTCTTCACGTTACCCGCACTGACCAGTACACTCTTCAGGGCTCTCAAGCCAAAATCATAATGACTCTGGGAGGACAGCTGTTCATCACAAAGCCTAAGAATCAAGAAAGACAAAATTTGATTCTCAATCGAAACCAACGCAGCATTCAAGAAAACATATGCCACTGCTTACTTGGAATAATCTTTGTAACTCACTGAGCATGTTGTACAATAAACATCACAGATTTGAACAATAAGCTCAACATTTAGAATCTCAAAACAAACTTGTCACTTACTTGAAGAATGGTACTATCTTATTGGCAAGGACTTCAGCTGTGCGGAAACCTTGGGAGTACAGCATGACCTGGGCAATCAGCTGACGGTCTGGTTTTGTCATTGCCAAGCTGCGGAACAACTTCTTCAAATTGTCAGGCAGATTTGATCTGCCTGCATAGCCAGGATTCATGGTGATGAAGATAGCCATGTCAGGGCTCACTTTGACTTGTTTGTTCAGCAGCTCACAAGTAATTGGTGTTGCAGCTGAAAAGAGACGGTACGTTTAGTTACAAGTGATCTGGTGACCAGTCACCTTGAGGACATAAGTCATACTTCAAGTATTCTAATTTAGTTTGCTACAGTAATGGACAGCGCGTCCTTTTGTACTGCAACTCAAATACTTGATTCCTACCAGCCGAAAGCTACTTCAAGATTTTAATCTTTGATGGTAAGTGAGTTCATGTGATTCTTGGAGTGCTTGGGAAAAATGTAACTGAGCAACAAAAGAGCATGAAGGATATTAAAGAAACGGTACAATACTACGAGGAATAAATAGTAGCATACTCTTGTCATAGTTGGGGTTGGAATGCTCTCGCAAGGCTTCCTGGATGCACTGAACTTGCTGTGAAACAGCAGACAGCATGCGCTCCTCCAGTCGGTTGAACTCGTCAAAACAGCCCCATGCGCCCACTTGGCAAAGTCCCACAAAGATGCGTCCCATTGCCTGCGCGTAGAGAGGAAAGTTCATTGATGTTGCACAGTTATTCTTGCCAATGCACAGGCAAATGGAACAGAGAAGAGTGCTTTATACAGTGCACCCAAGGCAAGTAGAAGTTGAATTTGTATGTAGGTTGTGCACAAGGTTCTGAAGTTCAGATATTTGCAGCTTTCTATTACTATGGTACTGCAGTGTAGTCGCATAACAGTGAAAGCCCATTGCATATTATTTTGCTTGTTGATAGAAATGCCAGGTGCAGTTCCAGTACTTTCTCAGAAGGCAGATCCTAGAACTACACAACACTGCACGTCTAAAAGCCACAGTAGTTCAGGATGGCCAGTTATCATCTGTTCACCATCTTTTTGAATACAAGAACCAGGGAATTGTTAAAAATAGACAAAAAGAAGTCGCTTCTTTGTAAAGTGCATAATAATACTGTGGAACTATTTGGTAGAGAATGCTATAGAAACAAGTGTGTACGTGGATTGAGTCGGAGAAACGAGTACCTGGAGAAAGATTCACTGGAGCATGAATAGAGAATAACCCATGTAAGCTTGGGACTGCTGTCACTTGATCCTGCCACTGTGGTAGGATCCATACTGTCAGTGGTAGGAAGGGGACTGGGTGCAAGGAAGGAGTATCAAGCACTGTGTTACTGCTCTTTTCCCTCCCTAGGTACTTTCTTATGGCCACCATTAGAGGCCAAACACTGACTAAATGAATCAAACACAGCTGTACAGGAAAAAATCACAACACAGAACATATGGACACCCCACTGGAGTCCAAGGAGTAGGATTACTTGTATTTGCTTTATATTTCTCTTTACATAAACACCTCACAGAGGTTTTATTTTAAGATATCTGTTGTGTTGCAATTGACTGAAGCATTTCATCTGGTTCTCAGTTTGAAGATGTAAGTAATTTTAAAATAGCTGGGTAAATTTTCTTAGTTTTGAGTAATCCTTCACATACTGAGGCAAACTCCTTAGCTTTGCCATGATGGTTTATTTGGTAATCATGCAGCCTCAAACTCCCCTCTGTTCTCCATTAAACCAGCACTATTAAGACAAATTAAACAGTTTAAGCCACTTTCCTAAAGCCAGTCTTACGCTCCACATCCCTGTACTTCCTATTCCTTTCCCTCCATTTGCTGCTATTGAACTATCAGTCCTAAAGAGAAAAACAAACAAAAAAATCAGAAGAACATTCCCCACCTAAAAACAATTTTACTTCAGGCGTTTTTTTGTTATAGAGTGTCTGTATGACCCACGGATACCTGCTCAGTTAAGTGTTATAGGTGATCATTTCAAAAGTAAACACTGCTGGCTGTTTTAAACTTCTAAAGAGATTTCTACTGCTTGCTAGCACAGACTACATTTTTTAAATCAAACAGCTTACCTGGAAGTCAAATGTCTCATCACAGTTGAAAACCAACACAAAGCGGCCAAGCTGATGTCCAAGAGCCTTAACAGATTCTGTTTTACCAGTGCCAGCAGGACCTATTTTTGAAGTGAGACAGACATGCTTCAGTATTTACAGTCCGAGTTACCAGTGCCCAACCATGTAATCTGCCAGCATGCTGAATCCAAATGTCCCTTACAAGAAACCTAAAATGGTTTACCTTCTTTCCCCAAAAGACTGTTTTGTTCTTAAACGTCATAGTTTAAAACATTCTGAAACCTTATATTAAAGCTATAAATTAAAGAGAACAGAAGTTTATATGCTTGTCTCAAGATTTTGTTGTACTTCAGTACAAACGTACCAAATGGTGATCCTCCAAGTCTTGCCTCTAGGGCTTGTGTCATTGTCAGGTAACAGCGGTCTGTAAGAGGTGTCTGTACTAGCTTATCCTGAACACCAAGGTACTCAAAACCATAGTTGAATTTGGCATTTGCCATCTGAATGGAGAGCTGTTGCAGTACATCTGTCTGTTTTGGGTCAAAGTAGAACCGCATTTGGCTGAGCCACTCAAAGGATTTGGAGTTGTCGACCTTGCTTTTGATCAGCGATCTTGTAACATCTCTCTGGTGCACCAACTCAGTGATCTGGAGAATGAAACAACTCATTAGATCACAACAATACAAGCCTTTGCTAATAAAGCCAGGAACTCTACAGTTTTTATATGCTATAATATGGTATCATGCAGTAAGACGAGCAGAGTTAAAAACTACAGCCACCTACAGGACTAGGGCTTGATGTAGTTGCTTAAATTGCATTAAACTTTTTTTTTTTTTCCCCCTAGAGGAAAAGAGAGAAGTCAGACTACTTGATTTTTCATTAACCTTTTACAAAACCTCACCTCCTAACCCACAAGAGGAAAGGAGGTTTTCACTTACCAAGTGCTCCAGTTTCCTTCTGCGAAGAGGTGGCTGCTCCATCAGCACGGAGTCTGCCAGGACATTGAGTGTGACCTCCACATTAGCCAGCACTGACTGGAGAGGACTGCTGTCCCCACCTCCACCCATACCATTGAGGGCTGACTCAACATTCTCAGACCATGCAATCTGGGCTGACAGGACAACAAGCTGAGCCTGTGTGAAAAGAAGAATCCTCATCAGACAGTTTTCCTCACTAAAGTACCCAAGCTGCAATATGCTGAAGTGTTGCATACAGATACCTGGTATTTGTCAATCCAAGAGATGTAGACTGCTGGATCAATTGATGTTGCTTTTCCGAAGATTTCTACTTCAGTAACAGATTCTGCAAGCAATTTAGCAAGGGTCACCCTCATTTCTTTCTCAACAAGAGTGAGCCACTCATTGATTTTGGGATGTTCTGTGATGGAGACAGGTGTTTTGAACAGCACCTGCAAGAATTATGTTCAAGTCAATCTATGTCCACTTATTTACAAAATTTTATTTAAAAAAGAAACACCGTGACTCTACCTCCTCTCCTTCCCGTGAGGATATTCCCAAAACCACAGAGTTATCTTCATTGAGAATAATGCTAGAAACGCCAGCAAACATCTTCTTGAAGTGTTTCTGCAGCTTAGCAACATTCTTGCTGTTTCCAATGATTTCAAGCAAGTCTTCATCACCAACAAAGTAAAACCTAATAATCATATAAAATCAGACCTGTATCACAACTCCAACTACCACTTTTTATTTATTCATACTTCATAGACAGCTATTATATGGGAATAACTGTCACTCATTTCTTCCACACTGTAAGAGGGCAAGAACCACGTATTTGCTGGAAGAGCTTAGTTCTAAGACTTACTCTCAGTTCACATGGTCTATACCAAACAAAACCGTACGCATAACTCCATGCTTTGGGGTATTTTCTTTACTTATCCATCCCTGAAATACCCACACAACAGTGCTTGGGATTGAATTAATACAGGTACAACTCCAACTCACTACCTCCTCACATTGAGTCACACACTTATGCCTTCATGCTATGTGATAAACTTGTTGACAACTATGGGTTAAGTCAGAATCAATAACTTAAATACTGGACTGTGACAGTTTGGACACTGTCCTTCAATCATATGCCAGAATTAAGCAGTTCCAAAGAGAATCTGTAAGATTACAGAAATCAGCTGCAATGGTTCTTTAAGTAACTTCTGAATCCCAAGACCAGACACAGATGATCAAGTAAAGTTTTAGTTCCACTTCCTGAGAAGTGGCTATAAATGAATTCTGTACTTCGAAGGACACAGATATATGGCTGTAACATCTTATACACACGATAAGTAAAAACTGGCAGAGGCTTTACCTAACAGAACATTCCTGTACAGAAACATCAAGTTACTTTACTTCAAGAGTCAACTGAAGTCAATTTCTTACCGAGGGAAAGAGGACCTCTCCCTTTCTAGGTATTCTCCCAGTGCCTTCTGGATCTTTCCAAGCAAGTCTGCCAGTCTCTCCAGTGACCTTTGCACTCCTTGAATGTTAAGAACATCCATCACAAGTGGGGATTTGGACACCTTTTTCATCAGTGCCAAAAATTCAGTGCTGATGCTGTAAGTAAAATAACATGGTACAACAGTATAAAATTCAGTAACCACAGGCCTGCAGAATTCCAAAATTATTTGTCTCTACATGACCACTGCCCTATGGAACACAAGGCTACATTCCCCAAATAGATCTTAATTTACCTCAAGACAACAACAACAAAGTCTAACTTTTTGCAATGTTAAATCTATTAATTCCACTGCTGAAGGTCTACTTTTCTTCATTTCCTGAAGAGATGCATAAAATTCTTTGATGTGATTGGAAGTGTGTGGAAAGATGATGAAAGTAACTTAAAGTGGAGGAGGAAAACAGCATTTAATGGTGAGACTAAAGGCTGCGACAACTGAAATCAACCTGCTTTGTACAGCCAGAAAAATCCTTGAGGTACCTGACTGAAACTTGCAAGAAAAATTACTTAATTCCAATCTACTTCTAAAAACTGTATGCTACCCTTTTTAGTATAAACCTTTTACTGTCACAATTGTTTACATGCATTTCTTGCTTTGTTTGGTTGATGAACTTAAGTCTGGGCTGTAATCAAACCAGACTAGGTAAGAATACAATTCATGTTTCAGCTTAGGAGAGTGCTAGACTAAAGTCATGAAGTTATAAGGTCTGTCCCTGAGATTCCCCAAGGGAAACAAAAAAGGAAAAAAGCAATTAAAATGTTACCTCTGGAACCGTTGGGTCTCAACAGGCAGCAAGTGCTTGATGTCTGCACTACCAGTAAAGATACCCTCCAGGTAGACCCATCGTCTTTGGACGTCTATCCAGACATCAAAGAGTGCCATGATACGGTTCAGTTTGTCTTCCCAGCTGAGGGCATCTTCCTCAAACACCTGAAAGTTTATACACTGCATTAATACTCATTTTAATAATATCAAAAGTTTCATTGCTAATAATTGTTAGTGGAAGCAGTCATTTAATAGTAACAAAGAATGTATATGCAGTTAATTATTTGTCAACCTAAAGAGCTAATATTGCTGACAATCACATATACTAAACAAGACAGGAAGGTAGAGTTAAATTAAATTGGCTTTTTTTTCTGCATTTTACCTTGTAGTATGGTGATAGCTTCATAGCAGACACGCTATTAATGTGTTCTTTTACTTTGTTGAACAGGTCATCCCATCCACGAATCAAACGACATTTGTTCTGGTAATTGACCAAGTCCAGTTCGTAAGTGTTCCATACTTCTCTTATCTAAAATAAAGGATGGTTGATATACAACATCAATTATTTCTGCTTCAGCACAATAACAAAGTAGAAATGTATTAGAGTATTCAGATTTTTCTTTTTACTCAAGGATTCTGGGTTTTCACTCAAGCTTTTGTTAAAAGTATTGAGAATATAACACAACTAGGTAAAATAAACAAGATGAGGGTTTTTTGCAGTCAATGACTGCTCTTCCCAAATGTTGCATTTTTGATCAATGAAAACTTGCACAGCTTTAAGTTTTTCCCCACAACAGTGTTTCACGGAGTCCCCAGCTCTTGTATCAACATCTTAGACTGACAGGTTTACTGGACAAATGTCAGCCACCTGACAAAAAGGCTTTGATGTGTTATTATGTGCATACACACAGAAGTTGATACTAGCCTGTTTCAAGAACTCTTCCAAAGCCATCTCTCCCTGAGCCACGAGCAGCACATCTTTGACAATTGCTTCATTTCTCTGTAAATCAACGTCCCAGATCTGTCCCAGGGTCAATTCTGAGACAACCCAGTTAACATGAAGCCTCTTCATTAGCTGTTTCCAGTGACGATCTTTAAGTGCCTCTGATTTCAGTTCAATAACCAACATGTTTATCTAGAAAAGACAAGAAAGCAAGTTACATCTTGGAAGATGAAATATACAATTCATGCATTTTAGAAATTAGTATAACTTACCTTCATGTAGCCTTTCAGAAGTCTCTGAACATACTCATAGGAGGCATACTGTCGCAAGCGGGCAGGGAAGTTTTTCAGTTGGTTCAGCAAACCATCAAGGTTTTGTCGAAGCTGTCAGTAACATAAAAGAACTGAAATATTTCTCTGGAAGTGCAGTGTATAAAGATGTACTAGTAAAAGTTAACATCTGAGAGATTTCTGTGAAAATATAAAGTTTAATCTACAGGACAGCTCTTTTAATATTATATGTATTTGTGTAAGATATGGTTGCTCTGTAGTTGGGAATTTAATTTTATTGGTCTGATTAAGATTTATGAAATAGCATTGTAACAGGCAGTTATAGCTTAGGGTTCGTGCCACTGTCTACCCCCCAACCACTGAACTAAAACTGATGCTGTTCATCCAACCACAAAGCTCTCCTATGGAGGTCTAGTAGAACAACATAGTATACATATTCTCCATATACAGTACCATCTCAATTACGAGACTACTGGAATTTCACAGGCCCACTGGAGAGTTAAGCTGTGATAGATCCTGTGAAAGTTTTTTAAGCTTAGCATAAGAAGAAATATGCTCATGAGGTACTGAAAAAGGTACATAAACATTGAAAATGATCTTGAATGTGACTATTGAGCACATTATCTCAAGAAGTCTAATTCTTAATTCATATACACTTGCAGTAGTTATATTGTTTACATATACAGTAGTGAAATACCTTGCGAGGCTGTACTGAAACCCAGGGTTGTTCTTTCATTTGATCGATCTGTTCCCAGACCTTAGAGAGTTCAGACCAGACACCTTTGAGATCCTGCAACTCTTCTAAGGCTACCTATAGTAAAGAATGAACCAAACATCACAAGTTAGTGATAATTTCTTCAAAGTCATTAGCATGGTGGAGTTAAACAGAATACTTTTAACATGTCAAAAACCTTCATACAGCTTGCTAATTCAACAAAATTGCAATAGCAAGTGACCCAGATTCTTCTACTTCTGGTCATATAATAGCTTCAAAAGATTAAGGCAGTCATGAACAATCTTTTAAGGCTAGAACTGGATGAGTGTGGACACCATCACCCACAGGCTACAAGTCACTTTCTTAAATGAAAAGTGAGATGGAACTGAAACATTGTGCTGCAAGACCAGTAAGAAGGTGTATGAACAGTTCATACCTGGACACGTTCTTCACTGCCACTGAGTAGTCCTGTATCTGTTAGTTCCAGAGCTTCTTTGGCCTTTGCACACTTCTCACGATCATCTTTCAGCCTACCAAATTTTCCTTCATAAATGGTAAGAGCTTGAAGAGCTTCTTCTGGACGCAAGTTTCCCTAAAAATTGGATGAGATATATTAATCCCAAAACCCTAAAAGTAAGTTGAAGCCAAAACAAAAGCAAGGATTGAATACCAAACGTTGGTCTGTCTCTTTATTTTTCTATTTCCCATATGCTGGCAATAAGGCTACACACCAATTCTGTAAGTCTAATCCCACTTTTAGATGCACTTTTTAGCTTTACTGAATACCACTGTGGGGTTGGGGGAGAAAACCCTTTCTTCTGAATCTTCCTACCTGCACACTTCTTAAAGAGCATTTGTTTCAGCCAAAGTTTTGTTAGTAACTGAAGCTGTCCTGCTTTTTGCACCTAAGACACTTACATTGTAGGGTTAGACTTCCCTCTGCCACACAAATAAATCAACCAACAAGTTATATATAATTGAACGTTCACAAAAAGACTTTAACCATCATATACAATGAAAAGCTACAGAAAAGTTTAAAAGTAAACTGCTTTGTTCTAGTTAAGTGCAAAGAAACTACTTTATTTGGTGAATGAATATTAATCATTACTACTTACTGTTACAGGCTTTGTTTTCTCCCAGTCTGTTAGCAAGTCAGTTGTTCTGCTCTCCACTGCCCGATCCTCTTGAACTATCTTCATCTGCAAGTTTGCTACTTGCTGCTGAATGGCAGAATCCTTCCGACGCATGATGTCATTAAAGGCACCCCATTCTCCCTCAATGTTGTCAATGTATAGCCAAGAGGATGGAAACTGGAACCTCTGTTTCTCAAGCAACCGCTGACCATTGCGATAAAGCTACAGGAGACAACAATTCTAAGTTAGTTATGTCTTTTTAACTGATGTTGCAAGACTAAATTCTCAACACATTAACAAGCACTCACTACAGGAAACGAAGTTCAAGTCTGCTCTCAAGAGGACTTGAACATCACGATGCTAAGCTTGAATACATGTATATCATCTCCAGAATTAAGTCTGACATTCTCACAAGTGCGAATCATTAGGCAAGGCAACATACCTCAACTTGCTTTTCAAACTGCTTGATTTTACGTTTCAGGGATTGAACGTATGTGATGAATGTCACTGCATCTGATGTGCTGGCAGTATCCACTGAATGCTGCTCCAGTTCTTGACGGGACTGTGTGGGGCAATAATTCAGTGTTTTAGAAATCTAGAATACGCTGATCTGAAAGTGAAAAACTGGAGATGGATTCTTACCTTAGAAATCTGTGAATGGAACTCTGTCATATTCTGCCCGAGCATTTGGCCAAATTTGCTGAGTACTTCCTTGTGCCAGGAGTCATACTTCAAGTTCACCTTTGATTGTACCTACAGTTGAATTGAGTTACATAATAGTTAATAGCCTCGTCATTTTCTGTTATACACCCACCCATTCTGAAATATAATGCATTTGTCACGACCAATAAATATAATTTCCTACCTTGCCATAGTCTATCACAACAGGTCCAAATTCCTTTCTAGTTTCTGCATTGTCAAACGTTCCTCTGGCCTTTCTTATCTGAACTAAAAGAGCTTGCCACTTATTTAGGTCTTCTCCAAGGCGGTTGTATATGTTTTCAGCCTGCATATCCCACAGACACTGGTACTGCAGCCAAACCTAATAAAGATATTTCACAATATTCATAACTTTTCCAGTACATTCTATAAGATGTTTTTCCCTACTCATGAAAATTCTTATAAAGGAGAACTGAGAGAAAAGTCCATGTTCATTTTAGCTGTAGCATCACGTGGTGTCAGCCTCTTACCTTAACATACTGTTCCACCTCAGTCACGATTCCCATGACAGCAGAGTACGACTCCTCCAGGGCAGCAGGGCCATCAGGCATCCGTGTCAATGCATTACGATAGAACTTCTCTTCCTCAGACAGCTCATAATGCACTCCGACCTGAGAACCACACGTGATATACATGAATTTCTAGTGCACTCATATTTGATCCTACAGCAACACACTAAGATACTGAACACAATTAAGTGTAAAGTGAAAGTAATTGCTCAGACCTCAGATACAGTTTCATCACACCTACCTGATACCTCTGACTTTGAATTCTTGGTAGTGACAGGATTACCATCTTCCAAGAAAACATTTCCTGGTAAAGTTTGTATCTGCACTCTTCAATTGGTGGATTCAAGTATATCACCTGGTTGGTTATTCGCAGCTCATGTACAATGTTCTGCAGAAACAGTGAACACACTCAGTTTTACTGCAAGCCACTACAACACACACATTGACAAGACAACTTTGGACTTCATGAAGTAGCACACTTTTGAAAAGCAAATAGCACTTCTATGGCAGAAGGCATGTATTCTTCCAAAGCCAGATGAAGAAAAAAATATTTATCTCCCATAAAAGGCTCATATATAATTACTGCATTATGTAACTGACAATGCAAAAACCACCACCACATCCCCAACAAAAACACCAACCACTTACTTTGATCTTGGGTTCTCCCCCAGGTTTATGGCTCACTTGAGGAGCATCTGTATCCATGTCAACTTCTGCTTTGTCATCTGCTTGTCCAAGAAGAACTTGGGTCCAGGCCCTCAGCCCAGCTTGCAAGCGAACACCGAGGATTCTTTCAATCTAAGGAAAGTAGTCCACATTGGAGGAAAAAGCTTCATATTACTGCATAAAGATCCCCACTATCATATTCTGACACCAGGCGTGCTACGGAACCTTAAAGATCCAAGCACTCCTTTACCAAGTAATTAAAAAGAGGTTTAAGAGTTTTGGTAGGTTTTTCAGTCAACATCAATTCAAAGCCTGCCCTGTCCTCCTGGATGTTAATGGAATTAAGTAATTTGAACTGCTTTGCAATTGACCTAGTGTCCAACAACCTGAAACTCAGCAAGCAGTAACAAGCACTATTAAGGCAAATAATCTTCACTATCAGAGTAACAAATCTCCTCTATCCTTTATCTACCTTGCTCCTACAACAAGGAGCTCTTCTAGCTTTCTACACAGTTGAACTATACCAATCCTTTTTCTTGAAACGGGTAACTTCCCCTTGAATTCATTGATCCCAAAAGAGAACAGCTTCAAAGAGATTTGGCATCTTCTAAATATATACTACTCAAACCTACCTCCATATCCAACTTATTGACCCAGATTGGCAAGTTTGAATATGAATGAAGATTTAAGTCATCCACAGCTTTCTGAACCCTGTTCAAGATTTCAGAGAAGGTCTTGTGATCATACATGCACGTTTCCAGTGATCTCACTTCCAGGTCTATTTTCTCTTCAATAATGAGCAGATCATCCACCTAAAGAAACAGTTTAAGAAAAAACAGAACGTTTAGTTTGACAGATTAGATACAATGATATCCAAGCAGAAATGGTTAGTCACTTATTTTTACTTGGATACAGCAAGATGATTAAATTTAGTAGTACTAAAACATCCATTCAGTTGGACAATTTGTGCCAATTCAGTTAACTACTTAAACAAAGAACTACAGAGACTATATTGAGCAGGCCATCAGCTATCAAATTCCACTTTTGGTTAACGACTCATTACTGAAATACAGATGTAAAAACAATTGCAGTAATTTCAATTGTTTTGAAAGATAAATAATAAAACAAACCTTTTCTTGGAAACTGAAGACAGTCTCAGCCAAACGTTGCACATATGGATCAAGTTTGTATGACTCCCACACGAGTGCAATACCTTCTGCAATCAAAGCCTGAACCTCCTTCTTCAGACCAGCAACCAGAAGTGAAATAGTGTTACGCTCCTCGACTTTCTCACATGTTCGCTCATATGTACGGACGCTTTCAATGAGAGAAATGGCAAATGGATAGAGCTGGTTTGCTTGGTGAGCTTTGTTGACAATTGCTAGTGGGACACGGAAACCCAGCCACTTCAGGTTTCGCACTTCTTTGGAAAGTGTAATTATTTCTGGAAGGAAGTTGACTTTCAGTTTCAGGACGTTTCCAGTTCGACCTCTAACACGAGTGCTTTCAATGGTGAAAATACGGCCAGACACACCAAGGTTGCGTTGCTGAACTTTTCTTGCCCAGTCATCAAAGATCTCTTGAGTGTTGAGCTTCATGCGAAAGCTGTCTCCATCTTGCTTTAGTTTCTGACCTTCTACATGATTCTCCCAACCCTTACCGAGGACATCCTCAACACGCTTCATGTAAGCAGTGAGCTGTCTGTCAATTTGTTTTGCCCAAATTATAGACCCAGACACTGGGGGCAAGTCACGAACATGACTCATTTTACAAGCTTGACTTTGGGGGTATTGCACTTTAAATTTGTCATGAAGAGACTCAATATCATCTTTCACACGCTGGATCAGTTGTGTTTGATACTCACGAATGGCACCTCGAATGTGAGGCCTGACAAACAAAGCATTAAACCGAGAGAAGATTCTGAACATTTCATTGGCATTCTTTGCTGTACCAAGCTGGTCTCTCAAACGGGCAGTTATTCTTGTTTCAACCCTATCAATTCTTTCATCGTATCGTTTCATTGCTGCCTCCCAGGCTTCTGTACCTTCTTTGGAAACATCTAACCCATCTACTTCCTTAACATTCTCATAAGCGAGATTGACTTCTTCAATTGCATTAGCATCTGCAGCATCAAAAAGTACTTCTGCTACTTTCATGTCTTGAGGTTCTGGTACCTCTCCTTGATTTTGCTGGGCAACAGCAGTTACCTGCATTAAAAATTAGGATTTAAGTGAGTTAGATGCCTGAAAATTTACCTAGAAATAGGAAAACACGGTCTGTTCTAATAAGCATTGCAAAAACCTCACAAATTAGTATCCAAATCCCTAGTGAATTTTAGTAATGTCTCAGATTTAAGTTAACTAAGGAATAGGACAAAACTGTTACATTATAAACTTCCACTGCTGTGTAGTACAGTCTTCATTTTCCACTATGCTTTAGCCAAGCTCATATATGTATACATACACACACTAATTAATCTTCTCTATCATAAGCCTGGACTTGTGTCTGTTAGCATGAGCGTGGTCAGATAGAATGTGAAGTATGGCAGAGTTAAAACTAAGCCTATTAGGGAGGGTTCATAAGCAGACCAGCTTGGGAAGCAGAAAGTGAAACTGAATGTTACGTTAGTTTCATACTGGTGAATTTTAAAGCTACAGTGAACATGAAGTTTTTGGACATATAATCCACTTTCTCCTCTAATTTGTAGAGATGCTTCCTGTATTTATACATTATTCTTATTACAGATTGTAACTGAAGTTTCATTCTTCTTCCCTTTCTACTCTTCTGCAGAGTTTTAGTAACACAACCCAATCAGACTGAGTGTTAAGATCGACCATACAACAGAATTTCTACAGTTGGCAAAAAAATGAACATTTGATACTTAGATACCAAGACTATGCATTTAGTCACCTACTTCAATACATCTCTCCCCTTCCTTTGCATCACTAAATATTGCCTGCAAGCAAAAAGGCACATAGCTTTTCTGTCTGGTAACAATCAAGATTACCTGAGGCCGCAAGACTCTCACAATAACTGCCCTCAGCTGCTCATGCTGACGCCTGAATTTCCTCATTTGATCAAGACGAGACTGGAGTTTCCTATGAGCAGGATTGATACGCCACACCATCTTCAGGTTCTCTTCCCTTTTTCTTTTCACAATATCTCTCAGCAGAACTTGTAGCTTCTCATATTCATCATCCCATGTTTGGAAAACTTCAAAGCATGCAACCATTACCTAAAGAAAGTTTTAGGATAAAAACTTTAGCTCCCAAATGAAATACTTCCTTATAATCACTACTCGATGCAAAAATAAAGCTGCTAGCATTGTGGAAACCATGAGCGTACCTTTTCAAACTCTTCATAGGCAACATGCATCAGTTTTCTGGTTCCTAACACTTTAAGTAGCTGAGAGCTCAGATCTCTTGATATAGCTTCCACTAAACGCAATGCTCTTTGGATTGGGTATTTTGTGTTTCTGATTTTTCTCAAATGGGTAAATATTGCAACAAGGGCCTGCCTTATTTTGTCCAGCTCGGTAGCTGACAGCAAGTCATTCAATGGAAAGTCTTTCATCAGTGGATTATAGTCATTCACAGTTTCCAGAGCCTGTTTTAGACCTAAATGTAACAGAAGAGATTTTGACTTAGAACTTTTCATTTCATTAATCCAATCTGTACAAGACAGTATCTTTAACTATAACAACTTTACATGGCAGTAGTCTTTGTACCACAATACTCAAGTTTTGTAACAAGTTAATTTCCACAGGACATTTGTGAAAAATCTTATTGAGCAGATGTTTTACCTGTGTCTGTATCAAAGCTGACAGTTGCGTGGAAACGTTTGCCATGTTTTAGAATATCCAGAGTTAAAAGAACTTCTGGACTTTCACGTTTTTCCTGAATACGATACAGAGCACGTTCCAGGTTTAACCAGAAGCTTATCTCCTGTAACGCAGTGCCTGATGCAGGATCTCGATCCAGTTTGGTCACCTTAAAAATAATAAAAAGAAAAAGATAGGGAGTGAGGAAGGGAGAAAAGCATTTTATTTACATGCTTCAACTGTAAAAGCTTTCTCTATTACTAAATGTAATCGAGACACATAACATCTACAAAGTTCTAATATTCAAACATGATTAATTTTTGGCAATCACTGAAAAGTATAGGAGTCATGGTAGAAGAGTTAAGGTTTAATTCCAGCATTCTTAAAGGTTGGTTTTTAAGACCTTCATCTTCAGCATGGTCTAAAAAAGCCACCTCTCCACTTTCCTGATCAACATCTGTATTTTGATTAATGACAGATGAGCCAAGCAAGAAAACAAATGTTTTATCCTCTGCAGTAAGCAAGGGCACTGCTTTCCCAGGAGCACTAGTGCCCACGAGAAAAAAATTCTGAGATGTTCTTTCTGAGGGACAGTAGAACAGCAGAGTTCTTCTGAAAAGTAACAGTCAAGAATACAAGAAATTATGAGATAGGAGTAGAGCAACTGCTGTGAAGTGTTTGTGGATGCACCTGGAGAAATAACAAAGCAAAACAAAAAAAACAAGTCCTGTTTCTCTCAACCTGCTGTACAGATTTGAGGAATGGTTATAGTCTTCACCAGGATACTGCTAGTTTCTTAAGTCTGTTTATCCCAGTAGAGACAAAACAGTTATGTTCTCAACTATTTGCAGAAGAATTTAGACTAGACTCTTAAATTTAGACTAGGCTTAGTCTAGTCTAGAAGCAGACTAGAGTCTTTGGTGGCTCATAAAACTGGTCTCAGATCTCCAGAGTATCCTGCATGGAGCAATATTTTACCACTGAAACTGTTAAGATACTTGGGTGAATTTTTCCCAGTACTATAGAGCAGTTCCTATCACATAGTCTGGCACATGTCTTGTCTACCTTTTGTATCTCTCTAATCCAGCGATTGACTCCAGACTGTAGCTGATTGAGGAATAACGGATCCTCAGCCTTCTCGCCAAAATCTGTAACCTTTGGTTTTTCTCCACGTTCGTAACACTGCTTGGCAACATTAGTAATGGTTGCATGAATTGGCAGGCTAATCTCTGGAATTTCAATATTCTGCTGCAGATGCAAGAGGCCCATTTCAAGTTCTGCAATCTTCTTCTCAACTGAAGGAGCCATCTTATCGCCATCCCTGAAAGAGCACAGGTATTTCTGGATAAGAAGCCAAACCAAAAACCTTACATGACACATTTGAGCCATTTAAATTATTTCCCCAGGGTCAGCAGCAGCTTCATATGCAACTGTGCGCTTAAACAATTTTGCGTACTGCTTGGCTTGAAGAATCACTGTCTTATTTTTTTTATTGATGGTAAATTAAACTGTAAATGATGATTGATTTTTTTCATTCATGGTAAAACCAATGTGGTGGTTTTACTCGGGAGGGCTTGGAGGGAGTCCTGATGTGGTGCCAGTATTGCACAACAGTAGACACAACACTGGCGTGAGGTGCCAGTGCTGTTCTAGTTACAAGCGCAGAGCACAGCACTGCATGGGCTGCTGCAGGGAAAGTAAACTCCATCCCAGCCAGACCCAGCACAACACCTACTTTAATCTGTTAGCAGAGAAGTGCAGTATTTGTATTGCATTACCTGTCTGCTTTGCCAGATTCTCTGATATAGGACTTGAAAAAGGGAGCAACGGCATTGCTAATGAAAGAGTGTAATGTTTCATAGGGAGAATCTTCACTGAGAGTGAGCACTCTCAGCTGGGAAGACACTGGTTTGTCGGCATCAATCACTGGTGTACGCTTAATGAACGCCAGGCTGCAGAACAGAGAAGAGTTACCATTTGAAACTTAGTGACAGAATAGCTTTAACCTGACTGCAAGCTTCATTCACAGGAGTTAAATGCTAACCTTCATTATCAGGTTTTATAATCTTGTTTCTGACTTGAAAACAAATCTTCCCATAAATACACCTTTATACTTCAGCATTCAGCTGAACTTAGCTGTCAACAAGCACCCTGCAATATGTGCATGTTAGAAGCAGATGCCTTAAGAAGCTTCAGGGAGGAAAGCAACATGGAATGGTTAAACAATAACAAAAGATTACTGAACCCCAGATGTATGTATGTTTATAAGTATACTGATTAAATAAGCCTATTTCCTTTGTGTATTCAACCTCAAGGCTATTAGTTCTAAAGTCCATTCCTTTCAGCCTCATGATACACCCTTGTTTCACCAGAGCCTCCCCCTTGAAAACCTATTGCCCCACCCAAATAAGCACACTGCACAAAGCATGAGGTAAATACTAATTATAAGACTGTTTGTGTAGGTTTTGCTTTCACTGGGCAAAAATGTCAAGACCTCTTTTACTAACTCACCTGTTGGATTTTATTCCATAATGAATGTCAGTGCTGATACTGTAGGAAATGAACTCTTTTTCCTCTTCTCCTTCATCTCCCACATCCTCTGCAAAAAATATGTTATGTTAAGAAATATTTTAGTTCTGTGGCATCTGTCACCCCCTCTCAAACATCTTCAGCTACCACCAGGCAATTTTCTAACCTTTAAATTCGACATCAACTTATAAAAAATAGCCGATGTTAAATTTAGCTTTGCAATATCTCTCAAGTTCAAAATGGTTTCCCTGTTTTTCTAGCACAACTCCATTAAATTTTTTAGGTTGCTATAAAAAAAAGATTAAACATTACAAGCAAATTATAACCCACATTCTGCTTATAAAGCAGAATGAAATTTTCTACAGTACAAAACATGTACTTATTTGCAGAGATATGCTGCCAGGATAACTACAATTCAGTGAGAACATTAAACAAATACTTTTTTCCTTTTATAGGCTGCTTTGTTTTATCAGACATTTTCTTTGAAAGTGTTTTGGAAATTAAATCAGAATAAAAAAATGACCAACCAAACAACCCATAGGAAGTAGCTGGGCGTTAGTAGAGCCAACATATCACAGATGATGTAATTACTGGGGATGTGGGGAGCTGTGCTGCAATGCAGAGATTTCGGTGCAGAAGACTACTCCCTGTTGGGAGACACACCCTGACTGGACGCATTGCACTGGACTCTCATTCTGCTTCGCTTTCATTTGGCACTTCATACAAGACATACTCTCAGGCTGTCATGTTTGCGATCCCAAGCAGCAGCAGCCTGATCACAGACACTACAGGAACCCTTGTGAAAGCTGTCAACAGGCTGTGTAGCAAGTGATATCACCTAACGTTTTAACTACTTAGAAATACAGCTTCTGTTTTGCTGTATTTGTAATCAATAATTTGCTTCATACTACCTATTCCTTGAACAAATTTTGACAGAAATAGTTTTTATTAACAGTGTCAGGGACAACAAGATCTCCATACGCCACTGTATATTCTGAATACTGTTAAGTTTGACGGGGTGTCTGTGAGGGTCTTCTGTCAGGAAATGCACTTTTGCCAAATAACTGCTATTAATCCAAAAGATATTGATGGAAATGGCTTCAAGGGTTTCAATGTGCTTTAATCATATATATGTGAAAATGAGCCTGGAACTAACTGATCACCACTGTATCATTACTTCAAACCCAAACTAAAGATAACCAACCTCATGAGCCTGACATAAGAGAACTTCAGAGATCATTTGCAGCATAGCCTCTTAACACTCAGTGCATTTCCTTTAAATATTGTTAAATGCTGCATCATCAATTCATTCAGATTGCTTTTCCTCTCTAGAAAATTCTAGTTATTTCTACTGATATTGAGATCTCAGACGTTCGAATGGGAAGGAGAACAATCAGCGGAAACACTTAGAACAAAGACAGGATATTTCAAGCAACATCTTAAGTTCATCTTCAGTGGAAGAACCTTCTCTAAGCCTCCCTTGTTGTGCAGAAGCTGCAGGGACGCAGCCCGTACCTTACAGCGCGGCTGCTGACGTGCTACGCAGCGCAACGTGGAGTATGACTACGTTAAAATTTGACGCGCATCTGCAGGGACTGAACCAACAGCACGCTTAGAGTAGAAATCTAGAAATTTAATGTTAACATTTTGCAGGCTCAGAGTGGTGGGCACGCAGCCAAATGCAGATTGCAGGTTTTGTCTAACAGTAAATGCCTGCGTTATGAATGGATCCGATTTTATTGGTGTTCATCGGCCTGAATTCTGCAACAAGGAGCGCCTATTTAGCAGCAGATTTGTTGACAAATTTCATAAAGAGCCACTTTTCAAGTAAATGGAGCGTGTAAATGACAGAAACGTCAGTCAGAGCCAACTTTGCTGCAGCATTTGCCGAGATTTCCGATAAGCGTTTACAAGCAGCACGCTCAGCAGCCCTCGCTGACTAAACAAAGACGCGCAGGGCCTCCCTTAGGCTTTTGGAACCTGGGAATCTTGCTCATTACCCACAGAGGGGCACTTTCTGAGGGCCGATTCAGTCCCCCCAGCCCGGTTAGCTCTGCCAGCAGCAGGTTCCCGGTGCAGCCGAGGAGCCCGAGCAGCGGGCAGGCCGCAGGAGCGGCGCCCGGGGCCTACTGACGAAGCATTTCTGCCAGGCCAGCCCGCTGTGGCGGCGCCCATCGCAGCCCCAGCACCCGGAGCAGAAGGAGCAGAGCACACGGAACGCGGCCAGGCGCCGCCAGCCGCCGCCCCGCCAGGCCCTTCCCTTCCCTTCCTCCCCCGGCTCCTCCATCCCCTCAGCGCGGCGCCGCCGCCATTTTGTGAGCGCGGCGGCCGCGGGCCCCGGGCTCACCTTTGAGGGTGGAGCGCTCCACCAGCACCGTGTGGACCTGCGGGTCGGAGAGGAATTTGCGCATATGCTCCACGGCGCCCTTCTCCTCCAGCGCCGCCTCCAGCACCGCCGGCGCTTCGCCGCCATCCTCCAGCAGCAGCGGCACCAGCTTGCGCAGGTGCTTCTGCAGCACCGCCACATCGGCCACGTTCTGCACGGCCGAGCCCGACACCTCCATGCCGCCTTCCTCGCCGCCGGGGCCGCCGCCCCCGCCGCCGCCGGAGTCGGACATGCCGAGGCAGGAGGCAGGCGGCCGCGCTCCGCCCGCTCCGCCACCGCCCGCCGCGCTCCCAGCGCCGCCTTGCTGCCGCGGGGGAGGCTGCGCCGGGCGGGCCGACACGCCCCGGGGCCGGGCCGGGCTCCGGGCTCCGCTGCGGCTGGCTCTGAGCCCCGGAGGAGGCTGCCGAGAGACCCGGCTGCGCCCCCCGGAGGTCCCCGAGCCGCCCCCAGGCTGAGAGGGGGGAGGCGGAGGTCGGGCGTCGCAGGGCGGCGGCTGCTTCCCCTCCTTCCCCTCTGCTTTAGCGGGAAGCACCAGCGAGGGGTGTGTGTGGGCTTTTGTTCGAGTTATTTGTGCTGAGGAGAAAAGCAGGCCGCGCCTGCCGCTGCGAGGGCAAGGGAAGGGAAAATGAGAAAGGAGCCTGTACTGCCCCTGGTTCACCTGGACTCTGAGGTGTCCAAATAGAATAGAAGCGACCTGAGGGATGACCCACTTCCAACCCTCTGCCATAGGCAGGGATCCCACCGGATCCCACCCCCTAGATGAGGTTGCCCTGAGCCCCATCCAACCTGGCCTTAAACAGCCCCAGGGATGGATGTCCACTTGTGCCAGTGATAAACCACCTTCATGAATTTCTTCTTTTAGGTTTAGATGAGATAAGAAGCCCTTAGCCCTTGTCTTATCACTACATTCCCGCATAAAGGGTCCCTCCCCAGCTGCCCAGTAGACCCCTTCTAAGTACAGGAAAGTCACAATGAAGTCTTCCTCGAGCCTCCTCTCCTCTAGACTAAATAACCCCACCTGTCTCAGTATTTCTTCATAGGAGAGGTGCTCATCCTCATGGGACTCCTCTGGACCCTGTATCTGAACCACTAATCCAGATTGTAGTGCCAGACAGTTTCCCAAAAGCATAGGACAGAATACCAAATGAACACACTGATGAACAAGACTTTTTTCTGAATTTCATTTTTGAAAAACCTTAATCTTCCTTTACCACTGCTTGCCGACTAAGTTATCAGATGAATCCAGCTCACTGCCACAAAGATGGACAATCCTGTTCCTCCTTGCCCAGTGTAGTCTCTTCCCTTGCCTGGTCCTGGCTCACAGTTGCTGCTGGTTTAGCAAACAGAAAACCAAAGGAGAACATGCCTGAGAGAGGGGAGGTAGCAGTCAAGGTCCAGAGCAACTCCCCAGGCCCCAACAAAGCACATTGGAGGCACTGGGTGACCACAGACTGAAAACTCCACTTCTTGTTCCTGTGGTGAAGGGGAAACCCCCAAAGAGAAAATAAAATTCTCTCAGAACTCCTCATGCATTTCCCTAGGTGGTCACTGAGGCAAATCAATGTGTACAGAAACCCTCACACTCAGGATCTGTTCAGATGTGTCCAGAAAGCCCAGCCGCATACCCCAGCTTCTCTGTTTCAACCCCCCAAAAACACGCATATGCTCAGTACGCTCCTAAGTGGCTTAGGAACCCAGTGTAACTCGGAAAACCAATGATTTCTGAAGTAATACAAATCTCAAACCTTTCTTCTTCCCAGGGGGGAGAATAACCATTTACTACTCATCTCTGCATAGTATACGTCAGTTCAGGCCATGCATCTAGAAAATACGTTAACTGAACAGCCCAGCCCAAGTGTAACTTGGTAGAGATGAAAAATAAGAATCCAGATAATTATATCCACTACTGCTGAATCACAGAGAGTGTCAAAAAAAAAAAAAAAAAAAACCAAAACCAGCAAGTCTTACATTACTTAGAAAAAGCACATACAAAAATATTCTGTGACAAGACTATAGTGAAGAACAAATGTATAGGACTTTGATAACAAAGTGTCAAATTTTTTTTTTTATTTTTTTTTTTTTTTGCACAGCTTCTCAGGTTCAAGTAAAATCTATGGGAAGAATAGGCTCAATTAGAGTGAAAAATCATTTCCCCTTGATCTATCTCAAGTTGACTATGAATATCCTTTTCTTGGATATTCATCAAAACACAGAGAAAGTATCAAAAACACAGAGAAAGACTTCTCCAGGCAGGGTACTAGTAAAAAGCATGATCTATTATTATGGCAAGACCTTCACACAGGCATGAATGCTCCTGCGGTCTTCTGGTCCACAAAAATGCCTAAAATAACTTGAAACAAATTATGTGAATGCTCTCTTCTCTTTATATTAAAACAGTGGAAGCCTTTTCCACTCAAAATCCTATGGTGGAAGCCTCTGAAACTTCACATTTTGTGTGTGTAATCCTCTCCTTGTGCGGGAGTGAATGCAGTCCCAATATGAATCTGTTCAGGGAAAAGCAGCTGCAGTCATGCTGCTCTCCAATTATGTGATGAAGGAATAATGCATCATCATCCTTCGCTCCACAGTAAATTCCCCCTTGGGAAATTTTTCACACACAGTATTTAACTACATCAAAGTTTTACTTCATAAGGTAAAGGCAGCTCAAGCCAAGTCTCATCATTTAAAATAAACTATAATCCAGGGAGACAGGGATATGGTAATTAGAATGGCATTTCTTAATTAGCTATATGCAGTCTGAGCCTCCACAATTATTATGCACAGGAAGGATAAGATTCTAGGAGGAAAAACGTTCCACTTTCAGGCGGATGGTCCATACCAGGATCCAAACCAACCCTCCCCATGAACTGGAATCCTGGAAGTAGTCTTTCCAAGGTACTAGAGCAGTTTTCAGAGAGTAAAACAAGCCTCCAAACGCAAGTGTATCTATGCCACACTTGCACCTACCTTTCTGCTTCTAAAAAGCCTTACCAAGCTAGCAATGTCAAAAAAAAAAAAAAAAAAAAAAAGTTGTTGGTCAAAGCCCTGAAGTTTAATTCCCATAGACAAAAATGGTTAGTTCCTCCTCTCCCACTTCCTGAACATGATCGCAACTCAAGTGTATTTGTATAGCAAAAAAAAGGTCACAACCACCACTATTTTAAAACAGTAGCTACTGTTGTATTTTGAAAGATATTTGATCCTAATTTTGTAAACAGAATGAATGACTGAATCATCACTTGTTTCAGTATCTAGTGTTTTGATTTATGATTAAGTTTGGGACTGCATGTGATGAGTTTTAGCTCATGCAGAAAACTCGACTTCTTTAGACACACAAAGACTTCACAGGGAGGTGGCTACTGAATTTAGGTGTCTCCAAAATGAGTAGGTTATTAGCAGAGTTCTTTGGACTGAATATTACATTTGTAACTCAATAGTCAGATATTGATCTTGGGCCTCTGGAAAAAGAAAATCCCCCCAGAAACAAACAAAACCAACTCCACTCCCATCCCTGCACCCCAAACCACCCAAACAGAAAACTGTAACAAGCAAAAAGCCTGAACAGTATTAGCATTCAAAACACAAAAAATCCCAACCAAACAATCTCTCCCCCCTCCCCCCCAAATTTGAAAGTCAAGCTTTATGTGAGCTATTTCCTTAGTTCTTTTGGAGACTTTTGGGGGTTCCAAAGGGGAAAAAAAAAAAAAAGATCTTTTCTTATGTCCTTGCCATCTGACCACTCATCACCTACCCACACCATAATCCTTTATGGCTACTTTGTTTGAAGCCTGTCAATATAAGTGCTACATGGGAAAACGTTATACTATAAAATGTTTTTTTGTATATGTGGACTGGAAATTTATCAATTTATTTTCAGTACCGATACCTATTCTAGAAGCTAAGTTTGCTTTTTCTATTGAACATATATTAGCCCCTATACCTTTATTAATAATATTCCCACAAAATTCCTGTTTTTTTTTTTTTAGGATTAGGGTGTTTTGTGAAACTTCTGAAATTATTTTTTTCTTTAATTCACATAGCTAATTCTGCAAACTATGATAATCTGAACACACCCCCAAAGGCCCTGAGCTAAATTTAGTTTCATGATGAGCAAGTAAAATTCACATGTTCTTTATTTGTCCATATAATACACCACTTTTTTGTTGTTTCGTTTTAAAATTAGATAAAAGCATATTAAATGGCAGGTGTATGAAGTTCTTCAGAAACAATGCCAGAACAAAAAATTGAATTACAAAATGTTAAAAAATATGTAGGTACATTTGAACTTAACATTCCACTAACAGTGTTACAGAAATTGTCTAATGAAAAATAATTGTTCCACTTACCTATTTTTGCTGTTTCTAGGAACTTTTTATTCTGTACATAGGACGATTCTGTACAAAATATGAAGTCTACATTTTTATTACTTATTACCATAAAACAAGGTACAATGTATGTACAATATTAAAATGAAGCCATACTAAAGCCACACTAAAAAGACACTTGTAATATTACTTTTGACATTCCTGATGTACAGGTGTAATTTTGGAGAACAGGAAAAGGTGTCAAACATAGAACTTTATGAAGAACAACAGTCACCAAAATTCTACTTTTTTTTTAATTTTTATTTTGGATATATTAGTTTTAGAATGGTTTAATAAAGGGTTATAAGTATATAAATATTGATAATAAACATCCTAAACCATTAGTGGTAATAGATTTGGAATGTGCCTAAACAAATGTCCAGTGGCCCAAACTTCAAATACGAATTTATGGTGAAATTTAAGTCTCTAAACATTTCCCTTTTTGGTGAGTGTTTATCTTCAACAAAGAACAGAAATTAAATCTAGACAGTGAAAGATGTTCTTATACGTTGAGCATCACACAATCAATCAAACATTGATATACATTTTTTTTTCCCTTGGGTAACATAAGAATAATTCCTTTCAGCAACCTCTTGCACAAACATACTGAACACCCAAAATCAAAGGTAACTGATAATCTACCAGCTAAAGATGGAAGTTCAAACAATGGTATATCAAAATACATAGACATTGCTTTACACAATTAAAAAAGCACCCTTTTTCCCTCAAAAGGAGAAGGCATCTTTAAACTTCTTTTAATATAGTTTATCCTAATGGTAAAGCATATTCTTTTTCAAGTTTTACAGGAAATGTTTTCAGACGCAGTGGACGTTCCACTTAAAGGTTGGGTTGGTCTTTAAATTTAGTTGTTGTAAGCCAATGTTTACCACCGACAATTTTCTTCCAATAGACAACGTAACAAATATTGGAAATTGTATGTTAAATGCAACCAACAAACAGCAGGCACTACATCTGCACAAGGTTACTATGAATGTCTGCTTTGCGCAATATTTTCATGGATGCAGGAGACGTTATACTTCCTTAAAAAATAAAACAAAACTATTTTTAAAGAAGCCACGTTTTTATCTCTTTATGCATCAAGACATTAAACATAGTTATATCATGTTACTGCCAGAGACAAAAGAAACTAACCACCCACTTAGAATAGCAGAACACATTTCAAACAGCTTGTAAGCAGGATAAGTAAGTCAAAATACTGGCCACCCTGAGAGAAATCAAATATTGAAGACAAAGCACTATATTTTAAAAGAGATTTTCCTCCCGTGCTTTTCCATCTACAACAAAAAGCTCATTACATGCAAGTAATCTTGTGGAATATATAGCAGCATTTGAAGATCATCAGCAATTCAGATCCATTTTCAGTTCACTTGTGAGGTGTATTTGCAGCAAATATGCTCTTTACAACTACAACAAAAAATATTTTCACGGTAAAATTATGGTCACTATCCCCTCAGCTCTTAGACTCTTAAAAAAGAAGCAGAATGGAATTCAAGGGTCTGTTCTTTTTCTCATTTTACTTAATTACACAAGCTTGTAATGTTTTGTTTCCTGAAAGGCTACGTTCATCTTTCAGATAAAAACTGATGCAGCTGAAATGACACACAATATCTGCCATGGAATACTGAACTCCTAGAGCCCAAGAAAAATGCTGAGTATTAAAAGCTCAGATAAGGGAGAAAACAGTGAAAGAGTATTTTATTGACTTGGAAAAAAAATTAAAATGAAATTTTATATTCAATCTATTCCCAGTCATCGTAAACAAATTTTCATTTTAGGAAAAATTCTTTTACCAGTTCATATCTCAAATACTGGTGCCGTATTATATACTAGAGACTGGAAAATATGGCTTTAAATATACATAAAGTATTAGGACATGGAATATATAGATCTATATCTTTATCCTAAGTAAAGGAGAAAAAAATTACATAATTCTTAGAAAGAAATCATGATTGAGGATTGTCGTGAAAGTTATCAGTTTGTAAGCCATGTTTTATAGTATGAAAGAACAATTGTGTATTTTCAAAACTGCTGGTATATTACAAGACAGCAATAACGTGGAAACAACTATAAAGTTGAGAAATCCTACAAAAAGTTTATTAATTAAATCTGAAATAATTTTGCTTTTGAAAATACACGTTTATCATCAGTACCAACGATTGGTCATTCATTTCTTTAGGTGGAAATAGTTCATAGAATGCTCTTCTCAAATATGAAGATAAAAAACTACGTTATCAGCTAGCTGGTACTATGATAACACCTCCAGGAAATTGTGTCCACTTGATTATAGTCAACCCGATATTCTGCATTTGGAATTGGGTAATTTACCATTGTTTGAACTACTAATCTTGAGCTGCATACTCTATTAAGTTATTGCCTACAGAACTGGGTTGAAGAAAGCTTTGACTTTGTGTGTAACTGATTGGTATGGCACAAAAAAGTAAGTTCTACTGTAGAACTGAGTCCAGAAAAAAAAATAAAAACAACTTTTCCTTCAAAATAATATTTCACTGTAAATAGTTTAATGCCCATCATGTGATATTAATTCATCAGCTCTGCAATGTGATTCCAAGGCTTTCATGGTATAGATATCCTGAGGCAGTTCTGACTTGCGTCGCACGAGAGGACGATCTTTTTTCTGATCTTTCTGTGCCTGAAATCAAAATGGAACAAAGTTAACCAAAAATATTAATTATTGAACAATTATTTTAAAATATTTCTTTCATATCAGAATGTTCACTTTCCTTTCAGGGACTGAAACAAAAAAGGATAAGGAAAAAGTTTTTTACTGTCTCCTGTTTATTCCACCAGCTATCCAGTCTCAAGTCTTGAAACAATTTCTTTTTACTAAGAAAATACAATTAAAAAAAAAAAAGAAACAAGAGCTGCTAGCATTCATGTTACTACCATGATTGTCCCTTGATCATAACCTTCCTTAAAACAAAAAAGTCCTCTCCTTGTACTATTTTTCATTTTGTGTTTCTCTACATCCTAGATAAATGATCTTAGTTTTTTCCATGCTTGTTTATTTGCACCATTCACATATCTGAAAATTTAAGGTTCTCCTGTGTTAGAGTACTGATGCTCTGTCAAAACCAAACAATATTCCTGTCAAAGTATCATAAAACTGAATAATAATGCCTTCATACAGTCCTCATGTCCTTCTCATCTACCCTAATTCAGCTGTTAGATCACTGATGTTAATTCATGTTCTTTAACAAATTATCCTCAAAGTCTGAGTTGTCTGCATGAACACAAACCTAACAAGATGACTGAGAAAGGAGACTGATTTTCTGCAGATACTCTCATCCACCCCCCACACTCCTCCCTTCCCCATCTGTTACGCTGCCCCATACATCCGAGCTCAGTTAGGTCTGCACTTTCTCACCCCATACAATTTCATTTAACCCATACAACTGCAATCTGCAAGTGGTGTCACCTCACATTTCTCACCCTCTTTCTCAGGTACAGTGAACATTACATAATAAATCTGGCATGCTGCTGTTTGGTTCTTCTCACACAGAAAAGCAACCATTTATTCTCTCTTTTTTTTCTTCCTTTGTTCCCCAACAGCCCTATAAAAGGACTCAAAAACCAAAAAGGCCCATATAAAAACTGAGCAGTTTTTACTTTGCCTTTGTTTCACTAGCATGTTCACGAAGTTAGTAGTATGTGGTGGTCAAATTCAGCTTTACCAGAGTCCAGTATAGAAGCTGTAGTCCAGTACAGAAGAAAAGCTGTTCTACTTTCCTCAGCCATTCTAGCAGCACCTCTTCAATACTGACACTCTGCTATATTCGAAACCTCTGACAAAGCCTTATTTTCCCTGAAACTGGATAGATCTTGATATAGTTCTCACTTCTCAAGTTTGATTTTAAAAACACTAGATTTTGCTTTTGACTTTAAACTGGTAACTCTTGTGGATCGTTTTAACATCAATTTCTGATGGTACTTAGCAAGGGATATGCAGTTCTCTACAGTGTCCGCTCATAAATTTAAGAATCCTACCTGCATTTAGCCTGCTATCTACAGTGCCCTAAGCCTTAATCAATCTTTTTTCCTCTCTAGCAAGCCACTTACTAATCCTCTTGCTTTATACTTCTCAGAGTTATCTCTAAGTTTCTGTTAATAATAACTCCTGCTTCAAAACATCCCATTAGCTCTGCTAAGACAGGATCTTTATCGTTGAAAAATCTCATTTACCTCTTGCACACTTTCTGAACATAGAAAAGCAGGAAAGCATGCACTTGGAGTGATGGTTAAAGAACACTTCAACAGCTCTAAACTAAGTTTTGAAATTTTATTTATTTTTACAGTTTGTTTCTTTTCCATTAGCTTCACTGCAATCCACTCCAGAAGTGGCTGTTTAAAAGCCAGCTGTCACAGAGCATAACTTTGAGGCATATATATGTGTGTGTATATATATAGATATACATGTATAATACACATATGTATCTGTATATAGATATACATGTATAATACACATATGATATACATGTATAATACACATATGTATTTGTACATATATATGTATTTTTTAACTTCAACCTACTGGATGCAAAATGCCATATTTCTTATAATACATAAAATACGATAATACATAAATATAATTTTAATTGTTTAATTAATGAATTCTACAAAATTAATGTGGAACGTTACGCTCACCATATGCTTATTTTTATTAAATTCCTTGTCTGATACTTTTGTTAAACAGAATTTATCTCCTATCTCAGCCACTCATTGAGATCACTTCTCTAGTCTCAAAAATTGCTGGATATAGATTTATTCATACTACTGACATTCTACCAGACATCTTAGTGATATTGCAGTACTCCCTGTTACTTCACCATCTTCCATTAGCTCCTAGTTCAAATAGTTCTCCAAATGTCTAGTTTTAATGTCAGGACTCTTATTCCACTTAATTGAATATAAAAAAGCCCTGAAGATCACTAACCATAAGCTAATGACAATTGGAATGGCCTTCAGACTCTGCCTTTTACTAGGTAATGGAACATGACAGATGGTGGATTGAGGAAAACAGCCTATGTGTAGGCAAGGCAAGTTTTATGGTGGACACTTCATAAATTTTGTCAGAACATAGTAGCTTTAGCCAAAAAGAAGGCTCTGAATAACAGACAAAAGAAGCATCATTGTTAGAATCTGACTATTTTAAACATTATTTTTTTTTAAATAAACAAAACTGGTATATAGAGAACACTGGATTTTAGCCATATTTTTAATTATCCTTAAAGCATAGCCTTTGTTTCTGCCATGACTCAGACAGCTGTTTCTAAGCTGAAAGGAAACAAAATATTTGCAGAACTATCTAAAGAGACCCATACAGCAGATCCACAGGCGTAACTGTATATAATAACAATCTATTCCTTGCTGCTATAGTATCACTTTAAAGTAGCAGCTCTAATGAAGTTTATTACTTTAGGAGACAACAGTAAGAGATGAAAATGTAACTCAAATTCATTTATAGGATTAACCAAGTAAATAAAATTAAGAATAAATTATAAATCTGGCAGAGTTGCTAATTCAATTTGTAACGAGTGCTTTATTATTTTCACATAGCTTTACCTGACAAGCCTCTTCTTTCACTGTCTTTTTCAGCATCTGCAAATCTTCAATTAAAGGCCCATCTGTTTCCATTGCAACAGGACTGTTCATCAAACTCGTGTCACTATATGTTGGGTACTAATAAAATGCAAAGTGTTAAAATAATCATTTTTAGTAGTAATACCTAAAAACTAAGCGTGATTTAGAGCACTTGAATGTTACAATTGAGATTAACTTCAATATCTTATGCTTCTAGGTACCAAGTAATAAATTTCCTCCCAAGTGCACATGAAAGATGGAGAAAAATGGAACTCCAATACTTTCATTTTGGCAGAAATGTCCTGTTGAAAAATACAGTCAGAATATGAAAAATATGTTTTATCTGAGACTGAATTTGAAAATATATTCAGATTTTGCCAGTATTGATGTTCTATTCTGGTAACTGAAACCCTATTTATACATTCTCTAGTGATTTATGAACAGTGTAGCAACCTAAACACAATGATTTAACTTGCTGGTGCAATTTTATATTTGTAAAGAAAATATACTGTTAAAAACACAATTTGGCTAATACAGATGTAAAATAATTTCAAAATCAAATACTTGCTTAAGACAAAAAAGTTTGATAAAGCAGCCATTCAAGTATTTTGTGGATTAAAAAAAAAACTATGAAAACAGCTGTATAGTATCTAAAGTTTGCTGTAAACTAAATCAAAATACTGCAATCTCAATGGTTTATCAATAGCTTAAGTTCTATTTTAATTCAGATGAGATGTGGTCTTTAAACCAAAACTCATTTATGAACACACACGCACTTTCTCAACCATTTTTCTTCAAAAATATTTTAGTATCTAAGTGTACCCATAACATAATGCATGTGAGATGACACTGACAGCAAGGATTTAACAAATTATTTATCAAGATCTAAAAACCTTAAAATGTATTCTTGTGCCATGTAGAGTAAGGAATAGCTCTGAACGAGAATTGTCAGTAAATAGACAAAGTAAACATTAATAGAAATTCATGGTGGAAAGTGGAACTGCTAAAATCCATTACAGAGTATGCTAGAAGCACCTAGACACTTATGTCAATTCTTTATTCAGTGGAGCACTCAGTGTTCAAATTAATCATATTTTAATTGCTTGCAATTATCAGCTCTCTTCAAAACTACTATTCGGAATATAATGTATACAACGTTGTGCTTACCAGTTTCAGAAAATGTACTGAGTTACCAAGTTAATTGGGAAGAAAAGCAATTTTACTCTGCAGTACTGTACATTTTACTACCACAAGTCTACCCACTTCTTTAGTCAGACATGCCACCGTTTGTGCTAGCAAGTGACCGTGTATATCAAACACTCTTCAACCAGGGCTTTTGTATGGACTATCTGATTAGAGAATGTTCTGTCACTGAAAAACAAGTGCTACTTTCATTACACATAGTTCTTTTTAAATTCATTTAACTGATCTTTTGTCAATAGTGGTACCAAATGATTGGAACATTTTTTTTATTTGAGCACACGAATAGTAGTTCCCTGAGAAATGCCACAAGAGGAAATAAACATTTTTGAAATTCCTTCTCCTTTGAAAAAAAAAGATGACCACATAATTTGTTTTAAAATAGCACTGAGATCATAAAGTGTCCTGCTGCCATTCATATAGTACCATTACTCAATCTTCCAGCACTTAAACTCTGAGTTGCAAAGACACAGTACAGTAAGTTTCTTGCTGCGAAGTAATTGAAACATTTTTTTCCTCATAGCAGCAAATCAGCATGGTTGAGATAAAGAAAAATGATCTTTCAGAAAAAAATAAATATAGCAGCATTCCCCAAGCAATGGGAGGGTGGGTAAGTGGGGGGAAAACCAGGTTGAACCATCCCATGATCTCAAAATAAGTAGTCTAAAGGAACCTTTCTTTATCAAAATTTCAATAATGTTAAGTTACTTTGACAAATGCCTGACAGGATGCTTTCCCTTTTAGCAAGAACCTGACGTGCAGGTCCATCAGAAGACCAGCCCATTGCAAACATGAAAACAAATGCAGCAGACAAGAATGTACAATATTACTTTAATCCATTTGACACAGAGGAAAACTGACCAGTCATAACTCACAGTTTGCAGAAAGATCTCTTTTGTAATATATTGTTTGCAAAACAGCTTTTCAAGAGAAACCACTTATGGCATCTCTATATTTTCCATAATTTTGCACAATAACTTTTCAAACCGCAATACAGTATATTTCCTATTGTAAGAAAAGGAAAAAGTACTTCACATTATATTTTTCAGAAACTTTTTTTTCTTTTTAAATAATTACTTGCACAAGAGAAAGGTTACAAATTTTAAAAGTACTTTTATTGTATATCTTTCATAATACAATTAGTGAAATTGCTTTATTTCCATGATCAGTCAGACCTGTTTCCCCCACTGATATTTAACAAAACTAAAGTATTTAAACATGAACATGTTATGTTAATCTTTTCTAAATACCTGGGGATTTGATTTGGCTAGATTTTCTATTTTAACCCATGCTTCTTCCCGTTCCTTCAATTTTAGCTTCTCTCTGAAAAAAAAAAGTTTAAAAGCAAAAATAGCAAAAGCTTGGTGAATCTTGTATCACAACTTGCATACATTTTCTTAAATATGAAAAATTTCACCAGAACAAATTATTTGTCTATGCTTGTTTCAGCTTACCACTCAAAACACCACTTACTGTTGACAGGACAATTTGCATTATAGCAATACCCCATGATCTAAAAACAACATTAAAAGGAAACAAAACCAAGAACACCAATGCTCTCATGAAAGCAACAAACTGACTGACACCAGTTAGTCTTTAACTGTGTTAAAATGGTTACAACTCAAAAGTTTTGGTCTACATGGAAGCATTTTAACTTTTGAATATATAAAAGGCAGGGATTCTTATGGTCAGCTTTAGGTGATAATTTGCAATATAACACCCAGGGATATTTTGTATTGAACACCAAAAAGAAGATAAAAGGTTTGATTCTTTATTCAGGAATTGGACTTGATGATCTAAAGGGGTCCCTTCCAACTCGGGATATTCTATGGTTCTGTGATTTATGCCTGATATAATTTAAATACTAAAAATTGTTTTTCCCCATTCTAATAGATAATCAACTTCATGCAGAGCCTAGAACAAACATGTTTGCAAGGCGGCAGAGTTTAAAAGGGCTTTTAGCTAAAGAGTGCTTGAAAAAGGCTTTCAGACTTCAAAATACTGAGCAGATGATCCATACTTAAAAACAAGTCTACACACAATTTGTCTCCAACTTTTCATTAAGCTAAGTTTGGAGTGGGGTAGAAGAATGCCCATCCCATCTAAACTGTGGTGCAGTGAGGGATTTTATTTTGCTTTAATGTAACCCTTAATACTCTGCTTGCCTTTGGTCACATTCAAGTGAAACACCACAAAAAAACAAACAAACAAACAAACAACACAAACAATCAACCACCAACCAAACAGCAACAACAAAAAAACAACCCCTCAAAACAACCAAAAAAGCCAACAGGCCTAAAACAAAGAAGAAAGGAGAAAAGACTGCCTTCTGATTTAAAATTGATTCTACTTATTCGCTGTAAGTGAAGAGAGAAATGTATAGTCTTTGTTCTTTTAAAAACAAAGTAGTGTTCACATTTTGATATGTATTTTAAAAAATTTATAATATACTACAAGCTTATTTCTACTGAAATCGTAATAAACACCCTCAAAATTTGGGCAAGCTAATCCACATTAAAAATGTATATTACTTCCAGTATACTGTTTTAATATAGGTTTATAATTGGAAACATTACTTAATGGAATCCTTGGTCACTTTGAAATTAAAAATGAAATTCAAATTGATGTATTTTCAATACTGTCTTTCTAACTATGCTCCCCAGTTTCTAAAATAAGCACTGAGTGATTAATAGATTTGACTTCTGGGACTCAAAATTATGTCCAGTGGGAAAAAGAAGAACAGAAGATAAGTGACATTATGATCATAAGATTTAGCCACGCTTTTGGGCATAAACCAGAAAAGTTCTAGCTTCCAATTCCCTGCCGTTTCACTGGCCTATGCAGGAATGCACTAAACTCATCAGGATTCTTCTGGCAAATAATGTATTACAAAAAAGTGACAACTTTGTCTTGGAGAATTTCTAGGAAAACATGCACATGTGCACACAATGCAATGCTGAAAATACACAAAAAGTGTTTTGGGAAGAACCGAGTGGTAACATGAGAGAAAACAACACTGGGTAAATAAAGCATGCTGAAGTAAACATAGGATGTAAACTAAGCTGTTCAAGAGATCTTTTACACTGGGCTCCAGGATTAGCAGCATCTTTCTCCAAAAAATTACTTTTCATCAGGAAGATGGTGATTTGCAGCAAAGACTACATGAAGCACCCTATTCTGAAGATTTTAAAGAGTTCATATATGAGAAATTTCACCAAGTGAATTTTGAGACTTGTACTGTAATCAAACGGGCACAACTTCCCAGTAGAGAGACAGTTTTTCAGAGCTAAAGCACTCTGAACAAATTATTCAAGAACAGACAGACACACTGACATGAAAACTTACTTCAGTTTTTCTGCTTTAAATTGCTGTGTGCAGTCATCGAACAGTTTTTGGTTCATCTCCATGAAGAGTTTCAGAGCATTGTATATCAAGCCATGTATTGTCCTATAAGTAAAACTTCTGGTTGAAACTCAGAGTACTTTAAACTTTGAAATCTATTTTTTTTTTCTGGTCAACAGAAGCCAATAGCCTACATAACTGGAAAATTACATCATTTCAGGAAAAAAAACGGAAACAACACTAGTTAATGGAAGTTTCACTTCACTCTCAGAAGGGCTAACATGAGTGCTAAAATTACCAGTTTACTTACTCTATAGTACTAGTCACATATACTTTTGAAGCTTGAACTTCATTTTTAATACTATGTGTTATCAGAACAGAGGACTAGGTTTGAAATTTAGTAGCTGACACTAACCAAGCTACAGTTATTAGAGAAAAATGCAAGATTGTATTAAAGTTATTGATACAAGTAACATACTGGCAACTGACAAATCAAAGGGACTACAAGGAGCCTAGAAAAGACATCATTCATTTTGAAAACTGCCACACAGCAACAGCACTTCAACAATTATGCCAGGACTCTTTGGAAAAGCGTTAGAAATGTGATATGGAAAACAACAGAAAAAAATAATCAAAAAACCCCATGTGCCTTATGAAGCACTTACTTCTACAGAGTAATTTGCAATTCTAGTCTAATCTCTTACTGATTATTACAACCAAAGAAAGAAGCAATCAGTTAAGTGATTACTTTGTATCATGCATGTGAGTTGCAAGCGAGAGTGCAGCTGTACTGGGTAGCATGACTTTGCTCAGAACAAAATGACTGCATGGCCTTGAAAGCCAGAAAAATAACTGAAAATCTGTATTGACTATGTATAATTGCATCGCTGAATCACAGTTATTAATAAGTACATTATTTGTTACTGCTTACAATCAGTGATAGTAATCAATCACTTTAACATCACTTTATCTTCCATTTCTTTTCCTATGTTTTAGTGGCAGATTTATTAGGTATTTTTGGCCGAACCCTCATTAGTCCTCAGTTCATGGCCAGCACTAGACTGTGATACTTTTACCATCCCAGCAGTTGCACAACAGCTCAAACAAAGAGGCCCTTCACAATGGAACAGCTGCAGAAAGGAGCTGACCAGGACTGTTTTCATGCGTAAGTACTATGTTATTGTGGGAAAAAAAAGTTAAAATAGTCAATGGAGATAGAAAACAGAAAAAGGGGAAAAAAACAAGAACAGTAAAAGAAAATAAAAGGCCTGATCTACAACATATTCCACTAGAATTTAGAAGAAATGCAGATGAGCAAAGAGGTTAGATATCAGAAACCATAGCTTGTCTTTAGAAATATCTAAACTATGGATTAGTGCCAAGTTTATACTAATACAGTGTCATGGATTTGATGTACTAAAACAGTTTTTCTTTAATGAAAAGAGGAAAAAACTATCCTCTTCTTCGTTTCTTAATATTTAATATTTTGACTACAGTGATCTCCTTATCCAGTAACTTTAACATCATAGAATAAACAGCTCAGCACATTTAAAACTATCAGTTCAAAGGTAAGGTCTGAACCACTTTCAAGCCTAAACTAGACATAAAAGAAGGCAGAATTTGTACAAATGTTTCTTACTTGTTCCAATGTGTCTTTGAATTCCGGTACAAGGATGGAAACATGATGGGTAAAATCTTTGCTGCATTATCACTAATTAAACTCATAATATACTCATTATTCCAGTAGTATAATGCTCGCTCTGCCACCTAAGACAACATGGAAAAAAGGAACACTTCTTTAGACAATCCCTTAAAGAGCATGTAATAAAAACATTTGGCAAAAATAACTGAAAGGTAAGAAGAATTTCAACTGAGATTTGGATTTTTATATCATTGTCCTGGTTTTAGTTAGGACAGAGTTAATTTTCCTCCTAGTAGCTGGTAGTGTGCTATGCTTTGGCTTAGGATGAGAAGAGTGCTAATAACATGCTGATGTTTTAATTGTTGCGGAGCAGTGTTTATACAAAGCCAAGGACATTGCAGCTTCTCACTCTGTCCTGCCAGCGGGCAGGCTGGGGGTACAGCAAGAGCTGGGAGGGGACAGACCCAGGACAGCTGACCCAAACTGGCCAAAGGGGTATTCCATACCATCTGGAGTCATGCTAAACAATATGTAGGGGTGGCTGGCTGGGGTGGGGGGGTCGGCTGCTTGGGGTTAGGCTGGGTGGTGAGCAGTTGCATTGTGCATCACGTGTTTCATACACATTATTATTAGTAATACTACTATCATCATTATTGTTATTATTTTCCAGTCTTAATATACTGTCTTTATCCCAACTCACAGGCTTCACTTTCCCATTTCTCTCCCCCATCCCAGAGAGGGAGGGGGGAAGGTGAGCAAACGGCTGTGTTGTATTTAGCTGCCGGCCGGGTTAAACCACAACAATCATGAACTGGAAGCTACTCATGGAAGGACAGAAAACCTGCTTTTTCTTTAACAGAAAATCCGAGCAGAGACATGTTTGCCCCCCAGAAAAAGAGTATCCATAGAACTCTATTATAATCAGTGAAATGCAAAAAGTATCTACTGAAAATGTTCAGGCACTTCTGAAAACACCAAGCTTTTAAAAGTGGTACGCTTAACGTCAGAGCTTAAGTGAATTAGCCAATATGAACTCATGCATTATGCTATTGAAAAGAAATAACGCTGGCATTTGGATACCCCATTTTTGCCAAAGTTGAAGACTTTTTGCAAGAAATAAAGTTAAGTATGATGAACAGCATCAGCGAATAATACCAAGTTCACTCCATAAAAATTCTCATCGGATTGTGCATTCAGGAAATACAGACCTGAAAGTGTGGACTGGACACACATTTGGCTAGCTGTCTGAAGAGAGGCTCCATTACTTTTACAAATTCAGATGGTTCGATAACATCTAAAATTTCTTCTAGTTCATTTAAAAACATGACTTCTTTTGGACTGTGAGTCTTTGGCCAGTATTTCAGCAGTGCCATTACAACCTGCAGAAGCAAAGTGAACACAGTTTTCATAAAAGTTGTCTAATCGCATGTCATTAAGAAGTTCAATGTTTTAAACAGAACAAAACCCTCAAATTTCTTGTCCCACATGACAGTAGCAATCAGATATGGTTCAGTCACAGAAATAATAGCTGATAAGGCTAAAAACAATTTCTCAGAAGAGTTATACTGTTAAAAACTTGCTCAAAAGTTATCCGAAGACTACAGAAAGTAACCTGACAGCTACCTTAACATGAATGTCAAAGTGCAAATTTGCTGATATATGATGGGGAAAAATTATCTGCCACTTAAGTGACAGCAGTTTTTAATCTCTTATTTCTTGGAGGAGTACTCCAAGGCTCAAGAAATTAAGCTCTATCACTATATTTTAAGGAAAGACTTACCATAAATACCCAGGCTGACAGGTGACTGACTACTCCAGGCAGATTACTGTTACACATTAAGTTTTATTTAATTGACTACATTACTATAATCACAGTCTTAAGGGGATCCATAAAATGTGTTAGAAAAGGAAGCAATCTCTCAGAGGGCTCACAAGTATTCAGAAAGAATCTATACATCCGTGGGAAAGGCCTCTGAATTGAAAACCAAAAAAAACTTTAATCTATTGAATATTTAAGTTGAAGAACTTAAGTCTGAAGAGTGATACCAGATTAGAAGTTAATATATTTAGCAACTGTACTTATTAATGGAGTTTCCAATTACATAATCACTTAAGTAACAAAAACATGCAAAATTATATTGAAGGCATAATGAATACTATGCTATTAATAATATTCAAGTAAGACTTTTCTTTAAATAATATTTCAAAATACATTAAATATTTCAAAATGACTGGCATATCACTCAATTTTAGATATTTTTATAAGAAATTAGTATATTCTTGAAAGCATGTGTTTGTAAATGCTTTTGTTCTGTGGTTAAAGATTAAAAACAGAAGGCTTAGGACTCTAGTCACTAAAGGGACAGGATATTTGCATTCCCATGTCAGACAGTAATTTTAACTAGTGATGTTTTGATAAACTAAACCAATACAAACTGATGAAAAACTTGTGAATTGAAAGTTACAATTCACATGTAAGCATATCTAACAATAAATGAACTGGTGTGTCAACAAGAGATACCTTTAATCTTTCCTTCTCTTGTTCTGCATTCTGACTTACTTTCCAGGAGCATGCAGGAAACTTTGTATTTCAATATATTTTTCTATGAAATTTAACTTTCATCTGGCAACTGTACCATTAAAATCTTATAATATACCTCTTTTTAAATCAATACAATTTAACTATTTCAATAGATTCTTTGAAAAATGTGCAATTTATGATTGCTTTTAGCTTGTCTGATTAATACTTACTAAAACATCCCGTATTTTAAATATGATACTCTGGGAGTAAAACTCAATGGAAGCACTTTCACCTGCATGATGCAATGTACTTTTGTGGAGACAAAACCATAGCACATACTTTTTGAAATTAAATTTTTAGTCACTGTACATACAGCAACCTAAAAAGCCGCATAAAGAACAAAAATATGACAGTGTCTAGTTCTAGATGTAGAACTGGAGAAAAAAGGCACAGAATTCTTGGAAAAAAGCACACAAGCAAAACCCCCAACAACCCTCTCCTAAAAAGCTTCTATACAGCTTTGATGTAGTTTAAGTTACAACAATCCATTAGCCTTTGTCTTAAGACACCAAACTTTCTCTCTTATTTAGGAAAAAAAGAGCATTCTTTATTTTCTGAAATGGATGATACTTTTATAAAAGTCCAGATTTTTTTAAGCTTAAAAACTACACCTAAAATGTAACACAATCAATGAAATACTACCTCAATGAGAAATCAGTGTATGTTTATTGTATGTATCCATTTAATTGTCAGAGTAGATACTATGTCATTAATGAAGCCTTGGGAAATTTATGCAGATTTTATTTAATAAGATGTAAAAATGTCTTATTTGACAATTATGAGGGGAAACAAAGGGTTTTATTTTGTAATGACTGGAATTTTGGAAGGGGAACTTAGCACATGCATTACTCACCATGATTAAAAAATGTAAGCGTTATGTACCAATTTGGGATTAAAAAAAGGAAAATGAACTTGGATTTGTATTAGTTCAAATTCGTACTAGGAAATATGTAACATCCCAGTTGATATTTGGAAGAAAGCTAAGATTTCAAGATCTCATATGGCACAAATGTCAGATGTTCAAGACGTGGTATTTTAAAGACTAGAAGCTCCAAGTAGAAGAGAATTCTTGCTCAGTTGCACACTGCATTAAGATTCCGTTTCCATTTTACAATGGAAACAGTTATAATCTAATTCTATATCACTTTCGTTATTAGCAATCGTTTACAGATTGCAACTTAGTGATTAAATGTGTTGGCTTAGTGATGCAAAACCCTATATACTATTTAGGACAGTGAGTATTCATCTCTTCAGCTATGTGCAGCCAGACCAAAGTCTGTTTTTGTTTATGTTCCAAGCTGGTATTTGATTCAAAAGGAGTCAGGATCTGACTCAAAAGCCTTGCATCAGTACGTAGCTGTGTGCCAGAAATCTGTGCTCTAGCATATCATCAGCTTCTCAACACAACACAGTTCAGGCAAGCAAGCATCTGACTAAACTGCTTCTGCATCAACTGTCTCAGATATAATCAGCTAGAACAAAATAAGCACAATAAAATATCTGTTAACAAACAGAAGAGATAATTTTCAAGTTGCATTAATTCATTTTGAGGATTCCAAATGGTTGCTGGGAAAAAAAATCCACTTGATAGATAGAAATGATTAAATATTTGACTCTTCTGATTGAAAACAATTACCTATCAATACTTTATTCCCCAAACCTCCTTAAGCAGTCAGATGAAAGATATATTAATGTTCCAAAATCATATTATAGCAAGATAAACTTACTGGTTCTGTAAGTGTGCTGTCCTTTTCTAAAAACTGAACTACACAGTACGCCAGCTAAAATAAAAGAAAATATTTTATTAACACTTGTGAAATTGAACACACTTTGAAATCAGCAGTATAACTGGAGAACACTACTGAATCCAGATAAAAACAACAGTTTTTCTGTAATTTTACAAGGTTATTTGGCAGACAATTTAAAAAAAAACAAACAACAAAAGAGATAGCTGGGGAAAAATTGTTAAAGCATATGTACTCAAGTCTGTACTCATCTTCTAGGTTATAATAGGAACATAAACTTTCAACTGTTTAAAGACTGTATACTGTCTCTTGAGAAAGCCAGAATTCACAGGAGGGGGAGAAAGGCTTGAACAGAAATTAACCATATTTATTCTTCTCTCATTATACAGTGGATCAGTGATCAGGATTGATAAATTGTTACCAGAAAACAAGGAGATACAAAAAGATAGGGTTAGTAAGACCGATTCTTTCTAATATGAATTAGGATACTGAAATGATTCTTAATATACAAAGAGAAGATAGCAAAAACGGAGAAGAGACTACGAACAAGCAGTTACAAATCTGGGGAAGAAGCCTCACTGTTAAATGATTCTATCCTCTGATAAAGATACACTATTAAACAGTATGAAATCAACATGAAAACAGACTTTTGGACACAGGAACACACTGTTTACTCACATCTACTAGATCTTTGCTCAAATGCCCTGCTTGTTTTTACATAGTTTTTGCTTTGCTGGTTTTAATTAAAGAAACTTAATTCTAAAGCAAATGAGAAATCCATGTCCTAGAAGTTCTCCTTTATATAAACGTAATTGCTCACTTTAATACAACTCCAGAGCTTCCCTGAGGCAAATAGTCAGAAGCCAGCACTGCAAAGGCTGAATCAGCTCCTGTTGGAGAGGTAATAACCTGCATATCTGCTGGTTTCTCCTTTGGTTTGCCAAGAAGGAAGGTTAAAAACCTCTCCTCTTGTTATCAATAGGGAAACAGTCACTTTCCAAATCATCTCCAAATGAGATTCTTGTATGGGAATGGGAATTTGCACCTATTTTTGGTGATGAAATCAATCCGCAAACTACTGTTCTATTTGAGATTTCATCTTTTTGTTATGAATAAAAAGCTTACAGACCTCCTGGAAATGAACATGAAGGAACAGACTATGAAGCTGAGAAAGTAAATCTATCTTCATTAAGTCCACACATATGTAGAATAGCAAGAATTATCTCCTAGTTGGCCTTATCTAGGCTGCTAGTGAAAAGCTAGAGTGCCAGTATCTGATTTAGCTACAAAAAGATGAAAATTTGAAGCGTCTTTACTGAAGATGTCTTTCTTTTTTAAAAAAATGTAATAGTACATTAAATAATTCGGATTTAATTTTACATTAACTGCCAATTTACTCCCCTTTCCATATTTGTGAATTAGATTTTTTTTCTATCTTGTACTTCATATTTCAACTCATTTCCTCTTTTCAATCACAGAAAACAAAATTATGATTTTAAATTCTGAAGTGCTTTCCAATTGCTAACATTTTGGTGTCTCACATTTGTTTAAAAATATTTTCAACTTCATCACCTAAGTTAGTCAAAAAAGTACAGAACAGTTTTAAATCATAAGATTTGCTACAATATGAGAAAGTGAACTAGTAATAACTACGTGTATCAATTTAAAGCAGATGCAAGATTAGATTGAATTAGTGTTTTCCAACTTCACTTCTAAGCACGCTACTTTGTGCCTAGACATCAACTATTACATCCTTAGCACTCACCAATAATCCCAAAGTAAAATTTTTAAATGGGAGTATCACTGCACACCTCAAACAGCTTAAACATTTTTCTACTGTTTTTTCATTTATGGAAGTTCAGCTGGTTAGCCCATTTCGTTTCTTGTTTTTGATGACTGCTACCAAGAATCTGCCCAGGTAATATGAGGAATGTACAAAGACTACTATAGCTAGTGTTCTCCATTCTTCTAAAGTAAATTTAAAATTGATTATAGAAATTAGCTCTCATCACGTATATCTGGATTTGTCAGTGAAATCTTTCTGAATATCTGCTGCCGTTTCAATGTGAATTTGTGACTTTACTTTGGTATTTGACACAATTCACTTGAAGTGTCTCGCCATTTCATTCAGTAAGACATGTCAGACAGAGAAGACAGGCAACCCTATAGGCAACCCTTCTTGCTGATATGAATGCATGTCACTAGAAGGCGTAGAAGAATTAGTTTATGAAATAAGGGGAACAGAAAGACCGATCCAGCTCAGGCAGGTTAGAACAGAAGGTGTCAATCATAGCAGACTTTTGCAACTGTTATGTTAGTAAGAAAAGAGCCAAACAAAACTTACCTGTGGATGGTAAACACTGAGTGATTTCACTTTGTGCAGTGGTAACAAAACCTTCAATAAGAATATTTTGTGCTCTTCTTTTAATGGTAAGGCAAATCCATTAATTATGCTGTCAGGGAAAGAAATTAAAAAATAAAAGTCAGCAATTACTCAAAAACTGCACTACTGTACTGCATGTACCAAACCCTTGTTTTCATAGCACATTTGAGAACTTTTGGAAAACACGGTGTAGCAGAAAAATGTAGATTCCACATGCACCAGAGACCATTTCATTTTTGATCCAGCTCTTTAAATAAATAGAACAGTCAAATCAACATCTGCCCAACACCTCACCCAAATCTTTCACAGGTCCTAAATTCTTCTTCCAAGCAACATACATGATTATGTTTGCACTTCAGATTCTAATTTTTGTTATGAACTACTCACTACAAACAAAGCTTTGAATACATATTTTTATCAGCATCGTCACTGAATTAAAGAATGAACCTGAGACTGAATATTGGAGAGATTGACCCAGGACAGCAGACAAGGGAAAAAAAACAACACATGGACTGCTAAAATACTTGTAGAACCCATCCCCATCAATATCAGCCCATCAGTATAGTACGTTTACAGCAAAGAATCCTTACTTAGATGATAGAAATACTGACTTGGAAACCTGAGGGGAAAAAAACACTTAATTTTTACGTTAACACTTAAAGCGAACCTGAAAAAACTAAAGTGAAAAAGTCAGTGATGTAAGTTTTGTAGATTTAGCTCCATCTTCTTGTATTTCAGCTTTAGACAGTCTTCAGTATATCTTGAGCAGTATTACTTGATTACTTTTATAGCATGTAGATGTAATGATAGATTTGTAACTTCTGTTAATCATTGAATATTTAGTTGAAAATTAAATAATTATTCCAGGCATACATGTAGATATGGAGAATTTACAAAACGTCTTTTCAATTTAAACAGCATCCTGAGCTGCATTAGGAACAGAGTTGTTGGCAGGTTGAGGGAAATGATCCATCCCCTCTGCTCAACACTAGTGAGACACATCTAGAGTGGTGGGTTCAGTTCTAAGCTCCCCAGGACTGGAAAGATATGGACATAATGGAGAGAGTCCAGCAAAGTGCCATAAAGGTGATTAAGGACTGGAGCACCTCACATACTAGGAAATGCTGAGAGAGCTGGGACCATTTAGGCTAGAGAAGTGGAAAAGCTCAGGGGCCTTATCAATATGTAACAGTATCAGATGAGACAGCATGTAGACAGAGTTGCTCTTAATAATGCACAATGAAAAGGCAAGAGGCAACGGGCACAAACTGAAACAGGAAGTTTCACTCAGAAGAAAAATCCCTTTTTAATCTCAGGGTTGTCCAACACAGAAAAGGTTGCCCAGAGATCTTGTGGAGCTTCCAGCCCACTCTCACTGACTATGCCCAGAGCAGAGTGGTAGGACTAGATGATCTCCACAGGTCCCTGCCAATTTGACTCATTATTTCCTGTGAAATTTACATATTTCTAAAATTAAGTGACATTACATTGTTATTTTTATGTGCAAAGATGTGAAAAAACTGTAAAGTAAAATAAACTATGCTTTTGAAGTGTATTATGTATATAAAATAAAAGCTTGCCCATGGATGAGAGAAAGCAGTTGATAAAAACCACATCAGTTTTGACTGGGCTATCAGCTTTATGTTGTACAATTCTATTTTCAAGGGCTTTCAGATGTATCACTGCAGTTTACTATAAAATTAACAGAAGATTTCTGAGAACTTACAACCTGTTTACCTGCTACACATTTAGTAAAGTTGGAAGAATTTTTAAACAAATTGCAATTAGTTACACATTAATCACAGCTGCATTACAACTAATCTTAATCACAGGGTTCCTAAGCTAGAAAATAAGACTTAAAATGTGATATAAAAAATTGTCACACCCCAAAAATGTTGCTGTTACACTCAAGTTCTTGCCGCATTTCTGCGCTCTTAGAAAAAATTTATCCTCAGCTACAGCTTTGCCACACGCTAGGAAGCTATTTTCATCTTGTCTCATAACAATGTGCAATTCCCAACTCAATCTTTAAAGCCTCCTCTGAGGACAAAGCAAGTCTAATTAGACAAAACCTACAACTTACCTTCCCAGTATTTCCAGTAATTCTGCTATGCCATTGTGATGTTCTGTTTCATAAATAAACCTAAATAAATGAAAAGTTTTACTCAGTTACTGCCAAATAGAGATGCAAGGTGACCAACAAGATTACCATCTAACATTACAGGTAGCCTTCACCTCCCCAGTTTTAGTCACTCAGAAGAAAACAAGCACACAGTGGAAAAGAGTTCACCAGAACAATTTAGCAGTCTTACAAACCCTTCTAAAGACAGTGACACTGTGTGTACTTGACGGCCCTGTTCTATAGCAGACATGCACGCTCCATATAGAAACAAACGAAGAGCACATCAATCTGCTCTCAACCTTCACGCTTGCTCCTTCCCTCCACATTTAATAACAGTACACTCATTTGAGCCTTTTCCAATCATACTCCATGCCATTTCAATAATGCGAAATGGAACACAGCAAACAATGCTTTAAATATTAAAATAACACAGAGCATCTGGCATAATCAAATGCTGTGACTCAACCTTCTATAGCACATGCAAGCACAAGGTGTTCAAACAGTTACTACTTATGGATCTAAAGAGCTATTTGGCATTACAGATTCCTATGCACACAAAAGGCTCTGTAATAAACTGAGGAAGTCAAATTTTCCTGAATTCTTGTTTGACAGAACACTGTAATTTCCCATGCAATCACCTTTCCTGCATTTTTCCCAATTGCCTAAATTTATTGAAAAACTTCTATGCACAACTTCAGGTATTTTAAAATTATCAAAAATTTTACTTATTAGAAGATAATATTAATTTATTAGAAAATTGTTATTTATTTGAAAATTTGTCGTAGACCAACATACTAAAAACTACTTTTAATCCAGAGTATTTGATATGACTTTTTTCTCCTTAAAATGCTCTCCATGTAATTCAAGATGATTTCAAGCAAAATTAAAGACAATGATATTAAAACCTTAAGAGCAAATAAGCAGGAACATACTGGCTTAATAATTTAAGAAAATATATATATTTCACACTAGAAAAAAAAGTAAGATTAGCATACCATGGGGACAGAATTTATGCAATCCTGATTAGTGACTAAAAGACAAAGACCACACTTCTGTTTCTTACTAGGCTTATGTAAGAAGATTTGCTGGAAAAAGTATACGAAAATGAAGCATTTTGAAAAATTCTGCACATACTTTGAGTTTGTCACATACAAACCCTTAATTCAAGACAGAAGTTGACACAGCTTTCCTCCCTGGTGTTCATATTCATGAGTTTACAATCAAATGCAAAAAGTTTCAACTTACAGCTCAAAAGTATTACAGAAATAAGAAACTTTTTCTGTTTGATTTTCTCCCTTACAACTTGGTACAGAAAGGTTATTTCTGCAGTGCAAATGACATCATCTCTCATAAATTTCAGAGTGAAAAATATGGAAAACTGTAATAGTTTGCATTCTTTGTAATGAAGTCAATTTAATGACTGTAACATTTCTCAGTCTTCCAAAAGCCACACACCAGAACCATCTGTGTTTGAAGACTTTGCTTCTGCTACTCCTTGAAGTAAAGCACAAGAAGTAGCAAGTAAAAAAAAAAAAGTTCAGAAATGAATTATATACGTGTATTTTTATCTAAGGACATACTGGCTCTAGATACGGCCAGTCAAGAGCTCTTGTCTGCAGGAGAGTGAAGGCTTCCCAATTATTTTAAAGCAACTCCTCTCTATCTCTTCTAAAGGCTCACTTGTTACCACATACAGAGAATATAAGCAGCTGGTACTGCTCGTGCCATTCATGGAATGGTACCCAGTATGTGTCAGCTTTTTTGCTAGTTTCTTAAATGGGAAGTTTCATACATTCATTGTGGGTAGAAAACAGAGACATGATGGAAGGACTGTAAAACATTCACAGTATAATGACTTGTAGAAAAGTGTACCAAAGCTCGAAGCACCACCCTCCCCCTCTTAAAAAAAAAAAAAAAGGAAAAAAGCTATAAAATGTATTACCTATAAAATATATTATTAATTTGTTTCCGAATGTAAGCTCTCAGGCCTAAGAATTTCCCGTATATTCTGTGAAGAGTTGTTTTGAGAAAATCTCTTTCACGAGGATCTTCACTGTCGAAAAGCTCTAAAAGCTGCGAAGAGGAAAAAAGAAAGGATGCACTTTTACCTGAACCTAATGCATTGTAAGATAATATGGATTTGGAGCTTTAAGTTAAATATGTTTTGTTTTTAAAAAAAACCTTACCTGTAATACAAATTTCTGATCAATATATTTCTTAGCTATATTAGGTTGGAAATCTGGAGATTCTAAAAACCTTAAGAAAAATTCATAAACAAGCTGAAAAAAAAAGTCCGACAAAAAACAGTATTAGTTTTTTAAACAAGAAACCATTTTATAAGCAGTACATTACCAAAGTTACTGATTAGTTGCTCAGAACAGGACTGTTTTTATTTATATTTGTATAGCACACTTTTTTAAAAATTTATATTGCACACAGTGAAAGCTTTGCTCCTGCCCTCTCAATGCAGTATGTTTTTATCTAGAGCAAGAACTCTGGGTTCTTTAAATCGCATTCAAATTCTGCTGAGCTCCATTGCTAGATTTTACTCATGGGACCCAGAATAATCTAATATTCATCATGCTCAGAAGTATGTGTCTTGAAAATTCTCTGTTCTCCTCTCTTTGTCATAGTACCTCTCAAAGCCAGAACTGTGCCAGAGTCAGATCAAAGCAGTTAGTGACAACGTGAAGCTCATTTAAGTCACAGCAATTGCATCTGCACCGCAAGAAACAGCAAGCCTTTAACCTCCAATACACTAGTGATTTTTTTTTAATATTATGTGTAAATTCAAAAGTATTTTAGGTATAGCAGAGAAACGCAACTTACAGATATAAACACCTAACCTAAGTCATTTTGAGTCAATAAGCAATGATTTAAATGTTAAAATTCTATTAAATTACAACTTCCTAATCTTCACTAAGTACCTGTAGATGAGGCCACGCAGCTTCTAAAGTTGGTTCATCTTCCTCTGGATCAAATTCTGCTCCCGTTGGATTGGAAGATGGTGGTAATGTTCGAAACATATTAACTGCAAACTGAAATCACACATGCCTTTAAGAACTCTGAAACAAGTGAATGACTATAAAAGATTTCAAAGATAATTTTTTACTGAGAATTCTTAACATGACCTATTTAGTTAACATCTGCAAAAATGCAAGATATGTAAGCTAGCAATTTAAACAAAAATGAGGTAAATTTATTTTTCTTTAAAAATTTTTAACTTGGAGAACAGTTTTCCGTGCAGTACTCTTGAAAGCACAATCTTGCTGACAGGATATTTTCTCTCTTTAAATACATTTTGAAAGTCCAAGCAAATATATTTATAAGTGGTTAGACAATATTTTTACATATACGCTTTAGAGGACCTCACAACAACCTTCAACAGCAGAAGTCAGAACCAGACATGGAAAACAAAGATTACCTGCCACTATTCTGTAAATTATTATTGCTTTCAAATCATACTCTGGGTGTACCTATATGGAAACACTTTAAAATCAAAGCTCTCTGTTCCCCTCCTAGTGATACTTCTCTTAAACCATGCACAGTTTGGCATCCTCATGGATGTGGAGCAGACTACGAAGATGAATTGCTTTTCAAGGTTCACATACACAACCACACACACACACAGGTACAAAGGTATAAATATATTTTGTGCTGTCAAGTGTTTGTCTAGATGCAGATTTGTAATGTGAGTGAACTGAAGTAGTATTTGCCACAAAGCCCTTTAAAAATTATTAGGGATTTTGAAACTGTTTTCAAGACAAAAAAAGTTTTTAAAAATCTTAAAAGGCAAAAAGCATAAAAGTAAAGGTAAAATTTAAGGAACCTCTGCATATTTCAAGGTCAAAAAGGTTCTAGGGAAGATGGGTGCTGACTGTGCTCCTGCACATTACATTGTGCATTGATCATCACAGGTACTGTCAGAGCGATGATTTTGCAACAAATTTTGACACAAAACACTTTCCTAAGAGGTCCTCTTCTAGGTAAAACCACTTCATCACTGAATGCACATTGCTTGGATTATTTTTTTAAATGTAAATAAAAATACACATAATCAGGTATGATCACAATGACATCTATATATACAATACGTATAATCATAAAAGAACGTACACAACATTTGTTGGCTGAAAAAAACCTTACATGATTTTTGGATAAATTTAGCACACGTTCTCAAGAGTAATCTTACCTACAATGGCTTAGTGCAGATTTAAAGTCTGCAGTACCCTCAGTTCTCCACCTGAAATGACAGCTGGCTCCTTCATGGACAAGAAAGGACCGACTAGCTAGTGACTCAAATGGTTGTTCTGTCACCCCGACAAGTTAATGATTAAACCTTTTACTGAGAAAGTTGCAGGGAACAGGCTTCTGTGCACGCCAGTAAGAAAAATGGAAAAATCCCTTATCTGTAAATGTAAAGACAGCTACAGCTGTCAATACCGAGAGAGACTAATTCCTCAATTCCACTTGTAATCCAGAGTATTAGATAGGGCAGATGTTGGTAGGAGACAACACTGATGAGCAAATAGAAAAATACAATCTATTTAGCCATGTAAGTGCATCCAAGAGAGACTTTTTGTTCTGTTTTGTTGCTTGCTTATTTGTTATCAAACCAGTACCAAGCAGCCTAAACTTACTTTTGAACAGAATGAAAAATATAGATCAATTCAAGTTATGGTCCTGAACTGCTTCCTCTACTTGAAAAAGATTATTTGATACAAAGGCTTCAGATTGAACACAATGCAGAAATGGAAAGATTGCCAAAATAAAAACAGTGGTTTACTATTCTAACCTTCCATAATGATCAAGTATATTAGGATATATACAGAAACTCTTTAAGGCTTTTCTTACTTATTCAAGCAGTGTAACAGATCGGGAAGTCTTTTTGCGAGAATTTAGGGGAAATCTGAAAAATACATTTCCTAAGTCCAGCCAAGTCAGATACAACTGATTTCCCAGGAAAAAAGAAAATTCTTTGCAAAAGGCTACATCACCAGGAGCAGCAGAACCATTTACAGAGCCTTTTCACGAAAGCCAATTTGGCTCAGCAAACATGCCAGTACAGGGCATTTCCACAACTAGCTAGAAAAAAAAAGATTATTCTATTGGAATTTGCATCAAACTGAATGTTTTGAGTATGCAAAAAAAACATTTTATTTAATTCATCAGCTGAGACACTCCTAAGCTCTCAACAATTAAAGGAAAAATCCTAAACCCTACATGATGGATGGGGTTCACTTATAACGTAGCTGTAGGGCTACTTTAATCACACTTAAAAGTCTATTATTTATGCCATAGTATCAGTCTGATTTTCAATTGTTTTATGATACACATCCCATACACACATTTTTGTTCTCTTCTCACAGTTTTATTTATTTACTTTTACATATATACATATATATATATATTTTTTTTAAATAGCATCAGAACTTAGCTGCTTATAATTTGAAGATAACCCAGAAGCTCTGAAAGATTGAGCTGTCTAAAGATGTTGTTTTGCAGAGGAATCCACTCCACCCCTCTTCAGTGGGATTCTGGGAAGAGCAACAGAAGGCCATGTTTCCCTGCTCACATTCTGACTGCTTATCATTAACACCTCCATTCACAGTTTAAAATAATGCTGTACATTACTTATTAACTAGCAGGCTATGGAGCATATGTATGTGCTGTCCTGCCATCTCACGTCTGACAGATGGCAGAGCAGACAGTGGGAGGCAGTATCAAACTGCATCAGCTAAATCTGCAAGAATTACATCATATTCCCATGAAGGAAAAGTCATCCTGACGCTCTGTTTTGCTTCATAATATTCCTTTATTTCAACTGAGCCGTAGGGCTGATATCGATTAGGAACGCTGTATCAGAGTAATTACAGTTTCACAGAATTAAAGGTAAAGCTAAAAAGGGGCATATAAATATAAAGATATTTTAACAGCATGGACTTCAAGAAACTAATAACCTTGAAGCTTTCTTCTAAAAAGGTGAAAAATTACAATAAATCAATGGTCTTCCAAAAAAAACATAGGAAGCCCAGACGTGATTCCCACTTGCTAAGATTGCTAAGCAAATCGAAGAATAATCAGCCTTTTCTAGGTGAGAAAGGAAAGTCTCAGGCTAGAGAGATAGCAAGAAGAAAAGCTGGGTTGTATAAGGTGTGAGTAAGTTTCTTTCTTTTTTTTTTTTTTTTGAGAATATCAAATGGAAAGAGTATCAAACCCAAAACAGAATAACTTGTTCCATGAGCAATGGAGCCTGATTTGATTTCCGTTTGGTATCTGACCAACAGAATGTAGAATTGCTCAAATCAAGGTGCACCATTTCTCAATGAAGACAGCTCTGAAACTCTTGTCTATTAAGCCACTACAGTTTATGAAAATTTACAATGAGTTAGCATAATTGAGACCTTTGCCTTTTTGTCAACTGGCTGCTCTTTTCCCTAACTACTGTCTTTTTACCAAATAGACAAGATGCAAGCTGCAAAGCCCAATTTCCTCTAAGTTCAAATTCCCAGAGAAGAACTAAGCAAACAGCCTAAAGGATTAATTTATACCCCCCAAAATCCAACAAAACCCCACAAGCACCCCCCTGATTTATCAGATTTGAATTTTAACAGGGCTCGTGTGCCAGGATTCTCTCTGCACTTTTAGCATGGGCATGTTTGACTCCCAAGTATGTAATTCATTCAGGGGGATGGGAGAACAGCAAAAGAAAAGGCCAACAAGCTGCATTTTTACAGCTTCACAGACAGGTTTGCTTGTCATGGTTGTTACATACCCTGCTCTTCTGGTGGCCCATTTTGTGTAACACTAGAGAAAATTTTCAAGCAAGTAGGTATCACAGAGATAACATTACACACATTTTCTCCTCCCTTCTGCTGAGCAGCCCAAGTGAAGCTTGACAAGAACAGCTCTGAATGATGAGATTTATAATTTGAGAGTCTGCACCCTCCATATTTTAATGGATAAAGCCATCCTAACAGCTGAATCGAGCCACATATAGTACACTTCTACTCACAATATCAACTCTTATTCCATATCAAAGGTCAGAGTAAACAAAAGACATACCCACATAACACCAAAATAACACTTAAAATAATATATATCCCCATGTGCATGAGTGTGTCATTTCATTTTCATAATACATGAAGAGTAGCAGTGAAAACTGCTTTAGCTGCTGAAATGACCTAGTTATAAAGTAAGATCTTAATTCCTTTATATTACCAACTTAAAAAGTCATATTGGTCTTTGTGCTTCACAAAAACATCGATTTCTTATACACAAGTACTACATCATCATCAAGGAAATTATTCTGGGGGCTACAGAAATAAGTCTTATTTACACAAGCTTTGGATCTACTTGTTTTTCAGAACACTACAACCCCAGATCTCAAAATTCAGCATTTCCTCAGCTTCCTCTCAGCTCTCCTCAATATCCTCTGACTGGTTAGCTGGGGAAGTGAATATTCATACCACTGTTCACTTTCATAGTCCCCTCTTAAAATAGATACAATACAGATATTGCCCATCCCTTCCTGAGATGGAAAGCAGCATTCCTATGGGTCCATATTCCACACAGCTAACAATTCTCAGAAGTTTTCTACAAAACTAATATCCTTAAATATTTATGTTTCTGACTAATTAGTACACAACAGAACAATCTCAAAGTCTTGTTTTCTTCAAAACCCAAGCTAAAATAAAGCATACATCCCTTTACTAAACAAGAATCCGCAACAGATGCTTTTCATCCAAACTATTAAGTTATCATTTACATTTACAACGTGTATTTAGACATTTGTCCACATGTCTTTCAGCTTCGAGATGTAAGTTTCTGCTTTGGGGATAGTCAATCCAATCTTACTATAATATACATGTACATGAGAAACGGAACTTGTAAAACAAGTCTGTATTAAAAACATTTCCCTTCCCATCATATTTTTGCTTACAAAGGTAAAGAGAATCTGAAGGACATCAGCTGGGTCCTTGAGGAAGAAGGGGAAGAAACTCTTACATCCCCCTCTGGAGAATAACATTACATCAATTTAAGAAACTTGTTTCTCTCGTATTGTTTGAAAAGACTCATGGTTAATGTTAAATAATTATTAAGCAACCAAATCAAAACATAGCTTAAAGACAAGATCTAACTATACATTTGCCAAAGACACTTGAAACACGAAGCAGAGGGTTGGGATGACGGGCACGAACATGACGTGATCACTTGAATTATAAAGACTGCTCTCATCAGAGCAAAAGAACAAATAAAGATACCGTAAAGGACAAATAATTTATTATTATTAAATGGGTAACTTGTGAAATTTATTGCCCTAAGTTTTTGGCCTAAACAGTACAGTAACTAAAGCAAACAAAAATCTCTCTCGCTCTTACGCGCACTTACGCGTGTATGTAGTCATCTATAGATGAGTAACCCCCAAGCTGTGAAGATAAACAGAATGGCACAGTAAAGTCCTAACTCCTATACCAACTACCAGCTCAGATAAAGAAAAATAAGATTTCATCTTTTCCAGCAGCCTCTACACTCATCCCTGACAAGACCAGGATGCTGAGCTAGATGGATTATTATCCCAAGTTTGGTGTAATGAGTCCTAACGTAGACAGGTCCCTTAAATTACAAAGAAGACAGCCATTTTACCTTAACATCCACATAAATCTACTACTAGAATTTCACAAAAAGTACACCTCTTTATGTGCACGCCTGAAAGAGGCATATAATAATACTGCAAGAGGAATATAGTTGTTTCATTATAGACAACTGAAAGAAAACTTTTCCATATTAGCAGCCTTAAAAAAAATTGCTATTTGAATTTAACCTAAAAATCCTAGTCCAGGTCTGACAACAGCCACTGAAAGTGTCTGCCACAATGCTGTACAAGTCTTATACAAGGAAATCCCATACCCTTTAGATTCTTACATGTAAAAAGCACTTCAAATTCACTGAAAGAATTGTTAAACAGAAGCTCTGAGCCCATAGCAGAATGCTGGTAGTTCAGATGAGACAAATTCTGCACCAAGATTTATTAGACTGACAGAATTGCAAACTGTATTAGTTGCATCTGAAAGCAAAGGAAGTATGTATTTTCCTTGGTTAAATGTATCCTTGCCATTGGTTTTTGATGGAGGAAGATAATGTGGGCTCATAATGCAGAAGTTATGAATTTATGGACAGTTAAGACTCCACATAGAGCAAACACTAATGTCTTAAACTGATATTCAAGCCATCACCATGAATTCCATTTTTTCCTCTAAATCAAATCTCAGCAAGCTTATTCTTTCATAATTATTTTTCTATGAGTATCAAATATTCTCAAATGAATAATCGATTAGCAAAAAACACATACAAATAGGGTATCAAAGCATATGAAAAGACATGATCCCATGATATCATTAACCATCCTCAATGTTTTGTATACATTTGACTTAAAGTTGTACAGAATCCTCATATACTCAGAAGTTCTCATAAAAAAATCTGTATTAGTGAACACTTATGGTGCAAGCAATCTTTAGAGTAGCACCTTTAATACTATAAATCTTTAGAATCTACTCTGAAGTTGCTTCACAGTCTCTGATTTGGAGCAGGACCTCAACCTCAATATCTGACTGAGTTCACACTAATGTTAAAGAAGTACATTTTTCTTATCCCCCTGAAAGCTTGACCCAATTGAGTATTTTTGGGGCGGGGGTGGGGTGTTAGAGGGAATAACTATCATGTCACGTGGTCAACATTTTTTTGGGGAAGCTTAGTAGTTAGCTACTTGGAAAGATGCTTTTCTGTCCTCAGCCCAATTGTTACCTCAGGCAACTGGCATACAGTCACCACAATGAGAGAAGAAAGACTCTCCTGCAGTTTCACGGCTTCCTCCTCTGGACTGAACTTAAACAGGACAGAAAAAATGAAGTGGGTCTAATTGGCTTGGATTTCGATAGTGAAAGGGAAGACAACACAGGTCTAAATAGTACATATAACTTGTTCCAGCAAAATCCTCATCAGTGTAATAAAGTCTGACTCTCATTCTCAGCTCCAAATGCAGAAAAAAAAACAATTTCAACCATGGGCACTGAATGTAATTACATGAGATTAAGTGTCAAGATTGAACAAGTGATGTTAATTCTAACAAACACTCAGACTTTCAGTTTTGCGATCTACTCGTTCTTTAAAAAACTAGATTATTTATACCCTTCACCCTCACCCTGTTTTTATAAATGCCTATTATAAAAAAGATTGGGGGGAGGGGATGGATGGTCTTTTTTATTTATTAAAGATTTCATTTTTATCAACTTAAATCATAATTTATTTCTGCTGCAAATATGCATCCAATTTCTCTTACATAGAAGAGTCAACACTTGCAAGAGGATTAAAAACCTATTATATTACCGTTTTGCCAGTGTGCAAACATAGTTGATCTTTTTGAAGATTTCATTAGTACTTCTTAAGACACATTGACAGAGCTGAAGAAGTAATTATGAATTAAAAAACTTCAGAATGATTCCATCACTTACCATATGTACTACTTCAGGGTAAATAGGTTCTGTAATCACATTGCGATTGTGTGTGATATATTCTACCATTTCACTTAAAGCTGCTCGTTTTACTTCCTTCCACTTTAGGTCACTTAGTGGATCAGAAACAAAGTCAAAAAGTACACAACATTGTCGTAACTTCTGGATAAAAAGCTTTTCTTGATCAGCAGGAGGAACATCTGAAAAGTAAAAATAATTGGTTATAATTTACGTTGTAGCAGATTTTACTTTTTCCTCATTTTTATTTCCCCGAGACACAGGTACTGCAGTGTTTAAGACTAAAAGCAAACTTCCCAAATCTTCAAAGAAATTGAGGAATATAATGGTCCAAAACATGAACCCCAGTAAAATACATTGTATGTGACAGGATGAATTAACAGAACTCCGAAAGTGCTGCGTGATTGCCTTCACTACAAATAGCTGCTGCACAGAAAAAAACAACACATACTTGAAAAAATGCCTCAAGAATTCCCCAAAGAGCTCAGTTTACATACAAAATATTATATTTGTAGAAATATTCTTTTTGAGTATTAAGAGATAAATCTTCGGTTTCATCAATATATTTAAGCCAGAGTCACTTTTTAAACTTGGGATCTACCACTTCACAAATTCAATTTTTTCCCGTCACGCATGAAAATAAACAGCAGTAACCACATCTAGCTAGGCACAGAACAATTATTTATTTTTAAAACTTATTGACACAAAAAAAAACACTTAAAGAAAGTTGAGTAGATGCAGATCTTCAACTCTTTGCTCAATTTATAGCATCACTTTGAATGTTCTGGACATGCAAGAGATAGACTTGCATTATGAATCTTTTGAAGCATTTTTTAGGAGTTTGTTCAGTTAATTGTGGCCAGCACCGCAAAATTAAACACTGGTCTTCTAGAAAAGATCACAATTACTAAATATAAGTCATGAGTTTATATATACATGTGTGGGAAAGGATTTTGCAGGTGGCTCCGTGATGTTTCACACCTCCCTGAATTAGATAATGAGGAAACAAGCAATAGAAACAAAAATTTGAGAAAGGTTGAGATAAAGTAAATGGGCTACAGTGTTAAAGATGAGCTTTGGGCAGTGGCCAACTGCTGGCAGGCTGGAGGTGCGTGTCTGAGGGTCTCTACCCAATTGTATGACAGATTCAGGCACATGGACAGTGCGTGGGGCTACAGGGAAAGTATACGTAGTAGTGAAAAAGGGCAATAAATGCCTTCTGTCCAAATGCCATCAGGAGTCCATGTCTTGAATCCCTTCAAACATGTATACATATGTATTTATATACATACAAATAAAATACAAATAACACACAAGAAAATAACACTGTCAGCTCTCACCAAGGTGAAAATAAAACATGAAAAAAAAAGGCCAGTAAATTTTTGAATCAGAATGAGTAAATAATTGGTTTGATATTTACTGATTGTTTAATCATCACTCAAGTGTAGCTGGTAAGAATAGCCAGTAATAGGAACACTAACATTTCTGCCCATCTTCCTTTCAAGTCTCCCAGTGCCCCTCTTCTGCCCATTTTTATCCCTCCCCTTTCCTCTTTTCTAGAGGATCTTTGACCTGTGAAGCTAGTCTATCTATTCATAATGTTTCTGAGCAAGCTTGCTGGTGCTTTGTTTTACTGCTCCTCACACTTAAAGTGGCTCTTCTCAAGTGTGTACAAATCTACTTAATTTAATTTCTCTCTTCTGTGGTACCTTTTCAAAATACTTTTTTTGGTAACTCTAATTCTGTCTGTAACACTTCTATCAATTTACACATGCCTTTCCTTTATACAGTGCTTTGTGCAGTGGCATTTTTGCTGTTTGACAAGGATACCTAGGTTCTCCTAAAACTCTGAAGTCTAATTCCTGGGCTTTTTACACCTTAATCCACCGTGATGACCCTCAAAAATTAATTTAATGCTTGTATATGAAGTAAAATTAGATTGTACAGTTCAGATGTACAGAGAACTGATGAGAAAGAAAGCCAGCACTACTTTTGCCATCAGTACTTTCCAAAATAACAAACCTTCAGAAATGTAAAAATACACTCATATCAACACAAACCCACCAGTTATAATCTGAAGCAAGCCTAAATCACTGTGTCCAAATTTAGATGTAGAAGTCTAAATTTAGGTTACTGTTAAGAAAGAACTAACACTAGACTGCTATTTATAAATATTCATATGGTGACAACTTAAAATATCTCTTACATCTAACGTTTCAACAGTTATGAAACAAAAAGTAATGCTTCTAAAATTCTACACGGTTTAGCTGTGATGCCACAAAATTCCCCATGTGCTTTGCTTTTTGCCTAAGTGACCCCATGAGCAATTAAGATGATCAATGTATGAGACATTATAGTTTATTATACACAGCAAATGCTTTCAGGATCAGCACCTTAACTTCCAGTAAATTGGGAATATTTAAGTAACTGGCCAGATGTAAAGAAAACAGTACCATATTTTGACAGCAGCAAAAAAAATACCTATGCCAATTAAAATGGCCACATAACCACAGCATTAAGTTCCAGACAAGAAATGAGAATATACCACAGAAAGCCTGCATAAATTAGCACCATAATACGTTTAATATTTTTGCATGACATTTTTTTTTTTATTGTTAGCTATGAACGGCTAAGCCTGATAAAAGACAAAAGTCTAGATTGCCTTTGTAAAAATGCCTGCAGTTTGCTTTGACTTCCTCCAGTTGATGGCTTGTCTTTTTCCTTAGCGCACCATAAAATGTAAAAACTTTCTTAAACACAAGCAGTAAGAACCATCACCAGACAAAGCATTTCAAGTGGTACTACTGAATATAAACACACACAGCCTAACAGATGAACACGTAATGTAATAAACTGCCTGACATATCAGCCCAGCTGATTAGTTAATATAGTGAGTAGCTCTTCTTTAAATGCTTGACAAATGTATTGTCAAGATAGCAAACTGGAGTGGTTCCTTCCTCCCCAAAAGAAGTTGCTCTCAAAAGTACTTTTGCTTTAATAAACCTGCATGACATATTTGGTCTAAATTAAAAAAAAAGCTACAGACACTAAATTGCTCCACTAATCGACCGCAGAAGAAAAAAACATAGCGGAAGAGCTCCAAAGAAGATACAGAACAACAAAAAACTGTAGACAAAAGAAGCCGTTATTGGTTACAGACTTCAGTGTCATTAAGGCACCTTGGATAATGAAGAGTTCAAGAATTAGGAAGAAGGTGCTAAATGACAAATGCCAACAAATTTCCCAGCAAATTAAAAATCCTGTCCAGTGTTGTGAACAATCTGAAAGTACTGTAAGCCACACAAATTGTATCTGAATACATATGCTTTTGTCTATTTATATTAAAAACTATAACTAATGAATAAATTTCTCCTGGAAAGAGTATTTAATGGAGTTGTTTGCATGCAGGAAGCCAGGTAAATTTACGACCTAAATGTAAAAAGTCTTGTTTGTACAAAGTGGTTAGAGTGGTTACCTTTTCCCAATTAACTAAAATGGAAAGTGGTTCAGCCTGAAGTGTAACAACATGATCTCACTTAGGGATACTGTGCTGGACACGTATACTGTGCAAAATCCAGAGACCTTAATCACACAAGTAATGGACATACAATTACAATGATTTCCAGTACACCAACCTGGAAGGAGAGGAGGCATTATAGCTATAATTAGTACTAATCTCTGAAATTCAAGGCTGACAACTAAGAAGGTCCAGGAACACCCTCACAAAGCAAGCCACCTGCATCACCACTTATGAATTGGTTTAAATATTTTAAGTTTAATAATTATCCCTCAGTGATGTGAGAGATAGTCTTTCTACAGACTGAGAACCTCACGTATTTGTAAGGAATTGTTTGTCACGTCCCTTCCCAGCCTTTTAAGTGTTCATCAACAGCTTTAATATGTCCGGACCTCAATTCTCTCATGGTGCTTGCCTGGAGTACTTGCCATCAAGTCAAGATCATTCCTACAATTAAGGTTTGAAGGGATGATTTCAGGATGACAGAGATTAGTGAAGGTGGCCAAGCAGCAGACTGGATAGACCAGAATTTTTGTACAGAGAATGTACGTGCACCTGTTTAATTATGAGATGCCCAAACAAGTCATTTATCCTTAGCCACATGCCAGAAACTATCTGGCTGCGTGCTTTCCGTTCACTGTGCGACAACTTCTACATCAACTTCTACTACAATTAATTGTAATCTCTGACTTCTAATTGCTTAAGCTAACTGACATACTCAAAGACCATTTTACTAGGTATGATTTATTTTTTATTTTTTATTTTTTTGGTAATTGAGCAGCTCTGGTGCTCCATCCCTCAATGACCAAGAAGGCTGTGGTTATTTAAAGGTACTCCTTATCCCCAAATTGACTTTTGGTGCTATTCACTGAGTAACACTTAAAAACTCTCCCTTTGCTATTTATATCACATATTCAATACTTACAGAATTTGCTTAAGTGTCTTAGCAGAACACAGATGATTTCCTTGCTTTCACAATAGAACAAAGTTTTTGCCTCACTTAAGAAAAATAGAAATAGAAAAAGAAACAAAACCAGAAAACATTACAGTTCAGTTTCTAAGTGCCCAGACATATCAGCAATACTACATCACACGTTTGCATTGTAGGACTTCAGAGAACTTACCGTTCTCTGGGTAACTTTTTCAGTCAAATATAAAAGTCACCTTTCAAGTACTGTATTTTATGTTATCACCTGGTGCCCATGACTGACTCACTCTCTACCTTTTCCAGAGAAAAACAGACCTTTTTTCTATGACAACAGTGTTTACCAGCTGCTGAGGGCAGGACAAAGGCAGGCAGGGTAAGCAGGCGACTCAGCAATGTCATACAAAACAGCTGTTTTCACATACAAATTGCCACTGCAATAAAGCTAGAAGTTGAAAATGTTCAGGTCATGGTCTGACAGGAAGAACAATACAGTTGCTACCACAAAATATAATTTGTGGTCAGTAAGACTCACTACATCATTTTAAAAGCAAAAAAACGAATCATAGCTGAAAACTTGCAGAAAATACATAGAGGAGATACCATTCGTTGTAGCTGTGTGAGCACTTGCTTGTTTGTGAAGGCTCAGCAGAGGTATCGGTTTTGCTCAGTTCCACTTTATCAGAAGGAAAAATACTTTTTTTCTTTAAAACAGTCTGATACTAAGAACTACCAATCAGATTATGGACACGTATATACACCCAGGATTAAGTAAAAGGTTCCACAAGACCACCACACTGAGGGGAAGTAGCATGTGTAAAAAAAAAAAAAAGGCTAGATAAAAAGCAAAGGCTAGAAATAACTTTTTCCTTAAGATACAGGTGTATAGCAAGAGTCCTAGCATGATGCTTGCTTGCAAGCAGATGATAAATCTTATGAAATGTGTCTCCAAGTCTACTGAAGGTTACAGTTTTTAAAAATGAAAGTATAAATAAATTTAAATATGGAAAAACAACATTTAACTGTAAACTAGGGTGCTATCCAGTACATCCAGTACACTGACTGATAACATGGCCCCTTCTGACAACAAAAAGCAGGTATTAGTGTCCTTTAAATTGGCTGTCCATTAGAAAAGCAAGCAAAATTGAAGCATTCCTGGAGCTCTGTAATTTGCACTACAGAGTTGTACTTCAGCATGAGGAGTTCAGCATGTTTCAGGCAATCTGTTTTTTTCCCAGACATTTCAGTTAATAGTACCATGACAGCATTTTTCTAAAAGGAGTGTTCAATATCTAGGGTAAAAGAAATGGAAGTTGCCAGCCATGTAAGTAGGGGGACTGCATAACATGGGAAAATGAACATAATCAATTGAAACATTGACTTAACAGAAAAATCACAGAAAAATGGAAAGATTACAAAAAAAGCTTGTCTAACGCTTAATAAAGTTCTATTTAAAATGTATATTTTATTTTGAAATTGTTGAATTACTATCTTAGTCCTCAGCAAGGAGCACTTCCTTGGGTTACAGAACTTAATTTTTCTTGCATTTCTATTATTTGACCAACTCATCACATTTGCTGATTTTCTTCAGCAGATTTTAATGAAATTATTTTATTGAAAATATAACAATATTTTATATACTTAGAGACAAAACTCTCCCAGACAACAGTATTCTACCTTAATAGAAGATACTGGAAATAAGGGGGTGGGGAGAAAATCTTCCAGTTCACACATGGAAAGTTTAATTAATGCTATTACATCTAACAGTACTTTAAAATACACTTAAGGAATACAAGAAATTACTATAATTACATACAGTATGCAATACACTTTATACAATAACTAGCAACCCTGGGAGTAGGAGTATGGCTGCAGATTACTTGAAACAAGGTACTGTTATGCATACATTGCATAGGAAAAAAATACATAAAATATTGCTGTTTGTATTGTTTTATCTGGAACACTATTGATCCTGTAGCTTTTTTCCCCCTCCAAAAGAAATGCTTAAAACAAGAAAAATGCCCACTGTGATCAAAGCCACAGGAACACCCATGGGAAGACACACAGTGCTTGTGTTAGACTCTGTATTTTTATATATCATGCTCTCTTAAGTGGCGTAGAAAAGCAAATTCTGCTCTGTCTCACTACTGAAGATAATGGGATTCACATGTAAGTGAAGTAGTGTCATAAAAGAATGCAGACTTTTTCCAAAAGAACTGCAGCTGAGTCTTTATCACAGCTCCTTCTCCTTCTTTCAAGTTTGAGGTCCTTCTCCATTTACCATTTATTATACTATTATTACTCAAATACATTCCGACTGAGAAGTTCTCAGCCTTTTTTTTTTTCTCCTTTCTCTTGAAACAATGCATTTCCTGTCAGAAACAGGATGCTGCAGGTTAGATGAACTTTCAGCCTGGCCTAGAACAAAGCCTATGATTCTCCAAAAATTCCTGGTCAATAATTAAAAACGCTCTAAAGATACTTACAGCTTCTGCAGGACAGACAACGAAATGTTTTAATTGTCCAAACACCTAATATCATAGCAAAATCGTGTTGTTCAAAGCCAATTTGATGGTGAGCTGAGACTAGCAGATGGATGCACCCAGCCTCTATTAGTACTCATAGAGCAAACTGCAACTTTAAAGCATGACCCTCTTTTGGATCAGCTGCCTTTATGCAGCACCACTGTTCTCAGCAGCAATCCCAGAGAGAAAGGAGAATCAGCTGTAAATACTGGCTATGCCCACTCCTTTTTGCCTTCAAGGAACTGAACTGCTGCCAGCCGTACCTTTTGGCTGTGCTCCAGGTAACAGGCATTTGTAATTGGAAATAAGAGCTTTTGGTTTGGTTTTTCAGTTTTTGGAGAAACTACACTGCTCCTACTTACTGTTGTTTCACATTCTGTAATGTGCCTGAATGAGACAAAAGCACACAAAACATGATAAATATTTCCCTACATATTGATAGTAAATAAAGCTTAAAAACGATGCTTGAAATCCTATGTGGCATATTTTCTATCTAAAATTGAAAAGCAAGCTGCATTTGATTTCACTTTCAAGTAGTTCAAATTTCTGCACATTCAAGTACTCTAGTGGTTTTACTTAAGTTTTGTTTTCAGAAAACAAAGGTTCCAGCTAGGATTGGAAATTCAGCTTTATTTTTTCAGCAAAGCAATAGAGCTGACTTTGCTTCTCTGCTGATGTGCAGTCTGGGTTTAACTGCAACTCTATTTAAGTGAAAGAAGTTATTCCACCTCTGACAGCTTGTGTATGAAACTAGGCTTAAACTCACAACAGGGAAATGGGGTGGGGGGGAGGCAGGAGGAGCAAGATGTTGGAAATCATTACATAGAAACGTACACAGCATTTTAAATATTGTTTCTAAATAAACAAATCTCTTCATTCAAAATAAAGACTTTTCATTGGATTTAGATTTTTTTTTAAGCAATACAGTTTGGCATATATTAGAAAAAATAAACTAAAGGCTGCTAGAATTAAATGAACTATTGTAAGACTAACTAAACAGCAACAGCAAAAATAACCCACAGCTGAAGAGAGGCAGAAAGTCCTGAGCACACGTTTTGTCAGTTCTGGAGTGAAGCTCAAGAGAGGTGCTTCAGAACAGTAATCCACTAGGAAAGCTGCAGTCTTGGGGGAATCCCATGCAGAAGGCTATTGGTGGTGGCAGCTATCCCCTAGCTACAAGATTAAATTGTGGGTTTGATGATAGAGAAGCTTTATGTAATGACATTTAACTGTCAAAAATAAAAATGGGAGATTAAGGACTTCAACCGGCAAGGAAGTAAAAAAAAAAATTGTTGTCATTCTCCACTGTATGGCACTATTTTTTTTTTTTATTTTATTATTATTATTTTTTAAGTATTTAAACAAGCTGAGACACAAATGACTTCCACTAACATCTTTTCCAGGTGTACATCATAACTAATGATGGGAAAAGTGGATCAGAGGCACACAATGACTTACTACATTATGTAATGATTCTTCAAAAGTGAACTAAAACCACCCTACATCTAAGCTTTTGTTTTAAAAAGAATGTTACCAGAAATCAACTACTTTCTTAGACTCCCCCCCCCAAAAAAAAAATCATGATCAGATATATATTTAAATCTAACTAAACTAAGAATTTTTAGACTAGATTAAAACATGTTGAAATAGAGTGTAGAAGTCATAACTGCATAAATACTTGGAAGGCAATGTGCCATAAAGAGGAAAACAGGAATGCTCATACAGGAAATGACAAGTGAAACAAGCAGAAATGGGCTTGACCTAATGAAGTAAAAATTCCACCTGAAAATTAGGGAGAAAGATGACAGTGAGTAAAATCAAAAAGACAATGGAAGAAAAAACTGTCTTAACAAGGGAAGCAGGAACCAAGCAGATACAGATCTCTGAGCTTTTTGGCACACACACAGTTAACATGACAGGAAAAGCCATTTTTGAACACAAAGTACCTACTAGCAACCAAAAATGAAAAATCCTCTATTTCCCAGTTTTACTATGTGCTTCAAAAGATACAAGTAACTTTGCATCCATTTTCAATGGCACAATAATCTGGAGTTTTACATAAAAGAATATGCAACATCAATTGCATTTGAGCTTTTTAAAAGTATTTTTAATATATATAACTGTCTCTCAGAAAATGAAGAACTGCTGTCAAGACTACTGCTGAGACCAGACTTAAGTTTCATTACAGAACATAATTCCAGTGCGTGGTGTAATTTATATGCTTTATATTAAGAAAACTGAAGAAAACAATGAACAACTGAATCAAACTCTGCCACTTCCGATGCTTGCTTTAAATAAATCTAAGCTAATCATGCCTACCCATATACTACAAGCAGAACAGCTTCCTGAAGCACACCAAAGCTCCATATACCAACCTCTAACTCTAGCCAGATACCAGTCAAGAGTGAGTAATTTGCCAATGGTATTAGCTGTCACACATCTGTGTGAAACGTAATTCAATGCAAAACCAACCACCAAAATATGTGTAAAGTACCTTGGTTACTTCCTGAAGAGCCTATCAGCATGGTTGTTCCTCTCCTTGCTCTGTTACATGTCCTAAACCCTGTGGGTTACTCCTTGTTTTCTATTAGATACTTTTGAATTATAAAACACATAAACTTAATGATATTTAGAATAATTATTAACAGATATCACAAGATTTCACTGAAGAACACTGGGCCTAGTGTTGACTTGGGAAGAGATGACATAATATATTAGAAAGCATGAAGAAAAGAGAACCACGGTTTTCTATGGTTAAAACCATAGAAAGAAACCCTCAGTGTTTCACATCCTAACGCAACCTAAACTGAATGCAAAACCCCTCAGGCAAGAGTTCTTTAAGTTGTACCACAGGCACAGCTGCATGCACTCACTGAAGCTAACATTTATTTTTAAATTAATCAAACACTTCTACAATTTTTCCTTGACGACAACACTAAATCAGCTGAATTCTCCATTATTTTCAAAATTAGAAATAGGATCTGGAATAAATTTTTTCCTATTCAGAGGAAAGGCTCTACCAGTGAAGGTAACCGAGCCTGCATGCAAACTGACTGAACTTCCAACAGACAGCAATTACCACCCCACGTATATTCCTGAAAAATCCTACTTTTCAATTCAGTACGTAGCCTTCCTCACTGGTGGCATAAGCAACCCTTCAATAGTTCCATATGCCTATGAAATTTGGGAACCTTGTGTGATGCAACTCGGGTAAAAGAAGTGGTTGGCGTGACAGCCATGATGCCTGGGAGAGGAAAAGTAACCTTAGAGCTAGGTCAGTAACCTGCTTAGCAGCCAATGCTTGCCACGTCAAGTGCTAACAACCATTACTTCAAATGCTAACAACAATTACTAGCAGTGCCCTGCTGGGAAATAAAATTCATATTTCAGTAAGGGAAATTTTGACTCATAACAAGACCATAGTATTGACTTGTATTGAAATGCATGCTTTCAATATTACTATGCATTAAGATTGAAGATCAAAACCAGATAGAGATTAAAACCAAAATATATACAGGCATATTATGTCAGGAATGAAGTGCTTCAGAATTTTCCATTTAACTCAATTCACAAATCATCACTGCATATGATAATGCATATTCCAATGCTATTTTCCCTTGTGTACATGTATTCAGACAAATACAGCATTTACTTCAAACAGATGTCTTTAGGCTCTGGTCAGACTAGTCTTCAGTCTCACAAAGGGATTCTGGTCAGAACAGAGCTTGTACCTATTAGCAACAGCATCCCAAAAGGAGTACATTGCTTTGCTGCCAGAAAGGCTGATGTTCTGCTGATAACATGTACCACATTTCTACCACTTTCCCACAGCAGAAAGAGTGGACCATTTCTTTCTGTAACACACTCAAATCAGAGCCTCCAACAAAAGGCAAAAATAGTTTGGCTTTCTTAGCTATGAATCCTAGGCTGACCCACTACTCCATGCCCAAAAATTTATGAACATCACCTAACTCCCAGCAGATTTCCCAAACCAAGTATTAAGGCTATTTTTAGTTACTATCTTCTTTTTAAACAGAAGATTTAATGAACAATTAAAGCAGTTGATTTTAATTTCTTCTATTTAAAATAAGCTTTAGCATTCATTATCCCTTAAGCTACATTAATGAATACCCACTTTCCAATCAGAGGGAGTGAGAAGAATTAAGCAGTAAAGTCCATGCTCAAAATTTTACTTTGGAGAGCACATGTTTACTCTGATTCAAAGGTCAGTGAGATATTAATTTCCTACTGGGACAAGAACAAAACCAAACTTTTCACAACACGCAAATAACTTCAATAGGCAGTCCTCAAAAACCAACCAAACAAAAACCACCCACCTCTGCATCAGATTTGGGATTTTGAGATACTTTCTGTAGAAGGTTATATGCTAACAGAAGCAAAGGATAAAATAGTGTGCTGGGAAGAGGTTGGAAGAAACATACTAGTCTAATTAAAGTTCATTTGGAGTATATCTTTGAAGAAAAACTTATTATACCTCAAAGAACAGATAACAGTTTTTCCTTAACCTGTTTATGAGATTTCAAGCTTTGATCCTTTTGGTCAAGTTTTCTTTCCAATATGTGAATGAAAACAGGACACCTTTGAAACAGCGCTGACATTATTATGTTTTCACTTCAAATACAAAAGCAATATGAAAATTTGGTTCTAAAGGTTTTGTAAAGAAAAACAAACAGTTGGCAAATCCAAAAATGCAAATTAAAGAACTTCCATAAAACCGATCCAAAGAGAGGAGTTTTCAAGTAGCAGACTGCTACAAATAACTGGAGAAGTTCAAAATTTACATCTTTTGGTTTCATATTTCATCTTTTCTTTAAAGAACTTATGAGGAAAATGTTTACTTCATAAAATTCAGACACGTATCAGTCACAAGAGCAATTAAGAAAATTGAAGCCTGACATAAAACTGTCACTTCCACCATTACTGGTAACAGTTCAGAGGCAGCCCCCCGCCCCTAATTTAACTGCCTTTGAAAAAGGAAACTTAACTGGCAAATTATAGCAGAAATGGTGTTGCACAACCTGTATGCACATTAAGCGGAATTCAATAAAACACGTGCAGATTTGACTTTAAAATATCATGCATTCATTTGCATTCAGAGCATCATTTAACTCAGCTGTGTCATTTTTAAAACACAAGCACATGGACAGAAGCCAAGTACAGGCCCTGTTTCCTGAGAAGACTGCACTTTCAGTCATATAGGTGGTTTAGGTCAGGCAAAAAGATTAGAACATAAAAACCATTACCAGCAGAGGAACATCTCGTTTGCATAGATGTAAATACTCCTGTACCTATAAATGAAAAATATTGCTGGTACCCACTTAATCTACATGCTTTACAGTGGTTTCAGTAACAAGCAGTATTTGATAGAGAATTAGTTGACTCTACAGAAGTCACAATTTATTATTAAAAGCCTTTAACAGACACGGGGATAAAACCATTTCTTGAAAACCATGTTGAGTTTTAAATTTAAATGTATGTCATAGCAAAAAATCACCAAACAAGAATTTTGATTAACTTCTTTACCGAATGGGTTGTTAGGCATTGGAATGGACTGCCCAGGGAAGTGGTGGAGTCACCATCCCTGGAGGTCTTTAAAAGACGCTTAGATATAGAGCTGAGTGATATGGTTTAGTGGAGGACTTCTTAGTGTTAGGTCAGAGGTTGGACTCGATGATCTTGAGGTCTCTTACAACCTAGAAATTCTGTGATTCTGTGATTGATGTATAAATAAGGACTGAGGACAATATGTATTTTATGTTGATACAATTTTGCTTCCTTCGAAGGGAATACAAATTACAACATGACTCAAGAAATGCAACTTAAAAATTCCAGATGACTACCTTCCTCTAATTTAATGGAATTTTTAGCTCAACTAAAAGTCCCCTCCAAAGACTTTTTATAGTTGAACCCTTCAAGATTTTAAGGCAGTATGAACACTTGATATCCTACTTGTTTTCAGGAGCCAAATTTATACATACATGCTTTGTTTGGCTAGAAGATTTAGACAAAGATTAAAAAATACAGAAAAAATGACAGAAGTACAGAATACAGAGTAAAAGCAGTAACACATTAAACTCAGCAGGTGTGATAAAAACCTCCTTTAAATGTGCTCTTGGTCAAGTATTACAAATGCTCCCCATGAGTTGCTTCAGGAAACAGCAGTTAAAAAAAAAACACAAACACATCCGTCTGTGGCTATGTACTATGGCTACGTCCGAATGTCCTTTAAATATCCAGCAAAACCATCACAAGAGGCAATAATACTGTAACAGTCATTTGTATGAAATATCAGTGCTCTGATAATTTAGATAATTATCTAATATTAATTGATGAAATTCTTACATATACATTTCACAGTCCTATAGATATGAGATCTAAACCCATTAAGAACAGAACTGCAGCTCATTCCTGGGGAAGATGGTCTTGTTTCTCCTTTTTGAAGCACCAGGCTCAGAAAGAATGGTAGAGGTTGTTTTCAAAGCTAACATTTCCGTGTACAAGTGGTTAAGTAAGGCTATAGAGCAGCACTGGCCAAGTACTTACTGCAAGGATACAGGTAAGTTTTGGCAACAAGAGTCAGGCTGAACATTAACAGTCTGGGTGGCTCAGTAAGAAGGCACAGGTAAAAACCTTCAACCAAGCAGCCAGTGCTCATACCTTCAGATTATCAAATTTCAGTTTGCTCTGATGGAGAAGAACAAATATTTTCATCTCTTTTAAACCTCAGCTAAGATTCATCCGTGATGCAAAACCAACTGCAACCCACAAACAGAACAGAAAATGTGTGCTGATCACGGGAAATTCCCATTAACTGGATTAGCAGTGGAAAGAAAGTTTTGAAGGCTTCTCGCACAGGACTATTTCCACAAACTAAAAGCATGCCTGCAATTTCAGAAGTAGCTGTCAATTTATAATTTAAATTAACTGAAAAGGAATTAGTATGGTTCATTAATGTGATGGGAACATCTCTGAAGAAAGCGATTATGGGGTTTACTCTCTGCAGCTTCCTTCTCAGGAAGATACTACTCACCGCTGACAGACTCACCGTACCTTAAATGTTTGCTACATTTAAGTGTGTTGAAAGATTAAAGGAAATTAACGGTCAAGCAAACATGCATGCTCAAACCAGTTAAGTTCATTTATCATCCTTGAAAATACCTACTTGTACGGAAAATGCAAGACTTGTATGGAGGTAAAAATTACCATTGTGCAGGAAATCACTGGGAATAAAACACTTTCATTTCCCACAGCAGGATACACTAACACCAGAAAAAATAGCATGAAAGGTGACATTGAGATTTCTACATATGACTTCATAATCAATACAGCCCAGTATCAGACTAATAAAGCATTAATAAAAAAGTGATCATATGTAAAGGAAATTACGCTTAAGATTTATCAAGTTGTTGGAAAGGATTATAAAGTAGGTGACGGTTATCTTGGGAATTTAAAAGAAAAAACACACACCTTTTAACAACGTTTTTCTAACGCAGGAAGATTACCAAAAACATGTTGTTAGGATCTGTGGTAGATGTTACCCTGTTCAACATTTTCATAAACAACACAGAATATTAATAGTGAGGTCACACAGTTTGTTAATGGAATATTCATTGTCACTTTTAAGCCTGTTAAAGAGAGCTACAGAAAGATTTCACAGTACTGAGCATATGAATTCCATTTATTACATATTTCCAAAAGTGGATAAATGTGAAGAAATGTGGGTGAACCAGCTGACTGCATACATTTATGAGTTCTAGCTTACTCAAAAGATATTTTAGTTATGGATGTTCTCTAAAAACACATACCTGCCAAACAATTTTTGACTACTGCCGAGCTGCTAAAAGAGCATTAAGAAAGTAACAAAACATTGTTTTTGTGTGCCAATATTTTTAATACTGCATGCAGCTCCATTTACCCTATCTTTAACAGTTCACAGAAACAGTGAGAATCACTTAAAACACCGTAACAGTTTTCATGAAAGTAGTACACAAGCTTCAGGGTTACCACAGACGTAAAAGTACTAATAGGCATTTTGGCACTACATGCATTAAAAAGTCTACTTGAGTAACCAAAGGGGAAAAAACAGCAACCAGAAGCATAGAATATTGCTCCTTGAATTTTAAGAAGTAGATTAAAATTTATTCTTATTGCTATTTTTTAAAGTGACAGAAAGGGCAGTCATTTTTTGCCTTCCATGCAACAAAGAACTGCAGGATCATAGTATAATTTATCAAAAGCGACCGCCTCACTTCTGCTGGTCTAATTCCCTGCTCAAAGCAAGGTGAACTACGTAAGCAAAGCTGCTCATGTTGCCCACTCAAGTTTTCATCGTCTCCAAGCAGAGATTTCACAGCCCCTTTTGGAATCCTGTTCCCATGTTTGAATACTTTCACAGTGAAAATTTTTTCTCCTTGCATTCAGTTGCAATTTCTTGCATTGCATCTTATATCAGTCATCTCTCTTCAGGCACTGTGCACCTCTGAGAAGCGTCTGGCTGTGTTCTCCATACCCTGCCATCAGCTAATGGAAACATCTCCCCTTAGCCTTTCCTTTCTCAGGCCAGCAAACCCAGTTCTCAGCCTCCTTTTGTGCATCGTCAGATTAATGGCTGCTGCTCTGCATGCTGAATTTGGTCTGCATTACTACTGAAGTGTGAGCTTTGGCCTCCACTTCCATTTAATTAATTACAAAATTGATTTTTTTTTTTTAAGCACAGAAAAAAAATCCCGTGAAGTAAAAGCCTTCGTGATTTTCAGCAAGTACCATTAAACAGAAATATCTACAAGTTAATTATTTTTCAAGAAAAAGAAACATGCTGGGTTCTTTGGGTTCTTTTAAAATGAAAGCACTGAGCGAGCTTTTCTCCTTTAAGAAAAATCACATACTTAGGTTTAAATGCATCATGGAGCTCTCTTAAAAGCTGCTCCCTCTGTTTACTCATTGTCAAAGGGACTTGACCTTTCATAATCAAGAATGAAAACACAAAGTGGAAATGCACCTTACAATAGCTGGAGAGCACTTGGTTTCTTTAAGAACCTGGCATTAGTTTTGATTTGATCTGGAGCTGAAAGGTTATCTAAGGTGGCCCAAGCTCAGAGAAACCAGCACTGGGAGGTGCTTGATGCTGTGTTGGTACCCAACCCAACAGAACCATCAGCTTTTACCAAGCTTTTCTAAGAATGCAAAATTTCTATCCAGATCCTCAGATATATACATGACAAGAATGTTACCACTGCCATTTTTAGTCATACCCTGCAGAAGAACACTACGTGGATATGGAATATAAACTAGCTTCCACAGTCCCTTGCTGAGGATTACAGGAAGCACATGACAAGAACAGGCAGTTACCACTACCTACATCTTCAAAAAAACAACCCCACAAACTTTCATAAAATCCAAATTAAGTTAAATAATTACAAAGTTGAGCATCAAAAATTTTTGCTACTCTGGAAGGCAGAGGACAGCAGACAATGAGGTATTTCAAACAGGTCACAGCCTACAGGAAGCACCGGTGGGAGCTGACACAGGGTCAGGGCATTCTCATCCTCCTTCCCACACAACTTTTACCACATCTTGCAAAGTATCGTGCAAATCATTTTGGAAAAGCATGAACAGACAATATTACCAATTCCACTAAGCAACTAGACTGCTAAACTAACTTCTATACTCTGTTAATTCTGGCAATGCAGACCAGAGCAGAGTTCTACCAATATTTTGTTCAAATATCTGAGCATCTGTCTTGACTACATGAAAACACTGGTTTTCAGGCTAACAGCAGTCAACTGTATTCCTAATGAAAAGTGTACCCTCTCCAAACGAATACATGTAGCCCTTTATAATCTGCCTACACAAAGAATCAAGATCATTTTCTAACTGCAGTCTGTCCTACAGCTACAGCTTCCTGCAAGACAACTCACCACAGTAAACACGAACTGGTAACTGAAGCTTAGTGACAAATGTTAACAGTTTGTTGTAATCTATGCTGCTTTTACAGCAGCTTTCTTTGCTGGAAGCACTGAGATGGAAATCAGAAGGTCCTGATTCCTTCCCCCAGGCCTCATCTCAGTTACTTGGATCAGGGCCCTGAGTGCACTCCCGTCACCCTAGGGGTTTCGCTGCCAGAAGGGCTCCATAAGGAGAAAGAAGCATCTTGAAAAACCATCCTGCTCTGCTTCCCTCTTTGCTGTAAAAATCTTACGTTTGCAATACTCAGTAACCCTCTTCTCTACTATCCTTACATTCATAGCTAGTGACCTCCACACAAGGATCCTACAGGAACTCTCCATGCAGATACCCCACAACCAGTTGCTTCACCTACTCCATCTTCACTTGTTTCCCAGCCAACTGCACACACACACAGAAGCCTCTATACTGAGGACCACAAACCACAACAGCTATTTCGTAGCCATAACAGCTGCTCAAATTGAAACCGATTCTCTTTAAGCTTGCAAGGTAAGCTTTCGGTTCACTGCGATCACTAAAGCCAAGCAGTCGAGCCAACCATTATATGCTTTGTACTCTAGGATGATCAATGCAGCCGCAGCAGCATGACTTGGGCCTCCTGGAAAGCCTGGTGTGGGTGGAATGACCAAGGGCTCACTACCCCAGTAGCCAAACACTCTTCCTGAGCCAGCGCTGTCAGCAGAAGCAGATAACACACACTAATGGCTGCGTGCCACTTGCCTTCACCGTGGACTGGGCTCTTCTGGTGTTTTCCAGCAATGGGTCCAAAGTCATCTTCCGCAGACCTGATTTCTACACACTGGTCTTGGACAACTGCCAGCAGTCTATAATTGTGACAAAGGGCAGAGTCTCACTGTACCCAAACCAGAAAAGGAGAGCAGATCTAGTGACAGTGATCAGGGTCAGCCAACAGTCCAGTGGTTGTGGAACATGTCTGCAGTGAAGAGGCAAGCCAGACAAGGTGGTTAAAACATCAGGACCCCGAAAGGCAAGGCACACAGCCCAAGACATGGCTGCAGCCTGGATGAGGCGGTGACCAAGGCCAAGGGCCTGAGCCTAAAGACAGCTCCTGAGCAAAGGGGGAACCCCAACAAGGCTTCTCACAGCCCTCTCCGTGACAGCCATATTGAAGAGCTGATCTTGAGCACCAGCTGTGATATTCAGGGCCCTGACACCTCCTATCCTACAAATCCCCATTGTTCCTCCAGAGACAGCAGCAGTAGACAGTAAGATGTTGACACCCTTATTTCCTATTCACAAGGTTCTAAACATCACTTTTTAAAAACACCTGCATCTATTTTCCCAACTGTGGTGCTTTGGCAAAGCTACAAATAATCCAGACAATAAAGCTGTCTGAAGTTCAGGAGGGGGAGGAAGAAGAGGAGCAAGCTTCCACCTCTTGCCAGACCAGACTTTTTAATTCTGCAAACTTTACATACTCCTTGTGATCCAGGTATAGAAAGTGTATTAGAATTAATTTTAAAAGCAAGATTGCAATTTTTATTTTCAAGTAATTCCTGATAGTCTGCTCTACAAAAATCCCCATCCTTTTTCCCCACTCACCCCAAATAAGATTAAGACCATATAGAGTATTTTACCCTCCAATGTACGGGTAAAATAAAATACAATACACAATCTCAAACTTTTACTTTAAACACTGTATGAAATTTGTCCTAAAGCAGATTTAATCTTTAGTGGGGAAGCCTTTTTGTAAGTTAAAATTCTAGCACTTACAGCTGCAAAGAAAAGCACTTCTACTAGAAAATTCAACCCATGCTTCAACAGATGATGTAAGAGGACAACTGTAAAAGCTGCATGCATTAGAACAAACAGTAAACCCACGTCATTAGGCTTTAGAGTTATCAGCTCACTTCAGCTCCTATTCATTTTAAATATATATATTTCTGTTAGGATTCATTTTGGGCCCCAATGGTTAAATTGGAGCAGCTTGTGAGACGAGGTGCATACAAAAGAATTAACTTGTACGGATGGATGGATGAGATGAATTCTCTTCCCTGCTTCCCCTCACCTCTGAAGAGACTCCTCTGGGCTATAATACCAGACACCCATCTAACTTCCTACCATCTGAAAAATGCAAAATAATCCCCCAGATCTTCCTTAATTGCTTACTAGAAAGTTGACTCTTTTCATTAATAAAAAACAAAACAACAAGAAACACAAACCTAACGACACAACCCTTAACCTCAACCTTATTAGCATATTATCCTGTGCACCAAAAATTTTGTATTTACAAAAGTAAATTTCAGAAGTTTCTTAAAATGCACTTCCACAATTGCTTCCACAATTACGTATTTGATTTGGGCAACAACAGGGATAATAGAATCACTGACGTGAACCCTTTTATCATATTAAGACAAAGGATTATTGCGGTTCATCGTTATAATACTTCATAGCTCTGCCTCCAACCTTTGTTTTTCTCTAAAATTCACTTGTGCCTTTAAAAGATGGGGCTTCTACCCTTCCAAAACGAAGCACAAATCAGGAAATTAAGGTGATTTGCACAGACGGAAGAGTGAAGGCCTGTCTACAGTTCAGGCAGTCGCATTTATATTCCCTTGACAACAAGCAAAGCCCTTATTCTAACTCAAGGGAATTTTACCACATTTCCCCCCCCACTCACAGACCAAAATTAGAGTCTTCTAGAATACATCTAGTCTCACTTCAGACAAAGAAGGGTAAGGCTCTTGTAGAGATAAAGAGAAATCATGATCTCTTCATATACGAAGACAACTGCTGCTGCTCAGAGGAGCAGGCTTCTGAGCATTTTGTTTATTTCAAAAAAAAAAAAAATCACCAAACTTCCAAAGCAAAATATATAGCGATGGGAATATTCATTAAAAAAAATATATCTTTTCAGTACTAACAGCTAGCCTATGCCAGGGAAAGCCGAGAAGGAAAAGGTAATCAAGAACAGTATCAGCTGTATTTCTTGCATATAAGTGCCATTGTTCAAGCTGTGCTGATCCCATCTAATAAATGCTCTGCTTTCCTAAAAAGTTCTAAAACAAAGCCAGCTTGAGGAAGACGTTAAAAAAATAAATGCTTTGATTGGTTACGAAGGTTGTTTATGGGCACGTAAAAACACAAAGAAACACAGAGCGATGCAAAATTCTGCTAACCGCAAGAATACAGAGCGAGACACACACCTCAATATCATCTAAAAAAAAAGAAGTCGGGAGAAAATGCATTTTCCTAAGGGACTACGTAATGTGTAGGTTTGCAGTGCAGCAATTCCGTAGCTCCAGGAGCACACGTTTCTGTGCAGAAGGCTGGCAGCGAGGGCTGCGCAAGCCAGCAGCAGATCAGAGCTCGCTTCTTAGCGCTGAGCCGCATCTCCTGGGCAGCGCTCGCTGGCTGCAGCACGGCTCCGCGCCCCCCGAGGGGCACCGCTCCTCCTCCTCCCCGGCCACCGGGCCCGGGGGTCCTCTCCCCGGCTCGGCTCTCCCCCTGCCCCTCGCGGCGCCTTCGCATCCCTCGGCACCAAGCCGAGGGCGAAGACCCGGCGGTGGCGAACCCCTCGCGGCTCACCTCGGATGTGCAGCAGGGCCAGGGGCTGGAAGGGCCCGTTGGGACCGGCCGCGTCCACCACCACCATCCTGCCGCCGGCCCGGTTACATGTCAACATCGGGGCTGCGCCGGGGGGAGGCAGCCCGCTGCTTACGGCGAGAAACCGGCCTCCATTTTAGGTCGTTTTTATTATTATTTTTTTAATTTATAAAAAAAAAAAAAAGGCAGAAACTGAGGCGCTGTGCAGCTGGAGGGAACTGGCTGCCGGGTGATGTCAGCGGGCGGCAGCGGCCCCATTGGCTGAGGGCCGCAACTTAAAATGACACCGGGCGAGACGCGAATGGGAGGCGGCCGCGCCGGGCCCGCGCCTCAGGCACCGGGCCTGGGGGGGGCCCCTCGCAGCCCGGCTGGGCCGCCGCGCTCTGCTCTTCTTCCCCCCCCGCTAACAGGGGCTAAACGCCTGTTGAGACGGCGTATGGGGTATTTTGCCCCTCCTCCTTCCCCCCTTTTAGGGGAAAAAAGTTGAGAGTTTCTGCCAAGAATTGCCACACTGGAGGTCAGCTCCACAGTGGAAAAATACTGCGTCGAGGGCAGCGGCTCCAACGGTTCTGGCTTCCACAAGCCATCTTGGAAGGTGGTTCCCAGGAAGATAAATGCCTTTCACTCGTTATTAGTATTTTTTTTAATTTTTTTAAATATCAGACTGCACAAGCTTTCCCAAGAAGTGCTTCACAAATGACTCCTAGTATGAGTCTGTTACAGACCAATGTCACCCAATTGTTCAGCTCCTGAATGCAGTCGCTCATTGCATGCTCATTTCAGTGTCTCTTTCATTCCAGAGACTGACCTATCTAAAGTCAAACCTAACATTGTCAAACTTTAATATTGCAAGATCCATGCAAGTTCAATTATTATAAGTAACTCAAAAAATATTTAAAACTGAAGTATCACATCACTAAGAACCAGAGCATGGTCACACAAAACACATTTCACTGCACAATCCTGATAACACAAGAAAGTACTATAAATGTTTTTTTTTTTTCCTTAAATTACTTGAGGTATTTGCAACAAAACACTGTAAGCGCCATTTTCTTTATCACCGGGGATTTGAACATGTATTTTCAAAGTGTTATTTGAAGGACTGTTTTGTCTCCTAGATACTGCACCTCTGGGAGTGATGCTCAGAGACGTAAGCAATATTGTATTTGTACCATCTCCAGATTGGTGCTTCTCCACAAATACTATTTGCACCAGTACACCACCTTTCAGTATTTAAATTACCTATCTACAACATTTTCCTATCTGATACCAGCTCAAAAGAGAAGTACATCCAGAAGAAGAGACTTTTCAGTTACATAATTTGCTTACAAAAATTTGGAACAAAAATGTTCAGGTATATGCTTACCTAGCTGCAAAAATTGTATTGCCCTATACACCATCAAAGGTAAGTTAGAGCTGTACTGAGCATTATTAAATTAGATGAAGGAAAAATACTAATTGGGATATATAAGAGGAGTATTACCCATTTGATACACGGAGAAATCAATTGGATTTACTGACTGATGACTGGGCCTGATTTAAAGTAGTAACTCATGGATGTATCAGTTTAAGAACAATGCAAGCCTGGTCTCCTTTAGGCTCTTTCATCAATCTAGAAACAGACAATTAAAATATATATCCAGGTTATCCAGGTGCTCTTTTTTTTTTGGGGGGGGGGGGGGGGAGAGAAAGTTGGTGATGAAGAGGTCTAGACAGAGTATCCAAGTGTTTTAAAAAGTAATTATGGAGATGGAGAGAATTAGTTTTTCTACAGTCACTGTAGTTAAGTAAAATTCCTCCTACATCAAGGAAGATAAGTTAGACATTAAATGAAAGCCTCTCACAATAAGCATAGTGAAACAAAGTAAGACTTCAAACTTTCCCTCCAATTTAAAAATGGACAAACATAATGAGTGATACAAATGCTCTTGATCCTGGTTTTGAGTACAGGAAAGTGGAATACATGAACTTCTGATACATTCTTAAACCTTTCTCTAATGCTGCAGGGATTCAGATCACCTGTCCTTCTAGTCTAGGCAAAACCAAGGGAGGTGTATTCTCAAAAGAGTCAGCTTTTGTATTTCTATATCCCTTGGGTATACCCTAGATATGAAGCTTTAATCTTATAAAACAAAGGCTACCACAGAGATATGTCATTAACAAAACTGGATTTAAAATAAAGCCAAGACTGTTGGCTTTATGGATGAGCGAAGAAAAAAAGCTCAATATTTTCACACACAATTTTATGAGCAAATTCTGTTTTTCTTCCACATCTAAAGTACAATTAGGCTGTTCTACAATGATAAGCCTCAGTACGATGAAGCAAAAAATTGTGTTTAAAATTCCAGTTTATCTGGTAACCACATCTTTAAAAGAGCAGCTGTATCTCCTCCTCTCTACTCACATCTTTGCTTTAATGGTAGCTGCTGCTTCTGTTTGAAACTCCCTGCAAATACAGAAGTGGATATGAAGACTGCTGGTACAATGGTACACAATTTATCTACTGTACTGGAACACAACAGAATAAAAAGGGAACGTTACCTTAGTTACAGTGCCATTTCCTACTTTATCCATAAGCATGGCTTGAATAGTTGAAGGCTCATTTGCAAAAATTTCTGTAACAGTTCAGTAAGTCAACCCCCCTACATTGTTCTAAAGAGAGTAAGTGATAAATGTGCAGTGCTAGCAGTAGTACTGGCAGAGCACTAGATCATGTTCAAGTAAGTTTTCTCTTGTGAAATACCCATATCCTGTTCACATTTCTTCCTCTTTCTTCTGTTTAAGGCCAGTACTTACTAAATTATCATGAAACTTGCTCAAACAGCCATTACAATGGAGTATATTCCTGACGTGCTTCTTGCAGGGTGCTAGGGGAGCTGGAGAACTTCAATCTTTACAAGACCTTTTGCTCGTTATCAAAATCTGCTATCTGTTCACCAGGTAAGCAGACTACACACTCTGCTCAGGAGGTTTGTATAGATGTTCTTTGCTTCAGCCTTACAATATTTGATTTGCCACCAAAAAAAATATTTATTTAATTTGAATTAATTTGAGCAACTTCATCGGTAAAAAAAAATTGCAAAGAAAACTGAATTAGGAATTGATTTTCTAATGGGAAGGGAAAGAAGGTTAGGACAAATAGAACACCGTTAATGATTATCAATAGGAGGAAGAGGTTATTTGAACAAATTTATGGAGACACTTTCATTGCAAAAGAATCAAAAAAACATTAATTCTAAAAATGGCAGCTGAAGTTAACAAATTAATGAAAAATATATTGACAGCATAGCAAAACTGTAGCTATTACACATTTCCTCTGAACCTGATTCTCACTCCAAACTTCCTGACAATAGGAATGAAGAAAAATCCTATCAAGTTCTCAGGATTTAATCGTTACATTTAGGATCCAGCAGGACAGCTGGTGAATTCTCTTTATACTGAGGCTATGTGGCATTTCATTCAAAACAAACAGTCCATTTAGGTTGTGATGTAAAAACAAACAGACAAAACAAAACACCAGAAAAAAAAAGTCACCTGTGCAAAGCTTGCCTTTATTTCTGTTCTGAACTAGTTACTGTTCTAACTACTAGTGACATAACCAACAACACAAAAGACAAAAATTCACCTGATTTTAGTTATTTCCATTAAAACACCTTAAACAAAGCTGTTTACCACTCAGAATAAGTGAGGAGTCTGAGCTTTTAGAATGAGGAGAGGGAAATGTTATTTAGCCTGAATTCCAAGGTAACTGAAGGCATAACTCCATGAATATTGAAGTTGCAATTCCTCAGCAACCTAAGCCAGTCTAGTTGCAGACAGCTTCAGTCCTCTTCCCACATGCCCTTCCACTTCAGTCCCACAGTTGTGAAGGCTGAGTCCACTAACCCAACAGAAAGCCACTTACATTGCTGTCAGGTTGCTTTTCATTTAGGTTAGACTTCCACAGGAGTCTAAACTGAACTAAGTCTTCCAGAGCTGCTGCTGCAATCCTGCCTCTCCTGAGGCACATGCGCCTAACTGTCTGCAGCCCTGTACCTTTGAGCTTGTGCAGCTGCATGGTTGACCCAGATTAGGAAACAGAGCAGAGTTGAAATGAGAAGGAAAGAGGTTGGGATGAGCCAGGTCAGTACCATTATCTGGCTCACCAGACAGCCGTGCAGAAAGGAGAATGAATAAACACGTCCAAGTTTTATTGGTAGACCCAACTTAATTCTCCCCCCCCACACACACACTCCACCAGCAATTTTCTTCCCTTTAAACAACAACAAAAAAATTACCACTCACAAATGACAGATATAGAAAAAAGAGTCTTGTTACTGCCATGAACAATGAGTTCATAATGTTACTCCAGGACAATAAAACTGTTTTTAGGGGAGGCGAACACATTAGGTACTACAGTCTGGAAGAGAAGCCACAGCAATAGGAAGGATACTGGACTAATTCAAGGCTCTGACTCGATTCCAAAGGACAGGCAAGAGGAAATGTTCTTGTCATAGGAACAGGGGCAGTGAAAACCATCTTAATACCCAGCTATCCAAAAAAAAAAAAAAGCAAATAATTAAAAAACACTTGGATAAATAAAACAAGTGTGAATTATCATTTGGCTTCCTTAAAGAGCTCCTAAGACTGAAGCATGGAGAAATACAGTACTCTACCTTTAATGTTGAAAATCTAAAAATATTTGCTTACTAGAGTACAGGAAAAATTTGATTAAAAGTGAAATTGGCAAACATCTGCCCATGGCTGAATTTGTCTCTGTCTGGATCTCCTTGTATTTGCATGGTCACTGTAGCGCACACAGACTCAGTGCCAAGTTTTACTTCAGCCAATACCGTATACTCAAAAGACTTTTTAGGAGGGAAAAAAATACTAGATATCTGAGTTCGGAAAGCTGTACAACACAGACTCATTAGTTACCTTAAAAGAACTGTGTTTTAAAAATACAATCTAGTGCAAAAACATACTTCCCAGGGTAGATAACAGAGACGCTTTTCAAGTACTGACACTATTTTAACCAAGCCTTGTATAAAACCTAATGTACCAAACTCATTCCTGTATGTGGTCTTAATTACATAGATCACAAGTCATTCTCAAGAAGCGAATGATGCTTAAAAAAACACATTTAAGAGTAAAACCTTGAAAGCATTATAGTCATTCAGCAGATGCATTTAAACGTATAAATATCGAATACAACACTTGATTAGTACAGGTCTTAAGAAATTAGAACTTCAGTGCAGTGAAAAAACGTTTAAGTATCATTACAATGAAAACCTGTGCAACAAAAAAATGTTCTTTTTGTAAACACAGGCATAATAAAAGACATTTTAAGATATCTAAACTCTGAACATACAGGTTAAAATCCAGGATTTAAAATATGGTATTGTCTTATTTTCCATTTTTATGGATGCTATCCAGGCTTCGGTAGAAACAAGTTTGGTAAGAAAAGCTGCCAGTGACAGATGTAGAGCATTCTTCTAACACTTTCAGCTGCTGACTAATGAGTAGGTGTTTGATAGGGCAGTTGAAATGAAAAATGGCTCATTAATCCAAGCCTGTGATTTCATGTAAAGCTAGCTAAAGAAAAAAAAAAACACTCAAGCAAAGTATTTCTCTCTATAACCCCTTTTTGGGGTATATTTATTCACGCACAAGGTATCATATTTCTTTATCTTTAAAATGTTACAAAATAATTAATACTGGATAATTGCTAAATACTTTAATGCTTTCATAATCATTAAATATTAAAATATTTACCGATTTGACAGCATACTTTCCTGTATGAACACTAAACAACTGCCAGCTTTTGCTGTACAGGATTTCTGTGTTTACCATTCACATTTGTTTCAATAATTCTTCCAGACATACAAAGTTACTAGATGAAGGTGGCAAAGGAAGCCTCCACAGTTCTTTCACATGATACAATACACACATTCACTGACAACTAAACACACTGATGTAGGACCTTCTGCAGTACTTTCCTTTACAGGCTTTTTGTTTCAGTAAATTCAATAGAAAATTAGGTTGCCAAAAATACTATAATAGCACGAACACAGCCAGGACCAGAAGAATAGCACTTAGCATACCGAGTTAGCCCAATGTAGTTCATGTACAACAGAGAAAAGCATCATCTGTTTCACAGAACTGTATTCATCGATGTTTTGCATGAGAATGCATTTGTTTGGCCTCACTGTTTTGCCTTTTACATGCATTATGTCTCAGGGCAAATTATCTTTTATAGTAGCATTATCTTGTTAAATCTACCACCTCACTTTGCATAACATACTTTTAGCTAAACAGCGATGCTACCACCTTGCAGCTGGACAAAATTCTTTATTCAGTATGAATACACACAAGAAGTGCAATTAAGCCGGAATGGCTGAAATACTGCACCTCCATTCTGGTTTACAACTGGGAGGAGGTTTTTGTGACAGAAGCAGCATTAAACATTGAGACTTCCAGTCTCAACAGCTTATAAGAAAAACACTCCTCAAAACCTTAAAAAGGTCCTTTATCTCTACGGTTCCTATAAATTCAGGTAAATTATGGATATCCAGCCTCTTCTGTATCAGAGAAATAGATGGCAGTTTTAAACGAGAAATTAACACACTGAGCGTGGACTTATCCTGATGAGAGTTTGGGGAAGTTACCAACGTATGTCGCTGTATTTCCCTGTAGCACAGAGGTCAATACTTCATTTGCTTTTTAATTTACTTTGATCTCAGTTTTGCTTAGCTATCTGTTCTCTGTGTTGACAGATACATGTAGTGGTCTTCCATTTCTGACCACTTCAGAAACCCTCATTTCTTCCTTCCTCATGGGTACAACGGTTTGATCAATGAATATTAGGCCCAATTTTTATTTATTTATTTTTTTTAATATTTCAAGTCTTAGAATCTTAAAATGGAATCACTTCTTCTGCAATCTTGATTCATCAGATTTTAATATTGTATAGAGAATGAAAACAGAGCTATCTCCTAGACATCCACTTATGACTTAAAAGCATTAGGAAAGCTTTAATAACACTTGTCTCTCTATCAGAGTCCTGTATCACAGGCAGACAAGTTGAGACACTATCTTCAAGTTCTCTACTTGCACAAAACAGGCTCAGAATTTGGCATACCTCTAGAAGTCTCTGGTTGGAAAAAGAAAAAAAAGAGAAACCACACACGCTACGTGAAATGTGCTCAGAAAAAACGTCACCCTTCTGACCTGTCATGGTCATTGCTCCCCACCCTGCTTTTTTTTTTTTTTTTTTTTTTTTTAAAGTTTTGACTTATAGGCTGATTTCACCAAACCACTAAATCAGAAAGACATTCTTCACCAAAATGTCAAAAACAGCATTAATCAACACACACAGCACGACATTCAACAACAAAATACCAAAAATCTGTTAATCATATCATGGAGTTATGCTACACCAAAGCAGCACAATATTGCATACTCTACACTGCTCAGCACTCAAGAGTTAGTCTAAACATCCACATCTGTCAACATAGCTCATTTCTTCCTACCTTGATATATATATACACACACCTTTATAAGAAGATTGTATCCCCGTTTTCCAAGATCAGAAATCCAACCCCAAGAGGGAAGTAGTAATTCTGTACACAAATTAGGATCTGTATTTGAAAATAAAAGCTGAATTGCAACTGCCATCTATTAGATTACATAAAACAATGTTCACCTTCATGTAAAAAAAGAAAACAACCCCCAAACAAAACAACGACACTGGTGTCATGGGAGTCCTCTATGAGGCTATAAAGCAAATTTCCACCCAGCTTTAAAAAAAAAACACACAGACATGCTACAAAAATAGCATATTTTTGATTTTTTTCCAAATTTACATATGCATGACTAACACATACTCATGGGGAAATTCTTCAACACTTTGGAGTATCCAGGAGCACTAATTTTTAAAAAAAATTATTATTTTAGAAATGACAGAGAACATCATCTTTTAATGAATATTCCTTGCAGGTTAAAGCTGGATTTGTGACACACCTGTATTTGACAGTGTACAAAGTGTTTTATCCCAGTCAGGGCATCTTGAATATTGTATTCACGAATTCTTTTTGCAACATTCTTCTGCGTATTGTAGGATTCAAACCAAACATAATAAAAAACTCACCATTTTATACAAGTTTTCTAAACACTGCACGTTTACAGTTTACTAAAATCAGCACATCCTTACAAAAGTAATGTACAAATACAAGTATGCTCACCTGTCCATGCTGTCAAAATCCCTTGTAGCATATAAACTAAACGTACATTATGTACAAGGGAACATCTTAGAGATAATTAAGTAACAAGACTAGAATGGTGAAAAGCCTGTCCACCTGTAATGCAAGTATTTCTAAAACTATGAATTTTTATGAGTACTTAATATTGTACATTTTTGAATCATTAGCCCTACAATTTACTTTTCTGTATTACTAACTTTGCACAGCAGTGTGAATATAGTAACATGTAGGTTTCCTGTTAACTGTTTATGAAATGCCACATAGCTGGCAGGCCTGTTTTTTGTTATTTTTTGTTCTTTACCAATTACTCAGCAAGTCCATCAGAGCAGCACCTCGATGATGCAGTCCTGCAGATGTTAACAGTGGCACACTACTCATTTAGCAAGGGCCAAATATGATCTCAGTAAAATCAGAGAAGAAAAACACTTTAATTGTAAAAATATGCTTGCAAAAGTCTTTGAGTAGAGAATTCAGACAAGATTAAGTCTGATCATCTAATAATTTAGACAGTAAGCTAAGCCTTACAAACATTTATCTGAGAATGTTTTCCTACAGAAAACACTTGGGAGGAAAAATGCTGGATTTGGAAGTAAATGTACTTCAAGCCAAAGGTAAAAAAAAAAAAAAAAAAAAAAAAAAGGTAGAGTAAAAAGTTATCTTTCCCTTCCCTCAGCATTACACCAGAACACTGTTTAAGATTTTACAAAGACATCTGAATACTGGTCTTTGGATACTAACAATCCCCTGTAAGAACTGAAGTGAAAACGTGTTATTGCAGCCACCGAACATGTAAGCAACAAGTATGTGATTTATAACATCTCTAGATTCTATTCAAAAGTTTATCTTTAACATCAATTATTGTTTCCTCTCAAAACTAGATTAATATAGCTAGGTGATTAGCACATATGTATCACACACATAAGCTCTAGAGCTTTATTAGTATAATGTAATAGGGTGTCAGAAGTTCATAGAGGTAATCTACATTACAGAGCTGAAGCGAAGATGACCCACTGACCCACCAACTTCACCAGATATAAGCACTGTAAATGCCAGCACATGGCAAACTAAATCACAGACACCACAGAATTATTTGGCAGTTAACCATGAAGAAATTATCTACAGTATAACAACCAATTCCAGTTCCTTCCTTCAAGTTTAAAGGGGCACTTGCAAAGAACACAAACTACTTCAGTGTCAGTGGTCAGATACGTGTAAATATTGTTTTATACATTTATTAAACATTCATACTGAACACTTAGACTGTTTGTCTCTCCCAGAACACATTCTATATTTGTTAACTTCAATACATCCTGAATTACAGAAAGCTGTTTTGTTAAGAGAGCTAAAATAATGGAACCGGTAAGTTTCTGAAAGCTGAAACACCCTTAATTATTTATACTTGATATAACCAAAGCATTAATCAGGAAGTTTTCAAATCATAACACCACAAAAAACATCTTTAGACCAACAAATATTTTTTTCTCCGATGAATAGCTGAAAGCAAAGTCAACTTTCTGTAACATGTACCTATACAGCAAATCTTAGCTAAGAAGGAAAACAAATGAGCTCGAAGTAACGTAACACAAGGTCATTGGCACAGAGTTTTTCCATTTTGGTGAAAATTGGCAAGATCTCCTCACAACATTTGACCCTTAGATCCCAGTCCTGGGGGCAGCTCATCAGGGGTACTTCTGGGGCATACAAGCTGCCAGTTCTACCTGAACCCAGTCAGGGGGCATTGCACTGTGCTGCAGGGAGCTTCAATGGCTTGCAACTCTGCTAATACATAGATCCCTGTGCTCTGCAATGCAATAGCATCATATGCTACTCAGAATTTCTATGTTTATCTCTATTCTTAGAGCCTCTTAACTCACAATTTATTTCCTATTCTTTTTGCGTTATCGAAGCTATCCAGCTCCTCCATTTCCTGAATAAACTGAGGTTCACAATGTTAATCGTGATCTGCTCCAATGAATACAAATCACGCTGCACTAATAGCAGTTAGCAGGGCAAGCAGCCTGGTATTTCCAGAAGCACTTTCACGCAACATCCAACACAAAGTTAGCAGCACAACTGAAGCCCAAGAACTGAGACTATTTCAGATTAACAGGCAAAGCGTTTCCCACATAAGAAATGGTGACTAAAAGCCATTTTGGCACAGAAGAAAGCAGCTACCTCAGGGATACCACAGGCCATTTAGAGCCTACCACTTACCGGCTTTCAAAAGCCTAACATAGAATTTTGAATCCATGAAGATGGCTCCATACCCAGTGTTTAAAATACATCTTGCATGTAGTGTCTCACACCACACAGTACTCAACTCACCAGCCATGACAATGTACATCTTTTGGCCTACTACACATCAAAAAAAGGCTTCCCTGTTTCTGTAGCCACAGGAATAGAGCTACTCCTTAGGAGTAACTAGAGTTTGAAAGCTGGTTAAACACAGCTAAGCCAAAACAATGCTACATTCTTCCCAGCTCATCACTCAAGTCAAACCCACCTTAATCCTCTCAGTCTCTTTAAATTACAGCCTGCCAGTCTGCTTTAACTCCCATCCAGACACAAGCATTAAACACAGAGCTGTCCAAAAAGAAACTTTAGGAATCCCAGTCATGAATGAGCACATGTAGTGGGAACAGCAATTATACAGGCACCTGCTGTGATCCAAGAGACCGGACACAACTTTATTAGTAAAGGTAGTAATTATTATCTATCACTAAATCAGTAATTGCACTAGTGTTTCATAACAAAGTTTGACTCTCGACAGCCTGGGGACACACATGCAGCATCATGAGACATCCACCAGAGATAAGCTCTTTTCTTTCCTTTCACCTGAGAGTACAGGGAAGTGATCACAGTCTGAAGGACAAATAATATTTCTATCATTTCTTGACATCTAGGTATGTTGCTTCGAAAACATTAGAACACACCTTAGTACTGATCTTAGGAACTGTCTATTATTGAATTCCAAGCAGGCAGCCTTCTGCCATACATTTATTAGTTTAAACTGCAACAGAGCCAAGGTGGAAACAAATCTAAAACTCCACTACCAAATCTCCCTGTTTCTTGGTGATAATACCAGTGATGAGACATTCCACTACGTTCTCTCCATTCACCCTACCCTCAGTAACATGGACTACATTACCCCTCACCCATCTGCACTCATTTTTCTCGTTCCAACTCACGATTCGCTCCACTTTTAACTGAATGCTCACTTCTAGTCTCCCTGAACTGGCAGTCCCAGGCACTACCAGAAACACAATGCTTAAAAATGAACAGAATGAAGGTTCTAGAACAAGTAATGAGTATTTTTCTTTGCAGCTGAGTCTTTGTTCAAAGGGGTATGCTACTCAATAAGGCTGTACAGATAACTTATGAAAGCATCATTTGCTCATGTCACACCCTGGACGTGACATCCACGTATGTGCAACCTGCTATGTTAAAGAGATGACACTATTAATAATCTGTCACATGTATTATTAATATTCTTATTTAAAAATATTTAGTAAATATAAATGCTATTTGTTAAAATAGATTAACGTCTTGAAAAATTTAAAGCCTCACATACAGACTACCATGATGAACAGATGATATTTCATATTCTTTTTGTAAAAACAGCATCTGTATGATGTGAATGTTGCAGCCTAATTTTGTCTCTGTGAAGAACAGTACAGTTCACAGGGGCTGGGAAACTGGGTTCTTTATTTTCCATGAACAGTAATGCATGACAAGCAAGAGAGTAATGACGGGAAGAAAAAAGTCTTATCCCTTGACATTTTCACATTGCCTACAACTGTACTACTCAACATTTTGGAAATTTATTAGAGTTTCACTGCCAACTTTGAACACTGGAAAGCAATATGCATCGCACATCTAATCAGCATTAAATAAATTTTCAGGGCAAATCAATTGTTCATCCTTGATAGATTGGTACATCTACCAGACCTGGAAAATTCTGCCCTGACACTGCAAGGTACCATAAACACAATATGTTAACATGTACTAACATAACACAACATGGACAACAACAAAAAGATTATAAATGCCACTCTAGTGAAAGAAGATATCAATTGTTGTCTTTTCTTCACAAACAGCCATAAATATCTTTCTATATGACCACCAAGCCTTAAAACTAGCAAAGGAAAAACCCTGATTTCACCAAAAAGACATGACTTCACTTGACTCTGGAGTTAAGTCTAACTCTATGCTCTGGAGAACCAAACCAATAAACAGCAACAGACCAGATCTTCTCTCAATGCTAAGAGCTATCTTAGTACAAGCAAACAAAGTAGGGCTTGAGAATGCCACGCTAAGGACAGATGACTGATGTTTTGCAAAAAAGCCCAAATATTCTGCTTTTATGCAAGATGATTGAGTTTACTTTCACATAAACCTTTCTGGGTTGAAAAGACTTGGATATTTCCTATATTAACTGCCAAGAAGACAACAGACTGGATGTCCTCGTATAAGGAATGAAATGAAAAAAGACCATGTGTTTGCATATGCAAGTGTGTGCAAGTTTGCATATGTTAATATTTAATATATAACATATGTTTTTCAGATAAAAGTATGATAGTTGAGATGCTTCTCCGTCTCATGCTCAAGATCCCCCACAAGATTCATTCAAATTTAGAAAAACATACCTTTTAAAGCTGGCAGTTTTTGAAGCTCCCTGTTATTGCTAACATTAAACCTTGAAGAACTCTGCCGCTTTTCCTTTTTCAGTACTGTCTGTGGTGCTGGTACTTTGATTTTAGATAGCTGTGCTGGGGGAGGAGCGCTGTTCGATTTTTTGTTTGACACCTGTTTGAAAAGAAATGAAAAAAGTTAATTGTAGTTGAACTTACAGAGAACCCTCTAAGACTTTTTTTTTTTGTTACAGGAATTAAGTTAAGCAAAATAACCTTTTAATCAAGATGTTCTATTCATCATCCTCTGAGTATATAGTTATTTATTCTTTTGTTCACTCTTTTTGATGAGTATTTCCATCTATATGAGTATTACGGTACAGAAATAGATCATCCTGTTACATGCACTAATTAGCCCATGTATTCAAAGTTACCCACCAACCAAATAGAAGTTTGCCAACAATGCAGTTCCTCAGCTATTCCCACCATTTGCATGTGAAGTCCAAATCTTCAACGTATTTGTCTATCTAACCTGAGGTTTGAAGTGATCAGGAACTTGTTTGTTTACAGCAGGTGAACCTTACACTGCCTGTTTGTACTATGCCTCACTGTCAGAGTCCTGACCTTGGCTAGGGTATTCAGGCTTTGATATAATATAAAAGTTAAAGGAATGAGCTATCTTATTGTAGCAGATTGAGCATTTCAGAAGCTGCTGAAGCTTCCTAAATGTACATGTAGCAGTTTACTGCCTATTCACAGCAGGTTGCTTTTATTGTAATATTCCTTACCAGATTGTCACTGTACTTCTGGATGAATTAAATAACAGAATCAGAAAAATGGTCCCCAGTTCACTCTATTCCCCAGACTGCACTCAACAGTGCTCTCACTCAAGCTGAATAAAATGCATCATTAACAAAAGCCTGTCAGAACTTGTGATGCTGTTATTCTCTTTTTTTTTTTGAAGTAGGAAAAGCAGGTTTAAAGTAGGCAACAGTTAACTGTTTTTAAATATGAATGATTTCACAAGGGTTTTTTTTTTTTTTTTTTTTTTTTTTTTTTTTTTACAAGACTCATAAAACATCTAGGAGTGACCTACACCAAGAATATAAAAACAGTTGAGCGGGAAATCTTACTGCCAGCATTGCAATTCTTTTTACAGGATCTGAAATTGCTGTAGAAGCTTTTCAAATCTGCAAGCTATTTTACAGTGAAGCATACATCTGAAAATATACCTTGACACTTTTCTCTTACAGGAAGAGACCATTGCCTCCTTTTCAGTAACTGCCCATATGATAAGAAATAGGAAAAAGAAATTGGATGGAAATGGGATTCAGGATGGAAATCAGGATGTAATGCTACTATTTCTGCAGTTGAATGGATTTAATTACAGTTTTGCTTTCATATCTATTATATGTAACAAAAGTTCATTCCTGCATGAGCTAACACCAAAAACATTTTCATACAGCTAAAAGAACAGAAATGACTTTTCTTCGTGTTCTAAAGAGGATTTCCAGAATAGCTTATTCAATTAGCAATTTCCATATGGCCTGTGAGTGTACACATTCAGTGCACAAGAAAATGTTACCCTACATAACCATTTAGAGCCTCTAAAGGTAGATAAATTTAAGACAGTCATTTTATGCAAAGCTTGTTCTAGCAGCAAATGCTCTAACTGGCAGAGAAGTGTACATACTTCAAGAATAGATTAACAATTCTATTTAATTATACACACAGTACTTAATGTACTGAAAATATGACTGAAAGCAACAGTTAGATTTCATTAAACACATTTAAGATTCCCATTCTGCAAATTTACCATTAAAAGAGCAAAAATGCCTACAGCCTTACAGAACAAATAAAGGAAGAGACAATACTTTGATCCCTACACATTTTAAGTTACCAGAAATATACTAAATTTTCAGTAAAAGTAGCATGCATTGGAGAGTTAAAAGCATTTACATCCAAGTGATATCTGTTACTTTGCATTTTTGAGTATTTCTCTTTTTAATCTCAAACACAACGCTTAAACTTTTTTGCTGAAATACAACTGATCTGTGAGGTAGGTTCTAGCCATTAACTCGGTTAAAAAACAAATCGAAATTGTGAAGCAACTAAGCAGAAAGAAACATAGCACTACAAAATTAGGAAGCAATGATTTACCATGTGAGAAAAATTGATTTTGGTGTATTATAAACACTAATAGTGGATAAGTTCCTATACTTTCAATATGGTGCTGGAGCTTGGTGTTGTTTTTCTGAACTGGCTGTCTTCCACTACCACCTGTTTTTTGTTCATTACTTGAAACAGGAAAAGTCACCTTCCTGTTTCCTCTCTTCCCAAACAAATTCTCAATTTGGAATTAGCAAGTGCTTGTGTGCCTGCACACATGTACATACTCTGGTATGCCAAGGTAACACGCACCTCGGGGAAACAAGTACTCTGAATTGCAGATACAATCTAAAATTAGCCGAAAGTCGTTATTTAAGAGGATTGGTAACCCTTCTAAATAGAAACGTTGAAAGAAAGCATTTTTTGTTCCTATGGCAACTTCCCACCTAGCAGTGACAACTCAGCACAACTCTAGCCCTGAATCCCTGGCCAGTTCATCCACGAGCTGCCCTTTCTGCCACCAGCCATCCCTGATTTCAGTCACAGTCCAGTCACCCAGCCAGCACGTCCCAGAGAGCTGCCAAAACAGCTTACAGCTCTTGGTTCTTGAATACCACACTGCACAGCTGTAACTGATGACTTCTGTGAGTGGCATGATGATCCTGTCAGGACAGACCTGGTCCCCAGAAATAATGGCACATAGCCAGAGAGAAGGGCACCTGAAGAAGTTAAGTCAGCTTAAACAATCTTAGCCACACCATCTTTGATCATCTTGTACTTGAAAGCTGCAGTCTAATGAGAAAAACTCAGACTAACAGCTGTGTATTCATTTACTAAAGACTTCAGTCTTTAGGTAACATGCTTTTTTCTTTTTTTTTTTTTTTTTTTTTTTTTTACAAAGATACAACCCATGTAAGCTCAGAGTGAAGAGCCAAGTTCTGATAAACTACTTCAGAAAACCACTATTCCTGAGACAAACTGATTGACATCATGCTACATCACAGAACTCAGCTTATTTGACAGCAGAATGGTCAAACTACTGATATGCTTTTATCAGTTCTCTTCCAGTGACTAGAATAGGAAATACCTATTCTTACCCTTGTTCTGACAAACAGCTCCCTCCTACCCAAACGTTTAGATAGTCATAGACACATTCAGTTCTAGAAGTGGCTGAAAAAATTAAAAATGTGTACAAAATACTCCAAAAATATCAGACTGAGGATGCTGCTTTAATCAAAAACAACCTCCGGACTTTCTGATGAGTTTCGTTTTAGTTTTTACCTATTCTGATGAACATTAAGGTTACCAGGATCAGTGTGATTCTGACTTTTACATCCTGCTTTTAACAATTGAAAATACAGAGTTTATGTATGTTTCCTTAACATGAATCTAAGAGATGCAGATGGAAGGTGACGAGAAGGAAATTTCTTGCCAGTAATGAGAGTTCACGATAGATTGTCCTTGCATCCCTTCTTCCCTTCAGTCACAGGGTCTCAGAATGGATGAACTAAACTCTCCAAGGAGGGAGATCGCACCACCTCTTTGTGCCACTGCTCCGTCACCCACACAGCACAGAAGTGCTTCCCTGTGTTCAGACAGAGCCTCTTGTGCTCCAGTTTGTGCTTACTGGCTCGTCCTGACACTGGGCACGACCTGATTCCATCCTCTTTGCAGCATTTATAGACATGGATGAAATCCCTCTCGAGCCTCCTCTTCTCCCTCAGCCTCCCTTCACAGCAGAGGTGCTTCAGGCCCTCCAGCACCTTGGCAGCCTCCAGTTGCACTCTGCAGTGTGCCCAGGTCCCTTGTACCAGAGGCCCAGAACCAGGCACAGCACCCCAGGTGCGGCCTGACCAGTGCTGAGCAGACAGAAGGGTTACCTCTCTTAGCCTCCTGGTGATACTTTGCCTAATGGAGCCAAGCTTGTGATGGGCAAAGACAGCAAGTAGAACCTACCCAGTTACAGCCAAGTTTTCTCTTTAAATTAACCGATCATCATTGAACAGCTCATACAGCAACATTTACTTTGGACAGTCACCTAAGATGAGAAGAGGGAGAGTAGTGGGACTTGGAACATGTATGAGCCCTATGTCCCATGTTAACAAGTTTCTTCACTAGACTTAAGAAGCGTTCCCTTTCTGACAGTCCCTCAAACCATCAGTATTCAACCTACCTTGACGAAGCGCAAGCAACCAGAAAAACTGACTGACTTTTCAAAGCACACTCACTAATAACCAAATTAGACCAGAGCATACAAAGCCTTCTGGCTCCACAGAATCAAAGGGTTTCCAAGCCAAGCTTGAAATAAAACAGTGAGCTTTCATACTTAGTTTTAAGATAAACTAGTCGGCACGCGGTAAGAATTTGAAGATGACAATAAGCACCTGGATGCATCTGCCATTCAAGATTTTTTAAAAAACAGATGATTTCTATACTAGTCACAAAAAGAGAGAACCTCCTAAGGGCAAGAAAAGAGAGATTCTGTCTCTCTGCCTGAAGATAACACTCTGCCAGGAAGCAACCTGTATGGTATTTCTTGATGAAGATCAGGCTAATTTTATCCTGCGAGTTTCTTCTCTGTCTCAAGCATCACAACTGAATTCAAGTTTAAATCAGTATGTACACCAACCCAAGATGGAAGCAGCAAGCCGCATATCAACAAGATCCCTGATGAAAACTCTGGACTACAAAAATCTGTGTAGGTGAACCTCGTATCAGTTAATAAGTTATTAAGACTCCTTGTGAAATGCAGGTATAGGAAGTAAAAAAGAGCAGAATGCTTTTAATGAGAATCATTATTTTGAACCTGAGAATAGAAGAATGCTTAATGCAGAATTAATCCCTTCCTTCTTTTTATTTTGGTACAGCAAGTAGCCTCCGTGGATTTATTCTTCATTAAGATAAACAGATGCTTGATCTATAGCACCCAGAAGAGCTTGTTTCTTGCCAAGCAAGCCTCAGAAGGGGCTTTAAAAGCATTCTGGATTATATCTGAAATATACTTACACTGGAAGCGAAACACAATTTACTAGAACTAAGCAAAGGATAGGAGAACACATAAAAGGGGCATTTACAACTTCGTTTTCAAAAACATATAAGGGTCCAATATATAATCAAAATAATTTGGCCAAGAGGTAGAGGTCCAATATATACTCAATGTAATTAAGCTGAGAGTCTAAATTTAATTTAATCTCTTGAGACGAGAACTAAAATCAAAGATAAAGGTGTCAAAATGGATGGAAAGCAGTTAAAAAATTAAATACCATTCAGTTTTTCCACTCTGAATAACTTCAAAGCAGTGTGAAAATCTCTTAAGACTCCAATCATCTCAAACTCTGCCTCAGAACTGTCTCTTTTGCAGCTCTTCATTCACTGCTCTGCTTTGAGGCTGGGCACACGGTCAGGCCATACCTGACATATGGCCCAGAAGCAATCAACATGGTAATTAACCCATGGCACACTTTCAAGAAGTGGGCTAGTGGTATTAAATTAGCAGTTGGGACTGAGAAGAGAGTACTGAAATCAGCCCTGTAGTCAAAGTTCCAGATGTTCAAAGATGACCATCCTACAGTCAGGTCTTGCTTGAGCTAGGAGATCTGAAATCTCCACATGTTAATTTACCAGCCTTGAAGAAAAGCAAAAAACAACTGTGAATTGATACGTTGAAACTCAGAATACTTTAATATTTTATTGCAACCGCAGCAGTTTTCACCCTGAACTCCGCAAAGAACAACCATGCCACACCTTCTGATGGCAGTGCATTATTTTGAAGTTAAAGCCTATAGGAAAACGCCTGTGCTGTGAATTTTGTCATAATGCTTTTACTGATCTTTTCTCTGATCAATGTGGGTAAGATATGCTGTCTTTGTTCCTTCAGGCTTGTACCTGTAAATTCTTAGGGCACTATATTATTCCCCTCCACTGGGGAGGAAGAGGATTTGTCACCTTCCTTCTTTTTTCTAAGAACACATCCCTTGAGAGCTTTTTTATTAAGCAGTGTCACTGATCTTCTCTTGGACAATACCACGCGTTCTGAAACTAATGTGAAAGACAGTCCTCCACCACATTTACAGGCCTCCAACAACAACACATCTTGAAACACTTCCTAATGACTAGAGCAAAATTTCCAGGTAAAAGTTCAACATGTGGGACAATGTCAGAACAAACTTTTATTATTACGGTATTAAAGATACCACACAACAGAGCCATTAAGACTAGCTACAATAATTCACATTCACGCTGCACAGTAATGTCCAATCACTGGTAAGGAGTTTGGTGTGGACCAACCTGGTATGATCTTTATCTTCAGCACTTTCGATCTGTAGAGACATTGCAAACTATATGAAACTCAATATGGATTCTTAACCATCTAGACCTATAAAAAGGTGCGCTGCTCCATTAACAAAACCGTTAAAGGAAAAGCAGAGAAAAAAACATGCTTGCTGTGTACCATTTTTGATGGCAAATAGTTCTGAGGTTTTCACTTTGTTGACGATTCTTACCACTGTTGCTGACTAGCTTCACAGCCACAGGACTGATAGACAGACAACTTATAGTGAAGCTTCCAAAGATCCTGCTTATGGCACTGACAGCTTCGGTCAGTTTCACACAGGTTGCATTTAGGTTTCTGTTCTTTCTCCCCCATTTACCAGAATGATACTTAGACTCGCCTGCTAAAACAGTATTTGCAGCTGCCTTTCTACCAAGTACAGTCATCATCATTGACAGTTCTCTCAGTGGTAGAGATGCACAGGATAGTGGTAGTCTCAGCTAACATATGTTTTTATTTGGCAAAAGCTGCATCTGAAAGCTTTGAGGATTCCTGTTATTATAATAAATGAAAAGAATGTCTTTTCAGCTCAGTTGATAGCGTTTATATATTTTAGCACACTAATCAGTGCACACCGAGCTACACTGTGGTACTCGTTTAGAAACTGTGATTTTGCATTTACATATAGCAATGTTACTGCCAGCTATTCTTGATGTATACCTATGGAGATCTATCAGTGTATTGTCAGACACAAGATGGAGTTTGTTGAGCTGCAGCTGTGACTGGGAAGTTCCCCGAGAGCAGTGAAGGTCATCTGCCCTTCTTTGCTCTCAAGCAGTGCACCACAGCAGGTTTTACGGCCACAGACTATTTTAGAAGACTGGCCTACAACTTGCTGAAACTCTTCTGCCTTTCTTGCTAGCATTTACTTATAACAGAAAGCATTGCTTGTACTTCCTGTCAGGTGCTTGCACACGCAGCTCAAATTTGATCTTCTAAAGACTTGTACCAACCCAGCCTTGTTGCAATACCCTTGCCTTGCAACACATCAAACCAACCCTGATAATTGCCAAACATCTCAGCTCTGTGTACTGCAGCCTAAAGATTCTTGCACTGCAACTTGACAACATTCACAGTCACAGTTTTCAAGGAGCACTGGCAATCAGGTGCCTGGGCTCAGACTCGGTGCAGTCACAATGCTGTGTTTGCTGGAACACCACCATCAGCAGGCACCTGGTACTTCACAATCACAGGCAGCAAGGCAGCATTTGTTCCTTAATGCGTTTTCTATAATGAGACTTCAAAGAAACAAATGCCCTCAGAAGAGTCTATTTTGTTACCTGCAACCATCAGTTAAATAATAGGATTAAAACCAGATAAGGTCCTCAGTATTATTTCAAAACATTTATATAAATACAGAGATGAAGAATCTAAATAAATGATGGCCTGGCTTAAATTACATTAATTCTTGGTTTTCAATTTTAATTTTTCTCTGAACTGCCTTTTACTTTCAAAAAAAAAAAATCCAACAAGAAGTACCTTTATGTCTCTTTGCTATCCTTCAAATGTGGGAACAATATACACACACACTTTACAAGCTTTAAGCCCCAATCCCTACAGTCTGCTGTAATTTCTAATTAAATAAAGCTAATGATGAGGTTAAGCTAGTATATACATCGCTTTACCAGTGATGTTTGTATTCCTGTGCTCCCGAATCTATTCCTAACAGTTTCTCACCTCACACACTTGCACTGAAATTGTTTTGCTCCCCCACACCACCCACCAATTGTTTTTTGTATTGTGTGCCATACAAGAGATTTACAGTGCATGACAAGGTTCCCAGACCTTTTAGTAGTATAGCAGTAACCTTGGCCACTTCTAAAGAACACTTACACCAAATAATTTAATCTTTAATTTTACAGGTCTCTAGAAAAGTTTACTTTTCAGTACTTCAGACTGCTAAACTGGGCAGCAAAAAGAAACCTGCTTAAGTTGTAATTGCTATAATGGCAATGATGGAGCAAACAATAATATTTGACAGTCATATTTTAAGATATATTAGATATTAAGATATTATTAAGATATTTTAATATATTTAAGTCATATATTCAAGAAAGAGGCAGGGTTTTGTTTCCCAGCTTTACTATTATTGGCTCCCAAAGCCTGTTAGCAGGGGAAAAAAGCCACACTCAAAATGCCCCTACCATCCCACTTGTAGAACTATAAATGTATTCCAACTTCATTTGAAGTTGAGAGAAAACAAAACAAGATTTAATATTTTTAAACATATATTTAAAGTAGATTCAAAATGTATCTGTTATTTGTTACTGCTTGTATTCCACATGGGATAGCTACATTGCTAATTCTGTTACACATAACACATTACTGAACAATTGATTCCTCTCAAAATTTAAGGAACTGTACATCTTTAAAAAGAAAAGAGAAACCAATTGAAACTAAGGGTGAAAAGGATGTTTTCAATTTCCGAACTACTAACGCTCATTTTCAAAGAGCATTTTGTCCCTTTTAATGAGAACAGCCTTTGCTGCTCTGTTTTCATTCAGGAGGGATCCAGAGAGCTTAAGAGTATGCTTAGGGAAAGCATTGCAGGTACTAAAACAAACTGCACACTGAAGACCTCACACATCATGTGTGAGGCAAGTAGTTGCCATCCTTGTGTAAGAACTTGAAGGCCACAGGATCATGTTTTCAGAAATAACTCATTTTAGGTAACAATACTCTTATAGCAGTATTTAGTACAAAATACTGAGCATTTATTAAATCAATTCATTTAGAAAGTATAATATAAAAATTGCATAAGCTTTGTTAAATTATTTCAGCATTCAGTATTAAGGTATATTTGCTTTGGATACAGAAGGGCATTCCAATTCCCCAAAAAGAAAAGATGAGATATCAATAAAAATTGGAAATAGGAAATGAGAGAAGTTAAAAAAATAAAAAAATGCATGTCTGCTTTAACAGTAACACATAATGCATCTTTCTAATCAGTAAATAGCACCTCATTTAATGCTAAGACTGTATTTACTTGCCACGCTGAAATATTTTTCAACTGTTAGATTAACCCATTTAAAAATTCTCTACTAAAGAAAATTAGAACTGCAAGCCATGATCAAAAGTTAGTTTTTAAATTAATATATATATTTTTTAAAGTAGTTGACATACCAGCTTAAAAAGAAACAAGCAAACAACAACAAAAAACCTAAAGCCTATAGACTTCATTTACATAGCTGATACATGACAAAAATCCATCCTCATTTTACATGCAGTTTTGGTTTAAAGCCCTATTTTTGCTACATTAGAAGTAAAATCCCAAGCGCAACAGAAAAGCTTTGAAAAACAGGCCTAATACTGTCTGTTTATAGCTGCTCTGTGATTCCAGCTTGAAAGGTCTGGTTGTTAAAAAAAATATTTCATAATATGAAAACCTTTCTTCTTCCAAATCAAGGAAGACCAGTTGCCAAATAAATTTTAACTGCTGCATGGGACCGACTCCTCAAAACGCGGGCTTTTCAGCATACGAGTCCAACTGGGACACACTGCTGAATACATACTGAAAAAACAGCGAGGGTACAGCCAGGTTTCCTACGTGCTGTACTCATGATACAACCACAGCTTATTCGTTTGGCCCACTGAATGCTGGAGGGCTGGGAGATGCTTTATCACAGGCTGCCAGCCATACCTGACTTCCATGGCTCTATGACTCGAATCCAACTGACAGCATGGTAGGAAGCTCTTACCAAAACCCTTAAAACAATTTTATATTGGAAATAAATCAATACATAACGTCAGGCATTAATTGAATAATACAGACCTGATCTATGCCAAATATCTGTGTAAAAGACATCTGCTTTTATGAAGAACAACAAGTACAGAAGAATCTTATTATATCTCAAATATCCTGATCCAAACGTATCCAAAAATGCTGTGCCACTGAGTAACAGAGGATGTTCATCTGACAAGAGCAAGGAAGGGAGCTTAAGAGACAGCCACCTTATATGTGACAACAAATACATATACACTGAATTACATCCCAGTGTAACTTACTGTACTAAACAATTAAAACAGGATAGTCTCAGCTGACTGAAAGAATGATCTGTCACAAGAAGTTATTTCCGAAGTCTTTTAGGATCAGTCCCACTACACATGAGCAATGGGAGAAAATTTGTTGAGAATTATTCTCCATCCGACCTCCAAACCTCATGCTCCTCTGCTGTAGTCCCCAACAGGTTGCCTAATAAACACTCCTCTGTGCTAAGAATTTCAAATATAACTTTAAAAACTCTGAAGTAGAAAAACCTCCTGAGAAGCTAGATACTGTGTAAGAGCCTCTATATATCATCTTTATTTTGTTGCTCAGGGTTACTAATAACTGGTACAACCTCTTAAATAGCATTGCAATGAAAATCACAAACAGAAAACACGAGAAAAATAAGGAATAGTATACAGAAAATGTGGAGTCAATTGTCTAAATTACTCTTGATGCAACAGGTCATAGAAGCCTGTTAACAAAAAGTGCTGGATTTCATTGCTTGTTTATTCCTAGTTCTTGTTTTAACATCACACTACTTCTTCACGTGACGTCTGATAGTTTTGTGAGGATTTCTTAACAATGTCATTTCTATTTCTCTCCCTTTTTTAATACTATTTTTAAGGAAACTGGCAACGGTATGTGTGCATGTAACCAGGTATCAGTAAAAGTGGTAATGAGAATATCAATAGCCTTCCCCCACTGAATCCTGGCTACTCTAGGAAAGACAAACACTTGTCAAGGTTCTTGCAGAGACAAATCTTTACTTTTGCTAAAGCATTTTAAAGATGCAATGATTTCTGCATTTTCACTATCAATCCTGGAAAATATTGCCACTTATTGCTTAAGAAAATAATTTAAAAAACAACAACTTTACAAAACAAGACCCCTAAAAACAAAGCTTAAAATTGCTGCACTGAAGTTATTACCTGTGTTTAATAAACTTACTGAAAAGAGACGGCTGATGGTGGTAGGACAGAGGTATGGATCAGTACTTAGCACAGCTTTTTCTTAATATTTGAAAATTGGTTTCAACACTGTTTATCATCTGACATTTGCAACACATGTTGTTAATAAATCAAACAGTTTCTTGCACAGCAAGGAAACTGGCCACTGCAGTTTGCATTTTAGTATGTTTTGTATCACAAAAAGAAAACTTTTAAAGCAGAAAACACCCAAGTAGGGCAGTACATGGAAACAATGAGATAATACACACACACTACTTAAACCACATCAGCCTTCCGTTTGCTGTTCTGCATGGCAGAAGAACTTGAAGGAAGAGCTATGATTTCTGTTCGTTATTTGGAAGTCATCAAGCCAATACTTTGTTAAACAATGGCTGTCTTCCCCCACTACAGGCTGCCCAGCATCTATATTCAAAATTAATGAAGTTACAAGTTTCATGCCTTAAACCAGCCCTGCTAGAAGAGGCATCACCCTGTCACCTGTGCCTGTAAAGGTCACCAGCTACCTCTGCCCCTTCTACCTCCCAGATGAACCTGAGCTGCCAACTGTCCACGTGTTCCCAGGCCGTTTTGGTGCGAAGACTTTAATTTCAACATCAATACCAAAGCAGGGAGCAAAAACATGAAGCAGTTAGGGATTCACCTGCGGGTTCAACAGAGTCTAGCTCTGGGATGTTAAGTTTTTGAGCGATTCTAGGTGCCTGTGCAGCAATAGGTGTCACCAGTGAAAAGTGCAAGTTTTAGCACATGCATTCCCACAATCAAAGCACACAGAAATAAGAGTCTGTGGGGTTAAAGTCAACTTCCTTCCCCTGTGGTTGTACCTAAAGACTACTATTAAAGTACTGTAAGAAACACTTTATTTTTTAAAAACTCTAGGTTTTTCCTAGATAACACTCCTCTAATAGTGAAAAAACAGAGAGGGAAGACCTCATTTTTCTCCCCTTGCATATACCTGACCATGAATTACTACTGTTTTAACCCAAAAGCAGACCTCTGAACCACTGAGAGAAAACAGAACCCTACGATGAAGCTTATCCACAAGGAAAGTATTTTCTGCAAAGGCCAGGTCAGTCACAGGGAACGTCCACCAGTTCTTAAGTGCCGGCATTAAAACCCCCCACACCTGGGCATTTTTCTTCAATCTGTGTTTAAGTTCTGATCATAGGTTTTGGTCCCTGGTAAACAAATCCCCAAGTGTTTTACCAGAGGAAGGCACTATCCCCACACAGAAGAAAACAATACACAACAGACTATGTCTTTGTGCATAACCTGAAGACAAGAATACCCTGGACTAATTACTGAGGTATAAGGCTATACCTAAAGGAATAGATTCAACTGTTCTGGCAATTATTTACTTTAATTCATTAGTGTTTACTAACAGGCTACAAGCTAAAGTTAGATGTGAACTTAATCCTATTAGCTCTTTCGTGAAGTGTTCAATAACTGGAAGCTGGAACGCAGTTATTACAGCACAAACACAAACTGCTCTCACCCCACGCACTGTGTACAGCTCTGGGAGCTCCATCACTAAAAGTGTAACAGAACAGAAGGATCACAGGAACAGGACAGCCAAAGAAATGGAACCCTCTCACCTAGCAGATATTAAACACGGAGGTTGGAAAAAAAATAATCTACAGACGACTATACAGAAAAGTCTGTTAAATCACTAATAATATGAAAACAACTTTATACAATACCTCAGCTAGAAAGCAACCTTCTAAGCCACACACTGGCTGAAAGAAAGGCATGCCTGAATGGAAAACCATACATCCACTCTGTTACTCAAACCCTTTTCTTTAGTATTAGCTACTAACCACATAGAGAATACCAAACAATACAGACCTCTGGTCTTCTCTAACCTGGCTCTTTTCGTAATACATCAAGTAACCAAGGCACAGGCAATGCAAGAAGAACCATCTTGTATTTTTTCCTCCTAGACATCTGTATGTTGGGAACACTGGAGATAAGAAAACAGGCAAGATGGACCTTGTTTTCAAACACAGCTACAGTGGGATTCTTTGAGATGTAAGCAGAGAGGTATTTACTTCAGCAGGTCACTTGCACGCTGCAGCTACACTTTAGAACTTCCATACATACTTACCTACACATTTATGTGTTTCTGTTGAAATTTACGAAGTGACCCAAGTACCAGCTCAAGTCCCTCTCATCCTCATTCAGCATGCACACACTTACCAGGCATACCAGGTATCGTTTCAATCCCCCATCAGACAAACTTACTGTATAGCTTCACTCAACCAAAACCTCATTTCCCTGACCACAAAACAGGAAACACACTTCTTTCTGCAAATTATTAAGAACTGTTTATATTTTCATCTATGGAAGTCCAAGGCATCATGATTTTAGGTAAGTGTTATAAAAGCATCTATAAATACAGTATTTGTGGGATGCTGCTGCTTGTGTTGTCCCTGCTCTTTGAATAGCAGTTTCTAGTCTTTAAAATCTGCCATCTGCATTACATTCATTTACATTAGATGTATACCCATTAAATTCAGTTTGATGAAAAAATTACATGAACCAGTATATTTCTAAACCTACTCACAGTCTAGATGAGGATCTTTAAAAAGCCATGTTAAAACACAGGAACAAGGAAACAAGAAGACAACCTTCTTATGAGAAAAAAATCTAAAAAGTGTATTAATAGCATGTTCCAGAGCACTTCTATATTTACTAGTCTTCGCTATGCTAACAAATAGCTTCTCTTCTGCATCTATAAGCACCAGCTAACATACATCTTTGTTACAGCCAGCCACATTAGAATGCAAACTCCGTATTACTATTTGTGTGCAATTACTCTATTAATTAAGTTAATGAGTCAAGCACTGAGGTGTTCAAAATTGTCTGGAGACTAAACAATGCCCACTGGGAATGGCAATCACAGTATACGTGCCAGTCACATTCTCATCAGTTTGCCAGTCCCTTTCCCGTTCTGTCCTTACTCACATATGACAAAGTATCATCAATAATCTAAGAGAACTGTACTTTGCATTGGGAATTCAACTTGGAAAGACAACAAAAAATGCATGAATACTACAACATACTCTTCTACTGAGATTAATCTCTCACACGTTTCAAATATCAAAAAAGAAAGAGCTTTCTTTATCTGCACATGCGGAAAGAAAGGAACCTACATTTTCAGTTAACATTTAAAGCACTTCACTAGTTTACTGTGGGAGGTTTACACACTATCCTGAAGGATCAAAAAAATTAGTTCTGGTCTCACCAGCTTTTTGTTCAGAAGCATGAGAAAATAAGCAGTCAACCAACATATAGCAAAGATACTGATAATGGCAAGCCTTACAACTGCACAGGAACTAGTCAAGAAGTAATTCTCTTTCAACACTATAGCAATACTGAAAAAAGTAGAATGCATCACAATGAAATATGTTCACTATATGTTGGCACTGTTATAAACATCTACACTGATACTGTTCTGATTTCATTCTAAGGGCTTTTTTCCTAGTAGCTAGGATATGAGTTCCCTCTGCCGAAATTCAGAATTCTTTATGAATTAAATTTAAATATTTTTGCAAATTCAGATAAAAGTCATTAAATCTTGTAGTGACAGTAGCACGCATCCTTCTGCAAAAGAAAAGAATGAAAACTCATTGAGACGCATCAGAAAGAGTACACACTCTGCAGGAAAAACATTCTCTCCCTTCCCCCGTATAATCATTTGGGAGAGAAAAAGTGGTAAAGCTGGATGAGTATTTTGTTTTAGTAAGACTTTTAAGTAAATAAACAGTGGACTTCCAGATGAAGCAGAGCTATTAATTCTGTGTTTCCAGATGAATGTGAGAAAGGCAGCATGTAAGGATTTAACCGACCCCTTTCAAGTCACTGCACCTTGCTGGTGGGCAAAACAGGCAGCAATGCAGAAGAAAAAACATGCCACAGTAACAACACAATCAGTCAAAAATGGAACACCCCATTGTATACCTACACACAGAAAGACAACAAAAAAAAAAAAAGGCAGCCTTTGATTAAGCCTAAGGTCTCCTGATAATACAACAGGCTACTTACACTTAACTGACTTGCTAACATCAAAAGTTTCCAAGAAGAGAGCTTTGGGAATTACAGAGAATGATTAAAAACTGCAATAAGCAGCTAAAAGACAAGCCCCAAACCTCACAATAAAACCAGAAAATAAGATAGATGTACTCTTCGCAACCAAAGAGGAAACAGATGAGTGTTTAAGACTGTAGCAAGCAAGCTTGATCTCTAAAGTTACTCTACATAAAAATAACTTCTTCAAAAGCATTTTCTTTTGAGTCTTAAAAGACTTTATATCAAATACCAGGTCAGTAGTTCCAGAAACTCCACCTGTCACTTCAAAATTATAACAGTCCAGAAGGACTTCTGAAAAGTCATCACAAATTTGCCTGGAAAGACTACATATTCTAGTAGTTTTTACCTCATGTTCTTGGTTTTCTTGTCCATCTTTGCCACTTTTCCCACTTTTGCCTGATTTTGCAGGTTCCTGAAAAAAAAAAGTTCACAGTTTAAGTTACTTGGAAAAGGAGATTTAGAGAGATTTTCAAGTCAAGAAATTAGTATTTCAGACGCCTTCTGAGAATATTAAAATTGATAGGACAGAAATGATACCGTTTAATTGGAAGACCTTAATACTGAACTATCAGTCTCTACAAAGTTGCTTTAAACATTTTCCACCTTCAAGGACAGCTTTGGAATTGTATTAATGCCTCAAAACTCACCCATAAAGTATATAGAGCTAAGATTTTACATAGGTAAGAATGCAAGTGAGTTGAACCATGTCTAAAAACTTGGCCTTGCTGCCTGGCTTTTGGCCTCAGAAGCTTTTACACTTAGTTTAAGTTTGAAACAAGCATCATCGCAGGAGGCATTGTGCACGTCATTATCTTGTCTGCTGCTGGTGTTCTACGCACTAGAAAGTCCAGTTTTAGGCGCAGGCCCACGACTCTGGTATCTCCCTCGTAGAGCTCTACTTGGATCTTTCACCCACTGCTTATTTGTGAGATTTGCTAATTCTAAGAAAAGCATTGAGAAGTTTGAACGTTTTTAGTGTCACAGGGGGCTCGGATATCGTGAAAACCATTAAAAATGAAACCAAAAGAACACCACAAATCACAACACCCATCTAAATTTCAAAGCAACTTCAAAAAACTGGCAGGCGGGCAGAAGGCAACCAAACCAAACAGCGAAGGTCCAGCGGGACAGCGGCTGGATGAGCCGGGCTACTTCGCTGCTCCCAATTCCCCTGGCTCCCTGATTCCTAATTACCTGCCACACGAATAAAGCGCAACACGTGAAGCCGCCTGGGCTGGATTTGGAACTTTTGCTCCAACTCGTGCATGAACCCCCTTGGGCGGCTGCCACCCAGCCCTGCCCGGCAGCAGCAGGAGGAGGAGGAGGAGGAGAGGGACAGGGGCAGGACGAGAGGGGCAGCCCCGAGCCCCCCCCACGGCGCTCACAGAGCCCTGGGGGCGCCCCCCCCGCCCTCCCCCTCACCTCCTTCCCCCTTCCCCTCCCCCAGCCCCTCCGGGCCGGGCCTCCCCATACCGAGGCTCCCCGGGGACCCCCCCAAACCTCCCCAAACCCCCTCACACCCTGGGCTAGGCCCTACGGGGCCCGCCCCTTCCTCAGCTCCCCCCCCCCCCCATGGCGGCAGGGGGCTCCCCGCCTTCCTCCTCCTCCTCCTCCTCCTCCTCCTCCCCCGCGGGGCCTGCCTGCCCCCCCCCACCCCCCCGACTCACTTTCTCCTTCTTGTTTTTATTCGGCATGGCCGCCCCGCGGCCACCCAGGCGCACAGCCCCCGCTCGGCCCCGCGCCTCCGCCGCCGCCTCCGCCGCCGCTGCCCCCCCCAAGGCTCCGGCCCCGGCTCCGGCTCCGGCTCCAGCGGCGGCGGCCTCAGCCCCTCCCCCCGCCCCCTTCCTCCCTCCTCCGCCGCCCCCCGCCCGCGGAGAGCGGGGCCGCTGCCCGCCCATTGGCTGCCTGCGTCACGTGAACGGCGCCTCCAGTGGCGTCACCTCGGAGGCGGGGCTCGCCGCCCCCCCCTTCTCTTCCCCCCTCCCCCCCCTCCCTCCTGTCACGCTCCGCTGGCGGCCGCTGACAGGGCCCGGGCCCGGGGCGCGGGGCTCGGGGCTCCCCCGGCTCCGCCCCGGTTGCGGGGAGGGCCCCGCGCCCCCAGCCCCGCCTCGAGGTGGGCAGCGAGGGCCGGGCTGTGGCGCCTCAGCCCCGCTGCTCGCCGTGTGTCGTCGCCCTCCGGAGCCAGCCCTTCGCTGAGGGGCAGCGGCCCCGGGTGCGGGTGCAGCCGGTGTGTGAGGAAGGAAAAAAAAATAATAATAAAAACAAAGCCGAAATAAAAACATTTGGCCTCATACAAGTCTTGTGGTCGTCATTAATTGGGGGACCTCGCTGCCTGCCTGCAGGAGGTGGATAAGGAAGAGGCGAACTTTGCGTAGTTCCAGCCTGTTTTTACAGATGACAACTTTGGAAGTTGCTCTTTAATCTTTCAAAGTCAGAATGCGAAAATCAACGATATTCTTAGACAAAAGAAGAAAGGTGTATATGCTTCTACTGGAAAAGTTACACATTGCGTTTCTCACGTGGCCTGACTAAGCTCCAAACTACCATTAGCTGAGGAAAAAGGAGACGTTAATCCTCATAATAATGCCAAGATATAAAACATTTAAAATTTAGATTGGGCATGCTTATTAAATACTAATTGTGCTGTGCTGATAACGGATAGAAAAATTACAGCCTAACAAACACCAACATGAAAGAGAAATTGATCTTCCTTACTCAGCCTGCGAGTATCAAAGGCAGCCCTAGCTAGCAGCCATGCTCTCGTTTTTAGGAACTGGGATTTCTAATACGTACTCGTATCTGATGTGATGATATCTAACATCAGTTTATATCCACTATATTTGAACACTCTGCCTTTGCTGTGGTCAAAGGACAAAGAAATTTCCTCTTTTTGAGGCACTACGAGACATTCTACTGAGTACAGAGAGTTGCTTCCTCTTGCTTCAGGCCCCTTCCTTCCCTGCTTCTTAAGTGCTAGAAAAAAAATTACGTCTGCTTCTTATCCTTTCCCTAATCTTCTCTGGTCTGAGGATTTAGAATTGAGGTGCTGTTATCACTGTTGTGCTTCTGTTAGGAACCAGTCACAAAGAAGTTACTACTACTAAATAGGACTTCTGACCAACAAAACAACATGGATTTTGGACATAGATAGCAAGAGAAAGAAATCTGTTTCCATCTGTAGTCCGCAGTTTGATTGGTGAATGAAAGGGTTTGTACAGCTGAGGATAAACTCCAGAGCTTCCAGTTCTTTGTTAAGTTCCAGTTTCACAGAAGCTTAAACTACTCTTAATTCCCAGCTGCTGTATTCCTGTCTTACTCCTCTGCACTGATGCTGGTACTGTGCAGCCCCTTAAACCAGCTCATAGAATTGATCAGGTGGAAAACTCTACCCCTAAAATGATGTGGGGTTTCGTGTTTTTGCTTATTTTATTTTTTTTTTCTTCCCTTGAACTGGCACACCACCACCTGTTTCTGTAAACACTAGCGTTGGCCGAAGGAAGGGGGTGGAAATATGTGGCGGGGGCGGGATGTGACCTCAACAGCCTAGATTTAGATCAGTTTAAGCAGCTTAATGAGTTTCTCATTGGCTCTTGGCCTCCTTTGTGCTTGGTAGTGCTCATGGTTTTTCCAAATACTGAAAAAACTCAGTCAACATCATTGTTACCCACCTACTCATGAATAGTAGCAGCAAAAATTGTCTGTGCTTATTTTGCTGTTAGCTCGGAAAACCTTAAATCAATACATCAGACTGAGTACAGGTTCAAAAGATGGCACTGACTCAGTTTACATTTGGGAGGTTTTCTTTGTGACCACATGTGTAGAAACCCTTGTGAAAACTTGACTCCCCCTCACCTCACTTGCTGAGGAAAGTCTCATTCACCAGTAACAGAAAGCAATTGTATTTTTCAAGGCCTACTGTATTATACGAAATAATCAGTGGGTGGAGGTGGTTTACAAGAAAAATAGTTCCATGTGTATGCTCTAGTATCTTCATAAAATATGAGAATAAGATAAGTGACTTACATTTTCACACAGCATTGAGTTGAAATCTTATTTTTACTATGGTGTTGTATCACTGTAGGCCTAATTACTTTGTTACTCAGTAGGATAAACTATGTAAATAAAGTAATGTAATATGAGTGTGAGTATGACTATATTAATATCTGCATTAACTTCTGAACATGTTTCATGCAAACTAGGTATTTTCAAAAACCAGAACAGATTCAGACTGATTAGGCTATCTCTGTAAATAAAACAGTAAAAAAAAAAAAAAAAGCATGTATCACAGCTAATATATATATATATATATATTTATTACTGTATTGACTGAATTATCTAAACTTGCAAAAGTTAAAACACCAAATAGTTTTATGCCTTGTATAAAATAGCTGTATAATATTTAATAGCTTGAAACTGGGCCATGTGTCCAGCGTGCCAATGAAGGGGGAATATTTACATGGTTAGTCCATTCCAACTATGTTGGTTATTATTTTTTTATAAAGGTTAAGCATTCATGCTCTGTCCTGAGTTTATTGAACAGATTGCTGCCACTGTGATGGGGATAACATTGTCCATTCCCAGTTGTACAGTGTTACTGCTTTCCACGCCCCATCTCTTGTTTAATTGGGTGGTATGCCAATTCAACTTGCTAAAATAGCAGAAAACTAACTGAGCAGGGAAGACAGGAGACAATGAGACTTTTTGCCAGTGAGCTGTTAATTTGGCTCAGCTGAAGCTATGCAGCCGCACTTGTGGACAAGGTTTGAGAAGCCAGTGAACTGTCATCATTATACATAATTGTCAAACACTGGCAAGCTGTTTCTCAAAATTCTTTATTGACTGAAGCAGATTTATTCTGCTTTCTGGCACCCTGTGTGAGACGTAAAGAGAAAAATGAAAACTCAAGCACCACTGGCAGTGAAGAGGCTGGAATAGATGGGGTGAAATTTAAACATTTTTTCTAATCTTGTGTTCAGGCTGAACTGCTAGGTAAGATAACTTTCTTGTCAGGAATAGTGAAACTACCGAATTATGTCTGGGGGAATAAACTACTTCTTCAGCCCTGAGCACCTGCAATAGACTTCTCTTCTGTACAGCCTAACATCAAAAGCTGCAAAGGCAGTATATTCAACTCCACCAAAAAGATGAAGCGTCTTTCAGAAACCTTCACTAGCATGTATTTATTCTGCCTACCCTGAATTACATTAAATAATTCTTGGGCTGTTCTCACAAGGTTTTAAATCTCCTCAATTCTGTTAATGTCTGCTAGCATTGGATGCCTAGCAGTCATGTTCTGCTGTCTTGTAAAAGTTACAAAATAATTTATTCAAAACATATAGAAGTCAGGCTCTTTTGAGATGATGAGTAAGACAATTTTTAGTCAACTTCATACATGTTTACAACATGATATTTCAGCCTCGTTTGTGACCACATAGATACAAATGGCAATTACTGGATAGATAGAACCAGACTTTCACTTTCAGAACCATAATTCATTGATGTATGTATAATTCATATATGTATGTATAGTAATGTCAGTACTGGACACCTTCTAGTTGCAATATTACTTTGTATTTTTGTAAAATTTGGATTGGTCAAAAATGAAAAACATGTTCTTATATGGATAATTGCACTGTCTAAATCACAAGAATTTTCAGTGACTGTGTATTTCCATTGAAATACAAATTTATTTGAGTTGCCTGTTCTTAAAACTTTTAATCTTCTTTCTCTCATTCATTTCTCTTAATTTATTTTCTTTTTTAAATGACAAGATTTCATTTTGAATCTAGTGAACAGGATTATAAGTTATTTAGATAATTACAACATTGCAGAATATGTCTGCTAGGATATTTTCCACTTTTGTTTAAAATCCAGGACTCTTTCAACTAAGGAGTGAAAGCTGAGGTTAAGACCCCTTTTCACTAAGCTTCCAGAAGCTTATTGGCAAAACCAGAAGTCATCATGCTTGTGACGGGAATAAGGCAAGGCGAGCTAATGAGTCAGGGGCATATCCAAGAAATCCACTGAGGAACAGCACGAGACAGGGCCAAAGAGAAGGATGGAGACAAGACTCAATAATGCTGATCCAAGCTTACAGGAGACAGACCCAGAGAGAGAACTACTTATAGTATTTGTCTAAAGTACATCCAAATGGGGGCCAGAGACAAGACTAGCTACAAAGCATGCTTGAGGTCCACCTAGGAAGCCCTGTCGATAAATCATGCTGGAAGTAGAGGGCTGGGTGCCAGTACAAGAAAGCAGGCCAGGTTTGGCTGCCCAGGTCAGAGCTTAAGTGGAGATTCTGGACCAGTTGGCAATATTGTCACGTTTGGCTGGCAACTGGCCTGATACCAAACAATGTCAGTAGTAAATAAGATCCATATTCATACATACATTGATTCTGTATTTTTGCTAGGGCCGACTTAATTTTAAAATGAAAATGAAAAACCATAAATAATGAGCACAGAGAACTCACTTATGCAGCATGTTACTGAGACCTCATTACTGCTATGCTAATCACAAGCTGTGGACAAGGAAGTAGATAACAAAAATATCTAGCAATATCTAATAGTTAAACTAAGCAGATTTTCCTGTTTGTGACCACAGTTTGCAGTGTTTATCCCCATCATTGGTTATTAAGTATTAAAATGAATTTCATCTGGAAAGTTGGATGATGATCACAGTAATTAAGGTGGATGAACTGTTCGTCTTATCCAGAATGGAAATTCCACTTGTGTGCTGGTACCCAGATTCCATAGAGATGGGAACTACAAATATAGTAACATTATAACACTTCAGTCAAATCATTTGATGTGCTTCTGCCTCAGTGAAGCAATTAAAAGATCCTAAGAGCAAGACTTTGCTGCATGTCATGTAATTGAATCTTTCCAGGAAAAAAAAAAAAAAAGAAGTGCAAGAAGTACAACACTGCTGGTAACATAGATGTTGTTAGGAGGTCTGCTTTCATGTTTCTACTGTCTTTAGTGGTTTCATTTTCAGTATTTACAGTGAACTAAGAGATATGTTTACATATCATATATAATCTGTTTAAAATTTAATGGATGGGCCTAGCATTCAGAATGTATAAGGGATAAATTTATTTTTGCTAGTTCATCTCATTTTCATGTCAGAATTCAGCATCACTGTGGTGTGTTTTGGTGTAATTTTTAGCGATGCCTTTGTTGATTTCAGGTTTTTAGCTGCAATTAGTGTAATGTTCCTAATCACGTAGTACTGTTCCCTCTTCCCACATGATGTCAAAAGAGAGATTAATTTTGTATCAGATGAGCGAGACTAGTAATATAAAGGTGACTGCAGCTAAAACTCCTACATTTTCTTTTTTATTATGTGTAAGTTGGTATTTATGGAATGAATGAAGAGTTCCAATTAATTGTACCTCCCGTTGATGGCATACAAGATTTTCTCTTTCAACACTTCATACTTTTTTTCTGCCTTTTTTGGGATTCGACATAGCTAATATAGCTATATATTTTTATCTCAGTGTGGGAAGAGTTGAAAGACATACTCAGAAGGCATACTCAGGACTTAACCCTGTAACTACCATAAATCTGTAGATGCTTGAAGGTCTACTTTTGAGTATGCTCTGGAGCGTCCAATTTCTCAAAAGACGCATATGCTGGAGTTGTGATCTGCTTCAGGAGCAATACGTGTTTCCTGGTCAGAAAGCAAAGAGCAGCTTCCATCAACACAGCTTTTGGCTTGCTCCACCTAGAGCAGGCTGCCTGCATCTGCACTGTGCAGCATCCAGAGGGATCCTGTAGTCTTTTTGAAGACCTTTCCTCAGCCTTTTTAAAATGCGGAGCACGGAACAAATATCACTTTTCCACTGCACTCATATCCTGTGATTATGCCAGTTCTTACTGTGTAACATGGATATAGTTTATTTTCAGGGATTACTGCCTGGGGCAATGCTGAGATCCGTTAGCATTCCTTGGTGCTAAACTGCCCTGCCATCTCTCTTTTGGTAGTTGGGGTGATTCCTGCAGTCAAGATTCCCGTGTCTTCAAGGGCTGTCATAGCCTACAGTATTCTGCCACTCAGACCTTCTCATGGCACCTTGCAGTCTATCTTTGCATATGAGACATTTGAAAAAAATTTAAAAGTTCTTTAATAATTCCCTTTTTTGTTTGTCCAAGATAATGTGCGAAATGCTCACACCAAACTATGTATCTACTATTATAGCATGTATCCAAAGAGGTATAATATGGATGCATATGAGGCAAAAGGCTTGCAAGGCTGATGTTGGAGAGTTAGTACAAGTGGAAGGAGACTTTAGAGTCCATTTCCTAGAGGTATCTACCTGATGACTGGCTCCTAGGTTTTGTCTTTGAAGAAGCCTTGTAATTTGTTTCTAAAGGGCAGATTCTAACAGGACTTTGGAACAAAACAGGTAATGATTCAAACTACTAGTATAAGGTGCACTCAAAATCCCCTATGTGTTACATTGGGAGCCTTGGCCTGTGATTCAGGGCTCTAGATTCTACTGGCTGACAGAATTCCTAAGTCCTTTCATCCTTCTAGGTAGTTTTTCAACATTAAAGTTATAAGAATTCATGAACATTGGCAAAACAGAATTTTTGCTTAGCCACATTTTAGGATGTGGCAGCTCCATTTTTAAGAAAGTGTAAAACAAATCAGATACTCTGAAAAAAAATAATCAGACTGAGCAATTAAACATTGGCAAAGTTTACAAGCATCTCAAACTCAAACCTTATAACAGGAATGTTAGGCAAACTTAACTACAGATTTCTCTTCCATCTGTATTTATATGATGCTGTGTACTGCCTGTCTGGCATGCCTGTACAGACTATGCCCCTAAGTTACCTTTGTATGCATTTCGTGTGTTCAGTACTTATCTTAAAGTACATCTATATAGATGTGAGTTGTATTTACATTTATATCATTTCTTATGCATATTAGGATTTCTTTATGCATATTAGGATTTCTTTTGAACAGTGGACAAGTGAAAAAAGTACTGAGAGACAATAATGGGGGAGGTCATTGCACCGGGTCTGGCTGGGATGTTAACTTTCCCTGCAGCAGCCCATACAGTGCTGTGCTCTGCACTTGTAGCTGGAAGAGCAGTGTTATCACACCAGTGTTGTGTCTGCTGCTGAGCAGTGCTGGCACAGCATCAGGACTCTCTCTAACCGTCGTAGGGGGTCGGCAAAATGTGAGAAAAGAAACATCACCAGGGTAGCTGACCTAAACCAACCAAAGGGATATTCCATACCATATGATGTCACAGCAATAAAAGGTGGAAAAAGGAAGAAGAGGGGAGGAGTGGGCTCTCATTGGGAAAACATCTGTCATCCCGAACACTGGCTACATGCTTTGAGGCCCTTACTTCAAGGACGTGGTCAAGCATTGCTCATTTGTGGGAAGTATAGAATAATTTCTTTCCTCTGCACTTCCACATAGCCTTTACCTTTTTTTTTTTTTTTTTTTCCCTCCCTTTTCCCCTTTCCGTTTTTTCCTTTTAGTTAAATTGTTTAACTAATAATAATAATCTTTCCTTAATAGTTATTTTTGTTTCCCTTTAATTAAATTATCCTTATCTCAAACTGTGAGTTGTTCTTTCCTTTACTTCTTCACCTCCTCTTCTAAGCACGGAGAGTGACAGAGCAGTTGTGGAGTTCAGCTGCCTAGCATGGTAAAACCATCACAGTCATTTACTAAGAAGTGAAAAAACAAGGCCTTTGACACAGATTTTTTTTTTGTCTGCATGCCTTCCTCAAAGTATGGAACATTGTATTTATACTTAATACATTCCCTTCACAATTACTTTTTTTTATTTTTAATTTAAACATTTTTTTTTCTGCCTGCAGCTTTTTCCTGTCCCTGAAAATAGCATTTATGTGATCAGAGCTGATGAATTGCAACTATTCTTACAGATGATAATTTCTTTAAAGCAGCTCATTTCTCCAGTGTGCTGCATATCTCTGCTTTTGTTTTTATTGTTATATTTTATTGTTATGTGTTTCATTCCAATTTTATCAGAAGACTCCCTGTTCATACTGTTCTTGGCTGTTTAGAGAAGTGATCCATATACATGTAATATTGATTCAAGAATCAATTGTTAGAGCTGTTTTCCCCTTCCTTTTACCAGGGCTGCCAAGACAGAAGGTCGGTTGACATTGATACCTTCATGGGCAGCCCTTTCCTTATTTTGTGTTTTTAAATTTCTAGAATAGATGCCCACATTACTTCATGGACGCCTTTGTTTTTGTCTTGTAGAAAGAACTAGCAGATAAGTGAGATAAAGTTCACTGGTATTCAATATAAATTGAACAGGAAAATCCATGTTATTAGAATGTAAAAGAAGCAGATAAGTAACTACCTGTCCATAATTCCCATGGCACTTTAAATTTAAAGTTTCTTTCATATATGTAAAAAGGATAAAAGTAATAAAGTAAATGAAGTGTAAATAAATGTAAGATATATAAAAAAAGTTTCTTTATTTGCATTTATGTATGAATCCTACTCCACATTAACTGAATTTTTGCAACGTACTTTACTAAGCTGGTTTTGAAGTTTAGTTCTGCTAAAGATGTTAATACATAGCAGTAGCTACTCTTCTAAGATTTAAAAAAATTATTTGCATTATTGAACCAACCAGCGGTTCTCCCTCAATGTTGAAGTACCGTGCTAGTAAGCAAATGTCCTTTTCACAGAAAGATTTGGTTTTGTTACGACATACGCACTTCCCTAAAGGTAAGCTTAATATATAGTGTTACCCAATTAAATGCTAAATTAAATATAAGTCTTTGTGTGCTTGAAGCTAGAATAAAAGGAATATGATCAAAAGCTGCACAATTCCAAAGAAATTACAATGTATGCATTACCTATACAACGTCACAGAGCCAAAGGCTCAGTAGGCACTCAGATGTGTGAGTTTGACCTTTGACTGTATACAGGTCCTATGTCATTCATTCTGAAGAGATAATGTCGATCATTTATGATGTTGACCATTTCATATCCTTGCATGCTGCTGGCTGCAGAAGCTGGTACACCATACCCAGCTAGCCCAACTTGCTGTTGCAGGCTTGAGTGAACCCTGAATATGTAGAGCAAGTAGACTCAAGAGTCTCTTATCCAGATTTTGGATAATTCCGTAAATGTTAGAGAGGAACTGGGTTTTTGAGAGGTTGTAAGTTCAGTTCCGTTGTGTTTAAAAGGTCTCTTTATGATCTAGCATTAATTGCTACTGGTAAACACTTTGATGACAAACAAAAATGTCTTAGAAAAAGCCAAGGGGAATACTCTGTGAGCTCAGAAAAGGACTGGGGCTTGGAAGACATGGAATCTATTCTTAATTTGGCCATTGATTTGCTGTACAATTTTCGTCAATTTAATCTCTCTCTCTCTCTCTCTTTTTTTTTTTTTTCCCCACACATCCTTATTGCTTGTTTATCTTTACTGCAGTTTGTCTCTATAGTGCCTAGAATAAGGAGAGAGGCTTTCTTGACTGATTCTAGTAAGTGATAGCAAATAGTATTAAATACAAAGTATTTTTCAGTCATTGTATTGAACGATGATTGTAATGGGTTTTGTATAGGTATAAAACAATACAGATTTAAGTTACTTTTCCAGCCATCTTTAACCTAAAGGATTAAATCCTGTCAGAGAGCTGCCTATGGCATCCATCTTCATGTTTTGTATTGTGTAGAGAATAGTTAGACTTAAAGATAATGTCCTCAGATGTCAAAAAAGTAATATGGTTGTATTTTTTTACAGCTTTAACAACTCAAACCCATAGCTAAATTTCCACAGCTTTTTTATACATATAGTTCTTTTTCATGACTGATACAATTTCAAAAATATTCTTATTAAAAACATTTTCATATGATACCAACCTTACTTATGTTTGAATACAATTCATTAAATATTTCTCAAATAGCTATTGCTAAACTTACTCCAAACATACCCTAACAGTATATATATATATATATATATATATATATTTTTTTTTAAAGAAAAGTGCTTCTAAATTATGTCCAATTTTGCTATCAGGTGCCAGGTGATACAGGCAGCCTTTGGGTTTAGCTTGAAACACTACCAATTTCAGTAGGATTCCATGAAAACATAAGTTCAGTTCTGTTTACTAAATTTGAAAAAGAAACTTAATCAATTAAAAGCTCATGGAGATCAATGAACATGGCAAATTTTATTGAGATCTGTAGCTACTAGCCCTCCCCAATATTCCAGCAAAAGGGACTTACAATCTCTTGATTTTTACCAAGTTGTTAATGCACTTTTTTTTTTTTTTTTTTTTGACAATACAGGTATATTGCATCCATGCTGTGTATTTGTATCACTTTTGAAAATTCTTCTGCCTTGAGCATACAAAAGAACACTTCATGTCCTTCATGCCAAGCTTTATTAAAACAGTGGTCAGTCTCATAAAAATATTTTCATGAGTTTATTCTTAGGCTGATTTTCCTCTCCATGCTTTTTTTTTTGTCTTTCTTTCTTTCTTTCTTTTTTTTTTTTTTTCCTATTTAAAAATTAATCTAGTCATTGAGAAAAATTCTGATTAGACATGGGTAGAAAATGACAACTGAAGAGTAACGTGCTAAGTTTGCTGTCCCACTTGCTATTGGGTCTGAAACTTACTTTGAGGGGCTGAACCTTTAGAGATAAAAGGGTAACCAAGTCTTCTGACCTACTCAATACTGAGTTTGAAAACAGCATGACAACTTTGTTAACCAGATTGTACAGAAAAACTAGACGAGTTATTACGTATTGGTTACTGAATACCTGTCAAATAGTAACTTTCAGTTAAAATTAATGCCAGGTTTATCTGAAGTAGTTACTTTGAGATGAAAAGCTGTGTATCCCATTACCAGTCCCTTGAGCAACTCAGTGTCCATCTGCTGATTTGAGAAGAAAACATCATTAATAATGTATTTGCAGCTTGTGCTCTAGCTTTTACGTTGCTATTAATTCTTCCAGCATGAGCTGTCTCAGCATTATTTAGCTTCCTACCTTTAATATCTAGCCATGGCAAGTTGTTTGGTATTTTAGTGGATAAATGGAATTAAAACACAAGATGTGACATAAAAATTGATCCATGATTATAAGGTTGCTTAGTTTTTGCATAAGACTCTGTATTACATTAGTATGCTCTGTTACTGCTTCAAAATACTTTAGCAAAAGAGGGAGTTTGAACAGAAAAAGAGAACATATGACTTATTACAACTAACACCATCTAGTTTTTTAAAAAATACTTGTCTTAATGCTATGAAGTGAGTAAGGTAATATTTTGGACGTAAGGAGTTGAATGATGATAGGATTGGTGCAACTCCACTGAAGTCAATGGAGGTGTCAATGCCAGAATAATGGCCAAAATATTTGGAGGGTTTTGTTTGTTTTGGACAATGTTTTAAGATTTTTAATTAACAGTTCCACCAGGAACAATGAAGTTACTGCATTAGAATTTAAGCCACTCACACCCACGATTTATAGTCTTATTTGGAGTAGTTGTTTTGTTTTTAAATTGCTAAACAATATGATTTGAAAATTTGTCAGAATTAAAGCCTGCAGCCAAACCAAGACAGTATTAACTGTCATCTTCCTAAGGCCTCCAAAAAGCTTGTTCTTTTGAGTTATTGATCTTTTTTATTTTATATTTTTATTTTTATTTTACTTTTCCTTAGAGGGGGCAGTTTGTTTACATTAGGAAAGTAATTATTTGCCTGGGAGAAAATGACATGCAAATATAGTACTTGATCCAAGATATTTGCAAAATAAAAGTTCTTTATAATCTCTCTCTCTCTCTTTTTTTTTTTTTTTTTCCTTAAATCAGATGCAAAATAAATATCACTGGAGAAAATACCCAAAGGCTTGGCTGTTTATCTCTGACACAGATCTCAGCACTTTTCATGCCTTTGTAGCTTCAAAATTGCATTTCTGCTGCAGGTAGGTACTGACAAGCTATGGTTTGATGTCCTGACTGACAACAGAAACTACAGAAGATCGCTGCAAACTGCTCTCCCTGCTAGTCTGGCTGCTCAGAACCAGGCTCAAGGCCTTTTCTGTTCTAGTGTTCATCCTTTTCTAATAAACTAAAGGGTTTGTACAAATAAACTGGTTACAGTTGGATCTTAAACTGGTTTAGATTTTTTTTTTTTTTTTTTTTCAGTCATGGCTTACTTTAATTCTCCAAATGAGGCAAAGTCCCTTTTATTTTTTTTCCCAATAATTTTTATTTTTCCCAGTATCTAGTGTAGTGCTTTTACCAATAGAACTGTCTCATTTAAAGGGGTATGATTTTGGAACCCTGACTGACTTAGTAAGTCAATAAATCCTGAAGTTAAACTCAACCTCAGATAGAATATTTTTGTTAAAGATGAACTGTGGAATAAGGTGGGTTAATAAATGTTCTTGGTTTTATTCCTTAGGTTATGCAAAGAATGTCTGAATTAAGAAAATAAGTTGGAGCTCTGGCATTAAAAATCCAGGTCCTCCATAATCGTTGGCAATTGGAATATATGTTTCATAGCAGTAGTGCAGAAGCCAAGAGATTGAAAGACAAAACATAGTAAAAATAATTTGGGTTCTTGCTTTTCTTAATACATCTGCAACTTGCTAATTCAATTATAAGAAAAATTCAGCTCAGATCCCTGCTTAACATGTGAGAGGTTAAACTGAGTTTAACAGAAACTTGGTTTCTGGTCTTTAACAGAAACTTGGTTTCTGGTCTTTTTACTCAAGCTGAATCTAAAACAAGATTTAAAGCTGGTTAAAAGTATTTCATAGATCAGATTTAATATCTCTGTTGACAATGTATTTGGGCTTCTTTTCATGTACGCTGTTGGTCATTTCTGTAAAGATCATCTGCCAGTAGTTATCAACACACAGTTGCTTAATAATGTACTTTTAAAAACAAAACTAGATGTGCCAGGACACTTGTGCCTTCAGCCAAGCGTCTAGTTAGTGCAGATATAATAATATTATGTAATAATAGTAATTACTTAATTGAGCAATCCAAGACACATGTTCTGGCATTGTAACAACTATTTAACTGCATACAAAGGTTTCAGGGAAATTATATTCATTTGTAAGAAAATCAGAACTACAACTCAAAACAAGTTTCAGCAGTCAGAGGGAAAAAAGAAAAACTTATCTGAATGAAGCACTTCATAGCATAGAAGATACGATAGATTATATGATAGATTCTTTAGTATGTGGAGATCACATGCAGGATTTTATTGCTTAAATATCATAACAGCAGTAAACTGTACTGTTGGTGTATTAGTATACATTGCAACAAGAATCTATTAAAATGGGAGTAAAATACCTTTACAAAAACACACATATTAAGTGTTTTTATTTCTATAACTGTAGGGCATAAAGAAACAGCTCACAAGGAAAAATCCCTTGTAAAATATTATTGGAGTTTGTCGGATTCAAAATTACTCAGACTTGCTTCATTAAAAAAATAACTTTGTAATTATTTTAAATTAAGATGATGTAATGAAATAAAAAAGACATAATTCTAACTGAATTTAAATCACTCTATTTGGAAGACATGTAATGCTTCAGTTGAGGAACAGGAAAGCTGAAGAAGTTACTTTTCTTTTTTATAGAAACTACTGGTTTCTTTTTCTAGTGCCTACTTACAGTACTGAGAAAAAAACCTTTAAGAATAGTTTTAGTAGAGGTCCTAAAATTCGGTGTTGTGCGATGCTAGTGATGAACTGACAGCTGAGAAGAAATAAGAGTTATTTCATTGTGATTTTTGCAGAAGAATGTAGAGAAAGTGTGTTAAGTATATGTGTTTATAAGAAAAAAATACAAGAAACCCTCTTTTCCTAAAACTGTTCTATTACTATTACTAATAACATGACTGGAGTAGTATGATGCAACACCACTTTCCCAGTTTGTGTTGATTTTAGTGAGATTGGAAAACAATAGCAATGTTGTCTCACAAATCCAGTATTACTCTTGTCATTTTTTTATTTTTTTTTATTTTTTTTTAAACAATCCAGGACAAACAAGCTTTCACTATCTTCTTATGTGGGCCTGTTGCTTGGCTTCACATCCATTACAGTTTGAATTTTCATAATATATATTCTAATTCTTTTCAATGTAAGAATTATTTTTTTCTTGTGCTTCCTTTTCAGTCAGGAAGGACGGCACCCATGGGAGGGACCCCTTGTATTTTCTTCCCCTTTCCCTTTGAGGAGGGGCAGTGCGAGAGCGGTTGTGGTTGTGGCTCAGCTGCCCAGCTGGGTAAAACCACCACATTCCTCCAGTTTTCCTTCTAGTGGATACACTGAGTAGTAGATGATCATCTTTTTATAACCAGCTTTCATGTATCAAGAGGATTATGAAGCCTGCACTTTTTCAGATCCTTCACCTCTTTTAGGTCTCATTTTCTAAGCCACTTTTACTGTTTTATTTTCTTCTCTGTATGGAACTCTTCTGTAAATACTACTAACAATTGCTAGACCTACTGACTTTTTAAATTAAGGCTGTACCAAAATAATTGAGTAAATACATATATGACAATATTGTGGTATTATTAATATGAATATTGTGAACATAGATGTTAAGGAAAAATGTTGTCTCATTCCAAACAGTATAATGTTCATTGGCAGGCATAGACTCAAATGAATTGACTGTGTTCCACTCTAGATTTCAGTTACTGAAAACAAGTGTCTAAAATATGTTCTGCCCTTCTGTTGAAGAAAGACCTCATCATTACCAGAGTAAATTTAGGTTTCGCCAAGCCCTGACCCAGATGTTAATACGTTAATTCTAAACATGGAGAAACTTCCATCTGTACTGCATCAGGTAGAGCTCCCAGGGACATTTCTCCCCCTTTTTTTTTTTTTTTTTTGGGTGACATTTTTTGGCTTTTTATTTGATACAGCATATTCCTCAGGCCTGTGTAAGTCTTCTTCTAAGTTGTGTGTATTTGATGTGAGGTTTTCAGCTGATTTGCCTCTGCTTTGCCTAAGCAAAGGTGTAAGTATGCTTACATGAGTGTGTTTCTTATTCCCTGTTATTCCCATAAGCGAATATACCTGAGCTTGGTCCAAGCTGGCTCCTAGTGCTCAGCAGACTGTCAGTCACTTTTAGGTAAGTGAGTCTGATACCTGTAACTCTCAATAGCTTCATTTTTAATCAAGCAGATACAGAATTGCAGAATCACACAGAATCACAGAATTGAAGGGGCTGGAAGAGACCTCGAAAGATCATTGGGTCCAACCCCCCTGCCAAAGCAGGTTCCTTAGAGCAGGAATTATTTTTTATTTAACATAATATATAAACAATTATTTTGTTGCTACAATGAAACAGGAACATTCAAAAATAATAAAAACAAAGACACTTTGATAACTAAGTAAAAGAAAAATGCTTTGAATAGTAAGTATTTTAGCAAGATGTACGTTGAACCTTCTGGGGAGGTAGGCTTCTTCATGAGCAGTTTGTTATTGAATATGACACCTATGAAAAGGATCTATACCTGCATCTAGAGACAGTATTTCTGAAATTAATTCTTAAATTTAATAAAAAAAATAATTACTTTCATCTGATTACTAGTTACAGCAGGACTGTATGGATTTTTAAATGTAGAAGTGTTTTTCTCAAGTCTGATTACAAAACACTTTAGTTTAATTTGAGGCAGCTTTGGTGCCACATATTCCAGGGCAGTGTATTCCTGCACTTTGTGCTGAGAGCACAGCTTGATCGTGGTGACAGTTTAGGGAGCAAAAGAGGCAGAAAACTTACCAAAGCGTGTGCTCAAAAGGATGGGTACAGAGCAACAGAGAAAGCAGAATATGAGAGTTGGGGTGTGGCAGCAAGTAGACCAGCTTAGGCTGCCATGATCTATGTTACATTTCACAGACACCTCAGAAGCGAGTTGTATATTTCCAGCACCACTACAATAAAATTCAATTTTCTGCCATGTATCAGACCACTGCACAATGGATATACTCTTCCATGAGTTTTCCATATAGCACATTTAGCCTGAGGTAAATTCATTTCACCTAATGGAAATAAATAGTGTGTTAAATATTCTTGCTAAGTGCAAACTAATAACAAGCCATGTGTTTTTTCTGTGACTTTTAATTAAAAAAGAGGCTTTAAGCTTTTTCAGGATAAAAAAAAAATCTTTGCAATAGAAATGATATCTTTTGTTGGTTTTAGAAAATAAGTGAACTTTACAGGAATTTTATGTATTTAATGTGAGTGCATAGTAATATGACAACACTATCCTCTAGTGGCAGTATGTGTTAACACGTCTCAATTTACATCAGTGTGAATTAGTTTACATGTGTTGAAAAGATGGAATGTTACCCACATTAGTATTTATAAATTCAGAGTTTAGTTTTCCTTAACATAAAAGGAATAATTAACCAAATGCTGCATACAATGGGATGATAATATATGCATCAACCACCAGCATCAGTTGCACTATGTATATTTTATACAACTATAAAACAGAGTATATGATTTCTTGTAATTTGCCAGACCACCAAACTTTTGTAATTCCTTTCAGATGTAGCAGCTTTTTCAAAGGTACATTTTTTTACATGGTAGGATCACTAGTTAGTTTTTAGTCTACTCTTGAACTCTGCCATTAAAATCATGGTTAGAGTGCATCTAGACATTGGTACCCATGAGAATATAAAGCATCCTTCATTTCTAAGTTTCAAATTTCAAACTTCTAGTATATAGCTTAAGGGGAAAAGAAAGGGGAAAAAAAAGGAAAGAAAAAAGAAAGGGGGAAAAAAAAGAAAGGGAAAAAAAAAACTGTGTAAAAGAATAAACTCAGAGATTTCAAAGCATCAGTTTTTCCAAACTACCCACTGACAGGGCCAGCCAGTCTAGACCGAAAGTGTATTTATTTACAGTGAAGATAGATGTTACAAAAAATAAATGATCTCTCACACATCTTCTTGAAGTTTGGAAATGTGTCTATGTTAAAATCCTGCAACTCAGAGTATTATTTTTTTTTTTAATATTTCACACATACTGGAGAATTTTTATCTAATAATGTATTTTGGGAATGAAGAGGTTATACTTCCTACTCATGTATGCCCCATGTAAAGCCAAAACAAAAAGAAAGCAGGAAACAAAGAAGACATGGTTAGACACATCTCTAGCTTTTCATATGGAGTGGTCCCTGGAAGCAAAAATCAGGAAAGGTTGGAACTCATGTGTTGATGTTTTTACTGATCTGATTTTACTTTCAAAGACCACTTGGCTTACAGCCAGCTCCCTTGTGTAGCAATTCCAGGTACCTTAACAGTGCTTTCATTTCTCTTATCCTTAACAAGACTATTATTAAACAGTCTGTTTTAGACTGTTTTAGGGTGTGGGATTGTACCTTTTAAAGGTTACTGCTATATATAATATAATATATACATATATAATATAAAATAGCAGATACTGAAGGTAGGTTATACTGATATTGGTACGTGTTACACAGTTCCTATAAGCTGCTTTAACTTTATAAATATATTTTAATTCATATGAGTATTTATTCATATTGTGTCAAGTTGTTTTTCTGTTAGTCTGTACAAAGAATATGAAGTAAATATTTTTCTTAATTTTATGTGATTTGCCTTTAAAAAACAAAAGCAAAAATAAAAACATAAAAATGCAGTGTTTATTTTCTTAGCTTTCAACTTGGAGTGTGAAATGACTTTTTTTTTTTTTTTTTTTTTTTTTTTCCCTGAGGTCTGCACTTGGAGCAAAGGAGATACTTGATCTGTACAGCCCATGTGCACAGAGAGAAGTTATTGTCTTGTCATCTTTGTTCCACAATTCCCTCAAGCAGTGTTTGCTATAATGGTATAAACTGCAGTGGTTTCCAATGTGAAAGCATAAAATTTGCAACAACATAAATGTAGCTACAGAACAATAATTAACTGACAAATGATCCTTTTGGATGATACAACAGCTATTCTTCAAGTGTCAATAAAACTATTAGTAGAATAAGTAGTGGTCCACTAAGGGTCAGATGTAACCACGCAATGAAGAGTATTACTTTAAAATGTTGTGTGAAGAGCTCTTATGTTATTAGGCTTGAAAGATATTATTCAGCAGCTAGTGGTGAGTTATAAAGCATTCTGCTTCTGATTCATTGGTTTACTTTTGGATCACATTGCTAGTGACTTAATATTATATGACGGTGGACCACAGCACTGTGTTTAATGAATTAACTGTATGTGTCCAGTCCCCCCACAATATAGCTAACTATTGAAAACAACAACCAGTAATTTTGTTGGCAGTGTTTTTCACCAGTGCTTGAATGGCCATGGAGATTATGTTTTTCTTCTAGAAATTTTTCTTTGAAAGTTGAACATCATCAATGGAAGATACAGAATAGTCTCAGACTTTCTGCCTATGCTTTGTGTGTTCTGTGGATAAATAAAGAAATGAAAAACAATATCAGGAAAAAATAATAACCATATGTCACGGCAGAAATGATTATGTGCATCTTTGAAAAGGAACTGTGCTGGAGGAAATGCTTATGCACATCTGTGAAAATTAACTGTATGTTAGTAACAAGTTGCAATCTATTTGGATGAAGACAGGCCTGGCAGTTGATTAAAATGATGCTCTTTCTCTCTTATACTACAAGTAAGCTTGTGATGTTGAAAGCGAAAAGTAACTTGGATCTTATCTCCCCATTCTCTTCAACAAGTCAGCACCACCAAGTGAATCTGTTTCTTGTTTCTACTTCTACTTGCCTGATCCTCTTGAATTCTGCATTTCTGGTTTCTGTGAATGTTGAACTTATAAACTAAAGTCATAAGAAAGTAGGCTTTACTGTTATTTGGGTTATTTTATGTTTTAGCATTCTTGTTGACTAAAAATAAATGAACTTGATATTGTGTTACTGAAAAATGGATGCTCATTTGATGACTCAATATTCTTTGGAAAATGTTATGTTTTCTTTGTAGATATCTTGCCTTGAAAAGGGACCTCTTCATGGGAAAAACACTTTATTTACATAGCACTACAATAAAACAAATATTAATTATAATGTGTAGTTTCACATGTTCATAATTGTAAGAAGATTGCCTTAAATACAAACACAGGATTTTAAGAATTATTTTGAAGCATTTGAAAACATTGTGTTTGGCTATGAGGTATTAGAGCGTAATGACTTATTATTTGAGATTGCAGTGCAATTTTTTTTTTCAGTGTTTCTCTGAAATATAGAATAGGTATTAGAAGAGCTCTGTAATAAATATAAAATACTTATCTGTTATCATATTAGCAAATTAAGCTTGACAGCTAATTGCATTGCAGAAATTACTTAGGAGGAGAAATAACACATGAAAAATTGCCAAAGCTCCTTTGATGGTGTCCTTCTCTGCTGACCTACAACACAGTTCATTTTATGTACTCCTTTAATATCTGGGCTGTCTGTGGAAAAGAAAGAAAAGTACAGTAAAGGCAGTGTGTTCCAGTAGAAATCTGTGAAGAAATGCTGGAAATAAAATCACCACACATTTTACACAGGTTACTGAAGAGCTACGTCATTGCATACAAATGGTCTCGAGAATGTGAACTTCAACTTGACTTGAATGTCAAGCAGAGGCATACTCTATTTCCATTAATAACAACATGAAGCAGCCCGTGATACTGGGAGTGTAACTGCAGGTTATATGCAATGATTGGAACATCAGATCTTTCATAGATAGTGAATATGGCACTTCACAAATGGCTTCACTGAATTCAGTTCATCAGTGCAGGTGCTCTTCAGTGTGAATAAGGTTGTCATCTTGCCCTGAATAAGGCAAAGAGAAACAGTCCTATTGCATTGGCAGGGAAACCATGCAGGCAGTGTTTCTGTTTTTCTGGTGGTTGACTAAAAACATAAGAAAGAAATTCAATATGTAACAGAGAAAAGAAGAAACAAATACATTGGAGAGATTGATTTTGATTTGTGGAGGCTGCCTTTTCACTGCAATTTCAATTATGCCAGTGGGAAGCATGCATTCTCTTTCTTTCTTTGCACTGGCACTATCCTGTACATCTGGAAACAATTGGTCTTAAGAAAAGGCCCTGACATCTTAAGTTAGAGAAAGCAGACCAACAGTATGTGGCAGAACTATGACAACAAATCTGAAAGTCTGTCTTCACTGATTTCAGTTGCTGTCATGTTAGCTTTAATGCAAATTTTCAGTATCAATTCACTTCTATGTGTATTACTGCCAGAGCTAAATACCTGGAAAGCATTAAGCATTACTTTTTAATATAAATTGAATAGACAGACCATACAAGCATCTGCTGAGAATTGATTTGAATAGAGGAGGACACATAATAGCCTTATTATAAATTTTTATTTAAAAAGTAAAGTAGAATAAAATATACAATCTTTACAAGGTAGCTCTACAGAAAGCAGAATCCACTGCCAAGTTAGATTCCTAGTTAACTGATAAACCTTTCTGGAGTAAACATGCCTGCCTTGTGATTTCCTGCAATATGAACAGAAGAATATGTATTACTAAGAAAAGGTAGAGAGAAAAAAAATGATAGCTAAATGCCGTATTTTATATGATGGCATATTTTTATACCAATTTGTTTACATTCATTTTTGAAAACTAAACTGTTTTCAATGTAGAACTTCATGTAATTTGTGAGAAAAAGTACCACTTGATTCTTTGCTCTCTTAAAGAGGTGTCTCTTGGTATAAATCAGAATTTGCATTGTGAAAGGGATAGCTCTTCCTTGGATTCAACACAGACATAGGATACCATCTGATGTATTCCGATGAAAATGCTCTCTTTGATTAAAAGTCTTGAATGAGGAAAAGGGAATTTTGACTGGTGATATTGAAAAAGAAGCTATGTCACTACTTCTCTCTCTTTTATTCTTTATTTTTTATTTTTATTAAAAAAAAAATATTGCACATTATCAGTAGTAGGAAATGAGAAAACTACAAGTTTATTACCAAGTGGGACTGAAGGCCAGAAATTGGCTCCTTATTCCATAAAAAATCAATAGTCCTATTCTCTGAATTGGGAGTGTATGGGAATACATGTAAGTGCTCAACATTGTGAAAAAGGAAAATCATTCATAATTGGTCTCTGGGAGTCATTTGCTATTAAATTTCATGCCTTGTGTTTTAAACTCAGAACTCTAAAAGCAAGGAGGGAGTTGTTTCTTCAACTTGCAAATGACACATTTTCTGGGTGCGTATTTCTTTACTGGCTTTTTCTGAAGCATAAGTTGCCAGCTACAGCTGGAAGGACTTTGTACTTAAGTGATCATTAGATTGGTTTGGCATGGCATTGGTTTGGCATCCCGTTTTTATGTTTTAATGTTACCAAATCAAACAGATGTGAAATTAAAAAACAAAAAAAAAAATCCTAAATAAAGAAAGAGTTATTAAAGTTTTGCTCAAAACAACCTGTAACCAAAGTACTCACAGATAGAGGAGCCAAAGAGCTTTTCCAGGAAGTGCTTTTTTCTGTATTTGTGCAGCTCTCTACTGGGAAACAGTTCTACAGGACTAATCGTTTTAAGCATAATAAGCAATTCACCTAAATAAAATAGTGGTACAGTGTTATCATAGCCTAAAATAATGCTAATTCTAAAATTTTCTGACTAGTTGTGCCAGTCCCTGTTCTCTTCAGGACAGAATACCTATTCTTCATTGGCATACCTTTAAAAACAGTTATTAAATTCTACCTCCTTCTTTGCCATTTGTGAAAACAATCTTGTGTATAGAGGAATTAGCAACATTCGTCAGATGTTGTATTTACAAAAATATTTTACTACTAATAATCTCATTATATAGTTTTTGTGTGTTTCCTTGTTCAATTATGTTCTAAAGCAAATTCACTTCTAAGTTTTTTTTTTTTTTTTCTAAACTAGATTAAAAAACAAACCAACCCAAGATTTTAAAGTCTAACCATTTTTACTAAATGTCTGTTGATCATAATATCACTATGCTAAAGAATTTGCTATTCAAAAGACATTTTAAGTAAGTAGATAGTTTCAGAAACACATAATGCTATGAGTTTGTTATTGATCACATTTCTTTTGATAAATGAAAAACATGACTCTATAATTTCTTTCTGTCTATTAATCACAGCAATTGTCATTTTCTCTGTTACCTCACAAAATAATTCTCATACCTGGACTCAAGTACTGTGACATTTTTTCACCCTCAAGAAGTGTCTCAGTCCATTTTCCTGCCAAATAAATGTTTTTAGCACCTTACATTCTGTTCTTTAAAAATGCCAAAGAAGGTGAACTACCAAGCCAAATTCCCCTCAGGATTTGAAAATGTGACTCTGTAATCTCGTGTAAAGAGGCATTAACAATGTTAGTCACAGTACTCTACTTTTTGCCATATTCCTGACCAGTCCCTGATGTGGCAGTCCTCACACAAGTGGAAGTCTCACAGACAGTAAGAAATTTAGTAACTCATTCTAGGAAATGGTTGAGATTTGTAGAACAGTGCTAGTTACTTATAGAAGTAACATCTTTTTTGTTTGCTTGTTTGTTTTGTTTACTAATGCATGGAATAGTTATTAAACAAAGAAACACAGACACATGAAAAACACCCCCCAAAAAAGAAACATTGGAATTGTGAAACAGCAATGTTTCATAATACGGGATGCCTGGGTAGGAAAAAGGGGTAGAATTTGGGGCATTTGAGCTTTATGACTGTAAAAAAAAAACATAATTTATTTGTAAGCGCTGCCTTGTAATTGTAAGAATCATAAGATAAAACCATTTAAGCAATGATTCACAACACTTAATGATAATGGATTGTTTTTCTTGGCAAAGGACCAGCAGGTCCTAAATGCACTTTTACATCTGCCCTTGCACTGTTACAGAAAGGGGACCACTCAAAGCTCCTTACCTGAGTTATGAGCCAAGGAGAGAGTCATCCAGCTGCAATTGTTTTGCCCATTTTATGTTTGCTTCCCAGTTACTAACTTTGATTCTAGGAAGTGGTTAAACTGGGTTCTTGCCAGCATGGAGTGATTTTGTGATCAGGAATTCTAGAGATACATATCCAGTCTCTGAGTATTTTTTTTTTTTTAATGGTCAGGTAAATGTAGTAAAAACAGACTGAAAACTTGACCCCAAAGGTATATTAGAGTAGCTGACTTATTAAAGGAAATATTTAATAAAACCTTTATTTCATTCTCTGTTATCATCAGAAGACAATCATCTGAATAAGGAGTCCAAGACCTCATCCTTACTGTGCTTTCTTTACCATTCATTTTTTTGTTTTGTTATCTTTGTGAACTTTAAGCACATTAAACTAGTCAGCAAATGAAGAATTAGGTGCTTTGCGAACTATTAGTTGCAACATCCATTTTTCTTTTTATATTGATGTTTTCACTTCCCTTAATGTTATTTTTTTTTGTGTGCTCAAAATATTTCTTTCTTTCAATGTTTAATATAATTTGAAGATTATGTAAATACAATAGGATTTTTTTTTCAATCGCCTCTTTCTTGCTTAAGTTCTTTACTGATTTCTTTGAATCACAAAAATTTATTTCATATTAATAGAAGAATTCTGAAAACTGAGTGGTATCAGGAATGACGGAAACTATAGATTAAAGATTTGAAAGATTTAAAGTATTTAAAGATTTATTTAATTTAATATTTAAAGCATATATAAACTAACTACCTAATAACCTTACATAATCAGGATACGCGTGCCTATGACTTATGTAACACTTCATATTTTTTGTTCCAGATTTAAGTATTTGTATTTTGATTTTTTTTCCTTGTAATTGCTTTGAGATAGATTGGTTTGTTCTTCAGCTAAATATTATTATAACCCTTTGTTCCATTACTTTTATCCCCAAATGCGTTAGGGAAACTGTGGCACACAGCCTGAGATTCTGATACTCAAGATATTTCGCCACATTAATGGTCAATTCCTTATTATTCTGAAGACAAACGATTGCCCTTGCAGAGGAGTTACAAACCATTGAGACAGTTTCATGAGAAATAATTGTTAAAGAGAAAAATCTTTTAGAAAGCCCAAGCCTCTGTATGACTACACTGAAGTCATTACAGAAATCCCGAGTATGAAAACAGTCTCAGTTTTCTGTTGGAAACTGATTATATTAAAATGCTGTAAAATTAGAGACCAATATGTGATTCATCAATAATATTTCACTCCATAAAAAGATAAAAAAAAGTCCAAAAAAAGGTTAAAAAATACATTTGTATCAAGGTGGATCAGTTGCTTGGTTTGAAATCAGCAGTAGTACAACAATGTCAAATAGAAAAGGAAGGAATGAGCTATGGAGTTTGTTTAAATGCAGATCCTACATAGAATAAGGATGTTAACATTAATTACAAAGAATAGTTAGAATATTTAGGTTTACAATTTAGTTCCAAAGTACTATTTAGTTCCAAAAGTCTATAATGAGCATTGTTACTGTCTGTTAAGTCTCTTAAGACAGACAGTAGAATTTTAGCTCTTAAAATGTACTCAGAAAAGAACATATTGTAATATAAAAGATAGACTTTAGGAATGTAGTATTTATGCACAAAACTGCAAGCCATCTTTTTATTGTAGTTCCTATTCTAAAGTGTATTCTATACTGTGTACTGGAATACCGTAATATCATTCCCCTTTTGTAATATATAATTTGGTGTGCACAGTATAACATTTTTTTTTCTGGCAAGCATACAGGACTAAACTGATAAATCTTACCAATATAAAAATGCATCCTGATTTATTAATATCTTAATACTAAAGAAACAGCAAATACAGGTTATAGTTACCAGTGGTGGATGCAGCTGCTGAACAATTGTTGGTAACAATAAATATCTGAAAAAAAAAAAGAAAAAAAAAAGGAGGCATTGAAATGAACATTTTATGTATTAGTGTGGGTAATGTACTCATTGTCTCATTGAGAATCTATTTTCTAAGAAACTGTCTCAAGAGACTTGTTAAATAAGGAGTCTGCGTGTTTTATTTTTGACTTATTTCATTCCTGTAATCTAAGAAAGTGCCAGTGTTTAACAAATATTAAGAAAGTAAACATTTAGTTGTTCTGATGAGACCAACATTTCATCTGTTTTATGTATGACTAAAATGAAGCCTGGAAAGGAGACTGGTCAAATACTACACAAATCTATTAAAGAAGTTGGGATGTGTTGACATGAATGGCATATAATAATACAGTAGGTGTGCTCCTATTTCTCTTGTTAACTGCTTCCTTCCCATAGCTACTAATTAACTTGTGGAAAGACCTAAAAAAAGTCAATTCACTTTCATTTACTTGGAAACAAAACATAAAGTTCAGATACTTAAGTAGAGATCAGGAAAAAAAAAACACAACACAAAAAAAAATAATCTCTGTCAAATGGAGACTGTCAAATGACTGTTTCCTCCTTTTACTTGGAACCTTGAAGTTATGAATTTTCTGGTTAACGAGACAGTAATGAAAAATCCTTCTGTACTGCTGTTCAGATTTCAATTGTACAGTCTTCCACCCTGATTCCTCTAAAATTTTGTGGGAAATTTATTGATCAGTTCTTTCATAACAGGAGTTATAAGGAAATAATAAGCAAAATATTTATGTAATTACATGCAATATGACCTCTAAGAGTGAAGGTCAAAACATTTAAGCTAATATTTTCAAAATTAGGTGCTAAAATGGGGTTCCTTGACTTTATAGGTTCATAAACAATCACATTGCTGACTATCTTCCAAAAAGTTTGAGTTGCTTTTATTTCAGAATCTCAACTTGCATTTGGGAATGTTCCTGGATATAGACATACATCATCAGTGACTATCAGAACAAGATCTAGATGTGTATCATTCCTGTTTCCCCACCCACCCAATGCTCTCATTTACATTGAAAGGAATCCTAAAGACACAGGCAGGAGGTCTTCAGTTGGGACAGTTTTCCAATCTGAACAGTCAGGGCAGCTGGATAACATGGTACACTTCACTCCACTTTTCAGCATCACAAGACATAAGAATTCAATCCTATTGTGTTTTTAAAATAAACAGATATCTCCCGACAGAATACAGTAGATTAATATCTCAGGGAAAAATTATGACTATATTTACTGATGAATTTTCCAATACTGCAAACTTTAGTGAAAATTATAGAATTACCTCATTTTTCCCTTATTTTTCAGAATTATCTTAGCTTCTCAAATTAATGAGACATAATGTAGTGAATGCATTTAGTAACTCAGAGATATGGATTATAAAGTACTTTGAGGAAAGATGATAGTAGACTGCAACATGTACTTATCAGATTAATATTGTGCAGTTTTAAAGTAATTCTTTGTGCTTGAGCATCTTTGGATCTCTTTTTAGAACAACATAAGTGAATGGATGTTTTCAGGAGTTTAGTTTTAAAATGAAGCTGATTGTACTTTTTTTGTTTCCCCCCTTCCCCCCGCCCCAAGAAACATTAACAGTAGAACTGGCAAGTTCAAGGGGAGCAAATAAAGATAAAGGGCCCCATACTGCAGAGTGTAGAATATGTTTTGAGGCCTTGACTGCCTTTAATGACAGTTGACTCTTGTTCTTCATGCAAGGAGGATGAACTGAAAGAATGTATATATGTGCATGGTCATGGAATAAAAGAACCTCATTTGAACTTTGGGTAATAGCCAAGTGCTTTAAGTCAAGACAACATTCAGATGCTTGGGGTATGAAAGGTGCTTAACGCAAAAGAAAAGAAGGAATATAGCTGCTTTGGTTTTGATCTTGCTCATGTGATAAAAGTTCCAATGGCTTAAAATCCTTCTGGCAGGTCCTAATTGCATTTATATAAAGTTTACTAAATATTTCAGTATTATTAATGATGGCAAGATCTGAACTCATTAAAGGTGGGAAATTTGTGGGATTAATTTTCCTCCAACTTTTATTTGCCAAGAGAGCATTTTCCCAGCATTATTCTTTCTCCATATATTTTAACTTTGTAATTGTGGATCAAAGCATACTGAGCTTTAGTTGTATTAAGTGAATCTTACTGAAATAGAAATTCAGAAAGGCATTTTCTGCCAAAAATGTAACTGGAGAAGTCACGATTGAGTTCAGCTTATTAAATCTGTTTACTCAGTGTGCCTAAGTCCTTTTGGAATTTAAAAAAAACAAAACACACATGGATATGTTTGGGCAGTGGGATATGACAAGTAGTACATTTTAAAAGAACTATTCCTGGGACATAGGTTTGAGAAACATTGTCAATACAAGATAATAAACAAGACCTCCTATATATGTTGCCTGGAATAATGTGTGGCTTTATCAAATGAAAGTTATTAAAAAATTGTGATAAATCAGAACTGCAAAGATTTGCACTTCATGTTCATCTGAATATAAGAATTCCATCTGGCTCTGTATCCTGTCTCTGTAAATTACTGATATATTTGTGCTTTCAAAAAAAGTTGAAGAATTTTACAGGAAACTGCTTTGGCCTGGCCTTGGTCTTTTCCTGAATTGTTAAACAGGTTTAAGTTTTCATATCGCTTTCCACAAAATGGGTATAACTAACTCTTATAATTGTGAACATTCACTGTACTTATCCTACTATCCATATGAATGTTTGAATGTAAGTTCTGGACTTCATTTACTTAGATTTAGAATCTAAGATCAGTCATATGAAAAAAGACCAAAGGTCTATCTATCTTAATACTGCTTCTCACCTGCTATGTGAGAATTCTGTGGTGAGTCTTATTATTTGCAAAGTAACAAATATTCTCCTACGTTAACCTTCTTAAAATTGTTAATGACATTAGTAATAGCAATATTAATATTAGTAAATAATTTGCATAATTTGTAGATCTGGGAACATAGTAGGTTTATATTGTCTCAGAGTTATTTTCTCTCTTTCTTAATGGTTTATGTTTTTACTCCAAGACCACCTTTCAGTATGAAAATAGTTGAGATCATCTTTTTACATGTTTTCGCCTTATGTATGATGCAGTCTTAATTTATTTTATGCATCTATTATCCATTTTAAAAACATTGGAATGATTATATTGGGTTAGACATAAGGTCATTCTAGCCCAGTTTCCTGTCTCCAACACTGGCAAAAATAAAATGCTGTGAGAAAAACAAACAAACAAACAAACATTAGAACAGGAGATTCATGTATTTTTACTTTGTCAGAATATTCTCTCCAAATCCAGCATTTTGTAGTTCAGGAAATTCCAGAGTCAGAGATACTGTCTTTGTAGTTAATGAATTTTATTTCCTGTTGCTCAGTATGCTATGACTCTTCTGCAAATGTTAGCAGTAAGTTTTAGATTTGACTGTCTTGACTAATTTTTATCACAAATAATACTTCTTCCTATTCTATCCATATGCTGTTAGTCTTGACTGAAATAATTACGCCAATTAGTGTTAATCAAACACTTAAGTTCATGTACACACTCAGTTAATTGATCATTCCATTTTATCCCAAACTGTTTAATTTTCTATTTTGTCTTTTTTTTTTTTTTTTCATACAAGGTAGCAAGAACTTATTTGGGGAAGAGATGAATAGATTTTGAGCCATCCTTTGACTTTTTAAGCCAAAGCATGCTGCTGACAAAGCTGTAGAAATTCATGGTTATTCCAAATGCATTCTGTACCAGCTGCAACTGTTTAAGTAATTCACAATTTTTTGAGGAGATATGATATGAAAAGGGATAAAAGCAGGTAAAACTGGTAAGTGTTTTAATTTATTTATTTTTTCTGTGTAACTCTTTATTACCTTCACATTGGATTTTTGCAAAAACATTGTCCTTAAGAAAGTGGTTTTGATTGAAGAACTGCCCCAAACTATGACAATCTTCTGTTTAGTGTTACATGCAGGATTAGATCCTACAGTATTGAAAATAATGGAAGTTCCTGCTTCGACCTTGCTTACATGGAGCAGGACCTAGGACACCAGTGTGTAGCTGGATGCACGAAAATATAAAAAAATATTTGGAGTGGTTTTGTGTATGATTAAGTACAGAAATAAGAAATCTAGCACTATGTATGTTTTCAGCACTATATATTGAAGTGCTGAATTCCTAATGTGCATTACACATTTTTAAAGGTGATATTTGCAACCAGAAATAAATGTGTATTGTTTTTGTTTTGAACAATTTAATATTTTAGGCATGGTGCGTATGGCTGTGGCTTATGGAAAGAACAGACCTGAAGTTATCTTGTGGGAAATGGAACAAACTGCAGTAATTTAAACATTTCTCTTTATATTTCCCTATTTTCTAGTAATCTCTATGGTGAGGAACAGTTCCCAGTTTTCCATTCTCCCCTCTAAGCATGGCACCTGCCCTAACTACTTATTTATTTGGAGACTGCCTCCATCCTTTAGATTCTTAAGACTACAAAGTATACCATTAGCACAATACACCTTGTCTTGCTTGCATTATTTTTTTTCATGAAATATCTCCTTGATACTTAAAATCGCTTCAGCTATCCCTGGTTACAGGTTTTTTTTTTTTTTTTTTTTTTTTCTCTCTACTCAGGGTTCTACACCATTTTTTACTCCAAGGGTATTTGCTTCCTAAAGTTGCTTAGGTGGAGCAGCCTCCTTTCTCATTAGTCTGAGTGGATTTGCTTATTTCTCAATGTCATTCCAGTGCTGTTTGCTAAACTATTTGGCTTTGTTTTCTCAACACAGAATCAAATTTCTTGACAAATTTCTTCTCTGCATTCTTGGATCTTAAGACATTCTTTCCTCTTTTAGTGGAGGCCAGATAGCCTTTCACATATCACATCACTCCAGATTGTTCTTGATATGGCCGACAAGTTCCCATTCTAATGCACTGCCTGTGTAACAATGGTGATTTTCATGGCAACAGAGCACTGGCTCCTTTAAAACATGCTGTACTCTGAGAATTAGCTGTTGTATCATTCCTTCACTTTCATTTCCACAATTATACTCCACTCCACTATCTTAAGAATTCTTAGGCTGGTTCTGTTTGCTGTTCTGTTGTCTTCTGCTGCAATGAGAACAATGTTTTACTGATTACTAGTATTAGATGGTCTGTGCCTTCACAGTCTTCGAAAAGTAGTAAGCCTTGGTAGTGTGTTATTGATTTTAAGTCTGATTTATGTTTCTTTACAAACAGGAAACATGCAATAGATCTAGGATCTCCCTATTTTCTATGTTTTGCATTCAGTTTTTGAGTGGAGTATCTGGTTACCAAAGGCAATTATTCAAATAACTGGAGAGTTAGGCATTCTGGCTTGGAAATGTTGAGCAATTCAAGTACTCAAGAAAGGACATCAATTAGTATTTCAGAATTAATCAACTGTCCGTTATCAGTGCTAATTAATTACTGAAAAGATTAGATATTAGTGCCTGAAGTTAACATTCTATATGATAGTGTTAATTCTTTGGAAACAGTAAGTTCTTCAGGGCACACCTTGATCTTTTTGCCTTGTAAACACAATGGCAATTCTGTTTAATGTCTCCAGTTTAGGCAGTGCTAAGTCACGCACTTAAGTATCCCAACTAAGCTTCCTTAACTGTGGTGCACAACAACTGATTACATTTTAATTTCATGATAAAAGTCTGTCTCTATGAAAACCTTAAGGTAACTAGTTTTGATATGTTTTGGAGATCTAAACATTTTAAGGGTATTTTTTTCCAGACAATCCTTGTTTATGGAACACTGAAACTGTGGTCTTGATCCAGAGTATTTAGCTAGGATTTAGTAAGGTGTCAGTATGAATTACAGAAGGAGCTTCTATACAAAGCTTTTCTAGTAGCATAATCCTCAGAAGAATTAAAGATTCCAGACTGCTTTGCCAAGGAAATTATAATACGTGTGTGTCTGAAAAAGTGGATCCTTTACCCGGTGTGCAATAAGCCAGTTCTCATACACTCAGGAGAGATAACACTTTTATTCAGGCCTGGGTGCTTGGTGTATTTTCCACCAATCAAGCACACCCAATACCAGCTTCTTTGTTACTTTATACATTAAAGTCATGCATATTCTATCCATCTATATAATACATGTTCATTCTAAGTTCTACAAGTTCCATACTTATGTGGTGTCATTCTTCTTGGCTCCTTTTCAGCCCCTTCTGTGCATGCCTTCCTTTCTTTGAGGGTCCTTGGTGGCCTTTGGTGGCCTTCCCTGATGAAGTACCCTAACCCCTTTTATCCCTATATGGTCACAGGTCACCTAAAGACAACTTAAGGCTTCTTGCCAACTTTCTTTTGTTTCTTCCAGAAGGAGCATTTGTCCTTGATCAAAGGGAACCTAGGTTAAATGTTAAACTTATTTTTTGTCATGTACTACATAAATTATACTTGATTAAAGGGATGCTCAATTAAACACAGACAATACCTCTTCTCTTCCAAAGGAGAGTTTGTTCTGTTACCATTATCTTCCCCCTTTCTTGAGGCTTAATGTGTTTTAACACCTTTAAGTCTCAAATCATTCCTTTATATCTCCTTGGGATACAAAGAGAAACACATTGAATCAGACAACAAGTGACTAATCAGTGAAATGATCAACAAAATAGTTATAAATAGCTGTTTAAGCCACTCTGAATTAGGGAGCCTCAAGGTTAACCAAGAAATATCCAGTCCTTCCTTTTCATAAATTTCAGAGGCTAACTTCTTTAGTTGTTGAATGTTTAATTCTAGTAGTTGTGAATTATCGGAGGGATTGAAACAACACATCCCCTTGAATTCTTTTTTACCCATGATTGTGCCTTACAAGCAAGTAATCAACAGTTGCCCAGTTCTCCAAAGTAGCTTCCAATTTGCATTTTTCCAATTTCCAGCTATTTCCAATAGCTGTCCAAGCCTGTGAGGTAAAATTTATATCCTTCAAAGTGCACAGGCAATACATTTTAAGGTATGATAATTCATGGCTATTCCCACTCCAGGAGTTAAAACCATTGTACAATTCATCAGGATTTCTTGTCATAATTTTCTATACTATTGCTTAATTGTTTGATTCATCCTTTCTATTTTCCCACTAGACTGTGGTTTACACAGAGTGTGTAAATCCCATTTAATCTGTAAAAATTTTGAAACTTCTCAAATAATTTCTACTACAAAATGGGGTCCCCTATCTGATGAGAATCCCTCAGGGACTCAGAATCTAGGGATTTCTTTTAATAATGTTATTACTACTTCCTTAGCTTTGTTGGTGTGACATGGGAAAGCTTCTGGCTAGTCTGAAAAGATATCAGCAATCACCAATAAATATTTATACCACTCACTCTTGAGTATTTCTGAAAATTAAATTTGCCAATAGTCTGTTCTTGAGAAAATTGTTTATAATAGATTCCAGTCCAATAAGAGCCCCCAGTTTCATAGGATACTCTTTTCATCTTACTGATTTGACTCCCAGCTTTAACACTATTTTTATCAGTTCAGCAGATTTAGCTCTTCCAGGTTTCTAAGTTGCGCATATGAAAGGGATTACAACTTCCTCTATCTCAGAGGAAGTAATCCTTGATGTGTTCTTATTCTTGCTTTCCAGTTTCTTAAGGAATTCTTACACCATATACATTTGTGCCTTCCAGGCACAGTATTTTGTGGGATGTGTATTCTTACCTTGTTTTCATCAAAAATTATTTGTGCCCCAAGTTTATTTAACAAGTCTTTTATTGTCAGAGGCACTGGGCATTCTGGTATATATAGAAACTCATGTAAAAACATCTTGTTACCAAATTTACACTTAATTGGTTGGAAGAAGGGTCTAACTTCCTGCTTTCCTTTTGCACCAACTACAGTTGTAAGGGACCCTAAATGGATCCCTTACAGCTGTTCAATACAAAGTTGTTCCTATATCAACTAGAAATTTGAAATTTCCTCAGTTCAGCTGAGGAAATCATTTTCTCAACCCCCAGCTGAGAAAATTTGAGTCCTCCTGCACAATCCCAATCAATTCCCCAGGTACCTGGATTGTAGTGGGGATAAGAACCCAATTAGATTGTCCTTTTGGACATTTATTTTTTCAATGTCCCTTTTTCCTTACAAAGGGCATTTTGGTCCTTTGCCAATGTAATCCTAATGCTGGATTCTATTGCTGTTCCTTGACCTCTTCCTCACCCTGGTCATCCTTTAAAACCTCGTCCCCTAGATGGAGCCTCAGCCTTGCAAAGGTGTCTGCTAATATTGCCAAATTTTGTTTCCTGACCTTGAGTTTTAATTTTTCTTATTTTTTTTTCCCAATCTCTTTCCTATTATTAAACACCTTATATACAATTTCAGTCAGCTGGGATAGTAATTCCCAATATCCCATCCACTTTCTGCAACTTTCTTTTAATATCAGGTGCTGAGTTCCATACGAACAGGGTAGTAAAGGTCATTTTTATTAGCCTTGTCGTCTGGGTTCAGATCTATGCATTTTTGAGCTACCTCACACAGCTGCTTATCAAGGGCACATGGATCCTCTGTCTTACCTTGTAGCAATTTCTACAATTTAGCAAGATTCTTTGGTGGGGTTATCCTATTCTTAATTCCATAAGGAATTCACTGTTGAATTTGTTTAATCATCAGCTTCCCTGTACCTGTATTCAGATCCCAATCAGGTTCCTTAGTCATCATATATTGATCAGGACTATCTCTAGCATTCTGCCTTTAATTTTCTTCCCTTACCTTTTCTATAAACATTCTTGTTTCTTCTGGCATAAATAAATTATTTAGCAGCACTTGAATATCCTACCAACCTGAGTTATGATCCGTGACAATCATCTTAGAAGACTGGTACGTTCTGTCAGGATCGTCCCGATAGGATCTCACAGATTCCTTCCAATTCATTAAGTCTGGTGTTGTAAATGGTACTTTTACGTATACCAGTGAACCATCTGGACCTACTGCCTGATGAAGGGAGGGGGCTTGTATTATGGGGTGTTGCTGTGCTCAGCTTCTTCCTGCTACTGGACTAAAAGTCTTACTACTCTGTTCTCTACCTCCTATTCCACTCATAATATCTTTTCCATTAGAATATCTGAATATCTTCCTCCTTGTCCTCTAGTTTCTAACATCTTTTTCCTATGCTGAAAGCAGAACAATATATTCTGATTCAACTTAACAAGTTCTTCATATCTCCATAATCATCATTACATTAGAATCTAATGTTAATAGATTACACTTCTTTTGAGTCTCATTTAACCTCGGTACCAGGGAAGCTCATGGAGCAGATCCTCTTGGGAGTCATCATGCGGCACTTGAAGGGCAAGCAGGCGATCAGGCCCAGTCAGCATGGGTTTATGGAAGGCAGATCCTGCTTGACGAACCTGATCTCCTTCTATGACAAAGTGACGCGCTGGGTGGACGAGGGAAAGGCTGTGGATGTGGTCTACCTTGACTTCAGCAAGGCTTTTGACACCGTCTCCCACAGCATTCTCCTCAAGAAACTGGCTGCTCTTGACTTGGACTGGCGCACGCTTCGTTGGGTTCGAAACTGGCTGGATAGCCGGGCCCAAAGAGTTGTGGCAAATGGAGCCAAGTCCAGTTGGAGGCCAGTCACTAGTGGCATCCCCCAGGGCTCGGTGCTGGGGCCGGTCCTCTTTAACATCTTCATCAATGATCTGGACGAGGGCATTGAGTGCACCCTCAGTAAGTTTGCAGATGACACCAAGCTAGGTGGGTGTGTCGATCTGCTCGAGGGTAGGAAGGCTCTGCAGGAGGATCTGGATAGGCTGCACCAATGGGCTGAGGTCAACTGCATGAAGTTTAACAAGGCCAAGTGCCGGGTCCTGCACCTGGGGCGCAATAACCCCAAGCAGAGCTACAGGCTGGGAGATGAGTGGTTGGAGAGCTGCCAGGCGGAGAAGGACCTGGGAGTGATGGTGGACGGTCGGCTGAATATGAGCCAGCAGTGTGCTCAGGTGGCCAAGAAGGCCAACGGCATCCTGGCTTGTATCAGAAACAGTGTGACCAGCAGGGCTAGGGAGGTGATCGTCCCCCTGTACTCGGCTCTGGTGAGGCTGCACCTCGAGTACTGTGTTCAGTTTTGGGCCCCTCGCTACAAGAAGGACATCGAGGCGCTTGAGCGGGTCCAAAGAAGGGCGACGAAGCTGGTGAGGGGCCTGGAGAACAAGTCCTACGAGGAGCGGCTGAAGGAGCTGGGCTTGTTCAGCCTGGAGAAGAGGAGGCTCAGGGGCGACCTTATCGCTCTCTACAGATACCTTAAAGGAGGCTGTAGTGAGGTGGGGGTTGGCCTGTTCTCCCACGTGCCTGGTGACAGGGCGAGGGGGAGTGGGCTAAAGTTGCGCCAGGGGAGTTTTAGGTTAGATGTTAGGAAGAACTTTTTTACTGAAAGGGTTGTTAGGCACTGGAACAGGCTGCCCAGGGAGGTGGTGGAGTCACCATCCCTGGAAGTCTTCAAAAGATGTTTAGATGTGGAGCTTAGGGATATGGTTTAGTGGGGACTGTTAGTGTTAGGTTAGAGGTTGGACTCGATGATCTTGAGGTCTCTTCCAACCTAGAAATTCTGTGATTCTGTGATATGATCATTTCTTAAAGGAAAGAATATATCCACATAAGGCACCTCGTCCCATTTATATCTAATCTTCTGCAAAACAACATTAATTGTAAAATGGTATTCAAAGTCCCATTCTCTGACCATTTCTCCTTTCTATCTGTTTTATTCATTGGCCACTGATAATTACAATATTCAATCATTTTTCTTTTTGTCAGGGGATCCCTTCCAAACTTGTCCCAGTAACTTAAAACACAACACAAGGGGGAACAAGGAGGTATTGTAGATCCCTGTGTGCCCATGTTTACTCAAAAAGAAAGTTTTCAACCAAAACTTCATATACGCCAGTCACTGCTGTCAAATGTACATGTATATGACCAATTTCCAATATACACCTTATGCATGAGTATATCATCAAATTGTATGCTCCAGTTGCCATTGTCAAGTGCATACAATTACCAGTCAACCAAAATAAGCAATATCTCTTTTAACAAATGTTGCACTATTGTGTTGCTTACTCACTCCTGCTAGGGAGAATATCTGCAGAGTCCCCGATCAAAAGGCTGGTGTGCACCAAAATCCAGAGAGCAGTGTCTCCTCACTGGCAGTTGGTAAGTTGATCCAGGCAAGGTGTCACAGCCATGTCACCTGGGTTGCCAAAAACTGTTGTCTGAAAAATCAGATCCTTTACCTGGAGTACAATAAGCCATTTCTCACACACTCAGGAGAGATAATACTTTTATTCAGACCTGGGTGCTTGGTGAATTTTCCACAAATCAAGCAAGCCCAGCGCTGTCCTCTTCATTATACTTTTACAATAAATTAATGCACATTCTATTTATCTTATTGTGGTGGTTTTACCCTGCTGGGCAGCTAAACTCCACAACCACTTTCTCACTCCCACCCTTCAAAAGAACAAAGTATGCTGAACAGAAATAAATACTGGGGGTCCTTGATGGTATTTGGTGGCCTTCCCTGATGAATACCCTGACCTCTTTTATCCTTGTATGGTCACATGCCACCTAAGGATAACTTAAGGCTCCTTTCTCTTGCCAACTTTCCTTTGTTTCTTCCAGAAGGAGCATTTGTCCTTGATCAAAGGGAGCCTAGGTTAAATGTTAAATGTAACTTTTGTCATGTACAGCATAAATGATTAAAGGGATGCTCAATTAAACACAGTCAATACCTCTTATTTTCCAAAGGACAGTTTGTTCCACTAAATGTGTGTTTTGTAAACAAAAAAAGACAATAATTGTGTGTTTGAGTGCATTATATTTTTCTTCTACTGAATTACAGAATAGCCCTATCTCTTTGTCACTGCACAAGCCTGTGAGTCCTAGTGATAAAGACTTAATGTATTCCAGAATATTTATCAGACCATTGACTATTAGAGATAAACATTGTTCCAACAGGGAAACAGTGTAGATAATGAAAGGTGATAGTTTAATGACTAATTGGGAATATGAAATTTAGGAGGTAAAAAGACCTTCAGGACATGTTGATACTCAATTTAAAAATGTGGAATGAAAATCATAATTATCAGTTTTAAGAATTAGTCTCTGATTGTGTGCAGAATGTCATGTGCAGAATGATCATGTGCTGGGTATATCAAATTGCTAACCATTAAGTATATTCACATTTGCAAAATACATCAGTATTCACCTCACTGTTTTCCTGAAAAAAAGTTTTGGTTTCTCTTTATTCATTCAAAGCTTTATAAGTACTTTGCTATATATAATTTATATTGTTTAGACATTTGGTAGAAAAATAATCTAAAGTTCATTAATACGGTTTTGTTTGCAGAGTCAGCATTTTCCTGGGGGGGGGAGGGGAGAGGTATGGAAGGGGAAGGGGGAAGGTAAACTTTAGTTGATAACTAGTTTCAATTAAAAATTCGCTATATATATTTTTTTTTTCATCTGAAATGTTAGTTCATTTGCATTCCAGCTGCAGGCTGACATCCATGCTTGGGGATAAATAGCAGTGAAACTTCTCATAGTCTCTCAGAAGCCTTTTAAATAAACAAACTAGAAATTGTCTATAGTAAACAGCATCAACAAGACTGTTGACTTTTTTTTTTTTTTTTTTTTTTTTTTAAGAAGCATTTGGTCTCTACTTCATGGATCAATAACTCTTTTCCAGATAGTGTTTGACAATCACTAGAATATGTCTGTTAGTGTCACAGTATGAAGCTCTATGACAATGAGCTATACAAAGTGATAGAATCACAGAATCACAGAATTTCTAGGTTGGAAGAGACCTCAAGATCATCGAGTCCAACCTCTGACCTAATGCTAACAGTCCCCACTAAACCATATCCCTAAGCTCTACATTTATGCATCTTTTAAAGACTTCCAGGGATAAAGAAGTTGCACAGTGTGTCTGTTAGTGTGCAGCTACATAGTACTAGGATTCTGTCTCTGATATTGTAGACTGGAAAAAAGCCTGTAGCTTAGGAAACATCATCTGAGTAAACAAAGAGGTAGATCCTGAGCTGCAACTGGGATATATCATGGGGTTGCCTAAGGGAAAGGGAAGACAGTTCTGTTTAAGTTCTCTGATCATGAGAGCACTCTGTGTTGGTTTAAGTCCCAAGTATGCTAACTCTCAATGGCCCCATTAAGCTGATTCAACAGCCACTGGAAAACCTCATTTTATGCCTCACCATTTTGGTTATGCCCACTGCCCCATTAGTGGTGGCTAAATGAAATAGAGGGCACTGTGCTGGGAAGAAAATTTCTCCACAGGACGAAAAATTCTCTTCGTGTTTTTCTTAGAGAACTGCAGGTGTCACTAAAAATCATGAAGACAATTCCATTCTCTAGAATCCTGAAAACTGAGAAAATCTGGGCAAGTGGTGAAGAAGATGAATCCTTTCCAGTTGTCGAGTGTGATAAATCAACGTAAAATAAAACGGGATTTATTTATTTGTGCATGTATTTATTTGGTATTAGATCTATCTCATTGCTTTGTGCAAGTATGTCCTTAAAAAGTGCTAATTGTGGCTATAATTGGAGTTAGCAAGTTTTCCAAGTAGTTGTTATGGTAAGAACAGTCTAAGAGGTTCAATTTCCATCTGTTACCAGAACCGTGGTTTGAATTGAGAACTGTTTTTTTTTTTTTTCTTTTTTCTTTTTTTTTTTTATATTTTTTTTCTCCTTTTCTGAATATTGCATTACACTTACACTTTATCATTGTGATCAGTGTGTGGAAGATAAACACATTGCACCATAAAATACTTCTAAAAATTATTTGGAATTTTTCTTCCGGAATAACTGTAGTACTTCTGATGCTCACTTTTTCTGGTTCTCTCTAGATTCTCTGGTGGTGATCACTGCTTATTTAAGTGTTTTCTTTCTATGACCCTTTCAGCTTGGCTTTACTTAATATTTAGTGGCCGGCTCCTGCTTTCTGAGGTAATCTCATAAGAATGTATCCGTTTTGTGAAAAGAAAGAGAAAATATCTTGATAAGTGTGTTTTAACTGTTATGATATTGAGCACTCCGGAGAATGTAAGACAATCTTGCAATAGCTTTCCTTTCACTTTGTATCTTTTAGTTTTCTACCTTTCAATTCTGACAAGAAGCAATGCATTAAGTTTCATTCTTGTCTAGGAGACAAAAAAATCTGAAAGTATTTGCAGTCAGTGATCTGTCACATTGTCAAAAAATCAAGAATTTATTAAGACAATTACCTATGGACAGTATTTTTTTCTTAAACAATGGGAAATGATTGCTGCAAGCTTTATCTAACAATCAGTAACTTTCCTCCCACCTTAATGTCCCTTCTTAAGGGACATTAAAGAAATCATTAAATACCTATTCAGTGGGAAAAAAACAGTAAGGAAAGAAAGAGATGGGCAAGCTGAACCAGAAAGGCTGGTGTGCCTTTCCTCTTATATAATGTAGTCTAGTCTTGTTGGGCTAGGAACTGTTGACTTCTGTCTCCAAATTACAATTAAATGTTGGATTATTTTAGAAAAGCTGTCTTTCCAGAATCAAGTTACTGTTGGTTGCCTAAACTTCTAAGTTCAGAATAAATATAATTGGCATGCAGTTATAAGTATTCCATTTCCAGAGCAGGAGGAAGCACTGATCATCTATGCATGAGCAGAAACAGAGTGAGTTACTCACATTGGAACTGAACTGAGCAAGGTATGTGATGGCCATGGTGCAAAGTGCAATTATGTTTGTCAAAGATCTGTGGCAAATATGAATTAACACACCATGAAATGTGTTAAAAAGGTTTTGCAAAATTTATTACTTTGCAGTTCTATATCCTGCTGCTGGCAGACCAAGTACAAGGAGTTAATTCCAGAAATATTTCGTATCTCTGTCTTGCTAACTTTTTCTCATGCAGCAACAGTCTCCAGCAGCCTATTCTTAAAGAGCCTATCCTAACTTGTCTAGTATTGAATTTGGAAGGCTAATCCTGTGCTGAATTCAGCTTCAGCAGGAAACAGCAGTGAAAACAATAAAACAATAAGTGCACTTTTCCAGTTGATTTTCCACTTTTCCAAAGTTCTCTTTACCTTATTCATCTCCAGCAGGTGTATGAAGGATTAATACTTTCTCATTTTGTATTTTTTTCAAAAAGATTTCAATTTTCTCCAATCAAATGACTCCAAACAAAAGACCTCAATTTTCTTCAATCATCTGTATTGTTCCAAAGCAATCTACAAAGTATCATACATGAGTCTCTTTCTACCAGGAAAAGCTCCACTCAGAGCTTTACCACTTTCATTTTTCACTTCGTCTTTGTTGACTGAAAACCAAACTCCTTCTTGTTTAATTTGGCAGGCTGTTGAAGGTTATGACTGAGTACCTCCCTCCCCACCCATGTCTTCTTTTATTATATTTACAGTAGTGATCAGAAACATGAGGCTTCCTTTATGTGTTTCTTTGCTGAGAATTCTTATCAAAAACCACTGTGGCCATAACCATTCTTGGTGTGTGTTGATAAAATTTCATTAACTGATGCCTTTGTCATATTATCACATACCCATTTCAGTCTCTTATAATAAGTTTATACTGTGCCTTTAACCACATTTTCATTGCCTATCTTTGACACTTTTCTCTTTAAGCTAAACATCTTTGCAAGATGAGTTGAACATGGTATTCAAAGATTCACTGCATCATCAGTAAACTTTACACAGTTTATATTATTCTTTACCTTTTTTGTCTGCTGTACTAGATGCTTACCTTCGGGGTAAGTTGTGAGACTAATTTATTTTCCAAAAGATATCAGTGAGTTTTGCATCACATTCTAACTGGAACGTAATTTGCATTTCCCAGATTCAATCTTTTTATGATATTTATTCATTTATTTATTTATTTTAATATACTTTGCCCGGATAATGAAACTGGACTGTGAGGGTTTCTGTATCTGGTTCATTTCACTATTTGGTTCTCTAAGATGTTTGCAGTATTGAGTATCCAGCACAGCAAGAGAATGATCAGATTTCATATAGATAGATTTGATGAAATTACTATGTCTTAAGGAAATCACATATGAATGTTTTTCACTGATTGACAACTATATTTTGTTCTGTTCATGTAATAGTATTTACAAGTACCACCTTGTTTAATTTGTTGTGCTGCCTGAAATATTGGAAAACATGTATGTACTCATTGTAGTAGTAGTAGTATATGTATGATATACACAAGTGCTTGTTACATTATATTATATGTTTGTTACATTATATTATATTAATATTATATATTATTATGTTATGTGAGAAATATCTATGCATATAATATCTATATCTAAGTAACTGAGAACAAATAAAGACTTTGAAAGTACCTCTCTGGATGCAATGTACTGCTGTATGTAGAAATACCAGCTAGTGTTACCTTTCACAAAACTGGATGGGTGGTAAAAGGATTTTTCTGTTGCATGTGCATTAAAAAAGCTGGCAATCGCTTCTTTCCATACAGCACTACAAGACTGGCTGTTTGCCTTAAGGGAATACAAAGGAACAAGCAAAGGGGAAAGTCACTAAATAATGAACAAGCACAAAACTTGAAGCACAAAAGCACAAAAATTTGAACAAGCACAAAATTTTTTAAAAAGATAAAAATGAAAATAATTTAATAATTTCATAATAGGCTGAAAATCATGTGGAAAATAAACCACAGAAGTTAATAAAACAGAAATGAAAGCACATAAGAATGTAGGCATGTGCACTACAATATATTCAAAAACAGAAATAGTGTAAATAGCAATCAAAACTTGTAGATTTCTGCCACAGACTCTTATCTGAGATTTTGGCCATCTTCCTATGAGAGGCATCCTTGTAGAAAGCATGGAATTCTCCCAGATGAAGAGACTTTAATGTTGGCACACAGATGTTTCATTGGCTTCTTAAGTTGTTGATCTAGAAACGTGTCTTATTCCACTAAAAGAATATATATGGTAGAGCTATGGGCTGTGGAGCATCTTAACTTTCTCCTGCAAGAGAGAAGGCTTCAGGAGACTGAATTTTCTTGGGAGAGGATTATTCTCATTAAGCATATCAGAGAGATGAAGAAGAAAATGGTCATTTAATTGCAAATTCAGTGACTAGTTTAGTATAGAGGATGGCAAGGATGTTTTCTTCATATTGCCTTTCAGTTATAAAAAGCAGAGACTTGGTTCTATTCCTAAATATATATTTTTGTGTCCTTAAGTAATCTTAAAGAGATACAGGATTTGTGATCAGAAGTGATTCTGGAATACTGAACACTAAGCACTCTGCCTTGCCTACATTCTGCTTTGCTGTCCAGCTTCATTTTGTGCCCTATCTCTGTTAAACAGTCTCATCCCAGAAATGGCTGCATTCTGTTGAGGTAGGGTGAGCTTTGAATACAGTGTCTAGTCCTGAGATATATTATGTGCTTGCAAATCCTGTTGACTTCACTGGAAATTAGGAATTGTCTGTAGGAGAACATTGGAGGACAGTAAGTTCACTTTTATAAACCCATTGCCATGTTTTCCTTTGAGGTTCACTCCTGAATAGTCTGCAACACTGCTAATTGTCTAGAATTTTCCTTAGCAGTCTTGTTTTAGCTTACCCCAGAGCCAACATCTGTGTTCCTCCTTTAAATCCTCATTTGAGGGAAACTGGCTCACTTGGTGGGCAGAGTTACTGGGACAAATATAACTGGACCTCAATGTAATTCCCTCACGGGCAGATGTAGGATGACATTTTTTCTGCTGTTTGTTGTTCAGTGGAAGATAATCTCTTGCAAGGCCAGGTTGAGTATTGGTTTCATTATGAAGTTTATATGCTGTGGAAAACAATAGAAATAAATGAAGCCTGAGAAATGAAGAATCCATCATGTTTATGCATTTGTGATTTTCCATTGGTTTGGGACATAACCATTTGATTTTGGCATTGTACTCATGTTCGTGTCAATAAATAAGATAGCTAAACCTCTTGGGAATTACTGTCTCATAATCAAGCCCATCATTAAAGTGTGTACACAGAAATGGGCCTAGAGATCGGAGTTCTTGCCAAAACCCCAGAAGCCAAAAAAGAACATCAAGATTTTAAAAAACATTCCTGTAAGACATTTACCAATGTTTATGCAATTCTTTGTCCATCACTTCCACTGCTGCTTTCTGCTGATTGAGAGCATAAGGTGATGTAAGTCCTGTAAGTCAAGAGAACCTTCTGGAGAAGCAGACAGGAGCAATACCTTTTTTAACCCTGATGTCATTATAATCTTAATTTTCATCAAAGTATCCTCTTGGGTTTTCCCCTGGGCTTAAGTAGTCTGCAAAGCCCTGATTAAGCAAGGCTCCCATTTGTTTTTAGTAGTCTCAGATTTCACTCTCTGAGTGCCACAGCATGTTAGGAGGGTCTGTGGACATTAAGATTTTAATTCATTTTCTGAAATGTGTTTATTAGATGCTCCATAGAACATGCATGATTATATAAATATTTAATACTAATGTTATACATGAATATTATTTTATATTTTTGCATTTACTTGTTGCTAAGAACTGTTCAGTGTAGCTTTTAGGGATATGGTAAGAATACACAGAGAAATCCGTGGAAATTGCACCTAATGGGAGCATCCACATCAAGGTCTGGAAATGCCAGGTATTTACTAACACATTGTTTCAAACAGACTGTGCACGTATTACATGCACATAGAAATATGCTGTCAGCTGCAAGGATCTAACGCTGAAAATCAGACCTCAAATCTTATCTATTTTGTATTTTCATGTTTGTTCCACTTCCTTCAGTAGTGTGAACACAGGTTTTCTTTTCAGATAAAATAAATTGCAGAAATTGTTTATTAGGTATGAATTTTCTTTTTAAATTTTACAAGAAATTTGAACCTATGATTAACATTGATGAGGGCAAAAAGAATAGCTCAAGAGCTAAATTGACCTGAAATACATTCTTTTTACTGACTTCTATATCTTTCTCAAACGAAAAAACAAACAAACAAAGCTCAACAGACAATTCACACAATTGGTGCACAGATGGTACAGAGCAGAACCAGATTCCTGTGCAGAACTGCAGAGCTTTCATCCTATGCAGTTTCTACAGCGATACAGATTTTATCCATCCATCTGAGCTGTTAAGTTTCGTGCATTGAGTGTGAGACTCATAGATTTGGCTCTTGCATCAGTGCACCCCCACAGATAGGGGTATGTCTTACATACTTTCCTAGCACAGTGCCAGAATCTTTCTCCTACTCTGTGACCTGACATACCAGCTGCATTGGCTGGCAGCTCCTTTCATCTCCTGCCTCCTGGTGCACTGGTCTGTCGAGTGGAACGATCTGGGCTACATGTCAACCAGTTCTTACTGAGGTGTTGGGCTCCAAGGAACCTCTGCTTGCTGGTACGTTTCCTGGCTGCAGCACAGAAATGCTGGCTTCTTCCCCACCATAAGCCCCATCATCCAGATGTGTCTCCTGCAAAGGACCAGTCCACAGTTCTGTCTTATTCATTGCAAAAGAAGAAACATGAGAGGACTGAGCCATTTGTAAACTAAGTTATGCAAAGTTACAGTCAATTTTGTTTGCCAAAGCATGATGATTTGAAAAATTTGTTTGCATATTTCTTTCAGCCTGTATCAAATATTCTGGAAAGTCATCTGTTCCTGCAAACATCTTTCTGGTTCTCTATTGTATCTAGATAAATGAATCTGAGGACTCCCATCCTACTGGATTTGCGAGATATTGTTGCCTGTGGTTTTATACTGATAATTCACTGAATTGTCATTATTTTTCAAATTCCAAAAGTATTTCATTTATTGCTTCAAAGCTCATTCCACTGGCATGGCTTGTTATATTTTTGCCTATTTCAGGCCTGGCTCGGCCATATTTCATTAGGCAAAACTGCCACTAAAGCTTGATGGGAAATTTGTCCAAGTAAAGGCTCTAGGATTTGACATGTATTATTTTGCTGTCTTTGTGCTGCTACTGTCTTTCATTTGGATTGGAACATAGATAATTATATTCTAGATTTAAAACAACAAGTTTGTTTTTTTATAAATAAAATATTTGTTTTACTATGCAAAGCCTGGAAACACCTTCAAAGAGGTGATTTTAGTATCTTATAATTTTCTGTACACCATAAATGGTTACTTGGAATGTGTTTCTAGTTGTCTGCCCTAAAAGGAAAAAAATACTGACCAAAAGAATTTAAAGTGCTTAAGAGTTTTAACCACAAAGGATACACAGAGAGGCTAGAATGGCACATGGTGCTGAGCCTGTCAGATTCTTAAAATACCAACAATTTGGTGGTCTATAATCCTGTCACTCTTTTCATGTATCTGAAAAAAAATAATCCTTAACATCCTTATTAATTGAAACTTGAACTTTCAGGCAAGAGATTTGATTATTCCAATATCAATGTTTTAAAATCAAAGGGGATTTAGGTGATGAGCATAGGGGTCTACTTTCTAAACAAACCTGCTGAAGCTTTATTAAAAAAGATTTTGCAAAGTGGTCTACTCAGAAATGTTCTCTTGTATATCATGTTATTCACAATCTCTCTTTAAACATTGTTATTGTTGAGGATTTTTCTTTACAAGCTTCATGTTTTAAAACCATGTGGATTAATCCATTATTTGTGACTTGATTCCACTGAAATTTTTGTGATGTCACAGAAGATCAGTTCCAAATAAAACCTAGGAATGGGTCAGTCAGGATTTCATGCTATTGGGCCTTCTTGAAAGAGATATAGTCATGTTGAGCCATGATTTACTAGCAAAAGCACATGAGCTTTAAAAGTGAAGTGGTCTGAAAAATATATGAAGCATAAGCATGAATATTTAAAAATAAAATGTTTTCCAACATTTTTATGTGAAGGGTCAGCCATACAATTGAAAACATATTCTGGTTTTAAAACCTGAGAAAATAAAAAATTTAAACCAGAAATTATGGTAGTAAATAGCACATAATCTCCAGTGTACAAATCCAAAGACATCCTAGAATGAACTGGAGCTTTATCATCTTTATCATAATCATCATACAATGATATATTCCAATGTATTTATTCAGGAATATCTAGCCTCTTATGTATGTTCTACAAGCAAAAAAACGTGTAGAGATTGCCTAGATGGATGAAACAGGAAATGACAAAGCCTGATGAATCTATGAATCTTGTTTACTGAACCACATGTCTTTTTCTGTGTGTAAGAAGAGTTTTCTTCTCATCTGCGATAGAGAAAGGACCAAGCCACTCTGAACTGCAGTAAGTGGGTTAGTTGGGTTGCCATAGCTTTTCAATACAATCCAGTTATTCATTATGCAAACTATTCTTAGCTTCTTTCACTGTATAAATGGAGACAGGGTAGGTGCTTCTGTCGGCAGAAGACTAAATGTAAATAAATTACTTTTATGGTTGTTTTATAGCAATTTTCTGCTACATAGGATGCACTCACAAATGTCCTGATATCCATTTCTCAGCAAGGACAGTGTAGGAAAATAATTGTTGATAATTTGTAGTGCATGTTGTGTACCTTTGATCTTGAGAGAAAGGCCATTTTACTGATTTATCTTTATATCCTTGGAAATTTTCTTCATCTGACAGGAGGGAGACATATAGAAGAATGAAAGTGAGCATCCTTCCACCACAGGGGAAAAAAGGACATCCTTAATTTGGCATCCTTAATTTGGACATCCTTAATGTATCATGGGAATGATGGAACCTTAAGAAGTTCTGTTAACCTTAATCATTAAAAGGAGAGGGGAACCAGATAAAAAATATCTTGTATTGAAGTCTAACCATAAATTCCTATATGTAAACTATTTTTATATTTCATCTTTGTAAATACTACCAGACTTGTATCTGGGAGGAGAGCTGAGAAATTAGTGGTTTCTCACGCACCCTTTATTGTTGTGTTTTTATTTTATGGTTGATGTATTGTAAATTGCATACAAAATGACCTGCCTGCACTGAAAAGTGATATCCCTGTAACTTCTGCTCTCTAACTGGACTAATGAGTTGCTTTCTTCTCTATTTTATAATCCATCTTCATTTCTGGATTATTAAGCTTTTAGAAAAGCTATGATCTTGTAACAGTGTTCATAAACTCATATCACGTATCATATGTTACACAAAGTCTCCTAGGTATTCTTTGATTTCCAGGTTTTCCAAACATCTCTCTCCTAGATACTTTTTGAATGATTATTTCCTTTAGCTTGCGTTTTTTCCAGAATGAATCTAATTTTGGGTGATATCCAAAGCCCATTGAGGTCAGAAGAATGTCTCCTATTGACTTTAGTGGGCTTTGGATTTGATTCTTTATTTCCTATATCCAGGAGCCAAATTCTGCACACCTTATTGTTTTAATGGGAATTTTGCATAAGCAAAGCAAGCAGCATTGGGTTCCGAAGTCTGATATTTTAGGACTCCATTGCATTGTATTTCACTCTTTTCACTAGCATTTGTAATGATACAATATCATTTACAAATGTAAGTGCTGTTTATCTGTCACCATGGATAGCTAATGGAAATCTTAAGTAATGCTGAGTGAACTCTGCTGTGTCTTGCTACTGCCTCTTTCCAGACTTGATATATGTTCTTCCATTACCTTTTGTTTCAGTCTTTTAATTACTTTGCAGTTCATAAGGTTTTATCAGTGCTTGGGAAAGTGTGAATCATTTGTGGGTAAAGTTTTGAAAAACACTGTAATCAGACATGAAGTCCAGTTACTGGTTATATTCTACATATTATAACCATTGCCCAGATATGGAAAAGCACTTTAATATGTACTCAAGTCTCTCCTTATTAAGAAGAAGCAAATAGATTTTTTGAATGCAATCGCCTAAGTGGGATTTGGGTCTCAGTAAAAGCTAAGCAAAAGTTTATATTAATTCCTGAGTACGTACATTTTTTTTCCAACTGCACCTTTTATGTGTTGGTTCTCTTAGATGAAGGATTCCAAACTATTCTGCAGCTTAGGTACCTGCAGAGACTACTGTATTGGGCTTATGTGACAAGAGTTTGGTAGCCAGGGGGATTTAGGGGTGGCATCTGTGAGGCACAGCCCAGTGCTTGCTCCATTTCAGATCAGAGCCAGCCCAAGCTGCTCCAAAGACACCCACTGCTGGCCAGAGCTGAGCCATGAGTGACGCTGCTTGGGCCTCTGGGAGAGCAGATTGAAGAAAGGGAAAAATTTGCTGTGCAACTGCGGCTGGAAGAGAGGACTGAGAAAATGTGAGAGAACCAGCACTGCAAACAGCCAGGTCAGTGCAGAAGGAGGGCTGGAGGTGCTCCAGGCATGCAGCAGCAGTTCCCCTGCGGTCTGTGGAGACGCCCCTGGTGGAGCAGGCTGTCCCCCTGCAGCCCATGGGTCCCACATGGAGCAGATCTGGATGCTGCAATGTTAATCCATATTCTTCTCTTTTGAATTTTTCAATTTCTCAGTACCTGCTTCTCTTGCCATAACAGTATAATTGTCAGTATCATAAATTAACTCACTAATTCCTTTATGATCTGGGGATACATATGTCCTCCTTCTGGTTTATATTTTTTTTCTAGCTGTTTTATTAAGTACTTGTTATAAATAACTGTACCAGCAAGATTCTGCTGCTGTAGTTGCTCAGGCATATTATCCTTAGTTTCCTTGTTGGAGAATAATTTTAAAAAATTATTCTTATATTCTTTCTTTTTCCTCTTTATTTTTTTAAATCAAAATATGAATAATATTTCACAGAATCACAGAATGGTTGAGGTTGGCAGGGACTTCTTGATGCCACCTGGTCCACCCCCCTGCTCAAGCAGGGATACCCAGAGCAGGATTCACAGGACCGTGTCCAGCTGGCTTTTGAAGATCTCCAAGGAGGGAGCTCTTCAGGGAATGTAAATCAACAGGGACCTACTTTGCACACAGAAAATGTAGTCTATGATTTTTAGACAGATATTGTTTCTACACAGAAGATGTTAAGAATTCCTCAGAGGTAGTCCTTAACAGTGTACCAAATTATGGCATGTAATGAAGAAGCAAATCTGCTCAGGGAATGACTAAGACTTTGTAAAAGAATGCCATCCCAAGCAGGAACAAAAAGACAAATTTTGAACATCCTTGGGGAAAAAAAGATTCAAATTAATATTATTTTGGGTAATTTGAATGGTGGTGTTTGGCTAAAACAGAGATGTTCAGTTTAAATATTTGTAATTTTTTAATATAAAATATAATGTGAAAATTTGAACATTTCCTTTCAAAAAATGTCTGAATGAAATACATCTACATTTTAGAAGTGTTTTCCACTAAGTCAAGAAAAGATTAAATGAAATTTAATTTATTTTAAGAAGAGATTCAATGCAAATTTTCTAGTTGAGAGTTGTCTGACACATTTTTAGTCCTTTGTACAAATCATTTAACTGCACTACCTTGGTTTTCTTCCCATGTGAGAGAATATATAGTTTATTGACCTCACAGACTGTCACAATAAACAATTTGTATTTAAGCACTGTAAAGACAGAGTAGCTTAATTCCCAAAAGAAAATTTCAGAAATACTTTGGTAGTCTAACTTTCAATAAAACTAAAAAGCACCATACTCTGAATCACTAATATGAATTCATTAAAAGAAATAGTTTTTAAAGATTATTAAAAAGTCTCTAGACTTTGTTGTCCAGGGTTACATCAGACAGCCATTACATGCAAAGAGCTGGACATACCTTTTGTTTGAGATTCTTTCTTACTTTGCCCCAAGCAATGTCATATTTGACTGTTGTAATTTCATATCATCAACAGAATATGTAAACTTTCTATTTATTCCATATTTGAGATTACTCATGACTCATACTCACAATACATGCTGAACAGCAGAGATTCCAGCAGCCACCTTGTAACTCCTTGTTAGTAACCTTCCTCCCTGCAGAAAATCAGCCATTAGATCTTTCCTTTCTGTCCTTATTTGGAAAAAGCTGATAATGCAGAAGAGGATTGTTTCTCTTGCCGATGATACCTTTGCTCTGTTAAGGGTCTGTGAAGCTTTACGGAAAACCAAATCATATGCCCCCAAGTACCCAAGCACAGAATTCTAACACCGCAGTAACCAGCTCATCTTATCCACATGTTCCTAAAAATGCCTTTTGTCTCAAAAATACATTTCTGAGACATGACTTCCATCTGCAAATCTGCATTTATTCTTCCCAAGTTAAATCTCTGTCACAGCTGTAACTCCTATCCTATTGCTATGTGTGGATAATCTTGTTAAAATATGCAGTCTTTGTCTTTTAAATTTTTTGGATGCTTACCCTTTGATTACTCTAAGTATTATTTTAGCTTTATTCATAAATGGTATTGAGGGTATTTTATTGTAGAAAAAGAAGAAAAGAGTGAACAAAATAATAATTTCATGACTAAATGATTGTCATTAGGGAGCTCATTAAATAACGCTCATAAAGAAAACTGAATTTTGGATGTATATTTTGTGCATCAAAACAAAACAAAAAATCCTTCAAGGTAAGTCTGTTCCTTAACCTGCACATATTTATAGCTAACTAATTAGATGATATTTTATTTATGAGCTCTCTAATATTGTTTTCTGTGTTGTGTTTTTCAGATATATACACAGGCAACTTTTATAGAAAGTGGATTAATCTAGGCTTTGGCTTTCACTCAGCTATGTCTGGCATATACGAATCTGGGACCAGTAATAGAAGAATCTGTTTTAGAGACATGCAAATTCACATCAGTGTCACGTTTCTAAATTTCACAACAGTTTTAATTTTCATAGCTTCATACTCTGTATTTGCTATATTTCCATATAGTGTCAGTTGCCTTTTCTTTCAGCGAAGCACTGAAAAAAGTGTGTGCAAATTCAGACAAAAATTGCCTGTGCAGTTGACATTTTCTGTGGTTGAAAATGTAGCAACTCAATTCTGAATTTCAGCTTGCTTTAAACTTAGAGAAATGGTGCAACTGCCGCCTGTTTCTAATTATTCCTGAAAAGTCAGTAAGAGGTAGTATGAAGGCCAGTCAGGAGAATGATTCAGAGTAATCTGGAATTTTTAGCTATTGATCTTTGACTGATGGCATTCTCTTTGCTAAGCCTGATGTCTGTTGCCCAGATCAGAAGCTGTCTGTAGTGCCTGTTGCATTCTGTTCTGCTGAAGGTACTAAATTCCAGTGATGGGCATTCAGACAATATTCTTTTTCTTCCAAGTAGTATAAAATAATGGAGAAGGGCCTTAAAGAGGTGGCTTTTAGGTAACAATAGCTCCAGTGAAAAATTGAAATCTCCAGAATGATCAATGACACCAGCAGTTACCAAAGATCTTAGCCTGGTACTGCTACAGTCTTAAGACTGGATACCTGTATTTAAGTAGGGTCCTGAATCTGTAATGATAATGAGCTTATAAATAGTTTGATTTTAGCTGGGTTACGTCTCATGTTCATTGAGATCCATGGATGTATGTCGCTGAAGTATAAGAACTCAATTGACACAAGGGAGACTAAATATGGATTGAAAAGCTTAACGTCAGGCAACTGTGCTAATATTTTGGCCCAATCTCCTAGAAATTGATCTTTTTCTGTTTAATATTAAGAAACCACAGTGACTAAAGTAATTTTAAAATGTCTTGGCCTGGTAGCTGCAGCATCCTCCAAAAACTTAGGATCAGTACAATCAAGTGAAAAAATTGGCCAAAATTTCTTAAAGACACATAGAGCAGGAGCAAAATCCTACTAAAAGGAAAGACAACGAAAAGACGAAGCAACAGCTTTTCCACATTTTTGGCTGTGAGGTGGCAAAACAGAAAGGACCTATTTGAGATGTATGTAAGACAAATGGTTTCAGTGTTATTCTGCTTTATTTTATATAGACAAATAAGAGAGAGAGAGAGACAGTAAAGTTCCTCACCTAAGTTTGATTTTTGAAGGGTTAATCACTTGTAGCTTGCTGGCTTACTGCATTAATGCTACTATTTAATATGGATTCTTTTTTATTTCTCTTAACGCTGTTCTCACCTTTTCTTAAGCAAATCTCACTCATCCTACCTCTGTTTCTCAATGATATGTTTATTTTCACAGTTCTCTCAACCATCTCTTGCACAGGCAAATTCACTGACCATTTTTCAGTAACTTTTGAGACCTAAGAATGTACTTTCTTCATATGATCAGCTGGTAATTTGAAATCTAGGTCTCTTCTTCCTCTCATTTCCTGGCAGATTTTTAAATGGCTGTCATGGGTAGCCAGGCATCCCTGGGTGCTCCATACAAGACGCTGTTCTCCACTGAAGCTCAGATAACTATTGTCTTTGGGAATCTTCTTTATTGAACACCCATTATCCAGTGTTATGTGCTTACCTTGAGGTATATTTATTCAGTGTGTCATGTGAGCTTCTGCAGTGCAGATAACAGCAATTTACGGGACTTCCATCCTAAATTTCAAATAAGTCTGTTGTAATACCAGCTGCCTCATCCTTCATGCAGAAAAGAAAGGCAAAAGCGAAGAACATGAACTGATAATGTTACCATAGTTTAGCAATGTTTCTTTTTTCCTCATTAAAATGGAAAGCTCTTGAAGTAGAAAAATAAAAATCTATATTATCAGGAGGAGTATTTACAGCTATAGCTTTAAAATGACCAGCTCCTCCATTACAAAGATTTTTTGGAGTTCACTGCAAGGAGGAGGCAAGAATTCTTCCCTTCTTATGTACATGGTTGCACCAATGAATTTTGTGCCGACTCTGACATATCAAACACATGGCATTTCTGGTATTCAGATATGATTCCTCAGATCTAGTATTTCTTTGTTAGTTTTATGGTATGTATATGTATATATTTTTAATTTAAGTATAGACCCTAAAAACCTTCTTATTTAAAGAAAGCTCTCAAATGGTCATAGGCTTAATGTCCTTCCATCCTTTTTACAGGAAAAAAAAAATGACTAAAACTTGAAGTCAGACTCTGGCATGCTTGAATACCATATGCCTGCACTATTGAGAGACTGGAACAGAGTATCTGGAGAAAGATGAGAGAGTGTGGGTGGCAATAGAAAAAACAACCACGACTGTAAGTTAGCAAGATAATATCCTTACTTTCTTCTGTGGGTCTCAAGAGTGATTAAAAAAACATTGGTGTTTTAAAAATATTGCTGAAGACTACAGTGTGACTCATAATGCTTAAGAGAATGGAATTCTTGGAAGTTTCACTGTAATGCCAGATTTTAGAATGGAGGGCAGCAGAGCTGCAGAGAAGTAACACAAGGCTATGTTGATGAAGAAAGAACATCTCTGAGGAAATGCAGGCGGGAGAGAAAGAAAGAAAAGAAACTGAGCCTGGGGAGAGATGACAAGACAATTATTTATGAGAACTGTTGCTTACATTGATGGGAATGTTTCACTGCTTTTTGAGATTTTATTGGCCAGCATGCCTGCCTACACAATGCTTGGTCATATGCACAGCAGGGTAAGATATGTAAACATATTGACCAATCAGTTACATGCAAGTCTGAAAGTCCATCCTAGGGCTAGCCTGAAGATTTTCAATGATTTTTTTTTTTTTTTTTTTGGTGAATTCACATTTGTGGAAAGAGCTATTTTATGTGGGAATGTATTGGCTAACAGCAAATTTTCATTGGGAAGGTTTTTCAAATCACAACAGACTGTCTGGTCAGAATAAAATAAAGAAGAATGATAATAATCTGGAAATAAATAGTAGCCTCACATTACTGAAGCATGCACCTGATTTTTTGCTTGTTACTATAACATACCTGTTTTATACTCTTAATGAGTACCTTTGCAATGAAAGTGAAAAATATTTTCCCAGCCATCCTTCACAAATGTTGATCAAAACATATTCCACCAAAGTTCCAAGGAAATGGTTTGTGTTCATAGGCTATGACATGGTCAGGAATATGGAAATTCCAAGTTTAAATCTAGGAATGTGAGCTAGACTTTTACCAGAGCTTCCTCCTTTAAGCGAGTGTCCTAACTATCTGACAGTTCAGGAGTGGTTGGATTCTCACTATTACTTATGTGGAGAAAGAAATTCTACTGGAAGTCTAAATACTGGACTCTAAGCTCATTTATTCATTCGTTTGTTTGCTTGTTGTAAAAGATTCTTCTTATTGTCTAGTCTCTCCTACCAACTTATGTATAGCTTGTGCATGCAGTTAAATAGAATATATTTGTTCACAAAACTGAAAATGAATGAATTTATACAAAATGAAAATGGCTTAAAGGTGGATAGTGCCGCTGACTGGTTAGAAACTTTGTATAACTTTTAAAGACTTAATGATTATTTGTCTGAAAATCCACATCTGAGAAATATGTGGTACTTTCAAAAAAAAAATTTATAGCCAGCAGTGGCACAAATATGACGCTGTTCACATAAATGATGGTCATATATCACGGTTAAATAAATAGCCTCAATGAACAATTAGTTGATATGTTCTTGGCTGAAATTTGTTCATGTAATTTGATTGATGAAGTGTGTGGATAAAGAATAGATTAACAGATCATAACCAGTTCATGAATGATTCATGAACAGGAAGAAAGACTAGAGAGCAGGGAATTTGAATAATATATATATTTTATTTAATTTGTGTAAGAGGAAAATGTAGATTCTTGAGTTGGCCAAAATAGAAAATGAAACCTTTCATTCTTTGTTTTGTATATCTTTTCTGGAAAACTAAATCTAGGTATATTTAGAAATGAAACATCTTAAATGAAAAAAAGTGGTCTATGATGAAAATATGAGCATAGATTTTTAAAAAAATTTTTAGTTTTAATGTGTTTATGTTTTAATGAATTCTTGTTAGAATAATTTTGTAATTGTCAGATGGAAGACTTGTGGATTTTAGCCATGTTGAACTGGCAACTTGGCTGGGTAAAACACAACCAAAAATTTATCCAGTTTCACTGGATTTACATTCTACCAATTCCTTAATTTCTCAAAGTACTGAGCTGAGAAATGTTTATCAAATACAGGATTAGTGCAACTAAGTTGTTCTCATCATCCTGTAGATTTCATAATACATGGTGAACACAACCAGACTGTTGTGATCTCAAAGTCAGCAGTAAAATCTACAATGCATAATGATGCTAGGTTCTCAAAAATACAGGATCTTGGACAGAGTGAAGAAATGCACCAAAAATTTGAGTAAACAACACCAAGACAATCTGCATCTTCTGAGTTTGTGTAGGAGATAAGTCAAATCTGGGAAACATTTTCTGATATGTCCATTAACGGATGTACAACTCATCCAATCACTTGGGAGCTAATACTGCACTTTTCTGTTCTGTGCATAAAAAATGTCATGCCAAATGACTCTGAGTGGTATCCTTAATAATGAATTTACGACCATCAGTAAGGAGCCTTCTTCGATTGTCTGCATTAAAGCAGCAGTTGATTATAATCCCAACCAGTGATGCTTTTCCTTGGCCTTATTAAAAAGAACAGCATACAAGGCAATCATACCCTTGGGTGTCTTTTGACTTGCTCAAAAGTATGGCTTAAGTGTTGATTTCTTTTCCAACAAAAACCCACCCAAATTACATTTTACAATGATGACACATCTTTGTCTGAAAATGAATGACATGGGAATTGCAATGAATGCCCTGATTGTTCACCTGGCATTAAAAATAGCACCAGGTTCACAGAAAATACTTAGCCAGACATATCTGTCAACTGTCATGTGCTGTGCATGGGAAATAGAAAACTGGCTACCTCATTTCATCATCCTGCAGCTTGGGCCATGTCTCATGCACTTGTAGTGCAGACTGCAGTCTCTCAGAGACCCTACCTGCTAGATGGTTTCTTCCCCATCCCCTTCCCGGATTCATGAGGCAAAAAAATCCTTGACAGTTCTGGAAGTCAGCGGGTGCATACAATAACTGGAAATATAAAATAAAGCCCGTTTTTCCTTTTTGTCAAGTCTTTTTCCTAAGGATTAGATTTATTAACAAACAAAAGATTCCCAAACGGGTTTATAGTAACGCAATGTATGTAGTAAAAGACAAGGGAGATCTTTCCAGCTTCCAGCAGTGTCTGCAAGAAGTGCCAATACTTATCCCTCTGGATAGCTTCTATCCAACTTTAGGAAATAGAGATGTATTTCTATACTACACACCAGTATGTTTCAATTCTACCCGTAAATCACTTCAGAGTTTCTTCAAACCTCTCTTGTGTTTATGAGAGTGGGTCTGAAATACAGTCAATAAAAATACAGAAAGTGAGATCAATGACATTTTTTCCTTGATCTGTTCTTTTTTCTTCTGTTCTGTTCCTACTAATAGATAATTTCTGGAAATATTTTGGCTTAGTGAATAAAGTGAAGACATCTCATGGGAATAGAAGAAGTCTTGCTGGTTAGTTCTGAGGGATGGTTCCAAGCTTTACAAATACCTTAACCATTGACTTTGTTTGATGTTATGGTAGATTATTCATTATCTGAGATACATCAATCAGCTAAACACTAAGAAAAAAATCATAGATCTATGAACATCAAAAAATCAGAGTTTAGCATAATCAGTGCAGTGGTATGCATTCTAGAGAAGGGAATATGCAGTTAAAAGAAAAAAATAAAGACAGAGGAAACAAGATTGCTGAGTTCCATTTAATATTTTGTATTTCCCCAGAACAGTTCATGATTCATTGACATACGTGCAACGGTTGTGTTCCATTTAGAGTGAAAAGAAGTAGAAATTAACTTGGTAACTTGCTTAAATTTTTGTACAATTATCACTTTTTGAAATAAATATTTAATTCTATAAAACGCACAACCCCCTGCCTCTCCCTTTCCAATGTTCCAAAAACACTTTGGACTAATTTTGATCTCTGTTTGCAATTGTATGCATATGTCTGAATCATTAGTAGCACAGTATGTTCTCTACGTCCATGTGCTACAAATCCAGTTGACAACAGCTTTACATCCTATTCTTTCCTGATTGTCCTTCATCACAAATGGTACAGGATCAAGAAACTAAACAGCATTTTTTTCTTGCTTTGAATTGTGCAACTTCCAGACTTTCTTCAGCCTGGTTCCACAGTTTTTAAAAGGGTCACTTCCCTTATAGCAATTTTAAAATTGATAATATGTACCTCTAAATTTTGTTTTTCATGTAATAAAATGTCAGTTTTCATAAATGTATGTTTTAAAATGTATCCTTAGTTTACGCAATGATTTTTGTTCTTAGGAATTAATTCCACTCTCAGATCTTCAGCACTAATTTTATCTTCAGCATGATCATGTTTGTGAAGTTAAATGAGCTCTGAGAAAGCTCTGAAAGATGTTTCAACATGAAATTTTTCCACATTTAGGATACCTGACATGAGATTCTGTGCTGTGGGAACTAGTTTAAACTCCGCGGTGTGGCACATCATTTGAATTGTGCCTGATAACTTGAAAGTGATTGAATCAGTATACTCAATTTAGAGTTTTGGCTACTGCAAGAAATTTATCTCCTGACTGACTCTTAAATAAATAAATAAATAAATAAATAAATAAATAAATAAATAAATAAATCTGGAGGCACCAAGGCAATAGGAATGTGACTCTAAAAATGCCTCCCAAGGTGCCTTAGAGTGGATGTAATAGTGTGGTGAAAGACAGACTGCTCCAGCACTAGTTGCTGTCTAAGCCAAAGAAAGTGAGAGGGAGAAGACAAACAAAAGAGACAGAAAGCTTTGTCATGGTCCTTACTCTCATTTCTAGGAGATTTGGTAAAATTTAAATCTGTTTATAGATTAGAGTAGTGCACATTATTCTATAATTGATTATGGGAATCCCCTTCTGCCCCTTGTGCCCAATTCATCTGTGAACGTCCCTGGTAAGAACTGCAGCAATTTGCTGTTGTCTTTGTTGGGCACTCAGGGTATACCTCTGTGCCAGGATATTTCCGGGCACTTGGAGAATGATGTGTAGGAGGCTGAGCTACCTCGCCCCATCTGGCCACATCTTAAAGGTCCTGTCAAGATGGGAGGATATTTATTACTTGAAAGGAAATAGAAGCAAATGCTTCCTGCTTGCAGGTGTAGGTTTTCATTTATAATTCCCTTTCAAGGAATAAACAAGAGAGGAAGTCAGAGCACAGCTATTAACTTGGAAAAGAAAGAGGAAACAAAGACAGGCCTGACCTTCTCTGTCTGATGGGCTCAGGAGCTCCATGGACCAGACTGTGGGGTCCTTAATCTTGTGAACATAGTGTTTTACATTCTGATCCCGAGAAGTATTATATAAAACATATTAGCTGAAGTATTTTAACCTTGTCTTGGTATTCTCACATTACTGAAGTATGAAGTAATGTGAAAGTACTGAATAATGCTCACTGTTCTAGTTAGGATGTTTTTGGCCATTGATTGTTAGTGCATTTGCCACTGTAAACCACTTCCAAAATCTCTGAAGTGGCAGGTGGAAGGCCAAAGACAAGAAATACTTGGAGTAATCAATTAAGCGGAGGTCAGAAATGAACCCCTTTTCAAGAGGCATCATCAAGAATTAGTCTGAAAGGAGAAATTTGCAAAGAAGGACGCAGGTGCCAAATTCCTTTTGGCAGCTGGATGCTTAAAGTCATTTAACACTGAAAGATACCTGATTTAAATCCCAAGACACTAAGAGGATGTGCCTTAACGCGTGCGAGGGAGCGCATATCGATGGGGTGCACAACTCTCACGCTGTAGGGAGGGTGCAGGATGGTGAGGAAACATGCTGACATTCCCAAGTGCTGGCAGGATTTAAGACACTGGCACTCTCAGTGAGGAGGAACTTGAGAATGATTTTTGAGCTCTATTTTCAAACAGCTGTCTTGTCTTCCGCAGCATGCTGTAGAAAAACAGCGGTTTTGAACCATTAGAAAAGCAAAGGAAGTGCAATAGCCCAGATTTTGATCATAATTACACCCAGGTGGTTCTGAAGTGACTACACCCGTGTCATTGAAGTTACACCAGTGCAAAACTTGCGAGAGAAATGAATCAAGCCCTTTGTTTTCTTGCATTTGTGTACCAAAAGAGCACTCTAACAGCTCTTAGTAAATAATAAATTAATAATGACATGATGATCTCCCTTGTGACTGGAAGAAGTACAGAAAAATTAGTGTCAGGGTAAGAATTTGCTTGCAGGATTCTTTGAATGTGTCATTTCTGGATTTATATCAGATATATGATGTTTTGCTGGACTGATTTTAATTTCATCCAGTTTACTTCAAACATCAGACACATCAAATTTAGTCAATTAGTGTGTGGTGAACAATACAAAACCGAGAACATACAGTTTATGGGTTAGAGGAGTAAGATCTCTGGTCTGTTCATCATTGAACACCTTTAAATCGCCAGCAAAAAAAAAAAAGTAGTAATGAAAACAATTAATGAAAAAAAAGCCACAAAAACAAGTGCTTTTGCTGCCTGTCTGTTGTAAAGCAAATAATACTTTAGTGGTTGGTTTCGTTTGTATTTCCCCATTTGTGCCTCAGAATGCACCAGACTGCAACGTTACATCACATTTCAATGACTGGAACCATGTCCTGAGATCCCCCTCCGACCACACGACGACTTCCTTCTTGCTGTTCCCCTCCCAGCTTGAGGACTGCATGCGATTATGCTGAGGACATAATTCAATTAATTATTGACAGAACACGTAATCACCACTTAGATCTCTCTCTCTGATAAATCTCTTCCCTGCTCTCTGACTTCTGTTTGTCAGGCGCTTGGGGGGGTGGAGGGGTGGAAAGGCAATAAAAATGTGTTTTAAAGATACGATATTTCCCAATACTCTGTATCAGCTGGAGAGGCTTCTGACACCCCGGGCTTTTTAGATGTAGAGCATATTGTTCCAATCTGTGCTAAACAAGTACCCCCGAGGAAGCTCACTGGGATGGAGGCTCATGATTCATTTTAAATAGAAGGCATAATAGGAGCAGATAACTTTGATTTGTGCAGAGGAGAAGTGTGATCTCTTTCAGGGGTTTTGGGCTTTCACTGCATTTTCTTCTTCTAATGCTGATTAAAGACAAAGTGATAAATAAGAGCTCTGTGTTCGGTTTAAAGGAGGCATGTAGCTTTAGAGAGCTGACTTATTGAGAAACACGACAAACAAACAAACAAAAACCCCTGACCTCCGATACCCTTTGACCAAAATCCGCTAGTAGCAGAAAGTGAAGACGAGAGTTTCTTTCACTAGTAGAAAGAACCCAGGCAAGGACAGTGACCTCTTCTTTCCGTATGACTGGAAAATGTCCCGGGGGCTGGACCGGGTGGGGACGTGCCGGGGGGTCAGCCGCAACTCGGGGTCCTACCCAAATCATGCCAAAAGCGGGCACGGAAGGGCGAGAGCGAGGTGACGAAAGCAAAGAAGGGCTTTATTATAAACCGAGGAGAAAAAGCTGTGGAGAAAAAAAGGCTGTTGCCAGCCTTGTGCCCTGACTGGAGGAGACAGCCCCGGGTTTTGTGTGGGTCCCCACGGGCACCTGCCCCAAAGGATGGCTGTGGGGTGGCGAAAGGGGGCCGGGGCACGGTGGCATCGGGGGGATGGCGGGGAGAAGCAGCGGCCCCGGGGCTGGCGGAGCTCCCCAGGACCTCCACCTGCTGCGGGCCCGCTGCCCTGGGCTCCTCCGGTCTCCTCCGGTGCCTTTCGCATCGCCCCAACCGACTTGGGTTCCTCCCGCGGCAGGAAGCCCGTGTGAAGGCAGCGGAGCGGCTCCATCCTTATGTAAGAGGCAGCCGAGATTGTGCCGCGCCGGGCAGATGCTTGCAAAGCCGGGGCAGGCGAAAAGAGCTGGCCCGGTCCCTCGTGGGGCCGGAGGAGGGGAACTGGGGCACCCCCGCCGCAAGGTGCCGCCCGGCCCGGCCGCTGGGAGCCGCTCGGCCACCGACGCCTCCCCCCGACCCCGGGGTGCGGAGCCCGCAGGGATGAGCCCCTGGAGGAGTGGAGCCGGGGTGCCGCTGCTGCCGCCCCGCCGCTGGGGATGCTCCCGAGGCTTCCCCTGGGCTCCGGGGCACCGGAGAGGGCGCAGAACTTGGCGTCGGGGAGGCTGAGAGGCGTGCCGTCGGGGCTCGACGGGACTCCTTGTCCTAAAAGATCCAGGGGGACTCGTGGGTCCCTTGGGGGCCTCTCGGCCCCCGCCTCTCCAACGCGGGCTGCGAGCCCCCTGCCGCAGCTCGCTGGGGAGGACAGCCCCGCCGGGGCCGCCCCGTCGTGCCACTGCCCTAAGGCACAACGGGAGGTGCCTGGCGGCTCCCGGGCGGCCTCGGCGGGGCTCTCAGGATGCTCTCCGCGCTCGCCATCACCTGGAGGCCAACTCCGGCTGCCCCCCGCTGCCTCTCCCTCTGGAAGCGCGCCCCCCGGGGGGCCGAGCCCCCAGCCTCTCTGCCCGAGCCCCGCGGGGCCGGTCCCGCCTGGCCGCAGGTGCGGTCGCGTCCGCTCCCAACCAGGGGGGAGGCACCGGCATCTCGGAGCCGCCTGCGCGCTCGCGACGGGGCGTCCTCGACGGGGCGGCTCACCCTGCTGGGGCGGCTTTCCCCCTCCGGAGTTTTGGCTGAGGTTCACTTGTTTTGGCCGAGGTTCACCTCTGCACCTTCGCTCTCCCTGGGCGCAACCCCGCGGGGCGGCTCAGAGGGGTGAGAGCGGGGGCGCGCAGTCCCCCGGGGGTGGGTTTTAGGGCCAGCGTCGTTCCCCCTCCCGCGGGAGCCCCGGAGGTGTGTTTTTCCCCTGGGGACCCTCAGTGCCCCCCTTCTCCTTCGGGTCTTGCCGCAGCCCTGTTCGCCGCCCCCAGCTGCGCATCCTCTCCCTCCTGCCGCTTCGCCTTCCCCTCCTCAGCCGCGAAGAGGACGCTACAAGGTAGGCAAAAGGGAAAGTGAATGTGGCGCTCTGGAGCGAGATAGAGAGAGACGGGCAAGGTTAGACGTGTATTTACTCAACCTTTATTATTTAAAAAAATTCATAAAAAAAAAGGTGAACGAACGTCTTACAAAACCCCCCCATAAATAGGACATTCCGTTCAGCTCTGGCTATTGGCAGTTCTAGCATTTGACAACATCAGACACGATTTCCTGGCATTAGAGAAACCCATTTCAAAATCGGTCATCACAAAGAAATACTAGAAATCCCAGTTAGCACTTGCTAGGCAGCACGGAGCACTTGTACACAACTTTTCAGACACACACCCGCGCACACACGCAGCTGGGAACAGATCCCGAAGGAAGAGAGCCTCCTTAAAAATTAGTAAACGCTTCTCCAAATAAAAGAAAAAAAAAAAAAAAAGAAGAGTTATTTACAAAACGCACATGGAAATACAGTATCGACAGAGCGTGGCTGGCAAATCAACATGATTTGAATAGAGAAAGGACTATGGCACATCTTGCTCGAAAGCTCGCACGGCAGCCTCCTTCGAGTGTCCCCGGGGAGGAGGGCTCCTGCCATCCGCGTCGCGGTGCCTTCTCCCTCGCCACCTCTCCTCCCGCCCTCCCCTCCCCTCTCCGCCTCTGCGCCTTTTGCCAGGTCCTTTTTACACTTGGATGACCACCGTGCTGGGGCTCTGGAGCCGGGTTTTGTATTGGTCTAGCCAGCTTCTCAGCTCCGAGATCTTGTAGCCCTCTGGTCCTCTGCCTCCCTGGTACATCACCTTCTCCTCCTGGATGATGTAGAGCCTCTCGAAGTAGGCACCGTAGGCGGCGCTGGAAGCATTGTCCATGGTGTCCACGGCCAGGGGGCAATCGGGCGCCCCTTCCCTCATCAGCTGAGCTGCCCGCAGCCTGTCCTGGAGGCACTGGTGTTTGGGGATGTTGTAGGCTGCGTCCGAGCTGACCCAGCCGTCGGAGGGGTGTGCTTCTTCGATGTACACCAGCAGGAAGTCGGCAATGTCCACGAAGTGCGCGGCCAGGCGCTGGAAGGACCGGAGGCGGGCCATGAACGGGGGTCAGGTGCAGCTGCCGAAGTTGAGGATGAGGGGTCTCTTGCCGCGGGCGAAGTCCAGGATGCGGAGCCTCTTCTGCCCGTCCAGCTGGATCACCTCGGGGTTGGGGGCCAAGGAGCCCACGTGCGCCGACTTGAAGAAGTCCAGCTTCTGCCCGTGCCACACGGCTTTCAGCGACTCCAGCGTGAACATGCGGTTGGAGTCGGACACGCAGACTGGGGGGTCGTCGGGGGGCGGCCCCTCGCTGGCTCTGGCCACCTCCTCCGCCGTGGGCATCAGCAGCATCTTCTTCCTAATGCACAGAAAATCCAGGAGCCAGAGCATCACGGCGGTGAGCAGGAAGCGGGGGAAGAGGAGGATGCAGGCGGCCGCCTGGGTGAGCAGCTGCAAGGTGTGAACGCCGAGGGAGTGGAGCATCGCCGCGGCTGGTGTTGCGGGGCGCCGGCTGCCCGGGGGCCCCCACGTACCCTGCTTGCCGGGGTCTGCGCGGCACGGCTGAGATCCCGCTTCTCTTTAAGCCCATTTTATAGTCAGGGATTTAAATGAAAAGTGACTCCACCTCCGGCCAGAACCCGCCCCTCTGGAACTTGAGCCTGGGGATTACCTACCCCTCCACTCTAATGACCTAAAAATACACAGACAAAGGGGGAGAGAGCCCCGGCGGGAGCTGCGAGGGGACGTGCAGCCGAGCAGGGAGCAGCCGCTATCAGGCCCCAGCAGAGAGTCCGCGATAGGGCACGGCCGGGGTCCCCGGCCGCAGATAGCGGCGGCCGCTCGCTGCCAGCCCCGCCGGGGACAATGCAACAGGCGCAGCCCGAGCCACCCCCCCGCCCCGACAGCGGGGCCGGGGCCGCTCAGGAGCGGGGCCGGGGCAGCGCCGTCCCGGCGGCGCCCGCAGGTGACAGGGACGGGCCGCCCGCTCCGCGCCGCGTCCCTCCCCGCTCCTCAGCCCCTGGCCCGGGCACAGTCGTAACCGGGCACAGCCACACGCGGGCACGGCCACAACCGGGCACAACCACAACCGGGCACCGGGGGCACCGGGGCTCGAACCCGCGGCCCCGCCCGCGTCCTCCCGCGGCGGGGCGGGACGGGACGGGACGGGACGGACGGGGAGCACGGGACGGGACGGGACGGGGCGGGCGGCGGGCGCTGCCCCGGCCCCGCGGCGGGGCTCGGGGGGTGCCAGGTGGGCTCCGGCCGGCGGGCGCTGCCCCGCGGCGGAGGAGGGGCGGGCGGCGGGCGGCGCTGCGGCCGCTAAGGGGAGCTGTTGCCCGAGAAGCGGCGGCGGCCGTGCCGGTGCTGGTGGCGGCGAAGGGGGGGAGCCGCCGGGCCCTGCCGCTCCCCCCCCCCCCCGGCCCCCGGGTGTCCGCTGCCCGGCGGGGCCGGCCGGGTGTGAAGGCGGGGCCGGGCCGTGCCGCGGGGAGGCCGTCGGGAGAGCTCGACGGCGGCCCGGATGGGGCCGGAGTGGCGGTCCCGGGGCTGCACTCCTGTCCCGTCCCGTCCCGTCCCGTCCTCTGGGCTTGTCCCCTGGAACCCCTCCCGTTGGCAGTGGGGACAGCTGGGCATGGCCCCCACTGTGTCGCCCACTGCACCCAGGTGAGCTGGAAGCCTCGATGCCCCCCTGCAGCGACCCAGGAGGAAGCAGCAGTATTGTGTTGTGTTGTCCTGCGAAGTAGAAATCCCAGCCCCTCGCGTCATGGGCCTAGTGAAGTCCTCATGCAGTGGGGTGGTGAGGCACGTCGTGGGCAACGTCAGGTGGACCCGTGTGTCCTGTCCACGGAGCAGACACATGAATGCCAGTTTTAGGGTTGAGGGCTGTGTTACTGGCCGTGAAATACTTGCAGTACGCAGAGGCGAGCACAGACTAGCTGCCTCCAGCCTTCACCCGGGCAGGAGGAATTTATAGCCCATAAATTCCTTCTTGCTGGGCTAGATGGAGACCTGTACTAGAGGTATGTGGCTTAAATCTAGTTTGGTGTCTAGACACAATCCTAGGCAAAAACCGACGTTTCTGTTCACAGCCTTGCCACTCCATTGATGCAGGGTTCCCAGCTTGTGGCATGAACATCATTTCCTCACCAGCTTCTTCAGAAAGGGCTGTTAGGGTTGCCCAAAATGCCCAGTGCTGCCCTCTGCTATGCAGGCGTGACTCAGGCATTCAGGAATTGCTGTAGAAGCGCGCTCACAGGTGCCTGTTGCCTGGACCCTGGGGATGCACAACCCAAGCATGCAATGTGCATATCAGAGCCCTGTTTCTGCATGTGGTCAATGCCAGGTATCTGGCTACAGATTCCTAGTGACTCACAGGACCTGCAACCTGCCCCGGGTGCAGCGAGCACTTCTTCAGACGTGGCTGTGCACGTCTCTGCGCCTCCCATCTGACATCTGCAAAATGGAAAAACTAATGCTGAGCCTCCTCCTGGGAGTCCAGGCGGCTTACTTCATTTTTTATGTAACTTATTATGAGAACCCTGAATAAAAGGCACAATTAAAATCTCGTTTTATTTTTTTTCTATATCTGGTTCAAAACAGACTCTTTTAGAACAATCTAACTAGGCACTTGGGTTGCAGCCCCCCATGGATCATGGATCAGCTGGTGTCAACAGCGAGTAGAGTGAATTCAGTGTTGTAGTATCTGAATGGAAATATATGCTCTGGTCCTCATAATGACACGTTCATACACTAGCCTGACTAATAACTTTTTTGGCATTCTGTAGTGCTCAGTCCAGGGAAAATTACTGAGTAGATATTTACTATATTGTCAAACTTATTTTGAACTCTTCATGTGGGCCTCTCACCACCTCTCTGTGCAGTTATGCAATCTTGAAAACCACAAATTAAAGCCTCTAAACAGACGCAATAACAAATTGTGGTAGCTCTGAAGAAACCCCCAGGAAAAAAAAATTGATCTCTAAAAGCGACCTCTTCAAACTATGCTGACAGACAAAAGCCTGAGTAAACAGATGGCTTTGCAACCCTGAATATCAACAAACTTTGCTCTACCAGATCAGTGAGAGATATTCTGAGGTAAAAAAAAAAAAGTATTTGGTCTTATATAGCGTATTTGTAGCTGAATAGGGACTTTGGAAATGCGTTTTTCCCTAATCCCTGGAATAAACTTTGTTTTATTTTTATAGCTTGAAGGAAACTTTTGAATTGGGGTTTCCTATTCAGCTGTGGATAGGGCAGAGAACTGAAGCACTTTGCTACAATGACCCAGCACTACCCTTCCCTACCATAGGAAAATTCAAGTATAACCTGAGGCTGCTGTTTCCTAACGAAGCGGTGGCTCTGCATGGCTCTGCAAGTCATGCACTGCTTCATTCAGTCTAAGTACAGCATTCATTTGTATTTACGCAAAACTCCGTGGGAAAGGGTGAAATTCTGTCTTTGGTTTTAGGGAGGTTTGATGTGATGTGTTACTGCCATTCGCGTGTCTATGTTGTGCTGGATATTTTTCAAAATCATGCCCCAATAAGCCCTCCATATATTTCACAAGGGCAGTACCTTCCTCTGGGAAGTTGGGCTATTTTTAGGTACCGGAAGGTAACGGGTGATTCTAGGAATCCCTATTGCTGCTACTAATACTGTGGGAACTTGTGTCTTCCTGCACGTTCATAGCATATAGTCTAAAATATGAGATTTACAGTGGCACATCTGGTTATGGGTGGTTTTTACTCTTCTGCATGTGGTCTGTGGTTCATCAGCCAGTAACCTTACGCATATAGAAGTTTGTGTGTGTGTGTCTGCATGCGTGCACTTGCAGGGTTCACATTATTTGCCTTTTGGAGAACTTTATAGTTGTAGTTTTTCTTGATTTGATAAATGTAACTTGTAACTCTTTAAAAGTTCTTTTATAAACAGGAGCTACAAAATAAATTCAGCAACTTATAAAAACAAAACCTCAAAAAGCTGAAATTAAAAACATTAAAAACAAGCTTTGATGTAGAGGATGTGTTGAAATGGTATATTTACATGTTTATTTTCTGTTTTATAATTTCCTGGGCAAAGGCACGCAATGCTTTCTGACAGGAAACAAAATATATTTTGGAAGAATTCCATCTCTCATGTCAGCTAGGCTACATGTCATTAGCGTGTTAGAAGTGAGCTTTATGAGAGGGAGATGAAAAAGCCTCCACTGCAGTTTGGATTGGGCCTTGAAATAAGAGCTGAGCAATTTCACCTCGTGTAAACGGCCACCCATTTCCAGCAGCTGTGGAGAGGTGCGGCAGCGCAGCGGTAGTTTGCTGTCTGGTATCTGTAAGAACTGGGTAAATGCTAAATCCAAGGTGGCTAAACTCCATTTGCACTTGTTTGCCCTTAGCGAGGCCTCTGCAAAGAAGTTACTGGAAGGCTGGAGTCTGCACATGGGTCTGGATCTCTCTGGACCTACATCCCTTGTAACCTTTCATCACTTTTAGATGACACATGTTTTAATTCTGCTCCTTTTTTTTTAATATATACATGACTCAAGAAAAAAACATGCAAAGTCAAGGAGCTAGCCAATACTTTGAGTAGCTTAGAGAATTGAAAGAAAATAAGTGCTGCACTGCAGACTGGTGTGTAAAATCACTAGCAGAGCCATGGGCTTTGATTCCCCACCCCAGCATTTTCACCTTTGAATACATGACAAGTATGACATATATGACAAAGAGGTTCCCTGCACTGAAGCTTATTAATGTTTTTCTTTTCCCCACTTGCTCATTTTGGGTTGAACTGGGATAGAATTGTTTATTTTGGAGGGAGGACTGATTCCAGAACTATAGGTCTTGTAGTGCAACACTCAGCTCCCACCCCAAGTGGAAACCAACATTTTCTTGAGCCTGTGAGCCACCTGCCAAAGCTCTGCAGCACTGACTTAGTAGCAGTCCCCTGATGTGCTGATGGGTTTCTGCACATGTTTCTACACCATTAGTGCCCCTGTTGTGCCAGCAGCCTACCAGGCTGTGATAGAAACCAGATAACTGGAAGGTTCTGGATGAGAGAGAGAGGGTATTTTACTGGATCTGTTTTTTTTTTTTTTTTTTTGAACCTGGATGATTTTGGTGACTGGGTTTACTTTAGGACCCCTGAAATAGCGGTAATAGCACTACTTACAGTGCAACTTGATGAACACCAAAAGGTGCAATTTCCTACCCTATTGTTCTTTCCTTGCTTCTTGCATTGTGATCCTGCAATGACCCGTGGAGACCTGGTTTGGGCAACTAAGGGAGCAGAAAAGCTTAGCTCTACAAACTGAGTTATTTCCTGCTAGGTTAGCTCCCTGCTCATGACAAAACCAAATGATCACAGCTGCAATGAAGAGAAGGCACAAGATAAACAGCCACAGCATGCGGCCAGGGCAGTACCAGGACTAGCCCATCAGACTGCCTTAGCAATGTTATCAGACTGGTCCTAGGTGGGATTGGCTTGTGAGAATGTGTTAAGGGCAAAGATTTCCCAAACCTGCTTCACTGCAAGGACAATGTGTAGATGTATGGCAGATGACAGTGGCTGTCACAAGGTCCTACTGGAGCTGGAGCTGGATGGGGCGCACAGCTGGCTTTGGGGATGAGCCGGCAATGTCAACTTCAGCAGCAGCTGCTGACTGACTTCCTCCAGCAGTAGGAAATCAGATTATCCAGAGCCCCCCATGCCAAGAGCATCTCTGCTACCCATCAAGCAAACTGCTCACAAGCTGTTGTGGCTCAAGAGCTCAGGCTGGACCCCCTGGTAGTATGGTGTAATTATAGTCATCTGAATGGCTTGCTCTGCAGCAAAGGCAACAGTTTAGTCCAGAAGTGGAACCCCATAGAGTTATACTTAAGTGGCAACTTTGTATGCATTGAATACAGATGAAGTCCTTCAGTCCTTGGCAGAAAGAGAAAATACTGCTTCCATTGTCTTTTTTTTTTTTTTTTTTTTTTTTTTTTTTTTTCATGCTGGTTTCAGGTGGTGTAGAGAAGGATGAGGAGGTGCAATTTTCTGGAATCTCAGAATCTCAGTCTTCTCTGAAAAGATTGTAACAAAATTCACCACGTGTGGCATTTTATAACAATGTGCTTCCACTGATAGCAAATTTCAATGCACTAGCACCATTTAGAAAGATGAGAATAGCAGGCTGGTAGCTAAGGTTATTTTTTTTTTTATCTTTTAAATGATGCATCCTGGTCATGATATTTTCTCAAAATGTTAAGAGGATACTTTTGAGTTGACAGGCTGGGTCTGGGCTTTGTTGAGGTAAAGGAAACACCGCTCCTCTGAGCTTCCTTTCCATGGGGTAATCTCACTGCTGCCTGGCATGCTTTGTTCCAGGCTGATTCTCAGAAGCCTGAGGTCTGTGTGGTGAAAGCCTTGAATGAGCACTGGCAAAACTCCCATTGCCTTCCTTGTGATCAGGATTTTACCCAAGCCATGTAGTATGATAACAGACAAAAGGAGGGCTGAAGTCTCAGGAATGTTTTCTGTCATCTCACTTTCCTTAGCAAGTGCAGAATTTTACAATAATATCGTTTAATAATTCTTGAGTTTTCAGACAATTGCATGTGCCCTGCCTGAACTGATGCAGACATTTGGATTTTCAATCGGCAACATGCTCAGAGGGGAAGGGAGGAAAAATAGCATTTAGAAAAACATTTATTCAAGACAAATCTTTAGGGATCATGTGTAGGATAATCTTTTTCAGGTTGACCTTCATTTTCTACAATATAAAGCTTTTACTCAGCAGTGGTTTGACATTTTTGAATAAGCCGTAGAGTGGAGGAACAAATAGCTTAGCAAAAATGAAGGAGTTTACTCTTCCCAGAAAAGCAGGAATATCAGTCCACATTTTAATATAGAATTAAGATCATTAAATTACTGACCTTTTATCCGCAGTGTCATAAAAATGTATATTATGTACCTAATGTGGACTAGTCTTGTGTAAATTATCGCTTTAAGTATGACAGACCCATTCCAAGCAAGTGGTATTCCAAACACAAGTCTAGAAGGCACAATCACTCTGCACTTCTGCTCTCAAGTAAGTTGCTTGCTTGAAGCTTTTTCTTTGAACATAAATGTTTGTGAATTTTTCCATTGATTTTTTTTTTCCTGGCGTTTTCATCAAGACTCCATTATTTTTAGCCATGCAAATGGCATTATGCAATTTCTGAATTTTTCTTTCAGGCCATGATGATTTATAACTCCTAATTTCCAGGATACTCCCTTGAAGTTACCTTCTCTTGGTGACCTCAGGATTTCTCTTCCCAGACCTTTGGTATTTATTTTTACTATTTCTGTGGTCGAGGTTTGGCAATGTTGTTTTGGATTAATGGCTAGACATACATAAGAATTGGAAGGAATACACATATGAATCTCCTAACTTAATGCACAGCTTGTTTATCAACAGTAGAAAGATGTTTCTGGACAGGTTTGACACATCCTAATAATAGACTTCTGCAGCCAGATAGAAAGATTTTGATGAATGTGAACTGCATGTAATACTTCACTTGTTCCAAAACAGATGCAATTTGCTTATTTTATATTGCAATGCAGTATTTCTTTTTAAAACTTTGCCCAGAAAAAACTGGAAGTGGAAGTCAGTTTGGACAAGTATAGATTATTTATATGGAATGCTATAATTGACATAAAATTGTGTAACCTGCTAGCTTCTCTGCTCTTGGATGAGGAAAAGATCTTTGGCATAACAAGGGCCTGAGTTTCAGCTCTATTTTTTCCTTTCATGCAGGAAACTGCAAATAATTTAATGCTTAGATGAAATTACTCAGCATTTTACTCAATTATGGAATTTTTCTCATAAATGGTATATTTTGCTTTCATCATACACCCAGTGATATTTTAAATTGCATCTTCTGATGACCTTTTCACTTTCTCTGTGTATTATTTACCTTCATTGTTTATTTACTTAGGCTTAATTCCTTCCCTACGCAGCCTACTGTGAATAAAATGTTCCTCTGAAAATGATTAATTTTGCACTTTGTTTACAGAGTAGTCTTGCAATGTTGTATCTGATACTCATTAGCAGGAAAACAGAAATAAAAGGAGAAACATTAGTTCTCACCACAAATCATTTTGAATTCACTGGAATCAGGATCCGAGTCAAAATGTTTAGGTTAGCTCAATAGCTCAAGCTGATTTAAAGGGTCTCAGTGCTTATGCCTAACAGCACGTCCTCCTATGACTTTTTATTTTTAGCTGCTCAACAGTTCTTACTTTCTGTGAATTTTAAAGTTATTCTTAGACTGAGCAATACAGTATCTTCACAGGGAAAAACTGTGACAAGCATTGCTATGTGATACAGCTCATCATTTCATAGGACCCAACATTTCCACCTGAAGCTCCAGCAGAAAAAAAACAACCAAAGATTAAATGGGTATTATAAACTTAGATATGAAATTCTGGGTTGCGATTCGTTCTTCTCCATGTGTGAATCATTGTAGACACCTGGAGCAGTCTGCCATCCTCTGTGAAACTTAAATTAAGGGCCACAAATTGCCTCTGAACATTAACATCTGTGCAAACCTGATTCCCGGAATCCAACCGTACTTTTATTCCTGACATTTCCATAAAGTTGAATTTGTGGGAATACTAATCCCTTGCTACTAGTTCTTACCTGAAACCAAGTTCAAGTTTCTTAAACCAATAAAATGGCACTTTTTTTTTTTTTTTTTTCCTGAAAAGGTATTTGTGACCTTTTATTAAAAAAAAAAAAAAAAGGAGAAGGGAATCATAGCTTTATACAAAGATAGGAATACATATGTGAATAAAATTGATCAAAGAGATCTAAACATACTTGCAGAAAAGGGAAAGAGTTCTGAGAAGAATATTTATTGCAAAAGAGCCCTGAATTTACTAGGTACTGAGGGAACACTGCTTTAAGAACAATTATGTTGTATTTGGAAAAACTGACATTTTCTTTCTTAACTAATTTTAATTGGCATAATGCTCCAACTGAGCCAAAAGGAAAAAAAAAAAAAGAAAGACAGCAGTAAAATATAAATTAAAGTAGGAGTAAAGTATCTTAGCTGATGAAAGCAGAGATAAAAGGCTCTGAATCCTTTCTTATAAATACCTTCTACAAAATGCGGTGGTCCTTGGGCAGTTGTGGTCTGTACCAGTTCCTTGGCTGGCTTTAGCAACCATTGATATTGCATGGCTGATGGAAGTAGCTGTCACTTTTTACCAGTGTTATGACTGCCAGCAACAGGCTCAGAAGAGCTGCTTTTAATTAAATTCCTGATTTCAATTGGATTTTGGTTTGCAGATCACAGCTAATGGAGTTTTTTGGGATGGGGTCTAGAAAGGCATGTCTAATAGGTCTAATAGGAGTGTCTCAGGCACCTCTGTATTACAGAACTCTGTTCAGAAACATATCATGCATATCACCTTAAAATTGCTTATACCTTTGCCTCCAATGGTTATGAGAGCTATTGCAGTCTCTTGCTGCTGTAATGGTTAGAATTATTCTACGTTCCAGCTTAAAAGTGTCTATGTGGGCTTGTTCTTATGTCAACATTGTCTTTTTGTGAGGGCAATTTTCCTGCCCCCCGCTGAGGGCAGTCGGGCAGTCCTATCCCCTTTGGGCACTGCTCCACAGGGCTAACAGGCCAAGCTCATGCACGGCATACCTGTCCCAAGGGGGGTGAGCAGATTCAGGCTCGCTCTGCTATCTTCTGAGTGAGCTGGGGTGCAAACTGGTCCCCTCCTGGCACCTACAGGGCTATGTCAGGGCAATGCTAAGCCTGAGCTGGTAAGTTCTGCTGCAGAGTTCATTAGCACCACACTAATTCTGTCTGTATGGATTCTGGGACAGCATGAGACCACTTGAGTGTAAGGGAGTTCACATCGCTCTGCATCTGTTTATTCAGGTGCTCAGTCCCTTCTCATGAGATGGATTTTCCATTTCTCTGATCATCCTAGAAGCTTCCTTCTGCACCTGTTTAATGTAAAGTCCATTTTCCTACATCATATAGGAGCAGATTCACTGGAGTCTTTGACACAGCATATGGTCACTTGTTCAGCACAATCATTCTCAGCAGTTTGGTTGACATCTGGAAGTCACAGACAAACACATATGCAGCTTGACAGCTGAACACCTGGACGATGAGAGTGCCATGTCAGGAACATGCTGGGTGTACCACACACGTTACATTATTTGATCAGTGCTCTGCAATAGAGATCAGACTACCTGAAACCCAAAGAATAAATGAAAAATATACATACAGCAGCTCTGGACCCTCTTAGCTGTATCAGTCTCCCTGTGTAAAGTGCCATAGGGTCGTCCTGTCTTGGGGAGCCCAGTACAGCCGGAGCATGCTGCGTGTACTGCGCACTCGCTGGCCATCTGTGTAGTTCATGTTTCCCACACACTGGATTTCCTGTTCATGTGGTGCATGGCATGGGATTTCCCAGACACAATATGAGAGCTCAGGCACATGCTCGGGGGCCATGTGATGGGACTGCGACTGTGGATGTCCCCCATATGGAGCACAGCTGTGTCTGTCCTTGAAAGGGGTGACCTAAATTTTACACAGTATTCCAGTGACGTATGACCAGCACATCCCTCTCTGTTGGAAATACCCCATGTGTTTTCAAATTGTTCTTGTTTACCATAGCTGCATTTCTTTAAGGGCTCATGCTAATCCTGCATTTGAGTGAAACATCTAGAGTTTTCTTCTCCACATGCAGCTGGCAAGTGCCCAGTTTACAGATATTTTTAGCTGCCATCTTCATGACATTGAGCTAGGCAACACTGGATTTCGTCCTGTTTGTACTGCTTCAGTCCTTGAAGTCACTCAGTTCTCCCAGTGTAATAGTCCAGTCCTCTTCTGTATACCCACATTTCATAAGCTCATTCCTAAATTTTGCACCTAAGTCTCCTATGTCACTTCTGCTGACCATATTCTTGTAGTGGTGTTTGATCCTGACAATTAGCTGTCAGTGGATAACCTTATGTAATGTAAATTGTAACAGCTTTTGGTATCAAAATAGTGCTGGTATTGTTTCCAGCTAAGCTTCTGCCAGAATGCAATTAGTAATGTACCTTTAAAATGTGATATTTCTTTAACTACTGTAAACATCTTCAAAAAAGAATTCAACAGACATTGCTTAAAATACCACTGTGCTTATGAAATAGTTATGCTTAGGCCAAATTAACACTAACAGTGTATCATAATATTAAAGGTGTTACAATATTAAAGGTGTTGTGTTTCTGTTTTTAGGACTATTCCCCCTTGTTTAACTCTACTGTAACTGTGTTTCCTATGTACAGATGATCCCAGTTATTGTAATGACACATGCTCATCCTTCTCGAGTGAGATGCCAGAGAGATATTGCAAAAAGCACTTGCTTGTTGGCATGACATCTGTCCCTTTACAACAGTGTCTTTGGAGGTGGCATTTTAAGCATTTTTTTTTTTCTGTTATCCAAAGAACTGGGCATTACTGTTGCTATCTTCTCTGTGCCATGAGGGGTATCTTCCCCAGGATTATTTCCATCCCATCTCTCTGCCAGTGTAACACTCCAGTTTTATGGCTGTGAAGAAAACCTAAGAAATCTAAAGCAAAGGCAATAGTGCATCTGAAAGCAGCCTAGGTAACATCTCCAAGAGATACAAACTGGGCCACATCTTGCATATGTTCAGTACCGGTGATTTAAGTGTTGACATTGTCATGGTGACAATTAAAAAGCAAGAAGGGGAGGATCCTGGATCTGTGTGGTTTAATGTGAATATTTTGGAGCTGCCAGTCACCTCCAGAATCATCCAGGCTTTGGCTCAGCAGGCTTCATGGGTATGGATGGTCCTATTTTAGGGGGAACAAAGCTGAAAGAGCACACATATACTGAGAAAAGAGGAACAGGTCCTGTACTGAGCAATCCTGTTTTCAGACAGAAGTATCACATCTGGGCAACTGATAGAGATGTCGCTTAAATAATGAGTACCACCATCATTTTGGCCACTTGATCTTTAATAAGAGGTGATTACATTTGAACATGTGCTAGTAAGAGGCAGTGATGTAACCACCGACGTTTAATGAATCACTTTTGAAGGAGTTTGAACTTTCTCACACTTCTTTGCTATAATCAATCAGAGAAAGACTTTATAAAATATTTATTCTCTTTTCTATCTGTAAAAAAGATTTACTTTACTTGGTGCACAATGCATTATTATTATTATTATTATTATTATTATTATTATTATTATTAATTATTTTCCATTAGGAAAACAAATCATAATCAGTTAAATATCTGCATGGAAGTGTCCCAAAATGACCTGATATGATGAATACCATTATAGACTGTACTTAAATAGGTGCTTCTTTTCCCAGTTGTAAGAACTGTAGAAATTGAAAAAGTTCTTACTGAAAAGTTCTAGGATAAACTTTTTCTTTTGTAGAGAGCTTTCTAGTACAGAATTAAAGTTGCTTAAGTATATTTCCTTGCAATGAACATTCTAAAAATAATAAGGGATGATAAATAAGGTGACATTTATATTCAGTGCAGTGCTCATTGCCATCATATTCCATAACCACAGTCCTCTCATACACAGACATTCAATTTAACAATACACTGCCTTTGATTCACAGCTCTGAATAGCTGAAAAATCCACTTGTAATGCTTGCCCTTGGCCCCCAGTAACTTGCCGTTCTTTTGAATTACATATGATGAGTAAGCGCTTGAAGCAGTGTACATCTGTACATGTCAGTAATGCTTGTGTAAGGTTTAATTTAGCACAGTATATTATATTGCAGCCTTCACTTTCTGGGAAAGGTGATGTGAGGAAATTGTTTTGTAAGCATGGACTGCAAAATTCATTACTTACTGTATATTATTTGAATATCCCATTTCTTAATTCTAGGTGGATTTTTGCCATTCAAGGGTTGAACAGTATAATGTTGGAGTTCAGGTTGTGTGTTTTTGTCCCAAAGTACATGAGGGGGACAGTGTTACAGGGTTTGCCAGCAGCTTTCTGCCAGTTCAGATATGCTGTATGTTGGGGTGAAATCTTGCACATAAGTAAGACAGAGAAGGCATTTAAATGAATCGTTTTTCTCTCTGTATGCATTTCAAGAGTTGGGTGCAAATTCTTACTTTACCTTCTGTTGTACTTAAGCTGTGTAAAACTGCCCTAGAATTTGTCATATTCATACATATAGTGCTAAAAATGTGTGTGCAGGTGCCCAAAATGCAACACTTTTTATTTAATTATATATTTTTAAATATATATATATTTAACATGGAAAATTAAATATGCTAAATTTGTTCTGCTGGCCTATTTGATCTCATCCAATCTGCTATCACACATACCTTGAGTGTCAACACATGCAAAACTAAGAAGTCTGAGCACTCAGGGTTTGACTGGTTTGAGAACTCAGGGTTTGACAAGGCTCCACTGAGATAACATACTTTTAAAAAGACTGTTGGGAGTCCAGATCCAGAGTGGTGTGGCTTAGTTGTGGTGGCGTTACAAATGGTGCCTCAGAAACTGCAGAAAATGATGTGAAGCACGTGCTCTTGTTTTCATCTGTGTTGCTGTGCTTCATTAAAGTTATCAACATCATTTATAACTTTAGCCACAGCATCTCAGTCTCCACCCTTGAATCTTGCACTTCCTGTTATACATTCTTTCTTTTGTTACTTTTCCAAAGTGGCTTTCCTCCAGACTGCACCATAACAAGCATGAGTAGATGTACATCTACTTGTGGACCACTGGAGACCAGTCTTCACCCAGATGTAATTGCAGACCTCCTCAAGGACAGTTCCATTAACAGCCACAGATCCATAGCTGTTGAGTGTCTTACGTGCTTGTCCAAAAGGAATTCATTGAGGCTATCAATGAACTGCACTCAAGAACCACAAATTCATAACAAATTTTGACTATTACTAATACAGTACAATACAAATGAATGTGTTAACAGTGCAGTTGTTGTTTAAAAACAGCAGTATCACTTATGAAATAGCAGCTTCTATTTTCCTAGCACAATTTTCACACATTACTATTCATTTGAAGTGAAATAGAAATGAATAGCCACCCAGGCTTTGTAATCTGTATGCTTAATATGTCTGTTATACATCTATTTTTTTTATTTTAACTTCTTCCCCGTGTGTGTTTCTCCTCTGACTCTGTCCCCATTTATATCCTTCAGAAATGCTTATTTATTTATTTATTTTTTTAATAAAACTTCAAAAGAGAAATGAGATTTTCCCAGCATGCTAAAATCTTGGGTGGTATACAGTGTCTTTACTAGTTATATAATTTAAAATTAACACCATTGACAAATGCTGCTTTAAAGCTTTTATTGAAAATCATAGTATGTAACTGCAGCATGATTTTTTTTTTTCTGATCTGGATTTACATTTGTATAATGTACAGTTAATAAGTGGTATGATCTTGTTACAGATTGATTACTGTTCTTCTGTGTGCCCCTTGTTTTGTATCCCATTATTCAGTCGAAGAGCTTAATTAAATGAATCAGAGTATAAGCACATATTCACTGCAACAATCACAATTCCCCATAGATAATTTTCTTTGGCTTGTCTTGCTGGGATTTCCAGGAAAGTTCCCAGAAACAGTTTCACAGAATAGAGGGATTTCTCTTTTTAAAACTTTTTTTTAGTGTTCTACAAATTTTGAGCCCAGAAGAGGTTTTTTTTCCCTTTTTTTTTTTGTTTAAAAAAAAAAATAACCGTGATTACTACATGCATGTGTGCCTCTATAATAACAAAATCATCAGAATAAACTGAGTTTAAGTTGAATCTCATTTAATTTCTGTGGTTGGCTTTGGAAACATTTGGTAGTTATTTTCCATTGAAATTTTCACATGCTTGGGGCAGCAATATGTTTAAGCACTTCTCCTGTTATTTCTGCTCCGTAATCTTAATTTTAAAACTTGTTTTCCATTATTTTTTTTTCCTATTTGCTCTGTATTATGTGTACGTATCTTTCATATAACAATAAATAATTTGCATTTGCTATTGGTGGTCTTGGTCTTACTGTACATGCATGGATGCTGAAGGGGTACAATATAGAGTCCTCTGAAGAGCTTGCTCTTTGATTTTGAGAAAAAGAGAAGGAAGGATTCTAATTTATATTCATGTTGTTGAAATAAAAATGTAGCCTCTGCATTCAAGAATGTGGCTGTGATTTTTCAAAATGACTTGTAAGGCTTACATGACTCCATTTATGGTGGCTAAACTGGGACATTTATAAGAAACAAATTTTTGGAGAAGAAAGTTCAACATGATAGAAATTTTAATAGGGTGTTTTGGCCCCAAAGAACCTGCAAAACTCTCAGATGCTAACTATGAGTACAATGCAGTTCTCTCAGTCTCTCTTGCATTTGTTGGGACAAAGTGCTTGATTTTATATTAGACGTTACAATAAGTTGATTCATGCTTCAAATGTACAGTCTGATGACAGACACTAAAGAGATGAGGCACATGGGATGAGTCAAAAGGGAGTTGTTGTTATTATTATTATTGTATTATTTTGCATATTAACCTAGGGAATAACTAAAGACATGCCTATGAGAACAAGTGCAGAAAGATGCAAACTTCCTCTGAGCACAAATTTCCTCTGAGCCTGACAAGTCAGCTTGAATCCAAAGCCACGTCACTGGGTCAGCATGCCACTATTTTAGCAGGAAATACTAGCTCAGCAATGCAACCACTTCACAGAGCTGCACAATCTTTTTTGTGTCAGTGCTGGGTTGTTAACTTCCATCTTGGGTAACTGAGTGGGGAGAGTGGCTCTGACTTCTCACACATTTGCATGTATGCATTCATTTTTGTATCAAAAGGCTAGTCTGAGGGTCCCCAGGTCAGTGGAGATGTACCAGTCATCTCTAAGGAGGTTTGTGTCAGATCCGAAGACTTCTAATGGCATTTGTTGAGGTTGCTATACCTAGGAGCTCCATAAATGGGCTTCATATGGCAAATACAAAGCAAGAAAGAGATCCTTCTCCCAGAACTTTACTCTGAATTGAGAGGAAGCTTACATGGAAATGTTCATCCAGCCCAACCCCTTTCCAAGGCAAGATTATATCCTGCAGGCTGTTTTCTAGCATTTGCCAGTCTAGCTATAAAAGCACCAAGCAAATAGGATCCATTACTGGGGAGAGTCTGTGAGACTGTTCCATTGTTTAAAAGATGTCATGCCAGTACATTGTCTTCTGAAATTAAGTATTTATTTTTTTTTCTTTTCTTATCTTAATTATGCCTCATTCTTGGTTATGTTCTGAGATACCAAATTAAAATCTTACATTCTGAAAGTCTATGCAATTGTTAGCTATTGCAATTCACTTTTGTGTCCTTGAGCTGACCAGCCTGGGGTGCCACTGGTCTGATATAAAAGAAAGGGCTGCACAGCTGCATGAGCATAACTGTTTAATGTCACAGGGACCAAAGAAAATGATGCTATACAAATCCTTTTGCCCTTTTAGTGTGTCTGGCCTGCTTTTTCCCAATAAACCAGGTCCTCCAGGCCATCACAGCTTTTGCTGTTCTTCAAGCGTTTGCCAGCAGCTGTAGCTATGTTAGCAAGTAGTGTGGCCTAATAAGAGTCTGGAGTGAATGCAAAACTGGAGATTTAGAGCAAAAAGGTTGGTAGTGAGGGCTTAATATCCATGATTATGTGTAAGAACTTTATTTTGGAATAGTTCTAGGCTGATCCAACAAACTGGATATCTGCACTGGTTAGAATTCATTAGATGCACTCCTGGAACACATTCTGGTTTAGTTTTGTCTGAAACTCTGAGTCTGAGGCTGCTTTGTTGTGTGCGCTGAAACATAATAAGATGACCAGTAGAATTTTGCATTTTTGAAGAAGACTATTACTGAAAAATTTGGGAGTAAGTTAGATACAGTAGTTCCCATGTAGAGAAACAGGAAAGGATTTGGTTAGTTTTTGACATTCCTTCAAGCCAAATTTCCCCTGGTTCCAAACTACACCATCATATCTGTTTTGGAGTGATGACCTTTGTATAACAGCTTGGAAGAGCTTTATTTTCTTGATGTGTGACACTGCTATCCCTCATGCTATACTTGTGACTTCTTTCAGTACTGCATTACCTCCAATGTCTTCCACCTGATGAATGAATGTCCCTTTTTCTTCTGCATATCAGTTTCAGTTCTTCCAGAATTAATTTTTGTCCATTCTCCTGCTATTCACTATGACTTTTTTTTTGTCTTCCCTGGCTGCTGTTTATAACTTCTCCAAGTTTATTTACAACTGCGAGTCTCAATTTACTCTCCCAGACACTGAAACTTTTCAATAGCATTGAATTAAAGTGGTGCCTGTAGATTTCACCAGATAATCTACATTGGCAACAATAATCTACTGTTTGCCAGATTTTAAGATGTATAACTGCTTCTCTTCTGGTCAGTTTAAATTCAGCTTTGGACAAGATAAAATAGCAAATGATCTACTGAACTGGTGGCATATGATTTTTTCCTGCCATTCATTTATGGTCATTCGGAAAACTGCAAATGAACAAAATTGTAGCCATTCTTTTCCTCTATGTTGTATATTATTGTGCATTATTAAATGACTCAAAGAAAAACTGCTCTCCCCCAAATAGACATTTTATAGCCCAAACACAAACAAGCCCCAGTCCTAAGCCTCAGATCACTCAAGAAAGCAAGCCACTTCAATGAGAAAAGATTGCTATCAAATTTAGATGGATGTTAAGCACCTTAACACACTGAGGTTTGTTTTAGACCCCTCTCTTTTCTGTAATGTTTTGTTAATTTATGCATTTTCTGTTGCAGCTTCTGAAGATCCTAGTATCTCAAAAGGATCCTTGTGGGTCCCTTCCACTCGGATATTCCATGATTCTGATTTCTATGACTGACGTTTTCACTGGATGGTACAGGTACCCAGTTTCAACAGAGAGGACCAGTCGAGCCTTCTGTCTTGGCTGGTGCTTAAAGCAACTTGTAGGAAAAGGAAGAAATAGACTCAAACTTACCCTGTGAGAGTGCTCTAAAATCCAGGTCACTCCCATTGACTCCCAATCAAGGGATAACATTTAAAGATTCTGAGTTCACTTCATGTGTGTGCTTTTGTACTTTCTGATGACATTTTAATTAGAAAAAAAAACATTTTTCATTCTCAGATATTTCTATTTCACTAGGATAACTAGTGTTCAGAAACATTTTTGGTGTCTGAGATTATCTGAATACTGAATACTCCTATCCATTTCTGACACTGAATTTAATAATGTTAAAAAAGAACAATAAAGGGGAAATGATTTGGTATGAACACCAGCTTTGGAATGAAAACATTTTCAGCTATGAGGCTCCAATAGTTCTGCAGTTAGCAAATACTTCAATTGACACTGTTGTCAAACCAAGGACATAAAACTGAGAGTGTGATATGTTATCTTTTGCCAATTACGTAAGTTCATGATGCATAAGTTATTGCAAAAAATAAGGTCATGACTCCTAAACCAGCTCCTTTTGAAGTTTTAGTTCTTTATAAAACCTCCCGCATATTTGTATATTTTAGTTGGTTAACTCTTAATTGAATTTATGTAAGTGCTTATGAAAATGAAGTATTATATGACATTAAAGAAAAAGCAGAACCTTGCATGGTCTACAGGAATACCAACTTGTTGATATCAAAGCTACTTAGAGATAGTTTGCTATGTAAAACATGGATTTTAATTCCTAAACTTTATCAAAAAGCTGTTTGAAAATAAATGTATTTGACCACCAAACATAAACATTAAAGTAATTACAGAACATTATCTACCAGGCAGGTAAAACGATTAGAACTCAACCTCTCTTGTTCTTCTTTTACTTAGAATCGCAGAATCACACAGAATGGCTGAGGTTAGAAGGGACCTCTGAAGGTCATCTAGTCCAACCCCCCTGCTGAGCAGGATCACCTAGAACACATTGCATAGGATGGAATGCAGGCAGGTTTTGAATATCTTCAGAGAAGGAGACTCCACAACCTCTCTGGGCAACCTGTCCCAGTGCTCTGTCACCCTCAGAGTACACATCTATTACCTTCTATATTATTTTTTATGGTAATTTACACTAACCACTGAACTTTTCTGATTACTTTCATTTATCTTTCTGTATGACTATATATGACTAAATGTCATATTTGCCATGTGAAGATAATATGTAAGTAGACTAAATTATCATTTGAAGAATACCAGCAAAGCTGAGGAGAGTGTTGGAGGAAAAAATCACTCCACTCAGAGCTGGAATGGTGAGATTCTTCATGTCTAGGCCAGAGATTTTAGAAACTTTTAAGAATCAAGCTATCATGATACTGAAGATGCTTCATGTCTTCATCCTAATGCAGAAGATTTGTTAGAGGATTGGGTAGCTACAGGAACTTCTTTTCACTTCAAGAAAAAAAAATGGGACTTTTAAATATCTCTCTTTAAAATGTGATGGAAGCATGACCTTTGGAAATTTGACAAAACCTTCCCTAGAACAGCTAATATTTCTTGTTCTGCTTCATTCAGGTCCAGGACTGTAAAACAGGTGTCCTGTAGCTTACTAAATGAATTTGCCACAAGTCTTTGGGCTTTTCTTTTTGAGGTTTTGGGACTCCCTCAACTCCTTCTGTTGCTCTGCAACTTACCAAGTTTGTACAAACAGTTATCTACTCACTGGCCTGGAGAAAGACCAATGCAACAGTCCAATGGGCAGTCTAAGTTCAAGTCCTTGTTCCAATTAATGTTTAATTATTTATACAAAGTGAAACGGGTCCAACAGGAGAGACTGAGGAAGCTGTTCAGAATAAGCGATAGTTTGGTGGCCAGAAAGCTTTCCTGAGATGCAGGATTCTGACATTCAGATGTCTTGCAGAACAGACACTTGAAATCTGGATTCCCGTGTCACCAGTAAGTGCCTTGATCACAGGATGATTATTTAGGAGGGGTGACAGTTGTCATGCTCTTTGATGTATTTCAAGTCTCATCCTGGGCATGAGAACCTTCCCTAGGTAAGAGCTTCATAAGAACTGGTAAGTACCTGCAGAAAGTTCTGACTCAACAGAATATAATTTGTCAGCGAAAAAAATGCATCACTGGAAACTCAGATGGGGGTATGACTAGTGTTTTCACAACCATGTAGGTCCACAGTGGTTTGGCCATTGTGATGATGCCTCAAAGTCCTGTGTTAGAAGAAGAGGTCAACAAGCAGTGCTGGAGGGCACGAGTCTTGGGAAGCCTGTAGAGTACCAAAGCATATGTCTGCATAAGTGTCAGACTTGTAAATCAGCTGTTGTTACAAAAGTTTAACAATGGGGAAATGGTCACATACAAATATTGGTTTGGGCATTAGGCTCATGAGTCTTGCTGTTTTTAGACACTGTGGCTGACATTGATATGAAACCAGGGGCATAAAACCAGGAGCCTGACATGTGATCCGTTGCCTCCAAACTACCACATCTGATGAGGAAAAAAAGAGAGGAAGTGGATGGAGAAATGGGACAGGTCATCTGGACTCTGATAATTAATGTTCCTTAGAAAATAAAAGTTTTGAAACTTTCCTGGAAATGAGATTTTATGATCTGCTACAATGGCCCACAGGGGGGATGCTGCAACCTACACATATTGACAATTGTGGTATGATCAGGCAATTCATTTTTATGAGTAATTTCCAGAGCAACTCTCAACCATGCAGTCACGCATGCAGTGAAACAGTGTGCCACAGAAGAAAGGCTCAGCTAGAGGCCAAAGATTATACAGATTTATTAATATTTGGAAAAAAAGATCCTAACATCAGCAGAAAGCAAATTGAGCAACATAGTGGGGAAGGAGTGCTTGACAACAAAGCAAGCTCTAAACCAATGTGATCCAGAGTGCATTGAACTCAATGGAAAGATTTCCATTGATTTCTTAAGATCTTGGATGGATCTCAAGGGAAAAGAAACACTCCATCTTATACCTTTCCCCCTCCTTTCTCCATCTGAATGGAAAATACAGTCTTCCACAACTAGCATTTTGTTATCATTTGAGATCACAAAAAATTGTTCATAGTTGGTGTGTTAAAGCCAAGAATCCCTACCTAAGCAGCTCTGGCTTGACTTTCTCAAGGGACGAGCAACTTGCAATTTCTCCCTAACAGTACTCTTATGTTTTTATTAGACTCAAAATATTCTTACCCTGCACTTGACTTTGCAAGCCCACTCTGCTTTCTCCTTTTAAACACAGAGAATAATGGAAAACTTGGATCTTTAATCTTGTTTCTCTTAAGTCCTTCTCCGTAAACACTTTTCTTGTAAAGGTAATGACCCATTTAGTCATCTTCTATGTATGTCTACTGTAAATAGTTATAGCTATTACTTTTAAACAGCTATTTAATACTTCAGTAGTTCTTAAGCCATGCCAAAGAATACTGGGAATAAAAGAACAATGAACAGAGATGACTGAAAATGAAGTTGTAGAACTGAAATTGGTCATATATTATTCAGAAGAAAAAAGAATAATTCTGTCAATTTCTGAGTTAAGGGCTGTTAGAGAAAGTGATATACTTTGCACTAAGTGAGGCTACATGGATCTTGAATCATGGCCCCAGGTGATATATCTCCAGGATCAACTTGGTTATCTCCTTTCAAAATCCTTCCTTCTATGGGAACAAAAGTTTGATGCCTAATGTACATAGTATTTGACAAATTCATCCCGCTGTTATAGCAACTCTTCCTATTTCATCCTATACACTGGAAAACATAATTTATCTTAACACTAGACATTGAGCAAGGCTAGCTGTGGTGAAGTAGAACTACTAGGGTTTTGTTTTACTACTGAGCTCAATTGAAAACTGAACTCAAGCCAAACATAGTTTAAGCACTCTGTTGATTATTTTCTTTAACATGGTGTGAAAGACTAAGGGTGCTTTATTGCAATGGGTGGGTAAGTTACCAGCAAGACATGCTGAGATGAGGAGCTGGTGACAACACACAGAAACTGAACTCCCCATTGCTCCCCATCACTCTGGAGATACAAGAATAAATTTTCTTATGGAGAAAACCAGAATATTTTCAGTAAAGAATGCTTGACAGAGAATCCTGCTGCTTGGTGGATTGCAGCTTTTTCAATGACCAGGAGGTCAGGAATGAACATTTCCAGGTCCTTGAGCACAAGCCCCTCACCTCCCATAGGCTGTACATGATTGGAGTGCCTGCTCCTCATCTTCCTCCCCACCACAAAGCATGTAGTATGCCTGCTGCACCAGAAAGCCCAAATTCCACTTTCTGAGGATTTACCCACTCCCTTCACTACCATCAAGAGTGCTGGCTTTGGCAGTTCATTCTGTGTTTCTTCTCTAGAACTTGCAGGGTAGCATCAGCGGGGAGAGTTTTCTTTCACCAGGCCTAAACCTGTGCACATACACACTAACAACAGCCATTGACATCTCCTTCTGTACCTGAAAAGGGACACAGCACAACCACTGTCTCAAGCTTTGCAATACAGCAGGAAAAGTGAAGTAAAATTCATATAAAATAACATAAATTAATAAAAATGTCATTTATCTGCTATTCACAGAATGTTTGAAGTTGGAAGTAACTTCTGGAGATCATCTGGCCCAACACCCCCTGCTCAAGCAGGGCCACCTAGAGCAGGTTGCCCAGGACCATTACATTGCTGTGTGTTACAGAACACTGGAGATTGAACATCAGTTCTGTTCTAAAGCCTGTCAAATGATGAAGCACAGGAGGAGCATTTTGAGTTTTCAGTTTGACTTCTGACCCAGACCTCACTAAGGACAATGGGAGTCCCTCTGCATTTGATAAGCTGCAGTAGAGGCTCAGCCCTCAAGGACAGGTAAACATATAGTCATTACCCGGTTGTAAAAGAGAATTGAGCTTACCTAAGAACTTGTTTTCTCAGATGCATTCTCTACTATCAGTTTAAACTGAAACTATCTGTAAAAATCTTGTGGGGGTCCTGAAGTCTTCTGTCTTTGGTCTGATCTCAGGATTTATTTTATTGAGTCCCCTGTCCACAAAAAAGTGTGACAGGGTGATGCTTGAAAAGCCTATTATGTTTATTCTGTCTATATCACAACAGATTTAGTTTGTTTACCAGGAAGATGCAGTATTACAATCTGAGGAATGAAGGCGGGGACAAGACTTTATTTGTAGAAGGTATTTTACAACCTTGGTATTGTTGCCACAAACAAACTCAAGGTGGAAAATCCTGATTCAGAAACGGGGAATACAAAGGTATGAGTTTTCTGGGCGGAGACAATTACTTAATCTGTGCTGTGGAATGCAAAAGCATAGTGGCATCCTGAGCTTGGTTATATGCAGAATAATTTTTTCTGTTGACCTGATCCACAGTCTATGAAAAAAAAAAAAAAAAGCTGCTTTTCTGTGCCTGCACACTGAAGGAGAGGAATATCAGTTTTGCTTTCAAACAGAAGAGTCTCAGGATGTATGCAGGCACATCCAGCACACGGCTACATAACTGATGTGTACATTTCTCCTTTTTCCACTTTCAGCAAAAGGCTCATCAAAGCTGTGGAGATGTTTGATATTCCTGGTGAGAAGAGGTCAGTGCTCCTCTTGGAGCTGAATCACATGAAGTGGAATCCAAAAGAGGACAGAGGGCACGAGAGAGAATAGGTATTATTTTTAGCACAAGGACATTCTTCGGTAGCCCTGGCATCACTGGCAACCTGTGAGAAGAGATCTATATCTGGAACATGATCCATGAATACATGTACAGAAGAGATGCAGAGATCTGCAAATATCAGGCTGCCCCACAGTCATGTTGTTGACCCATGTTTACATTTGGATTTTATTATACTTATGCACCTATATTTTAGACTTATTATGTATTCCCTTGGTCCGTTAGGGGGTAACAGAGAGATGGTGACTTCTCCTCTGTGTTTTGCCCTGTGTGCTTGTTTCTATTGACCATCTGATTGCGCTCACTGTGGTTCTGTTTTTTTCAGAGCTCTTCTGATGATATACTGCACTTTGTGGGAATCCAGCCTGAAGGGACAGCTTTATAAGCCTTCACAGGCTTCAGGCATCTATTTTTATCAAACTGAACAATTGTTGCTTAGAAAAAAAGAGACCCTTACTTTCCAGGCTGCGTGTGGCTGACCTCGGTTAGTCTGAACTCCTATGACCTCAGTGCAGCTTAAGTGATGTGACAGCCCCTTTAATTCCCGTCTTTGAGAGGCTCATGTGATAATCATGCACTTGCTCTGTCAGAGGAGCCGGCAAAGATGATTCTGTCTGTACTCGCTGCCTGCAGCAGACCTTTTCTTGCCTTCTCTCTTCCACCAGATTCCTTTCATTTTGTTGGTTCTATTCAGGAACAAAGGGGACTTTGTTGAATTGCCTTTGTGGTTTATTTTCCTGGGCCTTGGAAGATAGCAGACTTTTGCCACTGTTTTATCCAACTCTTTATCACATGCACAATACCCTGAATGCTTGAAGGAGGCTAGTGTGTGTTTGCCTAATTTTCTGCCTTTTTTTTTTTTTTTTTTTAAGCTGGAAGCCAGGTCTGACTTCAGGATGCCAAGTTAGAAATAATTCTCTGAGTAAAAACTCAGGGAGGAGTCCCTCCAGTCAGCTGCCATAAGGGCTTCAGTAAGAGGAGCTACACTCAATAGATTTCATCTTGTTTTTCATATTCTTTGGTCTTACCAAGCCCCAGCATCTACACAGTCATGTTTATTTACACATGTATAACACATCCTCATCAAACAATCTATGGTACTTCTTCAAACAGGGAAAAAGATGCATTGACTGTCCACTACAGCTGCTAATACTTAGCAGCTTTTATCTGAGGCTATAAAAGTGTTTCGACATGATAAACTGCTACAATCTCTTCTTCACAGATGCAGAAAACCAGTGGTGGAGCAGTTAGATGAGGGACTCCAGTTTATAGACTTTACCATAAAAGCCTTCTCCAAATCTCAGGACAAGTAAGTAGTGTAGAAAAGACTAAAAGGAGCAGAGGACTCAAGAATTTTGCCCAAACCGTTGTCACAAATGCCTTTCACATGACCTGCCACTCCGTGTATTCCCAACACAAAACTCCCGACATGTTTCCCTTACTTAATGCATCAGAATATCATTTTAAATGACGGACAATGTAGCCATTACTCAACACTTCCCTCAACTGATAGCTTTACCTGTTTTGTCTCTTTTGCCAGAAGAATACAGCATGGTGCTGTAGAGTCTCCAGACAAGGTAATAACAGAGAGTTATTACCATAACTCTCCTTCATCATGAGTTCCTTCATCAAAGCTATTCCCATGAGGGATGAGATCTAAAATCTTTGTTTTTAGTGGAACAGACTAACATCTCTGAAAGCAAAGTAGGAGTCATAATACAGTGCTTCTGAGCTCTGTACGCAAAAGGTCAGGCACTGTTTAATCTTGGGGGTGACCTCACGGACCTCAAGGGAATTTCGTCAAGGATGTAGTTAGTTTGTATTTTGCAATAATCTGTAAGAAATGAACTTGGCATTTCAGAGATAAAATTTGCAAGCAGCACCATTCCCGTCACCCAACATGCTTTGTAAATGGGATTTCTGTGACTCTTTATTTCTAAAACAGACTGATGTTCAAAATTGAAACTTTCAGCCCTTATTCGGGCAAAACTCACACAGAAACCAGTAGGAATACTGCCTAGAGCAGAGAGAAATAAAAGCTGGAGGATCTGGTGCTATGCAATTTGGCTCATGCTACAAAACTTCAGTAAATTTGTCACTAGCAAGCAAAGTGAGCAGTTTTGACAGCTATTATTATGTTGAATTAAAATGACAAATAAGGGCATTGATTTGTAGAACGTTTCAAATTGTGATAAATACAGTCCTAATGAGAAAGATACTTCTTTTTATTTGACAGAACACCAGTGTTTTTCCTTGTACATACTCTAGGTGCACCAACAAAAATAAAAGACCTGGTTATCTGAGGCAAAATTCCTGAAATATTATTCTCTAAATCTCTAAGCTTTCTCTTATTACTTTTTATTCCCAGAAGTATTTGATGATTTTATTGCCCACAAAAACTGTAACAGTAATAAAAAAAATAAAATTGTTAGTGCAAACACAGAATACTTCACTGTTTTTTTTTTTTACAAATTCAAGTACGAATTCAAAGTCAAACATGATTTTCAACATTAAAAATCTTATTGTCTGGTGGATAAATGGTGCTTACAGTAAGGGGATTGGGTTGCTTTTATATCCTTTATGCAGTTATAAACCTTGGGTTCTTTAACTCTGTTTTCACCCACCTTGGCTCCTTTTGAACTTTGAAGCCTACAGTAACTAGTACTACAGAAGAAAATAATTGTACACACACAACCACATAAGAGTTGTATCAAGCTCTTTGGAGAACAATATGTTTGGAAAGCAACTAGGATCTTATGGTTGCTGCCATAAATAGCAATGATAGCAAGATAATACTGCTTATCCACCAGTAACATTTGCAAATAAATGCATTTTGCCACAGCTGCTGGGGATTCAAACACTCTTAACGAGGTGTTTAGTCCAGGATGTTGCCATTTTACATGAGTGTTGATTTCACTGAATACTCTTGGGTGCTTCTGTCTGCTGTATTTACTAACTTGCACCTATCTCTATCTAATCTAATACATTCTTTAAATGCAAATAATTGAATTGATTCTATTCAAGTTCATTCTGTTATGCTAGTTTCCACACACACATTTGTATATTTTATCACCTGCTTTACTTTTTATATGGCATTAAAATGGAACCAGAAGGTTATAACTACTCACACGAGTGTGCATGTGCATCTACCACACCACCAGCTGCACACACACATGCATGGGCTTTACACACATGACCCTGTAAGCCATACATGTCCCTTTCACATGGAGAAATTTTTTTTTTTTCTTTTTCTAATTTTCCAAGGAATTTTCAAGAGACGTAGCTCGCTCTGCCTCTGCTGTCTGAGCCTTTTCACTTCTTACTTTTCACTTGCCCATCTCCCTCTGTTCTCCCTTCATGCCTGCCTCAAACACTGCTGTAGCCTGCTGAGATCAAGCCCATAAGCTGCCTGGGGCAGGGACGAAACTCCTAGCGCATCCTGACAGAGTTGCCTGTTCTCTGTGAGTGCATCAGCCTGGGAACTCACTGTGAGTGCACAGATGTGGTTGGATGCAGGACCAAATGTGGGAGAGCTGCCAAGAAAGCCACAGGAGGATAATGCATATGGAAATGAAGCAAGATAGGACAAATATATATTCCTTTGTCTAGGTGGGTACACAAGAAGCTGCTGCTGCTGGGGCAGCCTCACCTCCTCCAAACTGCTGAGAAGAGGAGAAGCTAAAGGAATTTGTCGTGTGTTATCACATCCTCAAGGCTGATTTTCAGAGCACAGAAACGTTTTTTTAATTCTCTTAGAAGCCACCTCCTGCACATTTACAACCTTTTAGTCAGCCTTCCTTGGGTTCAGCAGAATTATGTATAGGAAATTTCTAATAGGCCCCTTTATCATTTGAGATGCCAGTGCAGTATTGTTATATATATTAATTTTCTAAGCACTCTGTTCATGTTTAAATAACTCAGTGTAATAGCCATGCAATTATTGTCTATTCTGCTTAATACGTATTCATATATTTGAAAAAGGATTTTTAATATTTCTTTTGGAGTTCAAGCGTATTCCTGCCTCTTTTTAACCCTCTCAAACACTCCTCCTCTTCATGAAGATCAGTCATTACCTTAGTTTCATAGATGAGCCAAGTGTAAGCAGGGTGAATCTACACTGTCTGCTTACTTTTTGCTTTCTTTTATCATATTGCGAAAGAGATTCTAGAATCCCATTTGAATCAACAGGTTCCCTTAAAAACAAAATCCAGGAGCTCCTGGGACCTCCCCAGGGAGAAGTGAAATGCCAAATTTGACACCTTGCATCCAACATGGTCCTCCCTGGACTAACCCCAGAGGCCAACCAGCTCTCCAAGAGTTTGAGAGAGTATCTCCCTCCGTCCCCTGAGCTCCAGCCCTTGGAGCAAGAGGGGAGGTAGGAATCAGCTATTCTGATGGGAAGAGGTGGAGGTTATTTGGGTAAGGTGAGCCTGCAGGCTGGCACTGCCAGGTTCCTTGAGCAATGAGGCTGCTCCTTCCCTCACAGGCCATGCTCAGGCCTGACCCCATGAGGGGCCTGAAACCGAAAAGCCCAGATCCAAAAGTCAGGATCTGTCAGGTGTGTGGATGGTGCAGGAGAAAAACCTGAGGCCACTGAAGAGGCTGGTGGATGCCAGGAGACAACTGGTTGCAGCAGCTGAGGCACCAGCCATGCAGGCTGACCCTGCAGACCTCATCAGGACACAGCTGTGGAAAAGTTGGTCAGCAAGTCTTTTTTTTTTTTTTTTTTTTTTTTTTTTTAATGATTGGTGTGCAATAGCACTGCGCTGTTGGGATGTGCATGGCTTGTTGTAAGTCAGACAGACCTCTCTGCAGGGTGGTGGGTGGGCAGGTCTCTGTAGAGCAATGGTTAACAAGAGGGGGATAATGTAGGGATACAATTCAAAGAAGCAGACAGGTGTGTGGGAAGAAGAAAGCCGGGGGAGTAATAGCCATGGCGTGGCCCTTGGAGATTTGGTGATTTATGAATATACCAGTATCTGTATGTGGATATACTGATATCAGGTGCTACCTCCCTGATCTGGAGAGGGGGTGAAACTCCTGATGGCTACAACAGAGATGGAAAGAAATTTGTGTACATTCTGTGTGACTGAAGGTGGTGCTGGAAAGGGAAACTGCATGTGTGGGGTATGTGGGGAGAGAGGAGAAGACAGGCAACTTCCAGCATGGATTTTTTGGTGACCTGGCTCATTGATGCTGCCTGACACGTGTTATGCAAGAGGCAGCAGGTAACAATGATCTGTCCAGTCTGTCTGCCAGGTTTGTCATCCCATGGTCAGCCAGCTGAACACATGCATGGCTGAGAGCAAGCAGGCAGTCGGACCCATGCTTGTCTTGAGGTGGAGCCTGACTCACTGCAGAAGGTAGTAAGCAGAGTCTGCCCAGGTGCCAAAAGCATTTGGTTGCCAATATCTGAGGTAGGAAAAGAACCCCAGCTGTCATGGCGCACAGCAGAGCTTCAGATAACTGCCCTTTTGCAGATAACTACCCTTTTGCTGTTATCTGCCTTTTTGAAACCTGGAATATACTTGTTGCTTCTCTCTGGGTCTTTTGCTTAGGGCTTAGAAAAGTGAAGAGTGACAATCTCTTTGACTGTGGTATTTGTGGAGGATACTGTGGAGTTTCATTGGTTTGTCTGAATAGCTAGAGAATGCACATGGAATGCATATCTGCACAAGCCTACTGATATTTTCAGTGCAGGTGTTTAATAAGGAGACAAGCTGGCCAATCTCACAGACCTCTATCACAGTCCTGCTTATGGCATTAATACCTAATAATTAATAAATTATTAATAAATAAATACCTAATAATTAATACCTGAACTGTTTGCTGGCAACTAGTGAGAACTGGGGGTAGTAAAATTTTTCAAGGTGATAACAACAGTCTCCTCCGTCATTATAGATTTCTTGAAAGGGAAATGCTGATGTGTAATGCAGGGAGTCTTGAAGCTGGCCTGATGCATCTGGAAGTGTTGTCTCTATTGAGGGTAATTTTAGGGGCACAGCACAAACTAGTCTCATGGGGCACATGGTTTCTGGATCCAACATCTCCTCGGCAGCATGAAGAGACGGGCATGGAAAACAGATGGCACTGCATCTCATGTCAGTGTCATCAACTTTAGGCAGCTATTCTTTGATATCAGTCTTGTCTGTGCTTTGGAGGTCCTTGAGAAACACATCTGCTCATTTGACACAATCCCTTGAGTAACTGTCCATTTTTTTGAAGAATAAGGCAGATTTGTTGACATGTGTGAAATAGTATCAAAGGATGAGCACAAGGAACAGGTTCAGCAGTGGTGAAATCAGAAGAAGCAGTGGTGATCAGAATACTGCTGTCTGCCTTTTGGACAACAGCAGCTGGAAAGCTTTAAACATGGCCTGCTTTTAATACGCTTGCTTGTGCTGTGGGGCAAACAAAGGTTGAGCGCAAAGTGTGGCTTGAACCAGAGCTGTGCAGAGACCCATCTCCATAGGGCGGGAGCTCACTCCAATTGCTGTTTGGTCCAAGCAGTCCTGGGCAGTGGGACATGGAGTTATGTCCTGAACACTGTAACATTTCAGAGGGAGACACTGAGAGCAGAATATCTCTCCTGATACATCAGTGGGGAATGGATTTGGACCTCATAAGTCCCAGTGTCTCTGTTAGACCCTACTGCAACTCCAGCACTTGGATCTGTTTCTCATAGAATACATTACTTTCCTTTGGGGAATCCCTCTTTCTCTGTATAAGAAACATGAAGTACAATCTGTAACAAGCTCTATTAAATTATCCAAGAGATGTTGTGCTGGAGAGGATCCCTGGAAGTCATCCCCTCACTCTGAGGCAAGATCGCACTTAGCTAGATTGTCCCTGGGAGAAATTCCTGTAACTCTTCCTAGACACCTCCAGTGATGCAGCATCAACTACAAACAGAGACTGCAATGCTTCACTCCCCTTGCACTCAATTTCCGTGTTGTTGTTGTTTTTTTTTTTTTTTTCTACTCATTTTTTACCTCAATGTATCCTTGCAGCAAATCAAGCTTACGATTTCTTGTCCAGCTCTTGCTGCATATGGCAAAGCTTTCTTTTGGTAACAGCCTTTTCTTCATAGTGGACAACTGTTTGGAGGCCTCTTTCCCAAAGCACTTAATCTTCCTGCTGTGCTGCTCTGGCCTCTCTTTGGCTTCCCTGCACTGACCTTACGGCATGAGCTTTTTGTCCCTGTTGACCTTGTTGGCAATTTAGATCTCATGTTCAATATGTAAGACAAACCTAGGAGTAAGGCGACTTGCTCCAAAGACCAGGATCCTGGCTGAATACTAGCATGTGCGTCTCCTAAAGGATAATATCTCTATGAGGATTTGGTGACCCCTCTGTTAGTCTTGGGGAGGAGAGTGCTGGCCAAGGCCTGGGGAGTTCTTCTGTGGCATGTTGGCCCTCCCTGCTCCATCTGCTTTCTATTGCGCTTGAAAAGGAAATGAACTGAGCTAAATGATTTCAAAGTGACATTCCCCTCACTGCACTCTAATTCCGTAATTGCCAGCTTCATGCAGTTCCCAGTATTAAAACGTTTAGAATAATAGCCTTTGAAAACAGCCAAAGCTTCGAAAGGGCCATGCACCACCTCTGCTGGAGCAGTAAAATGGTGGCAGAATAATTTCCATATGCAGTGGATGGGTGTTTGGTTATTTGGGGGTCGAGCATAGTTTCTGCCTTTGCCAGGAATTTCTTTAAGCCAGGAGTCAAAATTACTTTTTCCTTTGTGAACTCTTTTTAAATGCTGCGTTGACTGATATATCAGCTGTGGTTTGGTCTCCAGTTGACTGCTCAAGCTTGCTGGTGCAAATTTTGCAAATGAAAATTTTTGAACAGACAAAAGAGAGATCCTTTCTTTCTTCTTTTTTCTTTTTTATTATTATTATTTTTTTTTTAACTTGGACATCTCTGTATCTCAATATAGGTGGAGAGCTGAAACAAGTTTTTACTCTTTGCCCTTTATCTGATTTATTTTCCACTTGCAGTTCTGTAAATATCTCTGTAGCAATGATAGCAGTTTTTTTTTTTAGTCTGACTTCCATTAAATACATCTTCAATGTAATGTAACAGACCGGGATGAGAAAGGCAATAGCCAGCCAGCTGACAGCGGGCAGCCACCAAAGATTTGCTGCCTCGTGGTGGTTTGCACATCACAGCTCAGGAGCGCAGGCATAGAAACTTCAGCATGCAGACCTGCAAGACTTATTGTGCTTTTTACTAAATCATTTCATTCTCTAATGCTACCTCCATTTGCTCAGTGCATACATTGTGTTTTTCCTCCCTATTTTTTTTTTTTGTCAGATTTTTTTTTTCTTGAAACCTACCTCTGAAACAGTTCTGCAGTTTTGGCATAATGCATTTACCAGGATGGTTGCTTTTGCTGTATTGTATCAAGTCCACTTCTGGAACTCATCAGGTTACTGTGAAGACTGTTGTATGTGTTCCATTAAGATCATATTTTATGTGTATATCTTGCCATACCTTTAAACAACATTTCTTTTGGTTTCAACAGAGTAAATTCAACTTTCTTCTTATATCACAAAGTAACTAGAATAAAAATAGCAAGCAATCTCTCCAGCAACGAACATTCAGAATTTAGGTTCTCATTGTGCACAGCTCTGAAGATGTGATGATTCCATTCAGTTAAGCATCACAAAGATCAAAAGATTTTATTGAAGTGTAAGTATCACTTTGATGTGAAAGTTATATTGGAAACGGAATGAAAATTAGTGTCTTCTTTGACAGTCATGGTTCTTCCCAGTTCCAGTTGTGGTGTTGATACTATTGGAAAATATCCTGACCCTGTTGAGTCCAGAGGCTGTGGTTAGGTTTTGGGTGAGAGATTAGTTCAGATTTTCCTTTTCTTCAATAAATATTGTTGCCTTAAATTTTAGCTCCATCCAGATGGTTTCTGAAGTTGGACTTTTTTCTTTTTGTCCTGATTGCAAGTCATTTCATTCATTCCAGATTTTCCAGCTTTCTCAATAATTCCTGAAATTGATGTTATTTCCTATTCTAGGCAGGAGAAGTAATATTAAAGCTGAGGCACTAGCCTGAGATTTGGAAAGTTTTGGTAGAATTGTGTGGAAAAAGCTGGCCATATTTTGTGGGAGATTTCAAAGACATAGTTTGATCTTTGTTGAAATTCCAGTGTGCTCGACCTTACAGAAATTGCTCTTTGGGCTAGAGGAGACAGTAGGATGGGGACAGCTTAGGAGGGTGGCTACTGAAATGGGAGCAGGAAATAAGGCAGGAATGAATGATGCAGGCCATTCCACGGGAATCTTTTTGACTGACCCTTCTTTTGAATTCTCCCACTCAGATGGTGGCATAATTTAGTTGGGGGAAAATCACTTCAAAGCCACTTTCTTCAGGAAGTTTGGTTGCTTTTCTCAGCTCAGTTCTCAAGTTATCTGGAAAATTCTTGCTTCACTGAATTCTGCATTCTTTCTTGGACATGTATGTTAGTTTCTCCAGAAAACGCAATTTTTATTCTTTTACACTTGGCTTTTCATTTTTTTAATCCCTTTAAAAAATCTCAAATAAAGTAAGGGCATTAATTTCCCCAAGTTATTCTCGTACTTCATGATCTAATATTTGGAGCACTACTTAAACAATCAGATCAATTTTTTAAAAAATAAGATCCATGGGTTAGTCCCAGAGTTGGGCCCTAAATCAGTGCCTGCAGATGAGGCACTCTGAGGCTTTAGTCTCTCTCCCTAACCAGCTTCTAGGAACACCAGCTGCAGTCATGTTCAGAAGTTAGACTGACTAGATTTGGGACAAATTAACATAGACCTTGGATGCAAAAGCACAGCTCTGAGCATTGCAGGGCTCCAAGTGTTTATCACATGCCAGATTTGAGGCCCAGTGGTGACTAGACCACAGCTTCCCACTGCCGTAATTCTGCTGCTCCAGACATGGGGACGATCTTCAGAACAGACAGTGGAAACCGGGCAGAAAGTCCGTACATACCTGCTCCCCCCTTTAGAAGTGATAGCAGTAGTACCTTGTTTCAATTTCTGCGTTTTTGGCAGAAACCAGCTGGTGATTTTGGTAGCCTTGGCTCTCTGGTGATGTAGAGAGCTGCCTGCCTTGCCCAGAGCTCCAGCCACCCCCGAGCCCTCTGGGGAAACAACTCCGCAGGGGAATGTCCATGTTTCTTTCAACAAAGCAACAGCTTCCAGCAATGGTCGGTGCCAGATGGCCCAGAAAAATTAAGTGGGCAGTTAAAGATTAGCTTGTGGCCTGAAGGCTATGGCCTTTTGAAAGAATCTTGTTTAAAAAACAAACAGAAAAAGAAAACCTCAAAACAAAACAAACAGGAGGAGTTTTTTGAGTTGTCTTCAGCTCAAGGAGCAGATGATAGTGGAATGGCATGTTTCTTCGACGGCACTTCATGTCGCTCACAACGATTATATCTAAATTCTCATTTTCTGGACTCTGGAGAGGAGTCAAACATCCAGAGAGAGTTTCTCTGCTCACAGGTCCAAGCCCTCTGCATTCGGCGTGCAGCGCAGACAGTTTGTCTCCGCTTTCCTCGGGACTGCGTTGCCAGAGCTTGCCTGGCTGCCTCTGACAGCCAGTATTTCCCACTGCATCTCCTGCACTCGTGGAGAGCTGCAGAGCAGCCTGCTGCCTTCTGCCGGGTCTGACAACTGCTTGAGAACCCAGCAGACAGCTTGGGCCCTGCCATTCCTGAGCTGTATCCACTATCCCACATGCGATATGGGACACGATTCCAGCTTTTGCTAAATAAAAGAGGCCATAGCTGCTCCTGCATTTAGCCTGAGTGGCTGTCAGCCATGCTCCCCGTCACCCCGGTGAGGCTGTGCAACTGCCTGGCCTCCAGCATCGCAGCAGCAGGGATGAGCCATGAAACTTTTCTCCTAATTCCTAGGTTGCTTTATGCCCTGAAGCTTGAAAGTGTAGCACTTTCCAAAGCTCTTGGCTTTATAAAATGCTTGTAATTCTGGGTATTTTTATTACCCGTGTGAAGGCTTACAGCAGTGTAACTTCATGGACTTCTAGCAGAATTATTCTTGATTTTTATCCATGTGAGACAAGTATCATATTCCAGGATTTTTCAACCTGGGACCATTATATTTTCAATTGGAAGCATCAGCATTTTGTCTATATACATTTCCAAACCTAAATTATTCTGAACTTTGAGTTCCACCAATTTATTTCATTGATATTTTGATTTCTTGGCCTGTTTTGGGACGGAAATGAAAGTTGAAATATCAAGATTCCCTCCAGATTGGAAATTCTGCTTTTTAAGCAGGTCTTATGCAGCATGGGATTCTTTTGTTGCCTAATTTAACATGTATATATGTATACGTACACCTCTCTGTAATGAGCACCTTGGGACCCTGAATAAAAGTTCATTACAGTTGAGCATTCCTTGTAACAGCATTTGGCAATGTCCCAATAAATGGAGAAATGTCCAATTTTAATCCAGCAGGAATAGTATAGTAACTTCATGGAGAAACTTCATATTGATCAACTATTAAAAATATTTCCTAAGGAATAAAATAAGTACTTCAGAAAACAAAATCTATTTACAAGTTAAATGTGGCTTGCAATGAAGAAAGCAAAAGTAAAATCATGATACCCAGGTCAATCTCATGTCCTTGAGATTTTTCTGTGTGGGAATTTGGCACAAGCAGATCCGCTATGGCAAAATTAGAGTGTTTTGAGCATGCTGAGCATCCCTTTTAAGCTCCCCCAGGCAGCTGTTTCACACTCCCCTCTTCTCCCTGCATGCCTCCTCTTCATCTCTGATGTTTGGAGCTGTTTCTCCGCTGACCTTCGTCTTTTGCAAAGCAACTTCTCCTTTGCCTTGCAGATTAAAGCAAGGTCTTTAAATATTTAGTTCAAAAACTTTGTTTCATATTTTAATTTCCCTTTCTCCTACTCTTTCCCCTCTATCTCCAGACTTCAGAACTGTGGCACCTGCAAGGGAGGAATCCTTGGACAGAGGTAGGGAGGGTGAGAGGGCATTTTTGCAGTTGAGAATACACAGGGTAAAGTGATTTAACTTTGTCTCTCCCCTTTCATCTAATACCAGAATCTGTCCCGTTCCAGATGGAAAAAAAAGTTGTATTTTCTCTTCTGGTGTCTTTGGCAGCACGATAGCTTAGAAGTTCCTCTTTCCTGGGGGCAGCGGGGACAATGCATGTTCAGTGCCTCTGAAAATCCTCCTGCTTAGGAAACCCTGGCTGGAAAGGCTGGGCTAGGTCAGGGTTGGCCCTGGATGGCTACAGATCGACTCTGAATTGGGCCTGGATGCACCTGACATATGCTGACCCCATGGCTCAGCTAGTCTTTTGCTATTTTTGTCTTTTCCTTAGGGAGACAGCTTGACTGCTTAACACAGTGCTTAATTCTCAGGTCATGATCTGCATGTCTTCAGGTCATAGGGGAATTTTGGTTTGCCAAGTGTTAAACCTTCTGTGTTTATAAGCGTTAAACCTTAATGTGGTTACTGCTCTCTGCTTTATGTTTTTTGTTTCAGTCTTGTGAAGACTACGACATATAGCTTAAGGGCACTGCAGACAGTAACTCCAGCTTTGTTTAAGGCATTGGAGCTAAAAATATTTCATGCTACTAACACATTATGGAAATGTGGGACACTTTACGCTTTGTAAATATAAAACTTGCATGTTAAGAGAATGAGGTATTTCATATTTTCTTGCCAAGGGAAATATTTACTTAATTTATTTTATAATGCTGATTTGTACATCACTAAAAAAACACAATATTTTGTTAGCTTTTGTGTGAATTAGGGGATGAAATCTTAAATTTAATTTAAAAATAGAAACCACATCATGTCACCATTTCTACATGATGTGGGAGTGCTGACCTCTTTAGTCACTTGTAAAATGCAGCGTGGCTCAGTAGGGATGTCTGTTTGGCTTTCCAAGCTGCTGCAGCACTGACAGCCTGCAGGTGAATGACATCTGGGGAGGACACACTCTTTTCAAGTCTTCCCACCTTCTTACTCATTTCTCTGATAGCTTTGGATCAGCTCAAATTTCTTGTCCCACTGAGCATCTGCTGACCTCAGTGATCTGCTGAAGTCAATAAACCTCTGCTGACCTCAGTGATTTCCCTAAGAACTACGGTGTGTATGGCAGCTTTCCTGTCCTTAAGACCCATATTTTAAGGGCCTGTCCCAAAACTCACTTTGTTAATGGCAAGCCTCTATCTGACCTAAATAGGCTTTAAATTGAGTCTTATTGCAGAATTTTCTAGCATAGTACAAAGGAGATTTAGTGTCCTGGCATATTTTAGTCAGAACTGCCTTCCTGCTCCTGGACAGAGGGTAAAGCTGTACTTGTGTGGGACAGGGAATCAGTTCCTGAAATGGCTCCAAGGAAGTACTCATATGTAAGAAGCCATGAACAACTCTTCTAAAAGCATTGACATTATTATTATTATTTTTAAGCCAGTTGGCAGCTTTTTTATCTAGTTATGAAAATGTGTGCAAATCTTATTTCAAGGTAAGTGGAAAAAAACAAATACTGAGTTATGAAATTTAATCACTATCCAGAGCATTGTAATAAATAAAGAAAATACCTAACTGCCAAAGAGCCACATGAACCACTGGCTCTTGTAAGTCTGCATTTGCCTGGACTCCAACCAATGGCTGGTTGTACACTATAGGTTTTCAGGTGGTATTTCTGTCTGATTTCATTCAGTCCTATAGAGCCCCCTTTGCTCTGGGTGGAGGATGTGCAGATGTGTTGCTTTACTTAGCAATATGAGCAGATCTTACACACACACACTTGAACAAGACCTTGCTATAAAAAGCAGTGATTATTTTGCCTTGTATGGTATGTATTGGTGAAGGAACAAGACCTATACAGCAAGGTACAGCTCTTTCGTTGTTATGGAACAATTTCTGGCACGTTACAGTGTGTTATTATAAGAAGCCAAATTCTGATCTCATTTGTAAATATGCAACCTTTACAGAATATAAGAGCCTCAAATGCATGTAAATGAGAACAGGACTTTACATGATTCTTAAAAAATTTAGAACAAAGTAGAATCATAGAAGAACAGGGCTGAAAGAGTCCTCCACAGATCTTCAGTCATTGGTTTGGATCCAGGTAGGATCAATTATGGCTGTATCATTCCTGCAGCTGTGCATTTCAATTGTACTAGAAGATAATTCAGTACTGGAGGCTCCTTTCACAGTCAATATTTTTCAGTGCCTCACCGTCAGGTTTTCTCTATGTCAAGCCTGAATCTTCTCTATTGCAATCTTGATCCAATTCCTTTTTGTCCTATCTACCAAACAGTATTGCACTACTAATTGATTTTTGTTTTGCAAGGAATATTTTCCACTGTTTTCTACTTAGAGGTGCTCACAGATGTGTTTTCCAACAGAACAACTGTAATATAATTAAGGTGCTATGGAGCAACAAGAATAGAAACTATTACTTCTACTAACAACAGCCATAGCTTTGATTGCTTATCAGTATAACAGAAAGACAATTTAATTAAATGTCTCTGCTTAGTCAAGTGGGTTTGCAATCTGAGTTTGCCATTCCTGTTGATGGAGCCAAATTTGCTTGTTTTTGGGGATTCCAGAAATCCATGTATTTCTAAGAATGAATGTTGTTAGCATAATGATAGTGAAGTTGCATGGTTTCTGCTGGGGTGTAACGAGGATTTCCATTCCTGAAGAGATGACAACTGAAAGGCAGGAGTACATGCAGTTACAAAGCGTTACGGGCATATACGGTGTCAGTGAATGTAAAGAGAGTGTGCAGCTCACTGCAGGACAGAGGAGCTTTTAAGAGACCAGCCAGTGAACAGAGAGAAGGGGACTGTTCAAGGTAGGGCACCACGGACTTGGCAAAGGAGATGAAAACTGTGTCTGTGTAAAGGAAACTTTCTAAAAATGCCTCACCATTGGCTCTGCTCCACTGACATTAGTGAGACTGGAAGACGTAGTAATAGCCTAAAGGATTAAAAGCATGAGTGGGAGTTCTGTGCTGTGCCATACTGGTGGAGCTGGAGAAGGGCTCACAACAGTGGGAAGTCCTTAGCACACATCCCCAGTGTAGACAGGGCCCCATTGAGCCATTAGGAGTTAAAACTGCAGGAAATAAGGAGAGGGGGAGGGAGTGTGAGAGACGCAGTACAGACCGTTCCTAATAGGAGTAAAGCTGCACATAGCCCAGAATACAATATACAGAATATAATTGAAAAAGATGTTTTGAATGAACAATAACCTTTAAATTCTTTAGTGTGTGTTCTCTGAGCTGTAGAATGTTCTGATTGTTAAGGCAATTAGCTTTTAAAAATAGTTATTTTTTTAGATTTTAATTACATGCTGCATTTTGCCTTTGTTATTAGATGGGGTCAGTAAGGTTACTGAAGTAATTATTGCGCTCTGCTTGGCACTGGTTAAAGCATAACTGGAGTAACTGCATTCAATTCTGTATGAAAAAACGTGGACAAACTGAAGAATTTAGAGGAGTGTATGAAAGATGGTAAGAAGTTTGGCATTCAGATCTAGGAGGAAAGGTTAAGATAACTTGGCACCTTTAGCCTAAAGGCAAGAAGAGTGTGGGGAACATAATAACGGGAGACATAAAGGAATGTTATAAAGAGGACAAAGATCAATTATTCTCATTAGTCAACAAGGATGCAACAAATAATAATTGGCTGAAGCAGAAGGGAAGTTTTAGGTTAAATATTAGGCAAAACTGTAGAAGAACTGTTCGGCAGTTGGACAGGCTGCCAAGAACCATTGGACAATCACTGTTGTTGGAGTTATTCAAGGCCAGACACCCATCTACAGGAACAGTTATAGAATAATTAAATCAATCCTGCCACAGGCAGAGGGGTGGGCAAGGGGTCCTTCTGGCCTCAGTGACTAAGATTTTGGATCTACTTTTTCAGGATTACCCACCTTCTTATTGTGTAACCTATGGAGTCTGCTTCACGGACGAGAACAACATTTTAAAGCTGTTCTTCGTAGGGTCAGAAAACATGTGAGACATAAAATTATTCCCTGATCTGTGGCCATGCATTTCTTTTTACAGCTTCTTAGAATCAGACTTCCTTTCCTCTGGGTGTCTCTGCTTTGTCCCTTTGAAAATACGAGCTCTGGGAAAATAAAGTAGAAACCAAAACCAAGTAGAATGGCTTTGGACTTATTCATTGCTATTCACTGCTTTATGGCAGCTTTTAGAAGTTGAATTGTAAATAACCTCTGCGTTTTATTGACAATATGCTCCTCATCATCCCTACTACTTATATGGAAGAAAGTGATTATGCTGAGCGCAAGCTCTGCCTTCCTGGTGTCAGCAGACATCTTCTGACTGACTCGTTGAGATACTTAAAGCAAACTAGGAGTAACTCTGCAAAAAAGTTACTTTGGTACACAATTCTTACCAGCAGGATTTGGCCCAAAGATTGACCTGGACATGTTCTGCTTCCAGCTGAATGGTCAATGCCAAGGGATGGCTCCAAATATTGGTCACTGTGTTTGCAAACAGAGCAGACCATTTTTAGAGGTACATTGGCCTGTCTTCTGCACATCTGAGATTAGAATCTGGCTGCCTGATGAGACAGCTTACATGTGCTCTCTGAGGCACTGCAGAGATGATAAAAAGGGCAGTGAGCTAATTTGTATTGCTAATAGTGGTCTTAAAGTGGTAATTACATATGCAATTATAAACCATGAGCCCAGCCTGTTTATTTTTCCCCTCTAGTGCTAATGAAAAACAAAGTAGCCTTAGTGTTTTGTGAGATCCTGAATGCAATGGAAGCAATCAATCGTCTAACTAACTGGAAGGCAGAGGCACAGTATGATACTGCTTTAGTTAAAAGTTTAAAATAAAATAAAATAAATAAAGTGGAATAAAATAAAATGCAAGATGCAAAGATTTTATTTCCCCAGAATAATGACAAAGTCAGACAAGATCCTTGTATTTGCTAAGTCTGAAAACACTGAGCAGCCCCTAGTGTCTGGAAAACCTTGTCTGTCCATGCTCTGTCTACTTCCACCCAGTAATATTATCTAAGAAATACGGGGATATTTTTGCTGTGGAGATTACCTCTGTTTGCTGAATCAAGAAAATAGGAAACAGTCACAGAGTGGGAGATGCCATTGCAATGTGGTGTACAACCTAAAACACTGAACAACCCCATGAACATGACTGTAAGAAGCCTTCAGTAAGGCCCTTCATCCTTTTTTTCTCCCGTCTTCTCTTTGTTTCTACACAAAGCAAAGTGTGCTGGGTTATTCTGAGGGCGTTGGTGTGGAAGGGTGCCCCTGCATCTTGGGAGCCCTGGGAAGGCTGAGCTGGAAAAATCCACCCTTGGAGATTTGCTGCAGGTCTGCGTGCTGGCTGTACTCCAGCCATGGGGCAGAGGGACCCATGGGAGCCTGTACTGGTTCCCATCATGGCCCATGTATGCCCGGGGGCTCCATGAGAAACCACAGCCATCCCATCTCCAGACTTTGCTCTCCCTCACCCTGGGGATGCTGTGATCATCTTCTGCAACGCAGGGAAAGAAAAGCAGAATGCTTTAAAGAAGCCTGCTTTTCCGCTCTTGTGGAGTCAAAGGAGACCATTTCATAGCATTAAATCTGTATTTCTTCTCTAAAGATTGTACTATTGGTGAATATCTGATGTTTAACATACATTAAAAACAGGCAAACAATGGTCTTTGAATTTAGTTATCCTCAGCAAATATCACTGAGATATATACGTATGTCTAATAGGTCATGTTTCTGAGAGGGGGGGGGAATGAACCTTTTCTTCTGCAATGTCTATTAATGAGTCTACGTGCAAAACTTCATCCAATGGTTTTTGGAACTATAAACCCTTCCTTTCTTGGCTTAGTTCTTCAGCCTCTGTTAATGCATTTTTTTTTTTTTTGCCGACTTCTCATCCTGGACTAATTCACAAGTGAATGTGGAGGGGAAGAGTACCTTCACCACCCCTTCAGTGCTGAATCGAGGCAGCCGGAAGGGTCAAGAGGCTAGGAATACCTACAAAAAGGGATGCTGTCTTAGCAGAGAGAATGAGGCATTCTTAATAACACTGGTACTTAATAACTCAAAGCTGCTCGGTGTGGCTTTTTCTGCTTGTGCATCTCTTCGCCTGCTAGCACTACTTTGTAACCTCATGCACCCTCGAGACCCATCCCCCTCACTGGTAATTCACTGGAGAACTTGTGACATAACAGCATTAAGGCGCTGCCTACTCTGACTTTCTCTGTGATGTGTTTTAAACAAGATTCCTGCTACAAAGTTGAAAGAGTAGAGGAAGAAAACCCGACATGACTTTGGGGTAGTGCAAACGAGTCATAGGAAACTCACTCTAGAGATATCTCCAGAGACTAGTCAAGACAAAAGTTACAGCACAAGCATTTGGAAGGGGGCCACTGCAAACAATTTGTCCTCATTCCAGTTGAGCAACTGTAAGCAGGGACATTTTCAACACAGGCCATTTAGGGACAGAAGGAAAGATTGGATGGCACTAAAAGAAACTACACAAATACATGGTGATAGGATGACTCGGCCACCCGCCACACATACTCTGCTGTTTCATTGTTCTTTCTCCTATCATCCCGACATCTGAAAAGGTCCCACCCCAGCACAGCGGCACAGCACAGCAGAGATGGGCTTAAATTAACTCCAGGTGACAAAATCACCTTTCTCGGTTGGCTTCCATTTGGCATGGAAAGAGGACAGGGGCCATATGTGTGGCAGAAGCTGAGCACAACTGTGTTAAAAAAAGGATTTTGCTTGTGAAAGTGAGCAATGTAAGAAATAGGGAAAAAGGATGCTTTGCTCTGCTGAGACATTCTTTTAGCTCTGTGAATCTTGGGTTTAAAGGGCTGCAGTCAACCTTTTTGAGGAAATGCTTGGACATAGTTACACTTTAGTCCTTCTTCCCCCTTACTTATGAGTTGTTCTTGCTCTGCTATTTCCCTCAGCATGCCAAAGGCCCCATACCTTTCCATGGAAAGTTTCTGCCAACATCTGATTTTGTATTCATGCTGCATAAATAAGAACAGGACCTCCCTCCAGCACCTTGGCATGGGGTGGGGAGTTGGATGGAAGGATGGTGCATGATAGAAATATTATGTAAGCAAGGTCTGGATGTCTGCAGCCCCAGCTCTAGACAGCCATTGTCCGTAGATATTTTAAAATGGCCTTTTTCTTTTCCCCTTCTGAGCGCCACATCACAATACAGTTTCATTCAGTGAAGAGCTGGCATTTGGGGACTGGATGGCTCAGCTGGCCTGTTTTGGGATGGGGCGCCTTTCATCTGTAGGTCACTGCTTTGAATTCTGCCCACATTGTTGGCAGCCGGGAGCCGTTCTCTTCTGATGGCAGCGCAGCAGCATATGCAGAATTGCTAGGAAGTCTCCGATCCTAGACACCATGTCTAGATCGTAAAAGCTACCGTAACAATTGAGTCTAAATGGCACCCTTCTTGGCAGTTGAAGCAGAGGCCAAGCAATAAAAGGGCTATGGAGAATGGACTACTGTCTAGCATCTATAAGCTAATAGTGAGGAACACGGGTGAGGGAGTGTGAGAAAGTATGCACAGCCCATGAAGGCTTTTTTTGGTGAAGAAAGAGCATTTCAGTCTCCTAGACTGAAAGGCCAACACCTTTCAATAGCAGAAGAATCGTTTACAATTGTGAGAACAAAACCATTGTTAGTCCTCGTGCCTTTAACAATGCTGCTTCCTGTTGGCATCTTCTGCCTACTAATAACACAGTCCCACGATTTGTATCTTCACAGTGCTGCACGAGCACTAACTAATTAATCCTTTCTCACCCCTCTGAGGCAAGTAGTTTTTTAATGATCTGTAGTGGAGACGTCTTCCTTAAAACTGTTGCAGATAAGTATAGAAATGCTACATAATACAGGCTATACAGCGTATGCTAAGCTTAGGATTTTTGTGTTTGATACAACTGTTCCAGTTCAGGTAGGCTACACCCAGTTAAATGTTTTGCTTAACTGAAGTCTTAATTAAAATAAATGGGAGCTACTTGAAAAAAAATCAGAGCAGGGCAGAGTTTCACTGTAATGATATGAAACAAACAAACAGCCCCTCCTTTCTGCCCCCCAAACAAATCAACTCCCCTTCACAGGAATAATCTCTGGCTGTCTGACCTTATTTATTCAGATGCTGACATGAATCATCATCTGAGCAAGCATTCCCTCCTACACCTGCAGTACTTGGGGTTATAGTTCTCCTTGGTTTTCTGCGGCAAAAAGCTCAGTGTTACTTGGAGCTGTCTCCATCTGGCAGGCCACGAAGTCCACAAGAGCACAGAGGTCTTTCTGTAAAGATGGAGACAGCCCAGATTGCTTTCTCTTTACACAACATCTCAAGAGGGCTCTAGACTTTTCTCTTTTGCAGTTAGAGTCAAGTGTGCAGTCTCTTTCCCTCCTATCTACATCTTGTGTGATGACCTCTTCTTGGGGTAAAGAATTGCGTGGGTGAGTTTGGGGGAGGGGTTGTACTTCTCGGTAAAGCCAAATTGCAGGATGCAGCACATCTTGAGCTTGGCAGCCTTTCCCGCTTCCCCAAGAGGCAGCTGAAGGGCCCAAGCAGGGGTAAGACGTTATCAGCTCACTTCTAGCGTGCCAGAGCATATCCTTACACACAGATAGCGACACACTGTATGCACCACAGCTGACCTCTGTGGACCAAAGGAGATCATTTGGTGGTGGCAAAGGGAGTATCTCATGTCATCTGTACGCTATTACAAGGCCGAGTACTTAACAAATGAGTAACTCTGCAGCGTTAGCCATAAAACATGTACAAAAGTGAAGGCAGAAGTTAAACATTATGTTATCTGCCAGTCATTCATTGTTTGGGGGGGAATATCCCAAGAGCATGGCTGAGCGTCGGTGTCTTAAATATCTATACATTGCTTTTGGAACGGGGTCATTTGTCACCATCTGGGATTATACCACTAGCAGTATATGAGCGTATTCACGGTATTATGCAGCTCCAGATTTCAGCCATATGGAAAAAGTGTAATATAGTGAGAAATTTAATCCTTTAATAGAATCCAGAGCACCCTCCAGAATGTTTTCCCTAGTTTTATTTCTTTGCAATGCAGGCTTAATAACTACTGATGTAGCATTTAAATTGGAAGAGATGCAAAGTCTAGATAAGCTGGGAGATCTGCTGATATCAATTGCCTTCTGATAGGAAAATCCCTTGCTCTTTCAGTGGAAAAACCCACCAGGCTTACTAAAGCCAGAGGAAGGGTATGGCATAGCTGTGGCATGCATTAACCTCCTTTGACTTTTTTGTCTCAATAGACACCCAAAAGGGCTCCCATAAGAGCTATTTGCATCTCATGTTTACTGTGGAAGTTGTCTTTGCGCTCACCTTTCATCCAGCACTGTTGCAGAATGCTAAAAGCATTGTGACTTGCGACAGGATGCTGTTGGAGCACATCAGATAATTCATCTCCTTCCCTATCATCTACCCCTCTTTATAGACTACATTTGTGGTAGAATAGTCATGCTGATATTACCTCCCTGCTTATATGAGACTTGGTTGATCAGTGCAGGTCTGTCAGTGGCAGTAAGGCACTGAAATGGTTATACTGATGAGCTCAGAAGTCAAAACTTCATTTATGCAGTCTTCCCTGGTGGTACTAGGCCAGCTTCCCCAATGCTGTATAGAGTATATGAACCTGGATACAATGCTGTTAAGGATTTGGAGCAATGATGAAACTAGGAGATCATGTAAGAAATTAGCTCCATTGATTTAGAAGCAATGATCTCTGGAACCAGACTCTGACACTGGCTGAGCTTTGACAACAGTGTCTGAAGGAATTTGATGCAATTCTGAGCCTTACGTCTCCAAAAAAGGCTGTTCCTGCAATGTACCTGGCATGGCGTTGTAGACTAATGCCAGAGAAATGCAAATGTTCTCTGAAAGAAATGGTGGGGTTTTCTGAGGCCAGCAGCAAATAATATATGTTGCTGTCTGCAAAAGGTACAAATAGCTACAGTTCAGTGCAGAAAAATATATTATGGCTATATCTGGCTTAAGTGTTACATAGTTCTGTGGGCTGCTAACAGATATTGCCAGAGCAACTTGTTATGACAAGTTGTGTTGTATTTGTGAACCCTGCAATGTTACTGGCACCACCTCCTCATACTCCCAGTGAATGGGAGTTAACTTTGGTTGAGATAGGTTGTCAGCCCATCCCAAATACCCTTGAAGCTCAGTATGAGAAACTAATGTGACTCCAAGCTTCAATGCCTGTGACAAATAGTCCTCTGATAGCCAGATTTTCCTCATCACTGCACAGGTCCATAGAGCAGGTCAGGATAGTTTGAATACATTTTTAGAACTAGACCAGGGGAGCAGATGAGAGAGGGGAGAGAGTACAGATTGGCAGAAAATGGGAAAAGAGGTCTGGAGAGAGGCAGAGAAACTGCAAAACAGACGGCAACTGAAGTAGTCATATGGCAGCCCTGTGCCTACATCTATATACTAAGTCAGACAAAGGAGGGATTTGCACACAGGTGGGGAACCTAGTTGGGAAGGAATTGGATTTGGTTGGGTAGATCCCTCTGTTTCACTTTTTCAGGGAAATTTAAACTCATGTCAATGAGACTCAGGAAAATTTTGTAGAAAACTCAAAAGTTTTTGGAAAATCAATCTAGCTGCATCTGTCAGATTATTTTCTCACCTCATAACAACCTAGCAGATGAACTCTTTGGAAGAACACACAAATGGGATGGTACAAATCTCAGTGAATCAGGCTAGTAGAAGATGATCGGATGAGCTTTTCACTCATGAAAATAAATAAATCAATGGCATGATGTAGGGCAGTAGGAAAGTTTGTGGGGGAAAAATATTTTGTAAATCAGAGGGAAACAACCCTATATTGTGCTGTTTGGTTACTTTTCTTTCCTACTGATGCAAAAGAGAAAATAACTCAGATCACCTTTCAGAAAATTTCACTTCATTGGCCCTTCCTAGTGTGTAGCCAGAAATGAGAAGAAATGAACAAATGTCCTTCTTAAGGACAGCAGTGGGAATGGGCGCAGTACATGGCAGCCACCCATCTTTCTCATCTTTCTTAGGCTGTCTGAATCAAACCAAAGTGTAATTGGGATGTAGCCCTTCATCTCTCGATTACTTGACAGAACAATAAGACTGAAAAGATAAACGAAGTGATAAAATAAACAATTTCTCTACAGTTTTTATCATCTGGCTGGCTCTTTTCTATGGAGCACAGACTGCCCAGTGACAAGTGGGCGTTGTAGTTTGTCAACAACAACAGTCTACTGAGCCTGAAAAGAGAAATGCATTAAACAAGAGGAAAGAGGTATTTTAGTTACTGGAAAAACTATGTCTTTAGTCTCTAGGTGTATTTGATACACTAAAAATAACTGCATGACCGCCTGTGATTGGGAGCCGTGCTAATTATGGCTGGTCAAAGCCAGCAAGGATTGGCTTGGGCCATTACTGCCAAGAGGAAAGGCTGGTGTAGACCACAACTGGCTTATTCCAAAAAGCAAATAACCCTGAGGGTCTGATCTGCAAAAGTGCTGAAGTAAATGGGAGTTGTGGTTGCTCAACACTTCCACAGATCAGGCTGCTCTATCCTCATTAGCCACACTGCTGCTAATTCCTATAAAGCCTGCAATTTCTTTTCATGCAGATAAGTTATTGTGCAGGAGTAGCCCAACACCTGGCCTCTGCTGATATCCTGCCACCTCCCAGCTGAGCTTTGGCCTGGATCCTGCCTCAGCTGCTCTGAGGAAAGAGCAGGGTCTTACAAGGCACTGGAGGTGCAGCAGAAGGCTCTCCACCTGGCTCAATGCTGCATTTCCCCCCCTTTCCCCCAAAATGAAAGCTCCTGAAATACTTCCACATCATTGGTATTCATTTTTGGTAGCCTAACATCTGTGGATGCCTAATTTTACTAATCCTGCCTGTGACTAGCTCAGGCAGGCTGGCTGATGCATTTGGAGAAAGATGGAGATAACATATGCAAGATCAGGAAAAAAGCCAAACCCCCAACAGACCAATGAAGTCAAATGAACAGGTTTCTGGGCTTTGGACATGTCATGTCTGCCATCTAGTTACCAGTCAAGGCTTGTTTTGTGTAGAAAATGAAGAGTAAATAATTCAGTACCGCATAAAAGGGAAATAAGCTTACTGGGACTTTTGACAAATGAGAGAAAGATGTCCAGTGGTATTTTAATTGAGGTGCTTGGAAAACAATATGATTAATAAAAATACGTGAATTCATGAATTTATTTTATTTGGCTGTAAAAATATTTGTATATGCTAAACTAATGGGCAGGAATACAAGTAATGAAGTGTTACTGCAATAATGGAGTCGAAAGCTCTGGGTCCTACTCTCAAATACAATGAGGTTGTTAGCATGAGGTCCTCTTGGCATGAGAATGATCTGGTAAAAGTTTGACCAGTGAAGTGGAAGCCAGGGCATCATAAGTGCTGTTTTGTTCTTTGATTGATTGGGTAAGGCACAAATTGGCACAAATAACCACTTTCAATCTCAGTTTACCCATCTGTAAGTGGAGACATATATCACAGTGATGACTTAATTATTGCAATTTATTTAAAGCTTCTCAGGTGTTAGGTATTTCAGAAAAATGCGAAATTTATTGTTCCTAATCTAAATTAATATAAGAGAACTTCAGTGTTCATAATCTAGTATTTCATCTGCAACATTTACTGTGAATAATATTTTGCCTTTATATGCATACACATGTTCTAGCTGAAAAAATAACAGTCTCTTTACTTTCTGATAAAGCTTTTTTGTAGTGTGGTTCAGCATTTAAAATAAGGCTGCAGCTCTGCTGAGCATTGATTTAGTTTAAATCTCCAATTTAGTTAATTGTCCTGAACCATGTAAGATGCTGATTTGCAGATAGTTATAAAACAGCTGAAATACTGCTTAAAGATATAACACTGTTTATTCACAATGTAAAAGACCCCATAGAATGACAAACCGGAATTGTTCATTACAATGAATGCTATTTTATTTTTTTTTGCACACGAACAGCTCATCTTTCATTTCAGCTTTTAGTTCATAAAAAATGATGCCCACAGCTATAGAAGTACCAACATTTGCAATGTATAAAAGCAAGAACGAGTTAAGGGTCTTCTGCTGAACATGCTACTTGTTTTGAAGTACTGTGGTGTGGCTCTCTCAATAGAACAAGATACTGGGTTCTTGTAAAAATATATAGGATATCAAAGGGCTGGATGATGATACTTTGAGTCTCTCTGGGCTCAGAAGGTAGAAGCATTCATTGACAAGGATATGGCTCTGTTGGTGTCAGTTGCTCGGTGATCAGTTTTCAGTTCCTGGTGTTAGACCAGCTCTCCCTGACTCGGTCAGATGTTGTTCCAGTGGAAACCCTGCAGCCTTGCTGGCTGTCCCGCTGCTGCCGCACTGTGATGCTGCTGCGAGGGACACTGCAAGGGGGCAGAAGCTCGGTGGGAAGTGGGGAGGGTATGGCAGAGCAGTGTGTGTGCTGCACACTGAGGGTTACAGTGGGGAATGTGACATGCCTAAGAAGGAGTAGAGTTAGTACTGGACTGAGAAAATTGTGTTTTAATCAAAGATTAAATAACGTATATCAGTAGTGTGTTAACATGCTGAAGGAAAACCAATCTCAATACCCTACACTAAATACAGGCAATTACGATCTGATGCTAGAAGCAGCCAATGCCCCTTTGCTGAGGGCAGCTGTGTTTGTCAGTGAGATAGGACAAGTGTCAAAAAGAGACAGTATCTCTAGGATATCCACAGCAACCTGTGTGTCAGCAACCTGTCGAGGCAAACTGGCTCAAAGCAGCCCTGTACCTTGGCCTGGGACTGACCGACATGAGTTGGCATTGCAGTAAAATTCAAGGACCTGATATTCATTGCGGCTTCCCGTGGGACTGCCCCATCTTCTCAGGTTGTCTCTGAACCCATTGCCAGTTTTTTGGCATGAGCAAAGCTGCCATGTGTTGTGTGACAGGACACAGGCTGGGGCCAAACTCTCTGCAAGCACAGGTGGTTGGGGCTGCCCTCCTCTTGGATGGACGGGGCCGGCAGGAGGTGACACCTTCTTCCCTTTCACTACTTGGATAGATCCTTTAGGCCTAATTCTCCCCTCACTAATTTTAGTCTTATGTAATTCAATTTGGTGAAGTTGCTGCCTGATTTATATCAGTGTGAGTGAATGGGGTATGAACCCTTAAGGCTTTTACAGAAGTATGATGTTACACTATTTCTGGACATCATCATGTGTTGGTTGTGCAACAGATAAGAATAATGCTTGGTAAGTCATTAGTACTTCAGTTCAATTTGTGCTAAAATCATCAGCTACATCCCATTTAGTTTCTAAAGCCTCCTCATTATTGCTGCAAACATCAGACCCATGACCTGCTTTCCACTCTGTGAGGGAAGGATAAGTGAATTTAATGTGATCTTGTGTTACAAGAAGTCTGCTGCTGCTCTCCTGAAATCAGGTGGTGTCTTATTATTGACTTCAGTGAAGGTAGGATCAAGTCCAAGTTTCAAGCACTTAATTTTCCAGCAGAGAAGAGTAAGGGAAACAAGACTTAAACTGCTGCACTTTGGCAAATAATGAATGGGACCTCATTATCTCTGTTAGGACGTGACTTTACAGATGATTACATGTTGAAAGTATGCCACTGATAGACTGGCTCTATCCTGAACTGTGAAACTTGCTCAGGGATTCAGAGACTTTCAAGACACTTCATTCATTCTCATATCATGAATGATTTTGTCAGTGAATGGGACAACTGACCTTGGTGACCTGGCACCAGCATTTCCTGCTAGGTACAAGCACATGGTGACGTTATGGCTACTGAGCAGTACTTGTGCATTCTTTTCATATGAAAAATCATCCACAGTAACATTTAGCAGAATATCTTCTAAGATATTATTGTGACCCTGTTCATTTACAAATAATTTGTTGTCTCTTATGAAAACAATATGTAGATAAAGAATCAAAGGAATTGCTCTACAATTTCTATGTAGAAAAACTTGGTCTAACTTTCTGAATATATATTTGTTAAACTGTTATAGTGCAAGAAATTACAAAATGCCCTTGATTGACTTTATCCTTATTGCTTATCAGAGATGAAATACAAATGGCACAAGAATAGAAATGATTTGACCATGATAGTTCTTTTTATTCTGCCAACATATTCTCAGAACTCTACTTTTCAGAAGTATTATGGGGCTAAAATCAGTTGTCCATGTGTGCTTCTTAAGAGTATCTATGACGAGTGCTACATAGAAAGCTTGTTATGAGTACGTAAGAGACAGTGATTTATGGATTTATTCTTACAAAACTTTTCTGACTCAGATAAATACTGTTATTGCTGTTTTGCAGATGGGTAAATTGATGGACTGAAGGCTTAAGTAGCACGCACAAGATCACCCAGCAAGTCTAGAGAAAATAGGCTGGAACCAGAACTTTGCATTTCTATTTTCATGTTCTGTAAGTGTTAGATCATCTCTCTCCCATGATTAGCTGCTATTCTGGCATGAACTCAGGACCATTATGATAGAGCTATTTTTCATACAATGGGATGAGACTGCCATGGCTTTAATTACAAGCATGTGTTCACTCTTTTATGGCATTGTGATTGTTATGTAAGGTGATGTGTAAAATTAATGAATTTTAAATTAAGAGTTTACATTATAAACACTTAGGTTAGAGAATATATTCTTCCCAGAGTCTATACAGCTCTTACTAAGTTGGAGTCCTAGTTAATGACTGGACCTCAGAACTGGTACACCAGTGCAATACTAAAAGTAATTATCAATTTGTATTTATTCAAGGTTGAAGTTGTTTTAAATTAATGAAGAGGAAACTCCACCTTCAGGAACTTGCAGAAAAGACTCACGTGCTTACTTCTAGGTGAACATGATCTACATATACTTTAGAGCTGATGGGACACATGCTCTTAAACTCGTATGTCTAAACACATGCCCCACAACATATGCTGTTAAATTTTGGAAATTTAACATAACTATTTTGGAGGAGGATGTGATGATTCCAGAAATGAATAAATGATGGTATATTTATAGCAGCTTTTCAAAGAAAAGAAAGGTAGCCAATCCTTATGACTAATAACCATTATTTAAAGTACAATCAGAGACGCTCCTTGTAAAATTTCAGCCAGGGTCTTGGCATGACATAGTGCCCAAGAAAAGGATATCTATATTGGGAATCAGCTGCTCTTACACAATCTTTGTGATGATTTGGAACCACTTAAAAACAAGGAGTTGATGATATAATACATTCTTTGGATTTGGAGATGTTCCTCTTATTCCTGCTTTGAATTATGAGAATATATTGGTGGTTCAGTTAAATGTCTCTTGGTTAAAATTATACCTCTTTATTATCTTATGACTGAAGCCTGATCTGTCTCCTTCTGTAAAAAAGAATACAGGTGTGGAGACCTTTGAGATACTTCAAGTGTTACAACATTTCTGTAGTCCAGTGGATTTCAAACTGGTCTGTAGACCACAAAAGACCTGGGGAATGTCTGCTGGAGGTCTGTGGAGGAACTGGCTGGGCAGATAGTATCAACTTTTTTTCTTTTCTTTTCTTCTCCAACAGCTTAACGGTGTTACAAGTAGCTAAAAATGCATTAAATATTTTCCAGCTAGCGCTTTTAAATGTTAACAGTTGTACTTGCCTCAGGGCTGTTATTCAGCCACCAAAACCAAGAGGTGGACTGTGTAATCAGAAAGCAGAGCTGAGTCTCAATGACAAAATTTATTAAGATGCTGTCTGTCTCTAGTCAGAAGCTCTTTAGGACTTCCTAGCCTATGTTATGCTTTAAAACCTATTGGTAAATGCAAACATCAGACTTTACTAAGTGACAGGGGAATATTTATAGCAATGTGAGAATGCAGGTAGAGCTTTAATGAATTTAATGAATTGTAATGATTTTTTTTCTATAATAGTTATTCAGAAGACTTACTGCTTGTAACTGGCCCTACTAATAGCTAATGATTATCATACTGGGGAAGACAAGTAAAATTATTTCTTTAGACTCAAATAATCAAGTAACAAAGTAAAGATATGTTCTCTTATGTTCACTTAATAGAACACCCAATGTATTTTTTTCCAATCTGAAAAGCTTATAAAGGATGGATGATAACAAGTGTATACAGTGATACTATAATAGTAGCCATTACTCTCCTTCTACGATGCAAATACATACTCAGCATGCTTTTTGTTTTGTTTTGTTTTGTTTTGTTTTTGATTAATAATTGTAAGCACACTGTGAATCCAAAGGTTGGGATGCATTCTGCTCCTTTGAAACCCCATTCAGTGTGGTGCCTTAGTGACCCAGAAATAACCCAAAGCAAAATTTAGACATCCATACTTGTGCCATTTCTAGAGTTGGTGTTCAGAAAGAGCTTAGCTGTTGAAGCCGATATTTTCACACTGAATCTAGAAGGCAGAAAACTGTTTCACTCATCCTTTATTTCTTAGGCTTAGAGCTGACCACAGCAGGGAGAGTCATGGGTTATCAAAATAGTTTTTGCAATAGAGTGTGTTTATAAATCATAGATTTCGCAATGGTACTTATACAGAGTTTATGATGACAATTTTTTGTCTGTTACAACTGGGAGTACTAAAAGGATTTGTCACTAAACTTCTGGAGGTGAGAATAATCTTTGCTATTTTTAAACTTATGGAATACAAAATTACAAAGGAAAATAAAATGCAATAAAACCCAGGCAAAGAAACAGACACAACTCAGGGAGTCCATTCTAGGTGACTGGTCTAAAAGAAGAAATTGATTTCAACAGGCATAGGAGATAATCATGAATCGCCAAAACAATTAGCTAAAGTCATTACTTGGGAATCATTAGAAAACTGTATCCATTTGCTCAATCTAACAATTTAAATTTCTGAGGGTGGGAAGGATTTACTGCTATGAATATACTGTTGAATGTATCTTTAAAATTAAGTTTTTAATTAGAACTGGCAGTTCTGAACCTGCTGTTGGCAGGAGCCAAACTACTGAAAAAGAGCCCGGTGCAATAGACTGTAAAGTGTCTCTGCTTGCTGCTTTAGCATTTAACAATGATAATAAAAAAAAAAAAGACAATCAACCTTTAAAACTGAAAGTTGTATTTCAATAGCAACATCAGAAGATTTTTTTCTTTGTGGTTAAAGCAGTTTGGAAATTTCAATTGTCATCTCTTACAATAGGTGCCAAATACTGCTGGTTTCCTGAAGTAAAAAGCTTGTTTTACAGGAACACACATGAAAAAAAAAAAAAAAAAAAAAAAAAAAAAAAAAAAAAAAAGCACCTGTTGCAATAGATTCAGCAATCCAAGTACACTATAATACACAGTTTGATCGCTGGTGTGAGTAATCCTTTGTTGGTTGTGGCCTGATTCAAGCAATCAACACACTAAATTACAGTTTGCTTAAATTATATTGTCTTTCTTGGGACTTAAGTGTGTGCTTAAAGTTGAATATCTGCATTTTAAGTAGGGATTATGCATGACACCTACTTGGCAGGAATTGCCCTTTTATTTTCAAATATGCCTCAGTGCATATTCCTGAGAATGAGTAGTGCTAGTGTGTTCAAAAATCCCTTCTTAGGCTAAATGAAGTAGGTGAATTTGTTGTTTTTGTGAACATTATGGTTGGGGGGGTATGAATGAGGGAGGGACGGGGGAACGGACACACAGCTGATGCTAGGGGCCAGAGGGTTACGTGAATAAAAGAACAAAGTGTCCCATGCCACCTGTCTGCTCATTCTTCCAAGAAGCATGAATCTCTCTCCACTTCCCTTCCGCCTGTGGTTTAGGGACCTCAGTGGCTTCTGCATTCCTCCCCTTTATTCATGTTGCTTTAACTGCTTTGTCATTTAGCAGAATCCATTTTTTCTATAGCCCAAGTCCAGTAACCCTTGTCACTGACCTCACCAGCCATGTGCTCAGTATGAGCATGACTCACGGTAGCAATGAGAAATCCTTGCTCTCTCTAATTTGGCCTTCTCAGGAAAGGGGGGAGGAGAGGGGTTGGGGGAGATTCTGATATTTCCAAACTGGCTTGCTGGAAGTGGTGTGTAAGTTACGATAATTTGGTGTAACACATAAATCTTTAGGCCGACTTGCAATTCCCAGCACACCTCTTGTAAGTCTAATTGAGGCATTGCATTTCTGTCAGTCACATACTCTGGTGGAAATGCAAGAATGTGAGAAACAATAGGAGCAGGCTAGTACTGAGTCAAAACAGATAAAGCAAAATTACTTGTTGGACTGAAAGATGGGTGCAGACAGTTGAGAAGCAAGTTGGTCGGAAACACTTTGCTGCCACTGGTGGCTATGTGGCTATGGGAATGGTCTCTCACTCCTCCCATTATGTGGGAAAAGCGGGCAGACGGGCAAACCAGGCAAGGATACCATTAATGTTTTCTTCTTGGGTAAAATAAGCCCACAAGTAAGTTAGGAGTGGTGTGAAGGGATGGTGAAAGAGGAGGGGCTGGTCTGGCTGGGGGCTGCCCGTGGGCTGCGGCTGCAGGCAGTGCTCAATCGGATCAAGATGGCTGCTCAGGGGGAGCACGTGGTGGGCCTCCTTCTCCTCTGGAGGCTTTTGTTTGTTCTCCCTTTCTTGGTGATTTTCTCTAATCTGAAGAACAAGATGTCCTTAATGAAAACAGATGTTTTGCTCCCTTGCATATGGAAAAAAAAATACCAACAAAACCCACCCTAAAATAGAATAAACCCAAAGAATTCTGAGATGAGGGTTAGGTTTCCACAAAGAAAGGAGAACAAACCCCTTTGTTAATGTCCTGACCTGGCCGCTCATTTCCCACGGACATGCCGTGGAAGCTATTGATGAAGAGGTCTGGGCAAGACCTGGGCCTAAGAGAAGGAGAGCTGTGTGCCTCTGTAAAGCATAAACACCACACTGAGCTGGCTTGCAGCTCTCCCCATCCATGGTCTCCCACTGTGAGATCCTGGTCAATGGCAGTTTTTGTCATTGGCTTCAGAGTAACTAGGAATTGGTCCCAGCATTTAATTTAAAGCACAGCACACAAAAACCCAAAAATCATAACATCCCTGCTACATTTATAGCGCTGCATAAGCCACTGATTAACAAATGGATGAGATACTGAACTTTGCTTTACCATCTGTCTTTAATTACATAAAATAACTTGAAGCAATTAACAAGAAAGAAACACTGTGACACAAATAAATAAATCCTATTGATAGAAACAGACGAGGAAATACTTAGGGTATCTGAATATATGTATTTTGTAAGAATATATGAAAGTGACTAAAGCTACATAATCTGCACCTAATGATATTACAAGTATTATTTAGCAGATTTACACTGCCATCACCAAGTATTTTTGAAAAATAATGGTTACCTGTGGAGATGCAAGAAACGAAAGGAAAGCTGTGTGTGACTAGAAAAAAAAAGAAGTGTGGTCCCTCTAACTGCCATGATGTCAAAGTTTTGTCTTTCAAAGATAAGAGAAACTAATATTAACATAAAAATATACAAAGCATGTGGTTTCATAACAGTGTTCCTAAACCCAGTCACATTAATCCACATGCTTATAAGCATTTAGGCACCAGAGGGGATTAGGCTCTTTAACACTTTTCAGGATTTAGGTTCCAAGTCTGTTAGCATTCAAATACACTTGTTTGTTTTTCTGTTTAGGCACTTAGAAAAACAAGCGCTGTATAATAGCTATTGAATGACTGCTGAGCAGATTAAGAACTGACTGATAGATGTCAAGAAGTTACTGTCAGCTCCAAATGAAAGCTTCAAAGTGGGCCTGAAGAAATGGATGTTATGTCTGGCAGCCTGCAAAATTTTCCTTAATGGTGGAGACACAGATTCATCCCTAGTAAAACAACGCTAGTAAATTAGGGAGGAAATTAAAATTGGTGGAAAAGTAAATAAATTATGAGAATTGAGAAGCCCAAATTTGATGAGCTGGACCAGTGCATGCAAGGTGAACTTTAAGTTATGGTGCCTTTATTAATGCACTAGAAGCTGTATCCCAAGGGTAGTGGTTGAAAAGGTTTTGATATCATTGTGAGTTAGCAACTGGACACAGGATTCAGTCTGTTGGTGCTAAAGAGGATTAATGTCGACTTTAAAGGAGTTATCAGGGATGTACAAGTCAAATGTGATACTAACTATACAGCAGGAGTGTTTTACAGAGCTGTGGGTGCTAGAAATCTTGAAAAGGGTCAGAAAAAATACACACATAAGCTCTACTTGTAGACTGGAGAATATGCTTTGTTTCCTTTATCAAAATGAGATGGCTGGATTACAGTGTATAATTGCCTTCAGAACAAGAAAAATAGTGTCTTGACTCAGATGAATATATTACAAGAGTCAGTGGGTGGAAATGTAAGTCAAGCAAAATTAAGAAAGCAATGAGGCTTGGAATTGTAGCACTAAGTGTGATGAACTGCTGAAAGAAACTACCCAAGAAAGTGATAGTGTATATATCAAAACTGGATGCCTTTCTGGAAAATACATGTTAGGCAAACAGAAATTACTGGGCTTAGTGTATGGGGAATGATGCAATGCTATAGCCTGTGACAGAGAAGAGGTTAGGCATGATGAGTTAATGGTCCTCTCTGGCCTCAAAAGCCATAAATCAAGGAAAATTTCTTAAAATTTCTTTAGGCCAAAATCTTCTTATTTGATACAGTTAAGTCATACTCAAATCCCAAGGAAACACTGAGGCAAATAGTATCAGAACAGCAAGCAGTATGGATTCTAGAAGAATAAAGCTTATTAAACATACCTTTCATGCTAATATGCAACATTGTGCATTCTGTATATTATAGATTTGAAGACCAAGGCTGCAGGCTGCAGTCAGCAGGCTGCAGTCAGTGTGCTCTCAGCACAGGCACTCAGCAAACCAAGCAGTATACGTGGCAAGTGAATTGAGATAAACAGACTGGGTGCTAATGTAGGATAGTGGATACAGGGACCACTGAATATGCAATTTGCTACTGTTTCAGGTACTCATGTTGAGAAAAAGAACTTTAATTGTTTTGGCGGGGAACTCTGCTGTGTAGACTGAAATGGGAGAAAGAATGTAAACAAAGGGTAATGATCACTTGCTGTGTTATCGTAGCTTGTAGAAATGTCTTGTGGGTCATGGCAGGGACTTTTGACAGACATCTATTTAATATCCCCATTGGTAATCTCAAAGTAGAGGTAAACAGCACAATAGTGAAATGTGCTGATGATACTAAACCAGGAAGGAATGTAAACAGGAGACAGCAGATAAATGATATCAAAGGGCCGCCAGATATTAGAAAGCTGGGTACAAAAACAGCCAAACAACTAATGAGAATAAAAAGAAGAATAAAAAGAAGAGAAAGGGAAGGGAAGGGAAGGGAAGGGAAGGGAAGGGAAGGGAAGGGAAGGGAAGGGAAGGGAAGGGAAGGGAAGGGAAGGGAAGGGAAGGGAAGGGAAGGGAAGGGAAGGGAAGGGAAGGGAAGGGAAGGGAAGGGAAGGGAAGGGAAGGGAAGGGAAGGGAAAAGAGAAAAAAAAAGTTATACTGGGATGTACATGTACTGGTCATCACTATTGCTGATAGAATTTCAAGGTACAGTGGACAGCAGATCATACGGTGATGATAAATGTATTTGTAGTGTGGTAAAAGCTATACACATTCAGACATATGTCATGAAGCAGGGAGGTAACAGTTCACTTGTAAAGTTTTGTGTTATTACATTCAAGTCTGTGTTCAATATTGCCAGCCACTGACTGACTGGAAGGAGTTGGAAGAAATCCCACAGCAATTCAAATGGTGGAAAAATCACTTTGGGGGAAAGACTGAGGCTGAAACCCAGCATCTCATTAAGTATATACTTAACTTAAAGTACACGAGCTGTACTTCTGGCTTACAACTCCCTTTATAGCCCTGCTAGGTGACTTTAACAAAGGAGCTACATATCAGCCTAAACAGTGCACATGCTTAAGCACTTCCATAGACTGGAGCAGAAGAGTTTGGTCAGACCTGTAGGAAAGATGACAAAAGTCTACAAGCCCCTGAGCACTGAAAGGTGCATTTTGGTTGCATGGAAATCAGCAGACAAGCGTGTATTCCCATAAGTCTGGGCTGTATTCTTACACATGGAACAAAGGTCTGAAAAGGAGGCTTAAACCAGCCACCATTATTTAGCTGGAATGGAGGAAAGCAGCAAAATCAAGCCTTTTGGGTGTATATTTTTTAAAGGTGAAAATTGGAAGGCTGTCAGGTAGTCTTTCAGGGGGAATTCATATTGCTGGGAGTTTTAGTATAGATTTGAATAAAGCACTGGAGAATGCCTATAAAGAATAGCTTTATGTCTTTACATTGGAAGGCTGGGAGTTGTTCTTAATTCCAAGAATTTCTGATCATATGGAGTTGCCGCAAATGCTCCACAATTCAAGGTGGGAAGAACGGCTGCTTTATGAGCTCTGAAATCATCTCTGCAACTGTTTATAAAAGAATTCCTGTGAGACTGAAATCCTGATGCTGATTTTCAAACCAAGGAAAATTAATCTTTAAAGAATAGGGCTGTGAAATGCTGAACTCCAATTGCAGATATGCTGGGAATATTTCTTCTGTGTAACCATTTATCGTGCTTGTAACAGAGAATTATCTGAAGTAGACAGCAGTCTGTTCTCAGAGAATGGCATTTTGGGGGAGTTAGTACTTGACTGTTATTGAAAGTCAAAAGAAGGTGAATACCCAGCTACTTAGACTCTTAATCGTTGTGACAGACTGAGTTTTTCTTTTTCTTTTTTTTTTTTAATTTTCCTCAGAATTGGCAGAAAATAACTCTATTCTTTAAAAAAATATAACACTTCACTGTCTCACTCAAATAATGATTTTAAAATTACTATGCGATTAATAATATCTGATGGTTTTGTAATTAGTCTTAACAATTCACTTTATATAAAAGAACATCTAATATTTAACTTAATCTCACAGAAATTTAATAGCGAAAAGAAGAGTGTTGACTTTGGCAGGGATTTAGTCTTGGAAAGTTAACAGACACTCTTCTGGGCTTGACTAGTCAATATCCACAAGAATTTAATAAAACCCCTGCATAGGTTAGGAAAAAAAAGCAAGCTGGAAAGAGCAAGTGAATGATGCTTAGGACAGAACTTCCCTTTACGAATGTTGATCACCCACATGCTTGAAAGTCATGTTTGTCCTCACAGGATGGAAGTCAGGATATGGGGTTAAATTATTCACAAGTGAGCACCAGCTCCTTCTCCTTTTGTTTCTTTCTCATTACCCTTTATCACCCAATTCTATATTATACTGTTTTATTCATCCCTTCTTGATTTTTCTCTCTGGATACGATGTCTCTATAAGCTAGTTCAAATAACTAACTTGCAACCTATTGCTCTTCTCACAGTTGTTTAGCTCTAACATTCAGCACTCAGTCCCTTTAGGATGCAGAGTTGCTACAGCAGATGTTAAAATTTTTATGTGTAGTACAGTACAAAAGCTACCAAAAGAGGGCAACATATGAGCCAACAATGAGAAATGTATCCTGACAAGTTTACAGTTGTGTACTTGTGACACCCTTCCCCCTTTCTTTTTGATAGAGCAAGAAATTTTAGCAGAGCTGGTCGGGAAACAGAATTTCCATTCTGTGGGAAATTCCAACACTTGGGAAAAAAGTAGAGGTGCTGAAGTTTTCACAGAATGAAAACACAGAGAAAATATATTTGGCATAATGGAAGTGTTCCATAAATGTGTTCCTTCTCATACCAGGAAGCCCAAAAGTTATAATGTCATTAAAATACTCAATTTAATAGGAAAATAGTTAAATATATGCTGTAAAGATCAAAACAAAATGAAATGAAGCAAAGAACATAAATATGTCTTTATTTTATGGCAAGCAATACTATTAATAATATCAAATGTAAATATTATTTTAATTTGTCTCCATTAAAAATGTTGTCAAAATAAGTATGCTCACAAATAAGCATGCTGATTGAGAACAAGTTTTATTTTCTGAAATATTATGTTTCCTCTGAAAGTTGCTTAATTATATTTCCTCTCAGTGAAATGCCTGAGAGAATTTCAAAATACTCTTAATAATCCTACAAAGGACTAAGGTAAACTGGCCACATCCCAGGACCGTCCCTGAGGCATGGTTTGCAGCACTAGACCAAGAGCTATCCCCAGTGCCAGGCATGTGAGCTTGAGAGCAAGTATACCCTGGACTGCATAGAATGTGCAGGCATTGGCAAACAGTTTGTTATAAACAAAGTTTTTTTTTTTTTCTTTTTTCTTTTTTTTTTTTTTTTCAAAGTATTCAATAGTACTCCAAGGAGTTAGACAGTCTTGAATACATGCCAAGCATGGCAATGGATACAGTAAGCAAATATAATCTACGTCGCTTAGGGTAAATATTTGGCTACAAATGTATTGAGAGCTCTTGAGTTCTTTGTACACTTCTATGATGAGAACCAGAGGAAAGGCAATGGAGATGTAAAGACTGGAGGGTGATTTTTTTCTTCTCTTATCAGCTGCCCAGATAGGCCAGCTGCCAGTCAAATTAAAAACCTCACTGGAGGAAATGAATGAAGGCCCGTAGGTGTAGAAATCTGCTGTTTATACAGCTGCACCAAGTTCTTGCTAATGATCAACCCGTATGGGCCAAGTCTTCATGCAGATATGCAAAATTCTGTGGCAGTGTCTGGGAGGCTGATTATGGAACTTAGGGCATCCTTTTTTTTTTTTTTTTTTTTTTTCCTCTCTTTGTCTCAGTTCTTTTTTTCAAGACTGACTTCTCCTTGCTTCTATTACATCTCAAAATGCTGGAAAGTTTCTGGGAAGGAGAGGGGTTAGATCTATGATCTATCTGCAGGGCAATGAAACATTTTGAAAGTTTGGGAGTACTCACCTGTTTCGAAGACAGGATGCTCTGCTTGCAGGAACAACAATTCTCTCATTTACCCGTGTCTTGCTTTTGCATCTGTATTTCTGTTGATTCCAAAAGAAGGAGAGCTTTAATCTTCCTAGCCAGAAACAAATAGAGACGTCTATCTGGAGGGTTTCTCTTGTCTGATCTATCATGTGAACTACTTTGCACCATTCACCTGATGAAGGGCTGCAGAACCATGGGGTATAAAATAAGATATTAGTAAAGGACAGGCAGCTGTGTACACTTGTGTGATGCTGTACCAAGTGTATTGACTCTAATCACGATGTTATCAGAGTTCCTACATTCTGGAAATACATGAAACTATATATGCTCATCTGCTTGGCACTCATTTCTTATATGGCTCATCTATTTTTTATTAGTGTCTTGATACTCCCTCCCAAACAATGATGCTTTTAGGAGACAAATAAGGAAGAGTTAAGAATATAATACATGCATTTTAATGGCACTATGAGGCGTGGTTTGTTATGCAGTTGTGTTTATTTGTAGGAAAAACAGTAGTTTGTATTCTAAAATTGCCTTGCCTCATAGGTGTGAGCCCACACAGTCAGCTTTGACTGTCATCTTGTACCACCATGTAACCCAGCAGCCCAGTGACAGGTGTTTGTTCACAAAGGGATTGGCCCATGCACACAGAGACACTTGATTCCCACAAGCAGTTCTCTGTGTGCCTTTGCTTCTCAACTTCTGCCAAATCCAAGCTGAAATTCCAGAAAGAAACAATAACGCTGACAGGAGTCACTTCAGACTAGGAAGCAATTGCTTTAGCTCCGTGAACATAGACTATCTATCTTGTTTTGAAATGATTTTTAAACATCCCTTGGCTTCTCTGAGCTAGCACACTTTTACCCTGCAAGTCAGGTTATGAAAAGGGATGTGTTACCCCCTTTGCAGATGTGGTACGTGAGCCCAGTTACATCACATCTGAAGACAGATGGATCTCTGAGGGGAACTGCAGCATCCAATCATGTGTTTTCTGTCCCTCGCTATTGATTCATGTGGTTAGTCTGTTTCTGATTTTTCTTCTCTGTGTAGTTTAAGGGCAAGTCTGTGGTTTGCCCCATGTGCCCAAGCAAGGGAGCAAGGGTGCAGAAGACAGCCTGAAAATAAATAAATCAGAAACAGATAGACTAATTGCAAGGATGAATGCCAAGGGAGGAGAAAACACAGTATTTCTGTGACAGGTATGCCTTTCCTGTTGGAGGGGAGACTGACATTTTGGTATGTGACATAACTCTCTATCACATTGGAGAAGAGAGCTGGAGCATTCTCTTCCTCACCTGGCTGAGCAAAACCCTCTCGTGAGGTTTGCCCACACGGCATATCCCAGCGTGGGGAGAAACAGCTTCCCTGAGGTCGGGGTGGGGAGGAGCAAGGCTGGGAAACAAGAGGCTGCGCTCGCCTCTCTGGTGCCTCCCCCAGCAGCTGGCAGGGCTAAACTGACACGAGGAAGGATGTAATCTACTCCTGGTTGTTTTATGCTCCAAGCACATTACTTCCTTCCATGGAATAAGGGGATAGTCATGGATGTCGTTGTGACTCACGGGCTCCTGGGGCAGTGCAGCACTGTGCCATGCCTATAATCAAATGACCCGGGGGGTGAATTAGGAAGGCTTTTGATGTCATTCTCTGAGCACTGCACTGCAGGAGGCGAAGACTTCTTAATGTAACGTCAGTCTCTCTCTTAAACATAACCACCATGAAACTAACTTTGACTTGCCAGCAGCTGATACAGGCTGTGGCCTCCCTGCACCACTCTGGCACTTAGCATAAGAAATGTCATTGTGTGGGTGGATTAGGCAGAACCTGTCAAAGCTGTGTGCAAGTTCTTTGGCTGTGTTTCCTTCCCTGGGCTAATAATGCTGAGGAGATGGGGAGTAGGTTGACACATTTTCTGGCATGTGTCACGTAACCCAGTGAAGTGGAGGACATATCAGCCACAAGACTTTTCTGCTTTAGTAAGCTGCAGGCAGAAGTGACATGCTGCAGTGGCTAACAGTCTTAATCCTATGTGTATTCACTCTGCTGGCACTTGCAGCATGGTCTCAGCTTCCCCAGGGCAGAGCGACGGAGCCAGAGGTATGTCTGGAGGAAAGGGTAAGGGAACACATCCAGGCAGATATTGTTTAACCTCAGGGAAGCAGCAGTAGACAGCAGCATTTGCATAACACGTTACCTACAGACAGACCCCAAACAGCTTTACAAGTTGACTGTCATGATCTCCACAAGAACCACTGAATTTGGCACTGATATACAGGGTGAAGTATTCACTAGCTGTTTTGCAGAGTACAAATGCTCCATAACAGTTTGGCAGAGGATACACCAGATCCCTGTATCTGATAAGAAGAGACTTTTAGGACAGAAGATTCTAAAACAAGACAACCAGAGACTGATGAAATTTAGGACAGTCACTGGTGCTAGGTGCCTAAATTGGTGTGAGAGTAGTTGATAGGAATAGTGGGAGAGAGACAATTTCCCAAAGAGCAGCAGTAGCAAGATAAATCATCCTCAGGGGAGCAGGGAAGAGTGGTGGATTCACTCTCACAGAGAAGCCTGGTTTTGCACAGCTCTCTGCTTGAAGTCTGTGCTGAGGAGATGCAGCTTGAGGCAATATACCGGGTGGGTTCCTCAAAAATCACCATCAGAATAGCAGAAGATGCTACAAGCATGTCTACCCAGTATGACTGAGATGCTGCCTCCTGTCACTGCTGCTATGTTGCAGGCTCTCAGGAAAAGACGGGGCAGCTGGGTGTCAGCTGTGTGCCACACAACACAGCGGTCATAGGTGTGATGTGAGCAATACATAGCAGGAATATTGCAGGAGCAATACCCAATTCATTGGAAAGACATGCTGTACTGTGTTTTTTCCTGTAACTCATAGTTAAAAAAAAAAAAAAAAAAAAAAAGAAAGAAAAAGAAAAAAGGGACCAACAACCTCTGCAAGTAACTAAGGGTGAATGACAATTGCTACTCTGTTGTAGTATCTCAGGTCAGGAATTGTTGTCCCCAGGTTCCCTGTAAAACTGAAAAGAAGAGCAGTAAACACATATATTAAGTGGTAATAATACAGCTTGATGGGCATGGAGGCAGCCCATTTGGAAGGGAACTGCACAATTGCCCCACAGGGTAGGGATGCCTCCTCCCTTCACTTGCTGTTGAGCCACAACATGGGATTACAGTATGGGGGCGACAGACCCTGCCTGGTAGTTGCATCTCCTGCAAGCACACACCATCCCACCCACACAGATGCTGCTCCTGTGTCAGATGCAGCTGATTAGCAAGCCAGTCAGATGGTGCCTAGCATGTGGGGTCAAGGAGCTGGACAGGAGCTTGAGGGGTGCACTGGGATGCTCTGAGGTTCCAGTCCTGCAATAGGGGTGCAAGAGACAGAAGATAATGCTGAGGTGAGGGAGATGACTCTGGCACTTAATTTATGCCTGCCTGCACTGCTTGACATTCATGTGAAGTTTGAGACAACCTGTATCAACATGATGCCTGACACATAATTTGTATTGTCCCATGTTCAGCACGACCCTGCTCAGATTGCCAGATAACGTCACATCTCCAGTTGCGTAACACCATCATGTTCTCTAGATCCTGGGTCTGCAATCATTATTGAGCTGGCTGTTTGTGCACTGGAGTGGGGGTGGGGGGTGGGGGTTTCAAATATTTTTAATCACTAGAAATGGTAGCTATGTGTCCTTTGTTGAGAGTAAAGCAACCTGATTCCTCATACGTCTACATATTGAAAGGAGGAGCCCATTGGAGAGAAAAAGTATGTGCCAGCAGGGATAAAGGAAGAGCTTTCATCTGTGTATGAGTACATGACGTGCAGGGTACACAACAGCATTTAGGTAGATACCAATGTTTTGTAATTCAAGGATCACGTAACTTAAAAAAAAAAGAAAAAAAAAAAAAAGAAAAGAATGCACTGCTGCCACGATGTTTTTCATTTACAGACAAACAAAAACTAGGCTAAACTCTGCATGTTCATTTATTACTTTATTTCCCCCCACCTTGTTTGTTTGCTTGCTTGCTTGCTTGCATGGTAATTAATGTGTTTGCTGTTTGGTTGCTTGTTTGTTTTTATTTGAAATCACATTGCATGTAATTTTCTGAACTCTTGCTGAGCAGAGAGCCTAGTAAATGTGTGTGTTTATGTACTACCTTTGTCTATGTACAAAGACTGATGGATAGCTAATAAAATGCACATCTCTGCAATCCTTTCATGCTTAAGATCCCCAAGCAGAAGTTGTGAGTGTTCAAATAAAATAGAACTGATCCAAAATGTACATATTTAGCTTAGATAATAGCAGCCCCCAGAAATGTGCCTCTTTCTGCTGTTGGAAATCTGTCAGCTGAACAAAGAGCAGGATATAGTGTGAATCAGGCTGTCCTGAAAGCTTTATGTGAGAGACACACTTTATGGAGTTATTTCCATTTTTCTCACATTTCAAAAGCAGACTCAGACCTTAATTATCATGAGGACAAATTCCACAAAATCATTATTTGCAGTCAAGGATTGCAATGCATTTTTAAAGTCAGATTATATGTTAAAAGAACAGTTTTTCCTAGGGCTTGTACAAAGCTGTACAAAGCTTCTCCTTGTTCCCTCCATCTGAAAAATTATTCTTGAAAAGTCATTCTGCATATCTTTTTGCTATTTTTTTTCAGAGAGAGAAAAATATAAATGAGCTGTGAAGCTCGTGTTGTTCTGAACTCTTTCTCTCCTCTTTCACCGATGAGTTCATCAAACAAAATTCCACAAGAAACAAATGTTATTATGAGATTAGCAGAATGAATGCCAGAGTTCAGATACTAAATATTTTTTTTAAAAAAACAGTGGGCTTAATGACGTGAAGGAAGTTGTAGTTTAAACATCAAGGTCAATTATTTCGTTAAATATTATTTAAAAGTTACTTGCCTTGAAACAAAACCAGAGCTATCCATTTCCCAAAAATGCAAACAGATTATTCTGCCCCTGTTTGTCAGCTTCACTAGATAACTTCTATTTGATCTTCAAATGAAAACAATTTCTGTTTCAGATTTATACAACAGGCTGCCTCTAAAAAGAAGAAAGATCTTAAGGTTGGAACTGCTGTTTGCTTTCCCTTCTAATCTTGTGAGCAGATTTGCATAAGAAAAGCAAGTAGATTCGAGTCTGGGTTTTTCTGTCTACATCGAAGGCATGAGTATCAGCCAGTACCCTCCATTTATTCAGAAAGAAAACGTTTGCTTTTGTAAGTCAGGTGAGGAGGAAATCCTTCAGTAAATTCAACTAGATTTCCCTAAAAGGAACAGGGGCTACTTATCAAGACTAAATGGAGTTTAGTTAAGTAATTATAATAGTCAAACAGAGAGAGTCCAAAAACTAAACCCTTCAGTTCCAGGTATGTTTCCTGATACTGTATACTTAGCTTTAAAACAACATCCAGAATTGGTATTTCCTGGATCTTGCAAAGCAGCTTCTTGTACTGCCAGGTACCCTTCTCACAGTTTCTAACAGCGTCAGCTTCACTCAGTGAGCAGAGCAGTGCTGGGTGGTGATGTGAGCTCTGGCTGTCTGACCAAGCGCGTGCCCCCAGCTCCAAGAGTGACACCTGGACCAAGCCAGGTAATTCTACCATAGAATGGGGATGTGGAGCCGTCCCTAAAAGAGTGCATGAAACATGCACTCAGTGTGTGCAATGGACTTTGAGATTCTTTTGGTGTGTAGAAGTGCAAGTTATTTTGTAGGAAGAGGGTTGAGGAGGGACGTTTTGGATCACGGGGTCAAGTCCCTTGCTGTGGGTGGTAACCACATCTCAGAAACTGGTTCACAAACCAGTCAAACTCCATCTTCCAGCTGCTTTGGTTGCTTCCTGCCTGTGGAAGGCCTTTCTGGGTCCCCACTACTCTGATGGGGTGAAGCTGATTTCTATTTCCAGCCTGAATCCCTTCTTCATTAGTTTTTACCAAACGTTTCTATTAACATTATTTTATCTGGGAGGAGGGGAGGGAAATTGTCTCATAATTTTAAGATTCATCTACATTTTCCTCTGAGCCCCAGGTACCTGGTGGAAAGACGCCAGCAATGCTGTAGGCTGGTTCGATGTACCAATAAAAATAAAATAAAATTAAAAAAAAAAAAAACGACTAAGAAAAGCGCCATTCTTAGAAAGCCTCCAGCTTTCCAGCTCGAGCACAAACAGCTTCTTATTTGGGACTCTCCTCGGGTAAATCAACAGCCCCGGGGCGAAGGGGCCGCAGCTCTTGTGGTTTTGCGCAAACCCAGACCCCCCCACCCCCCGCCCCGAAAGCCGGGGGGGAACACGAGAGGGAGGGAGGGAAGGGGAGGGGAAGAGGGAACCATCCTCAAACCACTGCCGAGACCTCGGCCGAGGGGGGCCGAAGCCCCGCCGGGGAGAACCTGGGCGGAGGAACTCCCCGGGCCGCCGGTGCCCGCCCGCCCCGCCGGGGCTCTGCCCGCTCCCCCGGGAGGCAACGGCGGGGCAGCGGGGCCGCAGCACGGCTCGGCGGGGTGGCAGATCCCCGTTCTGCCCCTTGGCTCGGCTTTCCCTCTTCCCAGGGAACAGGAGTCTTTGCTGGAGCTGCGCTCCCGGGGGCCGGGGTCGATTTTTTCGTTTGTTTGCTTTTCACCTCCTGCCGCCGCCCTCCCTCCTTTTGCCCCGCACCGGCGGCCCCGAGGGCGGGCGGCGGTGGCGAAGCAGAGCGCTGCCGCCCGCCTCCTGCCCCCGGCGAGCCCCGGGCACGAAAAGGAGCAGCCAGTGGGGCCGAAACGGGGGCGAGCGAGAGGGATGCCAGGGCTCTTTCCCCTCCCCGAGGTGAGGGACGGAGGCAGTGGGTCCGTGTCCCCCGGCGGCCCGTGCCCTTGGTTCCCACGGGTGCAGGAGGTGCGCATCCCCCGGGGAGACGCGGGGCGGCGGCAGCTCCGTGCCCCCCCGCGGGGCGCCGCTTGCACCGCAGAGGTGCGGGCTGGAGCCCGGGGCCCGGTGGGCTATCGGGAAACGCCGTCTCCAGCCCCGCACCGACGAGCTGCCAGTCCGGGGCGACCCCTAAACATCTAAATCACCCCCAGACCCCCGGCCCAGTGGCGCTGAAGCAAAACCAACCAAAAGCCCTCGAAGCCCGGCACCCCCAAATGGAAGCAGAAAACCCCAAACCGAGCGAGCCAGCGGCACCACCACCGAGCAGTCCCGAAACGGCAGGGAGAGCCGCACCGGCATTTCCAGCCCGCGGCCGGCCGCAGGGGGCCAGGCTGCTGGTCCCCAGTTTCTTCGAATTTAAGCCGATTCCCCGGCTGACAAGGGGACCGGGCTGGGGTTGAACCCCCGAGCCCCATTACATTGAAACCGCGAACAAACGGCTGCAGGTTAAGGTTCAGGTGAGCGGGAGCGCTCCCAGCAATTGCCGAGCGCTGCCGCAAAACTTGCGGGGGGCCGGGGAGCCTCGCAAGGAGGGGAAGCAACGGGAGAGCATCTCTCGAGGGCTCCCGGAGCAGCGGGGGGAGCAGGGGGAGCGGGACACAGCTCCGGGGGGCGGCTCTGCCGGGACCCGCCGGGCTTTGCCCCGGGCGATCGGGCATGGAGCTGCAGCAACCTTTCCGGGAACAGGCTTCTAGCGGCTCACCGACGGCAGGGGGGTGGGGAAAATGGAATAAAAGGCTAAAGAAACAGCGCGATTTTGGGACCGGGACCAAATCCTAACGTGTTACATAAAAGCCACGGGCGGTTCTTATCAGCGAGCCCGGCCTGAAGAGGAACAATCCCCAGGAGCGGCTCCAAAACAACCGTGTTAAAGGAACAATTGTGAAATGCCAACTTCCCACCAGAGTATGAACAGCAGGAGCCGGGCATGTCCTGTCTGTAACCGGGCTTCTGACAACCAACAGAGAGAGGGAGGGGACGGGGGGGGATCCTCTCTTGACAAGATTTATCAAGAAACATTTAACTGGGCTTTAATCATATTAGCAAGAGCCCAATTAGGGCTGAGAGCGAAGCGAGGCGGCCGGCGGGCTGGGGAGAGGAGGAGGAGGAGGGAGGAGGAGGAGCGAGCGATGGAGTCACTCGAGGATAAAGTCCTTTCATCAGGCTGCGCTCTCGGCAAGCAGAGGAGTGCGAATAATCACTGCCCTTCACTGGGGGGACGGGGGAGGGAGCGGGCGGGGAATGTGTGTAAAGGATCATTAAGGCCAGGCAGAAGGGGGTTTTTGTTGTTGTTGTTGTTGTTTTTAATTATTACGGCTGTTAAGGCTGTTCAGGGCTTTCTCGGGCGCTGTTCTCAGGAACGGAGCGGGGAAGAAGCGAAGGGGCCCGGAGGCACCTGCTACACCGCCAAGACCTGCTCTGCCCGAGCGGGGAGGACTCCCCTTCCCGGGGCAAAGAGGGGCTCTGTCTTCCCCCCTCCTCCCCCTCCAACCTCCCCGAGGGAGAAACCCCTTGGCTGTCCTTCCCCACATTGCGTCTCCGCGATGCCGAGCACTTCCCCGGCTCCATCCCTCCCCGTGGGGGGGTCCCGACGCCCTTTCCCCACCGGCCCCCCTCGGCAGCGCGGCCCCCGGCGGACGCCAGCCCGGTGGCCGGGACCGGGGGGCTCCGCCGAAAGCCCTTGGGAGAAGCGAGGCGCTGGGGACACCAGGGACAGGGCCACGGGGCGGAAGGTGACTTCCCGGGGGGGCTCAGATTTTCCGCTCGCCTCCGCCCCTTGCTTCAGCACGGGCAACCTGCCCCGTCCTTAGGGACTCGCCCTCTCCAGCTGTCGGGGATGGGGAGGGCGCACGGCAAAGAAATAAAGCAAGCCCAAAGCTGACAGGTGGGGCAGGAGGGAGAGGCTGGGGGAGGCGATGTCGTGTCGTGTTCCCCCCCCAACCTTCGCCCTCTCTCCCCCCCACAGATTGCGGCACCTCGGGACGCCCCGGTGGGAGCACGGCAGCGGCGCTGGGCGCCGCGGGGAGCCGAGGCGGCCGTGACCCTGCCCGCGGCTTTCGAGACATGGCCAGCAGCTGCCAGCAGCCGCTCCCCGCAGGATGGGGGAGATAAGGCTGTTGGGCAACGCCACACCTTTCGCCCAAGAGGAGCAGGGTCTTTGGACGGCGGGGCAGAAGCTGCTGGCTTTTTTTTTTTTTTTTTTTTAATACACAACAGGGCTTGGGGGTGGGGGTGATGTTTGCCATTAGCACCGATGAGCATCCCCGCTGTCAGAAGAGACCCCCCCAGACCCCCCAGCACCGAGGGGCTCTCCCCCCTCTCCCTCCTCCCTGCCGCAGCAGCCCCTTCCCCCGCCACCCCGTGCCCCTGTTTGTCACCTTCCCTACCACTCTTACCTTGCCGGCCCGGCCGTCGAGGGTCTCTCCCCCCACCCCAGCCCCGTCTCCCGCCCCCCGCCCCGCCGCCGCCAGCCCCGCAGCGGGGCTGTCGCACGCCGCCGCGCCGGCAGGGACCCGGCTCTCGCCTCTCTCGCTTCTCTCGGCTGGCGCTGGCAGCCCCGCCGGGTTCATGCGAGGACAGCGGCGGCTCCGAGCCGCGGCTCGTCTGGCTGCCAACGCCGCGGCGAGGCTGATGCTGCCGCCGCGGCCGGGGGGTGACTCAGGGCGGCCCGCGGCAGCCGCTGATTAGCGGATCAGAGAGCCGGGCACGTCGCGGCCGCTCCCCGCCGCCTTCCCCCGGTCACATCACGCTGCCCCCACACCTCCCTGTCCCCCACCGCGGCCCTTCCGAGCCGGGGGAGAGCCCCGCCGGCACCCCGGGGGTCCGGCCCGCGGCCGGCAGCGCTCCCGGAGGCTCCCGCCTCAACGTAAGTGACCGCGGCGGGTGGCCATGTTGTGAGGGGCCCGGGGCGGGGGGGGACCGTGCCCCCGGGGCAGTCTGCGAGGGGCTGCGCCGGGTGACAGCGGCTGGTTCGCTCGGGTGGGCCCGAGGATGGATGAAAACCGCCTCCCCGTCCTCGGCTGCGTCCTTCGGGGCGCTATCCCCCCATTCCAGGGGGATAACAAAACAGGGGTGGCATCTAAAGCTGCTCCTGGCCGCTGCTTTGTGGGGATGGTCTCCAGACAGGGTCCCCATCTCGGCCTCCGTGCCCCAGGCAGCGTCCTCGGCGTTCATTTGGGCACAGAGAAGCTCAAAACGGGTGGGGGAGGAAGCGGGGGGACCTGGAAAGAGCTCTGGGGTCGTCGTCAGGGAAGATGGTGAGCCTCGGCGCGAGGCGCATTCGATGATCTGCCGTGTTTAGCAAACAGGCTGCCGAGTTGTAGCTGCATGTGGTTTCCATGGAGTCCCCATGGCACGTCCCGGCTAGAACATGCTGCAGATGTCCTCACGGGGAGCGTGTTTTCCCGCTTCTCTTCAGAGATCTGTGTGGTCACGTTTCACGTCCTCTGCACCACCCTTGAGAAGCATGCTTTGTGCATGGCATCTTTGTTCTGAAACATGTTTTTGAAGAGAAGCTGTGGCAAAGTACATCTTCCTGTCCACGCTTGTACCAGTTGTACATACAGCTCTCAAAGCTCCAAAAGCCGTGCCTTCCTGAAATTAAGAGAATATTGAAAGCACGTTTATTAAGAAACTCAAGCCATGAAGGTTACTGGAAATGAGTGTTATGTTCTCTGGATACACAAACGAGTTTTGGATGTAGAAAGAATGCATGACTGGGCCTGTACTTAAAAATACTCTGAAGCTACTTGTCAGAAAAGTGCTAAAATGATAAGCCGTGGACTTGTGGACAGGGATCATCTTGTCAGTGCTTCGACTTGAAGTTCATTTTAAGTCCAAATTTCAGTCCTTTGAGAAAAAAAGAGTAGGAGTAGGAAGAGGCTATTATAATAGAAATGCTGACATTGCTAACTGTGGCAGTGTGAATTCACTACTATAATAAGACCTCAGCTAGCAGCCTAATTCCAAAGAGGTGATGTTATCCAGTAATAATGTAATCAGTTTGTTGGCTGTAACATAGGAAGCTGGGAATTGGTCTAATTTATTGCTATTTTTGGCCAAAATTAAAAAAACAAGTAAAATCTATATGATGCCAGGATTGAGGCAGAAGAGCTACCTTTGCTGTTTAAAATAATAAAGCAGAGTTCTACTTGAACATTTTGCACTTCGACACAGTTTTACAAAAGGATATTTAAAAAGGGACAGTTAGTGAGAATGCAAGCTTTCAAGCTAGGGAGGGATTGGAGGATGGAAAGGCCCAAGGGTGGAACATTGTTAGAAGTTTTCAGAGAGGTCCCAAAAGCACAATGTTCACTTAACAAAATAGAAGTTTTCTCTTGGGTAATTGCTGAATGAGTTTGCATTGATTTGCAGCTGCGAATTTCAAGGAAAAAAGAAGGAAAGAAAAGAAATGAAAAAGACAAATGCCCTGTTAGTAGTTTAGCTTTATGCAGCAAGCATTAAAAAAAATGCGTCTGATATAATAAAAGTTGAAAGTGACCATATAAACTTTTGAGTTTATATATTCAGTATTTTCCAGCCATTGCGTCTTTCTTTGGGTAATTATTTCTAAGAAATAAAAGTTCTGAAAGCTTTATAGTCACTTTTCTTTCAAATTAGGAATAACAACACAAGTGAGATTAACTTGTAAGGCATATGAATCAGTGAAACCTTATGTGAAATCTTCTGCAGCAGGTCAGTCAGTGATGTTAGTGAGGACAGAATTTCACCTAGAGTGAATGTGGTGTTATTGCAGGAAATTGCAAGGATATAGACAGACCATGTTATCCATCTAGTCCAGGCTTGGACTTTCCTTTTGCTCCTGATGGAGTTCCGTAAGGAAGCTCAGGAGCATTTAGTCTGAAATGCACTGAGGTCAGTGGGAATCTTTGGGTTGGGGTCATGAATTCTTTGAAGGATCAAATCTTAAGTTTCTTTACATTCTAGGAAGCTCAACAGTATCAACTCTGAGATAATTACTAAAGCATGTGAAGATAGTTAAAGTAAGTAACAAGTGAAGCCAAATCATAACTGTCATTTTAGCAGAGCATTATGTAAATAACAGAACCCTACAAGAATACTCGGGTGTGTCTGAGTCAACCAGTTCTGGAAATCCTGTGATATGCAGCTGCAGAAACTACACAAATTCTTGAAAAATTGTCAACGAAACCTGAAAGGACCCTAAGGGGTTTTGATACAAATTTGCTGAAATTTCTTGAAAATCATGGTTCCTGAGTTATATTCAAGCTCTGTTCTGCTTATAAACAAACCACATGTTGTTCAATAACTCTTGAAAATAAGGCTAAAACTGCTACAGTGACTACCTTGTTCATCTGATCTTAAGGCAATATTAACCCTCTTTTTAGACTTGACATTTAACAAAGTGTTATAAATATTATAACCGTTTGTGAATGTGTATACTCTGCGCTGTGGAAAATCAGGCTGGCATTTGCTGTTAGGCTTACATCTAAAAACTTATGAGTTAATTTGCATTATATGGCCATTGGCACTGCAGAGTGACAAGTTGGAAGAGGTATTTTGAGAAATGTGAACAGTTCCAGAGTTGCCCTTAAGCACTTGTTTGAAGTGAGAAAGCAGATGTGATATAATGGTAGCTGTTTTGTTTTTATTGTGGAGGATAATACCAGCCTGTGATTACTGATTGGATGTGAAATAAAATTTTATGGCTGTATGAGTGGACATAGCATGTTAGAAATCAAACAGGGTGCTAGGGGAAGCACAGCATATTAGCTCTTTAAAAAGAATCAAAGTACAGTTAATCACTGTTTCTGAAAACACAAAAATAAGAGGGTACTGATTAAAATGCTCAAATTCAGAATTAAGTCTACAAGAATGAGTAAACTGCAGAGCTCCATTTCCATAGGATCAGAAAAAATCATTGAGGATATTCATATATGGTTATAGGGTATGGTAGTCTGGATACTGACTGCCATATATGAAGTTCCAAACCCTCTAATTGATGAAAATTATAAGATCATACAAGTTAGGGATTGCTCCAGACCATGTATTTTTACATTTTTTTTTTCTATAAGTATCAAGTTCTGGTCACCACAGAGAGATTACGTTGGCCCGTTATAGACATTTTGTCTTCCTTCATGCATTGGGTAGGGTGCGTTTATCCTGGACAAAACTAAGCTGGAGCTAGGACAAAGCTGGAAAGAAATCCCTGAAAGTTTAAAAACGGTAAAGAAAACAAAATAACTGACCCCCCAAAGAAGGTACTTATTATCTAGCAAAATCACCTACCCCCAAGCCTGACAAGAGCATGTATGCGTTTCTACTCTGGAAATCATGAAATCACAGTTCAGGGTGTATGTATGTAACCTGAACTTGTATGTTATCTTTCGGACAATATGTGGACCTAGAGCTTCTATACTGACATCTTTTTCTGCTTTCTTTTTCACTCATTTATTCTTTGCTTTTCAGACAGAAAATCCTTCCTGCAGCGTGGGCCAGGTTATACTGGATGCCTCATACAGGGCAGTATCTTATTCCATGCATGACTTACTCATGTTGCAAAAGCAGGGTGAGTAATGGGTGCTGGAATTTAGCTCAATGTTACATTTTGCATCTTGGGTTTCTGTAAAAGGTTCATGAAGCTCACAGACCACTGCTAGTATATTTTCTATGCTTCTGCTCCTTTTTATTTATTTACTTATTTATTTATTTATTTATTTATTTATTTTCCAGAGACCTTCTCTGGTCCTGGAGAACTTTAAAACTTTGCAAAATGTTGCAGAATTATATCAAAATGCTCCATGCACTGTACAAACACATAGGGTGTGTTTGTGATGCAAAGTGGGAAAGACCAGAGTTTGACTTGGCATGATCCCTTATGGTTCTAGGCCCGTGGGTTAGTAAAGGTTTGCAGCAGCTTCAGGTCTTAGGTGTGTATCAGGTTTGCAGAGGAGGAGCAGTGCTGGACTATTCACATTGCAAGTGGGACGTTTTATATGATGCCCTGCAGCATCAGACAAGGAGAACAATTGCTTCCATGTACCAGATGTTCTTGAGTCAAGTCCTGTGATGCTGCAGGACTACAAGTATAAGAGCAAACTTGCAGTAAAAAAGAAGCTCTCCAATGCACTAAGTTGCTGATGTAGCATGCACTATAAGAAATAGTCCTGGTCCAGATTTATCATTTGGGAGTATGAGCAAGTCAGATAAAAAGAGTATCAGAAAGAGGTTAAAAAAAAAAAAGCTTACAAAATCGCAAGCAACTTGTTATCTGATCTGGAAACAGAATGGAGGGGGTGTCTATAGCTGAATTTTAATTGTACTGTCACTTAATATGAGTCCACACAATTCTTGTCAGACTTTGGGCTGTGGGTATCCTTACTGATAATTCTGCAGCCCTAGAGTGTTCCTGGGGCCTGAGGAGAGCTAGTGTACAAGGGTGTATTTGCCTAGGGATCTTTATTCGGGGCAAAGAAGTGATAACAGAAGTTGTTGTTAATCGTTGCTTTACAGGTAAAGGTTAGGGCTTGCTGTGCAAGCAAGTCTCTTCTGCTCTGTTCCAGTTCAAAGTCAATCCATCTAGCTGAAACTGAGAAAAGATGTTAATATAGCTAGAGTTTGGTCTCAGAGGATGAGAAGGAGAAGAGGAGGAGGAAGGCAGGCATCTGGATAGGTACACAGGAACGGCAAGTCTGTTGGGTCAAGCCTCAGCTTCAGACCCAGAGGGCGCATGCAGTGCTGAGTACTAATCAGATCACAGTCAATTGTGATAAAGGGTCTGATGCTTTCCAGGATAAGTTGGACATTTAGTTTGTGTTTCTAACCAGTCAATAAAGCTCAAACAACGCTCTTCTAGAAATTTACTTTGTATTAAAATTGCCCGATTCTTATGTGTCTAAGTCTATATTTGGATGTGAGTTGTAGGACCTTGGGGATATATGTGGAGTTCAGTTAAATTTTGACACAGGAGCAACTGCATTTTTTTCCTTTTCATTTTCCTAATCTGTAAACAAGCTTTTGTGTAAGACTCCTGGCACTAAAAGTCTGTTTGAAATTGAGTTGTGGAAGTGCAAGAGTTCATAACCCTTCTTTTGCAGAAGCTCAGTCAATGCAGGCTGACTACTAAGTGACTGACGTAAGGATAGGTGGCAAGGTCTTCCTTAGCTACTTGGGTAGAGTCTGAGGAGACAGAAGCATTGCTGCCAGCTACATGACAAAGGACATGGGTTTTGCAAACAACATCCTCCTTGTATCTCTGCCAGGAAGAATTGATGAGACACTTCCAATATAAAGAATCAAATAGAATTGAATCAAATAGAATAGAAGCAAGGTCAGGCAATGTAGGAAGACTACAGAGATGCTATACGTTATTGTAGGGAAAAAATTCATACAGCCAAAGCTCAATTAAAGTTGCAGCTGACACCAAAAAGGGCTTTTTAAAGAATGTTAACAGCAAAAGGACCAGAAATAACATTACTGGTCCATTACTTGATTAAGATGGTCACCTCATAAATAGGGATGTAAATAAAGCAGAGATGTTTAATGCCTTCTTTGCTTCTTTCTTTAACACTGATGATAGGCCTTGGGACCCCTGGAGCCCTGAGTTGGAGAGCCATCACCAGGGGAATGATAAATTCCCATCTGACTCTGAACTTCTTTGGGATTTGCTGCTCTACCTAGATGCATATGAGTGTATAGGGCCTGGTGGTATTCATTCTGATGTTACTGCAAGACCTCTCTTAATTATTTTTCAATGGTATTGGGAATCTGGAGAGGTCTCAGTTGACTGAAAGCTCGCAAATGTTGTTCCAATTTTCAAGAGGGGTAAGAAAGAAGATCCTGGCAATTATAGGCCAGTCAGACCCACGTCAGTGCCTGGTAAAAGATGCAGAAGGTTATCCTGGGAGTTACTGAAAAACACTTGAAAGAATGCAGTCATTGGTCACAGACAACATGGGTTCACATGGGGAAAGACTTAATTATCTTAATTTCATTTTATGACAAGGTTACCAAGGCTTTATGACTAGCTGGCCCAGGGAAGCCAGTAGGTGTGCATCTATTTATTTATTTATTTATTATTTTAATTTTTTATTTATTTTAGCAAATTTTTTGATACCATCTCTCACAGTATTCTTCTGGACAAGATGTTCAGCATACGTCTAGACAAAAACATAATGTGATGGGTGAACAATTGGCTGAATGGTTGTGCTCAAAAGGTTATAGTAAATGGGGTTACATCAGGCTGGTGGCCAGTTATTAGTGAGGTTCTGCAGGGCTCCATTTTAGGGCCTGTTCTCTTCAATGTTTTTATAAATTACTTGAACACGGGATTCAAATGCAGACAAAGTAAGACTGCAGATGACACTAAATTAGGAGGGACTATTGGCTTCCTCGAGGTAGAGAGGCATTGCAGAGAGATCTTGACAAATTAGAGGGCTGGGCAATTACCAAGAATATTAATTTTAACAAGAGCTAGTGCTGGATTCTGAACCAGGGACGGGACAACCCTGGCTGTAGGTATAGACTGGGGGATGAGAGGCTGGAGAGCAGCCCCATGAAAAGAGGTCTGGGGGTTCTAGTTGACAGCAAGTTGAACATGAGCCAGCAGTGTGCCCTGGCAGCCAGAATGGCCAACTGTACCCTGGGGTGCATCACGCATGGCGCTGCTGGCCGGGTGAGGGGAGGGACTGGCCTGCTCTGAGCTGGTGCGACCTCACCTCTAGCACTGTGGTAATCTAGGGCACCACAATATGAGGACATAAAACTATTAGCAAGTGCCTAAAGAAGGGCTACAGAGATAGTGAATGGGAGGATGTATGAGGAGTAGTTGAGGTCCCTTGGTTTGTTCAGCCCCGAGCAGAGCAGGCTGAGGGGAGGCCTCATGGCGGCCTGCAGCTCCCTCACGAGGGGAGCGGAGGGGCAGGCGCTGAGCTCTGCTCTCTGGGGACAGTGACAGGACCCGAGGGAATGGCATGGAGCTGGGACAGGGGGTGGTCAGTCTGGTTGTTGGGAAAACGTTCTGCACCCAGAGGGTGGTCAGGCACTGGGACAGGCTCCCCAGGGAGGTGGTCACAGCACTGAGCCTGCTGAAGTTCAAGAAGCATTTGGATACCACTCTCAGGCATGAGGTCTGATTTTTGGGTGGTCCTGTGCAGAGCCAGGAGTTGGACTTGATAATCCTTGTGGGTCCCTTCCAACTCAGGATATACTATATTGTAATGAATAGAATAGAACAGAGTAGAGTAGAGTAGAGTAGAGTAGAGTAGAGTAGAGTAGAGTAGAGTAGAGTAGAGTAGAGTAGAATAGAATAGAATAGAATAGAATAGAATAGAATAGAATAGAATAGAATAGAATAGAATAGAATAGAATAGAATAGAATAGAATAGAATAGAATAGTTCAATTGGAAGGGACCTGCAAAGATCATCAAGTACAACTGCAATATGCTTTGTTATCCAAACACTTTCTCAGGCTTAGCTTCAAACTCTTCAGCCTGAGAATGGATTCAGCAGCAGGTATTAGTGCTTAGCAGTTCACTAGGTTCAACTTTTGAGACTAATGGAAGAGCTTTCTATTGCAAGCCTTTACTTTTTTGTTTATTTAGTATGCATGGATGGCTGCCACTGGCTTAATATGTTAACAGTTATTTAGAGAATGGTCTGGTAAAAACTTTAGTTCATGTATGGATTATAAAATGCATCACTCACTTTATGTTAAAATTTCATTTATGTGGTTTTCCTAAGTAACAAATGGCTCTTGCAGAGTTTGTTACACATGTGAGGAGCATGTGGTATAAGTGGTTATAAATACACCAGTAAAAAACATTCCAGAGAATTATAAATCACTGTAATATGCAACTCCAGTGGTTTGATGAATAATATCTTTATTAACATATTAACCACTTATCAGAATGATTTGTGTAGTACTTAGACTTAATTTTATGTTCAGTGTATATTTTCTATAAAGCCTGAGTTTGTTTTCTTTTGCCAGAAGTATTTATTTCTGAGTCAAAACTCAGCCTCTTTTGCAAAAAGGAGGAAAATCAAAGAGGCATGATAATCAGCCTAAACCCATCTAAAGTGCTTTAAAAATAGCCAGCCCACCTACTGCATCGGGAGATTATACAGTGCAGCATACAGAAGCACAGTGCAGAGTAGCTAAGGAACTGCGCAGTATGCAAGCTTTCAAAACATACCTGAGGCAGAAGCTCTCTAACCGGTAACAGATTTGCTCCTGCCAGGCCTTTTGCCTCTCACATCCCCAGTCCCTTACTGCTTGGTGCCCAGAATATTTAGTTCTGCTGTCCATGAGAAATGGTGTTACCCAGATTTTTGTTTCCTAATCGATGGCTTATAGTGGAGAGAGCTGTAGCAGGAGGAGGTTGAGAAGAGAGAGACGGCATTGCTGTTAAGTCACTGGTGTGGTGGGCGGTGGTGCACCAGAGTTGTCGCTTGGGCTGTTACACAGATGGCCTGTGTAAACTTGAGTAAAATTCTAGCAGCTAGGTCTGCAAAGGGATATAGGCATGCCACTGCCCTGTGTGGGCCTTGCTAGGCTCCACAAAGCCATGCCTAGCTGTCATATAATTTTGTAAGTGTCTAGCCTCTGTCAGGAAGCATGTTTCAATCTACGTGGTGGCTCTGGAAGGGGTCTCAGGTAAAACTTTTCCTTGCCAGTCTTCTCAGCAGAGTCCTGTACAAAATGTTTGTAATGTTTGGGCCTCTACTCATATGTGGATACCATTTCTTGATGGATACTGTGATTTTCATGGTGACACATAAATACATGATCTATATATACACTATATCAAATCGATCTACTTTACAGGAAGCACTTTTTCCCTGTTCTTCCCTCCATCAAGCTTGCTCTCTCTTTTTTAAAACCCCAGCTTGTCTGTTTTAGTCAGCTTTTATCAGTGTTTTACCATCAATTGACATGCATGGCTGGCCAGTTTACCTAATTTCTCAATAAACAGTCTGCTTGCTGGTGAAAGAGCTTTTGGCATGCGAATAGCATATATTGCAAAAGACACTCTAGGAGGAAGAGTGGTATGTATGTGCATTACCACATTGCAGCTTAGTTTATGTGGTCACATAGCTGTATCTGAGGGAAATTCTGCACCAAAATAAGCTTTGAAGTTGTGTAAAGCAAAGGGGATTTTCCCATGATAGACCAAACATAATGTACTGTACAGCAAGACAAGGAAATCCAGTGTCATGGTTTTCACCATCACTGCTTTTGAAGGGGTTAACTACCTGAGAGTAACTGCATGTTATTAATCGAATGCTTGTTGGCATTTCCTTTGCATACTCTTATTACGGAATTTGATGAAGCAGCTTTTGTTTGTTCACACTTGTCTCTTTTAAAATTTGTATATCATCAGTAAATGTTATTTTTTCTGCAACATCTCGCACTTTCTTTTCCATGCAGACAGAAGTCAAGTCATCCTGTTGCTATAGATTATCATTTTAAGCTTGATTAAAAAAGTGAATGTGTAGACTTTTCATGCTCATGACAACTAAGATTGTACCAGTTTACATGCTGAGATCTGTTAATTTATCTGTCTGTAGAAGTTTGTCACAACAGGAATAGAGGGGGATGCTTGGACCTACAACATGATATTATGCTCTTAATACCATTTTGAATGCATTTTGTGGAGGTAGGAAAAATGAATCGATATTGTGAGTCCAAGTTAACATGTGGAGTGACCTTCATTATATCCATAAGGAAGGAAATGCTCTATATTTTACAATGTTAGGATGGGGTGTGTGTGTGTGTGTGTGTGTTTAGGCTGCACACTTCAGATTAAGTATTTTATTTAGGTGAGAGCTGAAGTTACCTAGATGTTTGATGGGATTTGAAAAGACTCTCTCTTTCTTTCCTCCTTCCTTCCTTCCTTCCTTCCTTCCTTCCTTCCTTCCTTCCTTCCTTCCTTCCTTCCTTCCTTCCTTCCTTCCTTCCTTCCTACCTTCTGAATTGGGATTTTATGTTAGGCTACAGTGTAGAAAGGAATGTGTGCTCATATTGTGACATTCCTCAAGTGAACGCATTGAGCCAGATATATTTGGTTAATATTATACTTGAAGTATACGCAAGATTTTTGTAGTAATAGAATACAAGAAAAGTTCTAAAAGTTCTACATTTAGAGACAAGGCAGTAAATAAAACTGTGGTGGTACAAGGAAATAGCCACTATTTTATTTTATTTTATTTTATTTTATTTTATTTTATTTTATTTTATTTTATTTTATTTTATTTTATTTTATTTTATTTTATTTTATTTTATTTTATTTTATTTTATTTTATTTTATTTTATTTTATTTTATTTTATTTTTATTTTTCGTATTAGCATTTGTTTCCAGTTACCCAAAACATATTTAGGAGTGACTTGTTAGATGATGATGATGATTATTATTATTGTTATTATTATTGTTGTTGTTGTTGTTTTTAAGTTATGTTTTAAAGGTGGCAGAGAGAAATCCTTGCAGGGAGGTTGTTAGATAATTATTGCTGTATATCTTGCCTGTAAGGTATCTTTAATTCCTGCTTTTTTTTTTTTTTTTTTTTTTTTCTCTGTTTAAATCCTTTAAAAGATATCATTCTCTCTCTGAATGTATTTTTTCCTCCTAAACACAAGCTGTAAACACATACATAGATAATGTTGATGAGTCAGCTGCTTCCACTTCTCATGTGTTCTATCTTAGGTAACTTTAGAAAATTAAGCCTTATAAGCTCAGACATAAAATCTCCTTGACTAGTCTTTTGCCATGGAAATTGCAAGTTTTAACATGTATGTTAAGTATTTGTGTAAAAAAAAAGTCCCAGAGGTAACAGACAAGTAGAATTTTTCAAGGTTGTTATAGACACAGTGACATCTGTTTTTTATTGCAGTTAATGATTCCTAATATTATGTGCCATTTTGTGTTATGTAACCATTTATTATTAATCTGCATCTCCTATTACAAGTTAGTTCTTAGTGTTTTTTTTTTTTTCTTTCTCCCTCATCATATCTTGAGATACTATGTAGCTATATATTTATGCCTGTCACAATCAAAGTAAAGGTATACTGCTGTTTTAAGAATTTTTGAAGTACTTGGAGATGGATTCTGTGTTCTTCATGAAGTAATGGTTGTCCTAATCATTACCAGGAATTGAACCTGGAACTACCAGAGGAGGAGGATTGCTTGACAATTTGAGCTCAAAAAGGCTAAATCTTCTGGCTAGCAGTTGCAGGAGAGTCATGCCTTTTGTGGCTCTGGCAGAAGTTGCTAGTTGGAGAGGGAATTATACTTGTGCAACTCCAAACTACCAGTGAAATCCAAGGGAATTTGGGGGTTTGTGGGGAATGCAAAATCGGGCTCTTCCAGGAGCTTCCCAGTAAGCATGAAAGGGCTTTGTGTGTGTGTGTGCATGTGTGTGATGGATAGTGAGAAATCCTAATGTCTGACATCGCTAAGTGCATTCTTCAGTTTTCAATTAGTGGTGGTGGAGTACATCAGTGAATCCCTTCAGGAGTAACCAGCTGGCATTTCCTAAACCCTTGTCTGTGTATCATGTAAAGCTCAGTGTTACCACTCTAAAGAAAGACCTTGAAAAGTTAAATGCCATTGGAATTTAGTAATGTAGGCCACAGTGTAAACTGTGGTTAAGTTGAGCTGAGGCCTGCTTCAGAGAAGGAACCTGTAATTGATTAAACCCTGCCTCTAGCTAGATAAAAATGAGTTTGAAGTAGATTAATATAAAAACAGTTAAAAGCTTCCTCGTTGTTGTCAGTTTTCAAAATGAGACTTGTCAAGAGTTTGGCAGAAAGAGTTCAAAGGCAGATCTGATTCTAAGCTGAGACAAACAAACCCAGAGGAGCAAACAGCAGTATGGACCTTCTCATGTTTGGTTGACTTAAATGACTTTTCTCAGTGAAGGCTGTGGCTTTATGGCCTTCATTTCTACTTTCCAAGCCATTTTTTCTCCAGACTTCAGCCCTTCATGAGTTGTGTCTCATAGCTTTGTCTAGCACAGAAATTTCTTCTGTACTCCTTGGCCTATCTTCTCATGGCCTTCATGAATCTTCTTTGACATTTACTGTGTGTAATTATTATGAGAATATAAACCAAGGGCAAAACTCAAAAGATAGTCTTGGATTCAGTAAGAAACTGTCTGAGAGAGAATTGAAATGGAGACAGCACAGCCTAACAGCAGGAGTGATGTCAGACTTTTTGCTGGAATCTGCTTCCATCTGTAACTTTGGATGGCACGTGGCTGCTCTGTGCCACTCAAACACTTTGGCCTGCTGTAAGCAAAAGCACAGTTTGGTGACAAGATGGTGCAACTTTCTGTTATTGACTTGGATATAAATTCTGTCGTCCCAATGATGAGTGAAAAATGGGACTCATAGACCAACAACTCTACTAAGTGTTTATCAAAAACCAAATGTTGATTTTACTTAGCGTCACACTGGAAAGTCATTTTAGAACATGTTTGGGCTTTAACACCCTTTCTTAAAACCTTTTTCCCATATCCTTCTGTATATACAACTAGGTCACGTTAGTGACCACAGGCATGAGTCTCCATTCCATTACATTGGTTTTATGCCAGAGTAACCCCACTGGTTTTCACAGTTTAAAAAGACTGATGAAATGTGGTGAGAAATTGATCCCATACATATTCCAATCTCTGAGTGACATAGCATTTGGTGTTAAACATTTTAAACCTTTAAAAACAACAATTCTAGCAGTCACGTTATGGAATTAGAGTTTGCTGTCTCATGAGTTGCCAGAGCTAGCAGCAAATGCTGGGAAAAGAGCATGTCCTTAATCATGGCAAATCATGGGATATTCGATCCTTAAATCTGAGTCATGTAGGAGGGACAACTAGCACTCTTATACATTGACCTCAGTGTTGAAACATGTACCTTTCCCCCCCAGTCCCTGTTTTAGGGTAAAAGAATTGTTTCTGTAGATGTAGGATGTTTATTCCTTTTAAATGGCAGCAGCTTGAAATCTGTGACAGACTTGAAATGTTACAGATGGAGAGATGAATTAATGGAGAGTTTAAGAAAAGAAACGAGAAGCAGAAGTTAGATGTAGATGTTTCATAGGTCTGTAGGTTGTTGCATGGCTACAGAAATAAGATGTCTGTTGTTGTTTTGACAATTTTTGTAGTGTAAATATCTGTTTTTACAAGTACATACATAGTTCCTCTCATTTGCTACTAACTAACTTACTGCTGTATTTGCAATATAAGAGAAGAATTGTGGTTTCTTCAAATTTATAAGGATAACAGCTCAGTTCCTGCTTTTGTTAAAATTAGTTGCAAAGCTCCATTTGTTAGCAATAGGAGCAGTCTTGTTGTTCTTGACCATCGTAAGCTAATACTCCTAACAGCTGAGACAGACAGTAGTCCCAAAGGACAGCTTGTTGAGTAGGCAGGTGTATGCAAAAAAGAATGTAGGGTCTGCTGTAGACAAGACCTTGTTGTACCACAGATTTGCTATGTAACTGAAGACTAGTTGACATGATTCACTTTTGTATCAATAAACTGAGCACAACTGCACGTCCTTACATTATAAAGAGGTGATACCCTCAGATAAAGTGATCTGTAGCATGTTTGGTGGCTGGGAGAGATTTCTCATATGACTCAGGCCTAAGCTCAGTATGAAACACTCGGGTAAATAGTACTAGTGGTTAATTAATTATTAGTTCATTACTTCAGTTAATTAGTAACTAGTAGAGTAACAGCTGTTGCTCCTGCTTGTTGTGTAAGAGAATTGTGACCCTTGGTCTCATGTGGTGCTCCTAACAGCACAGCAGTAGGGGAGCAAACTAATGGTGCTGGAAATCAGTTATTGCCTGCTTTTTTTTTTTTTTTTTTTATATATGTATTCAAATTGCTGCAGATGAATGAGGTGTCTATGTGTCAGCTGAAATGTGGTAACTATATACTCTCAGGCTGTGACATATGAAAAGCAAAGAACCTTAATTTAGTCAGTAACAAAAATGATTATGTTAAGCTTCATTTTCTTGAGCTAGTTAAGGACTGAGGATGTATGAAGACCACTTGGTCCAGCTGAATTGTGGTAACTTGTTAAGACTTGGTAATTTGATATGAACTCACAGAAAGGTTTAGTTAAAAAAATTGTTGCTATTCCTTCTGGTATTAACATCCTTGATTACATGAAAGCAAGTCTGGCAATATAAAGGTCACAAGATTTATGTTGGTTAACAATGTTCTTCTCTCCTTTTCTCCCTTCCACTTTTTACCAGTTTAACCTGGCTGAAGAACAGAATTTTTGGTTCACGGGAAATCTTGTTTTCTTTAATTTATTTTTTTGGGCTTTTGGTCCTAACTAATCTGGGAAAAAAATAAAAAATCCTGCCAACCAGAAATTTTGAGATAATTTCATTCTGGAAACAATGACCTTTGTATTCTGAAATAAAATGTGTTCCCTGGTTCCTGCAGCTTCTCAGTAAAAATGGCATTTGATAGGTAACTGACTATTTCTTAGCACAGTTGTGGGGATATATGGGATTTTTTATTATTATTATTTTTTTTTCCTGTAGCCCTGCTCAATGGACTGCCTGGAAGTCCATCACAGAGCTTTCAAGCTCTTGGTCAGCTGGTAGGTGATCGGAAGGTCTGGAACTGATGGAAATTACTGGGATTTCCATGTTTTCTGTACCCTTGGGAAATTCTACTGGGATTTCCTTGTTTTCTGTACTCCCTAGTGGGGAGTCATTCCTTTTAAGGCCAGAGTTTCCAGAATTTGCAGTTAACGGCTCAAAACCTGGAAGCTTGGTGTTTTCCCACTTTGGGACACTCAGCTGGGCAGATCTGCCTCCCCATTCCATCCTAAGCTTACTTTTATTTCACAGGAGCCATTTCCCACCTCCTCCAGCATCAGATGTACCTTGCTTTCAGCTAGCTAGCTTGGGTATGGGTAGCAATCCAGCTGCGAAAGCGAGGAATTTAGTGTGGGCTAATTCCTGTATGCAGTTTACCCAGCTTCTTTGGGTGCGTCCTGCATGGCTGCTAGACCACAATGGAAACTACCCACACAGCTTCAAACAGCTAATGAAGCAGCCTCGCACCCACCACACCCAGTGTCTGGAAGATTCTGGCCCATCTCGCCGAGTAACACTATGCAGAGTTACAGCATCTGGCTTTGGCAAGTCTGCAGGCACAGACAGTCTTTGAAACAAAAACAAAACCATGCATCCTCACCACTGTTTCTTTCCTTATTTACATGACTAAATGCTGCAATGTACACATGTGGGTAAGAGCAGGAAGAATGCACCCCGCCAGTGATTGCAGAGGAACTGTAGTGGCTCAGCACCCTGCAGGATCTGCTGCTTGAGCTGATCCACAGCTTTTCCTAGCCACACCAAGGGTTTCACACATATTAAGCAGAGCTGCTGCTTGCAGTGTGAAAGCTACCTAAGAGGTGTCAGATTTGGCCTTCAAAATTGAGAGAGTTTTATCAGACATTTGCACAGGCAGTTTGCAAGTACACCTATCCTTAAAGCTTGCATATGCATACATATCACAAGGGAAGCGACTTCTTTCCTTGTTGCCTTCATCCATTGGTGACACATATCTCCTGTGTTTGCCATGCAGGCACAGAAAAAATTGATTTCTTGCAATCTTGCTGCATTGCTTCAAGTATACTTCACATGCTGAGGAACTGAACACCTTCGATTCCTTTTTGCTGCCCCAATGATTTGCACTTCATAGATCTTGGTCTATGGATGCCTAGAGGTGGCAGAGATAGCCAATGCTTTAGAAGAAAGATGACAGAAGAAAGCAAGAACTGTTTTTGTTCTTTGGCACATGAGATCATTCCTCTGTTGCAAACACTTCTGCATAAAGGCTTGCTCTGGGAGCGTTGACAATGAGTGCATCTGATCTTCCACGGTTTAAGTGATTTCTGCTTGAATGCATTGTACTCATCTTGTGCAAATACCTGTGTCTGTGAACAGATTTGAGCCCGTAAACACTGTTGTGGCTGTTTAATTTGTCTTTGAAGATGACTGCCAACCTTAGACTTCCCCAGCAGGACTCTTGCGTAAGACCACATGTGCAAGAAAATCATCCCTGTAACATTTAAAATCCATTGTTCCATCAGTTAAGAGGAAATATAGTTAGACTAGTTGCTTACCGAAAGTGTTTTTTATGGCCTTCTCACAGCTTTGATGATCTTGTAGGAGCATGTAATCATAAATTATTAAAAGGAAATCCAAGCTACTAGAAGCTAGGTGCATCTGTTATCTTGTTAAGGGGAAAATATATGTGAGTGGATCAGTAGGATTAAATCATTGCAAGAGGCATAACCTTCTGCTGTGATTGCATATAGGAAACCTGATAATCTTAGCTGTCTCTGTCATAAGAAAGATGTTTTTATGCACACATTTTATTACAAAATGAAACATGGTGCTCTAGATGCAAAGTATAGCAAGAGAGTATATGTAAACACCGACATATACGTTCATGTATACACATACATTCTTTTGGTACATGCACATTTATTTCCAGATGCAGTTGGAGTCCTGGCTGCTGTGAGGGTTTGGCTGCTTTCTTGTGCAGTGTGGGTGTTTATCATTCTGCTGTGATTGTTCATGTTGTGATGAGTTTCCTCTTGGGTACAATTTTCAGGCACATGTTCCTGTCAACCAAGGTCAATGCTGAGCCAGAGCAGTGCACAGGTGGTATGTCAGAGTCAGCCTCTTTCTTTTGGCTGCAGACAGTGGCACTTTTTCATTTAATTTATGATTAAACCATTGCCCAGATACAATACCAAAAATATTAGAGTCTTTCTGCCTGGATTTCAGAGAAATGGTTCTTTAAATAAACAAGGGAAAAAATGAGTGAATGCACAAAAATAGGCTCTCAGGACCTGACCAAATGCCTGTTGAAGTCGGTGGAAAGACTCTTTGGATTTCATCAGGCTCTGCTTCAAGTCCTTAATGCATGCTCTGTTGTATCTAATCCCAGGTGGGAGTATCACTTCGTTAGGCAGGATGTGGCTTCTTACTTGACTCTCACAAGGTGTAGCGCTGGTGGCAGTGTAGAAAGGTCAGGGCAATGGGAGAGTTCGTGGCAAAGAATGTTTTTTTTTTTTTTTTTTTTTTTTTTTCTGCTTGGGTGGCAACTGGTTTCTAAACAAAAAAGCCCTAAGGGGAGAAATGCATCAGGGTCATTACAACTGTCATTTGGCAGTTACTGACATGTATTCTTGAAAGAAACTGTTAACACAATTTTGCTGCTTCTTGCCAAACAACAGGGCAAGCTGGCTGTCTTTTGGAGCCAGAATTGGACTGCAAGCTTTAGTAATCCTCTCTAGGATCAGCTGATCAAAAAATACTGGAAACTTAATGTTTTTAGATTAACCCTCTTACCTGCAGAAATCCATTCTTGTATACCAATTTACATACAGATACTGTGTTTTTGTCATTTTTCAGCAGAGATTATTGAAAGTTACACCAGATTTTTACCTGTCTTTGAATGATATATATAATAACCTATGATGAGATAATACTGTAAGATCAAGGATATTGATGTTATTGACTTGGCTGAGATTTATTGAGCTGCTTAGACTGCATAATGGTTTTGATTTTCACTAGGAGTGGATACAAGCCAGATTTCAGCCTTGTTGATCAGATTTTTCCTATTAGAACAGCACCTCCTCTCCAGATTTAAGGAGAGAAGTATATTCCTCTCAAGACCTTGATGTTTCTCTTATTTTGTGCTGTTAGCCTGGAACAAACTAGCCTGAACTTGCCTCTTGCTGCGTCTAATTTGCCAACACCCATGACCTTCGGAAATTCAGGGCCTGAGAAGGAACACTGGTGCCACGGTATATCATAACTTGGGATTCACCGTGACTCCATTTAGCAGTACCGCCACTGTGCTATGACTGCATCAGCCCTTTTAGAAGGGATATAGTCCAGCATCTGACAAAAGTGAGAGGGCTGCCTCATGGTGGATGCAGGAAAAGAAATAACAATTGTTTCCTGGGCAGGGCAGACCTCGTGTTTCTCTCTGTCATGTACAATTTCTGCCTAGGGCCTGGATGCAGCAGAGTGGCCATGGTAGAGCAAGAGACCAATTGTTAAAACAGTAACTAGACTATTTTGCTCTATGTGATTGGCACTGGTAGTAGTGGTAGCCTGGAGTTCAAAACTGACAATAAAACCTTAACAGGGGACAAACTGAGTATGTAGTGGCAAGAGTAGTTATAATGTTCCATTGAAGCTAGACAGAGGATGTATGAAAGGTGGGCTGCAATCTTAACTCACTGTTTCCCCTTCACTACATTACTTCACTTGGGCACTTTCACTGATTCTGAATCACTTGGTTATGTCATTTAAATATCATTTAGATGCCTGACTTCAGCAAGTTCAGTACAAGCCAGTCCAGCAAATGTAGTAAATGACCTCCCTGGAAGCATATAGAACAGATTTGCTCTGAGACACTTGTTTTGTTGAGACTAAGATGGTACTTTTTATTGTGCTATTGAATTTGTTTGAAGTATATGACTGTGCCAAGCCTTGCAAAACTGGAGGAAATAAAATTCAGTAACTCTACAGTATAGAATTTCTTGTATGTGCTGTGAATGCTGGCATGGATAGAAACTGGATTAGGTGAACTGTACTGATCTCTCAGAGTATTTTATGTGTTTCTTTCTTGCACACATAAAGAAAAATATCCTGAACTCATTTACTTGATGTCAGCCTGGAATAAATCCACTTTATTCAATGACATTAAACTAGTAAGTCATGCTATTGATACAGTTGCATTTTATTACCTGCTTTATACAAACCATGAGTAATACAGAGAGCACTAGGTACGTGATTTTAGTTTCGGATGTACAAATGTGTGATGCAATCCACTACAGGGTTTATGCACATATGCACTGAGCATATTTTTGAGCTACTGTACTTTGAAATCTGTGCCAGACATCTATGCAGCCAGACAGTAAACAAAGAAAACGATACCTTAGGCCAGGAACCTTCAACAGCACAGAGGGCTTACCTCAGAGACTGCAAGCGGGAAGCGCAGCATGTGTTAAGTCACAAAGGTTAGTAGGCCAACCAAGAGCAGTGCTGTGCCTGTGAGTTACACATATGGGATCTGAAGTCACTGGGAATTTTGCCACTGATTTCCAAAGGAGTATGACTTTAACAACTGTATCTGTATCTACAGTGGTTTAATTCAATTAGCATCAGTGGAATTGCTTCAGATTTGGTCAAGAGTTGATGCAAAAGGTGAATATGATCTGCTGTTGAAGGGGATTGTGAAATTTTACATTTATTGCTTCATTGAAAAAACATTTTCCTCTGACTGTCAAATACTTTATGAACATTTTGCCTTAATTTATGTAAGAGAGCTCTTAAACTAAACCCACATTCTGATGCCATTGAACACAGACTCCGCTGCATGAGAAAGTATTATAAATGCAATGAATATTAACTGCAGCGTCTTCCAGATCCCAAAATGGGACATTAAATTGCAAAGTTTTGATATGTGGCTTACATGTTCCTGGAAATTCTGTGAAATTCATCACAAGATTGAAGAAAACTTTTATTTTTTTCAAAGCCAAATGTAAAATTAGGAGCTAAGCTTGAGACAATCTGGTCTGGCTGCACAATTTGTTGTAGACTTCAAGGAGGCTTGAAGAACTATTTCACATTCCTCAGTTTAAAATAAATATGTAGTTGTATTGAAGAAAAAAGTTCAAAAATAATTCTTCTGGAAATGGGAAATCAAGCATAAAATGTATTTATAGAAAACAAGGCTGCTGAAGTGCAATAATGCTTCTGATTTTTTTCTTCCCCCCCTCCTTTTTTTTTTTTTTTTTTTTTTTTTTTTTTGGTGGAGACTTTACATTTAGTTATTTTTCAGATGATTGAATTATTTTTGATTCACTTATAATAATGGTTATTATGACATGAGTCACAGTAATGTAGTGGATAGCTAATGGTACTGTCTTCAGAACCATCAAAATCAAGTTGTTGTGCCTGATGGGAAATGTAGTTTCAGATCTTTT